>NC_054876.1:2661154-3312404 GCF_018320785.1 Cheilinus undulatus
TGTAAGGAAGCAAAACTGTGATCAATCCCCGAGCTTAGAGACACCGCGTTCCAAATTATTATGCAATTTGGATTTTAGTGTCATAAACAAACTTTTTTTTTTTTTTTTTTAGTTACACTCATGGATGGTTTCTGTCAGACAAATTCATCGGATTAAGAGAGCAGCTGCTAAAATGCCACAACAAAGCAGCAAACAGGTATTTGAAGCTGCTGGTTTCTCTGGAGTCCCACAGACCTCAAGGTGTAGGATCCTCCAGAGGCTTGCAGTCATGCATAAACCTACTATTCAGCCCCCCCTAACCAATGCTCACAAGCAGAAACGATTGCAGTGGGCCCAGAAATACATGAAGACTCATTTTCAAACAGTCTTGTTTACTGATGAGTGCTGTGCAACCGTGGATGGTCCAGATGGAGGAGTAGTGGATGGTTGGTGGATGGCCACTGTGTCCAAACAAGGCTGCGACATCAGCAAGGAGGGGGCGGAGTCATGGGGAGAGCACGTAGGGCCCTTTAGGGTCCCTGAAGGTGTGCAAATGACCTCAGCAAAGGATATATATAGTTTCTGGCTGACCACTTTCTTCCATGGTACAAAAAGAAGAACCGTGCCTTCTGTAGGAAATTATCTTCGTGCATGACAACGAACCATCTCATGCTGCAAAGAATCCCTCTGTGTCATTGGCTGCTATGGGCATAAAGGAGAGAAACTCATGGTGTGGCCCCATCCTCTCCTGACCTCAACTCTACTGTGAACCTTTGGAGCATCCTCAAGCTAAAGATCTATGAGGGTGGGAGGCAGTTCACATCAGAACAGCAGCTCTGGGAGGATATTGTGACATCCTGCAAAGAAATTCAAGCAGAAACTCTCCAAAACTCACAAGTTCAATGGATGCAAGAATAGTGAAGGTGATATCAAAGAAGGGCTCCTATGTTAACATGGAACTTGGCCTGTTAAGATGTTTTTGATTGAAATAGCTTTGATTTCAGTAAATATGACCTCCTAATGCTGCAGATTCAACAACAGACCACTTTCAGTTCAACCCATAAAATGTTTTGAAACTGCAGAATAATGTGGAACAGTGAATTTTGAGTTTGTTATTTTTGAAAAATAAAAAAAAAATGTTATCTTTGGGAGGATTGTTGAATAGAATTTGAATTCTGCTCTAATGGCTGATGAGTTGAAAATTATCCTGACTGTCATTTGCATCGAATATTTTGGAAAATCAGAGAAAATATCATTTTTATAATAATTTGGAATGCGGTGTATATCTACCTTTTTTAATCTGATTCAACATGCAATGCATTTCAGCTGATTCAGGATTAAAAGGCAGGATTCTTGCAAACTAGCATACGTTTTTTCAAAATAAATTCCTCTGTGAATTACAGTGTCCTGTATTTTTCATGTTTTGAGCATGAAATATGTTATTTTTATTTTCCAGCTCCTAAACAGCCCTGTAAAACCAGAATAAGCACAGTGGGGACTGAGACCGGGCCACAGTATCCGCTGAATGCTGAGCACTTGTCACATTTGCCTTTGAGAGAAGATGTCATAGCTAGCAGCAGGCGCAGCTCCTTCTCAGAGCACAGGTGTCATAGGATGGGAAACCACAGCGATGCCTCGGGGGCAGCCATGACTTTCTCCTATCTGACACTCTCAGACCTAATTCTTCTTCTGCCTAACGAGCCACTTGATCATCCTGCCAACACGCCCCGCCAGATCAATTTGAGCAGGAGGAGGAGGAGGAGGAGGAAAAAGCAAGGGTAACGTTTCTCCCTGCTGGAGATATTAGAGGCTGCTTATCAATGAGAGCTTGTTTCTGCTGGGGTTGGGGAGGGCTGTTGTTTTGTGACTGAGGACGGTGTCACAAGCTATTTGGCTTTCATTTATGAACAATACAGAATGTGCAGCTGTAGCATTCTGTCTTCCTTTCCCAACAGGCGCAAAAATCAGGTGGAAGGATCCCAACCTGAACCAGAGATGATGACCATGTCTGTGTAACATACAAGGAGCATGGCTCTTTTCCAACAGTGCAAACGAAGCAGAAATGTGTCAAATATACAGCATAGTAGGAGCAGCATGCCTAGATTTACCTTTGACAGTCATTTACATGAAAACAACTGGATCTATCTAAATAATGTCAACTGCCTGTAAAGATGGTTATGATGCTGGACTACTCAATTTACATAAAGAAAATAAATGGTAACTTCTCCAGCTATGTCTTCAGCTTTATTCCACATACCTCCACATGCACAGCAGCTGCAGCTTTCAAGTAGAGGTTAGCTTCTCTACCTGAGACCAGCAGTGGCCTGCAACCCAGAACCAGTTAAGGCCAGGATCCTGCTCCTACACTCACGACCAGGCTAGGTCAAGCTTTAGGTCTTTAGGTCTCATTTTTTTCAACGAAGAAGCCCTTTAAGAACAATGCTCCATCAGGTTTCTTAATAAAACATCACTGTTTAATTTTATGGTATTTTCAACAAAATGGGGGCGAAAACCTGCTCTAAGATGCCCTGTAAGTGGGCAGAATTGGACAGTGTGTCTTTTGGATGCCCTCCATGTGGGCAACATTTTTTCTTGTTTTTAAAAGTACCTCTGTATATGGACAAAATTCAACAAAATGCCCACTGGGATGCCCTAAAAGTTCCTTTAGGATGCTGCATAATTGGGTAAAATTGGACATGTTCTTAAGGGTGCTATTTAAGTGTGAAAATTTTAAAACAATGCTCCTTTTGGTGCCTGCTAATTGTGAAAACATGATAAAATAGCCTTTAAGTCAGGGGATCTCAAAGTTTTGATAGCTGAGGGCCAATTTAGGAACCCAACACTGAACTGAGGGCTGCTGAAGAAAAAAAAAAAAGGAAAAAACAGAAAAATATGCCATTTTTAATCATTTTAATGACCAAGTTGCATCTCTACAGTTTACATTTATTGATCTGCACCCATTAATGTGCAATAAACACATTTTAATTAATAAATGAGGCTAAACCTGGCAAAACTTGAGAAAACCTTGAGAAACATTGTAATGCACACAAAATCTCTCAGGTCTTCTGGCCTCTACAGTCAAATTTGGGATGTAACAGTCCTGTGTGCAGTCCATTTCAGAATACATGTAAAAACTTATTTAGAATAAACAGTCAGTCTCAGTGTGCCTTGCTTCCTGTCTTAACAAGTATGGGTTGCCAGAAATATTTCTGCTGGCCGCCATTGGCTCCCGGGCCGCACTTTGAGAACCTATGCTTTGAGTGCACATATGATGGAATAACATGCCCTTTATAGGGCATGTAGTGGAGAAATAAAGAATTAAGTGCCATGAATGTCATCTCTTTCTTGTGTATCTTTTCAAAATAAAATGCTGGTTCATAATTCCTGGTCTGTTGAATTAAAACAGTGTGAAAGTTTTAGTCCATCCATCCATTTTCTATACTCCCTATCCCGTTGGGTGTCGCAGCAGGGTTGGAGTATATCCAAGCCATTGGCGAGAGGCGGGGTACACCCTGGACTGGCCTTAATATATGCATAAAAACAGTGTGGGGGGGGGCTTCATGGCCAACAGCTGCATGCAAGCTTCACATCATCAAGTCCAATCCTTAGTGCTGGACGGAGCGGTGTCAAGCACACTGACACTGGACTGTGGAGTAGTGAAAAGGCTTCTGTGGAGTGACCAGTCATGTTTCTCTGTATGGCAGTCAGACTGGAAAGTCTGGGTTTGGTGGATGCTGGGAGAATGTTTCCTGCCTGACTCCATTGTTTCACTTGTGAAGTTTGGTGGAGGAGGGATAATGGTATGGGGCTGTTTTTCAGGGTTTAGACTAGCCCCCTTATCTCCAATGAAGGCCAATCATAATGCTTCAGCATGCCAAGACATTCTGGATAATTCTGTGATTCCAACTGTGTGGCAGCAGTTTGGGGAACGCTCTTTCTATCCCAACATGACTGTGCCCACACAGAGCCCTGGCTTCAACAGCATCAAGTATCTTTGGGATGAACTGGAACGTTTACTTTATACGATGGCAAAAAAAAAAAGGAAAATGTCTGAATGAAAATGTGCATTTGGTTTAATTTTAAAAAGATGACCTACCCAGCAGGTCTTGTGGCCCTTCTAGTGTTGAAGAGGAGCAGCAGAATGGAGTTCTAATCTTCAGCATGTTCACAGAGACAAGACAAAGTTGCAGTCATGTTCTCTGTCTTGTTCTCCATTGTGCTCACTCTGAGACTGCCCTTCT
Organism: Cheilinus undulatus; assembly: GCF_018320785.1. Lineage (NCBI taxonomy): Eukaryota > Metazoa > Chordata > Actinopteri > Labriformes > Labridae > Cheilinus > Cheilinus undulatus. The sequence goes on from NC_054876.1 coordinate 2,665,375, forward strand.
TGTAAACAAAGCCAGGTCAGTGGGAGAAGAGGGAGAAGGGACAATTGTTCTTAGGCACAGCTCAGGACAACTGGGCCCAGTGTTAATGCGCTCTGAGACTGGGGTGCAATGTAAAGACACATGTTGGTGTTTGCATCCAACAACAGAGCAGCTTCTATACGGAGCCCTCCCACTCCACATCACTGTAACGGCTCCCACACCAGTGGGAAAGACAATGGCGGACCTTCATATGTTTAGTATGTAAGCTGTGGGTGAAGATACCAGGTGGGGACCGTAATAATGGCTGCCATTGTGATGTAAGGCGAGCAGATTCTGTTTTCAGACAAAGGGGACCACAAACATCAGACTGGGTTGGCTTATTTCACATGTTGTGGGTCTGTCCATACTTTCATTTTTCTGGGTGAACAAGCATTATTTGTAAGTTTGCCTGTGCACAAGGTAATGAGAGTATGTGATATACACTCATTACTTTTTCATACATCCCTTCTGTCTTGAAAACACTCATTTTTATTGTTGTTGCTATATCTTATCAAAACTGTTCAAATTCGTGGCAGCGTTCTGCCTTTAGCAGTAAGGCCTTGAACACGCTCATCTTAAGCCCACAGCCGTTCTGTTGTTAATGCCAATGCCAGCCTTGACACAGACTTTGCAGGAAGCACAGCGACACAGCTCAGCAGATCAGCATTTGCCTTCTCTTCTACAAAACCAAGGTTAGCATCTCATTGGGAAGCTCTGTGATTTATCAGAATATAGTTGGAGGTCAGCAGGGACCCAGACGCTTTGTTTGAACTTTAAACGCGCAGAAATGCATTAAGGTTTACCTACTCTAGCTCTTTTTTGCTGGGATCTAAAGACGGTCTCCTGAGGCAACACTTTTGGCGCCGCTTCTGAAAAGGCATTTTTAATGAAGATTGATTTGGTCTGCTTGTATTTTCCAGCATTTTCCTTCACTTTATCAGGCTGAAATTGTGCATGTGTGCAGGTCTCAGGTATTTGCCATTAAACTTAGAGGGCTGCCTGTGTTTGTCTTGTCAATTCTTGTTTGCACGGTTAATTAGCGTGAAGAGGGAGGTAAGAACGGAGAGCTGCACAGGGATTAGACAGGATCCATTTTGTATTACAGGACAGAGGGCGGATATCTATGAGCAAATAAACAGCACAAAATCTAAAAAATCCTAAAATCAGTTGTATTCAACAAGAGCATACTTCAGCATGAGAGACATGTCCTTGCAGCCTGGTTATTTGACTCAGACGTCAGTGTTTGGATGCTGTTACAGCTCTCTCACACACTGATTCAGCTCATTTCTGACTGCATTCTTCCTCCAACATCTTCTATCTACACCAAGAGAGATGTTTGTGAAGAATTACTCTCTGTCTTTGTTTATGTGCTGAGTTTCTGTTGGTCATGCTTGTTTTGTTTATTAGTATTTTGTTTGTTTCCACTCGTGCAGCAGCTCACAGATTTTTGTTCTTTTAATGAGTGAACGATTGTTTGATGGTTCATCCTGTCATAACTCACCTGTTTCCTGTCTTCTCTCTCCACATGCTCTCCTGTTCGCTGAAAACAAACAGGTAAAGACATTTTTCTTCTTTGAGTTTTGATTGGCTGTGTACGGACCTGTTTATAGATGTGTTGCTGCCCCCTGCTGGACTGGATGCACGTAGTTGAGATTCGTGTTGTTTTTCACTGAGTTGTGATGAAGATGAGGATATCAATCATCAGTATATTCAGCTTCTGAAAAACCCTCCATGTTTGCACACATAAAACCAGTAAAACCACGTTTAGAGTCTGAAAGCAAGGTCAGACTGTGGAGTGTTTTGTGATGCTCACTGTGTCAGATTAAGGGATCCCAGAGCCATAAAGTTGAACCATGGGTCAACCAACAGACATGACACGCCATCATTGCAACACATAAAAGAAGAGGGCTGGACTAGACCACACCCTGATGGAAGACTGTAAACAAATTATGCATTTACTCTACATGACTGCATTAGTTTATCTAAAGTATGTGCACTAAGTGTTATGGTAGAGGCTAGGTTAGCTTGATGCTAACATTTGGCACTCTTCCTTGGCAGTCTCTTGATGACACATCATTAAACTCTTCCTTGTCAATGTTTGTTTACATTTATGACTGCAGTGCATGCAGAATACTCTGTGCTCTCATTGGTCAACTAACTGACATAATGGAAGAATTCCTAGAGGGCAGGACCAGAATCAAACATGCTAGACTTCCTGTCCAGGTTGGTTGGTGTCTCAGGTGGCCTGCAGGTCCCAAAATCCTGTGACTGTCAGATTGGAAACATAGTCTGACCTGGCCTTAAGGATGAGTTCACACTGGAGGGACCTGAGCTCAGATAGGAGCTTGAGCATGGACAGCAGAAAATGGGAATGCACTCATTTGAAGACTGGAGGTGATAGAGCTTTTAAAAACTTTTGGGGTAGTTATTTTTCTTTTCATGCACTATGAGCTGTTTAAACTGTTTAAACTGTGCCTTTCATTGTGGATGCTCTTATCTGTTGTTGCCCTATTGTTGTCATTACTATTGTTGTGATTTTATTATCAACATTTGTTTCCTATTGTCTGTGAACAGAGCTTTAGAAATAAATTCTACCGACTTAGATGCAGCAGTGCTCGATTACAGGATAACTCATCAGGGCATAGACTCATAAAAATAAGTGTTATTGTCTCCTGTGTCTTCAACAACCATAATTTCTGCAAACCACGGATTCATTTCATCCTCGGAGTGGCACGGAATGTGAAAGTAGGAACTGGTTGTTGCTGGTGTTTCAAAAAATAAATAAATAAATAAAATAAAAAATAAAAATTAAAAACATCCATAGAAGTCTGCAGGTGGGACTCCATTGTCTAAATGGAACAAAAAAGTCACCTATGATGTTGCTATTGCTCCTCTTCTTGCTTGTCTTTGCAAACTGACTGTCAGGCCCACCCCCGCCATATGCAAACTACGCCTGGCGCATATGGCCTCTTTACCATGGGGGGTGTCAGTCCGGTGTTTCCATGATAGGTATGATCCAGGTATTAATCATTAAGGTAATAATATTTATTATAGTTATATTGAGATAATAATGCATGAATGCGGGCAGGGGTTCATATCAGAGTCTGCTTAGGGCACAGGTGTCAAACTCAAGGGCCGGGGGCCAAATCCGGCCCTTGGAACGCTTAAATCCGGCCAGCAAGATCATATCACATATGTATTCTTACTGGCCCACCAGTATGAGGTCTGCAGATTTCCTCCAGTATAGTAATGTAAACTTCGGCCTGATTATTTAAAATATCCTTGTTAAGACATAAAAATCTGAAAAAGTAAGGAGTAAGAAAGATTTCATAAAAAGTCAAGAATGTGGGGAAAAAACTTAATTTGTGTTGTGTTTCATATTTTCAATTTTGTATCTCAAGATTACGACTCAAACTTATGATTTTGACTTTCTATTTCACGCTTTGACCTTTTCAACTCACAATTTAGACTTTATGTCACATTTTTAGCTTTCAGATTCCCATTTTTAAATTTTAGGTCATATTTTGACCCTTTTAACTCCTTACTTTGGCTTTTAACCCCATAATTTGACTTTTAAAAACATGATTTCAAAATTTTTCTCATGTTTTGACAATTGAAATGACTAATTTTTACTTTTTATATCATATGTTGGCCTTTCACACTCCCAATTTTAAATTTAAGTCATATTTTTAACTTTTTTGAGTCATCATTTTGAATTCTAGGCCATAGTTTGACATTTTCAACTCCTAAATTTTTGGTTTATCAGTCCCACAATTTAAAATTTTAAGTCATATTTTGATTTTTAAACTCATGATTTCAAATTTCCCCTCATATATTTCCTTTTTAAAAACATAATTTTTCTATTTTTAATAGCACATTCTGATCTTTTGAACTAATAAAATGGATTTTTTTTTAACTCAAAATTGAGCCTTTAGACTTATCAATTTTACTTTTTTTGAATTTCCAAAGGATTTATCATCAGTGCTGTTTTTTTATTTTATTACTGGTGAAGATTAGGTTGACATTTTATGGTTAAATGTTGGCCCTGTTAGGCCCTCAGGTTAGACCTGAATCCCTCATCCGGCCCCTGCTGTGACTGAGTTTGACACCCCTGGCCTAGGTTTTCATTTTGGCTAGGGGTGGCCCTGCTGACTGTGCATACCGCCCCCTAGTGGTAACAGACCATGTTCATACACGAGCAGGCGCAGATCAATGTCACTAACAGATCAGAGGGAGAGAGGAAAAAGGAGCAACCATCCTCAGGAAAAGTGTGAAACAGGCTCATCTAATGTGAGAAAGCTTTTACAAAAGGCAGAAATATGTTTAAAAATACAAACATCATGTGTTTTTTGAGAGAAATTTATCAGGACATGCATGTTCAAAGACGCAACCACCAGGATGGTGAAATAACTGAGAAGACTGAAAGCTTTTTCCAACATTTATAAAGTAAAATACAGCAAAGTAGCACATCATAAGTTATTTATAAGTCAGTGTGTATCTATGACTTTAACTCCTAAAACATTTCATGTGTACATTGGCCTAATTTATCCAGCTGATGGCAGCCTAAGTTTCTGTGTCCATATATGACATTTATACCCAAAGGGATCAGTGCACCTTCAAACTTTCATAACAAGGTCCTTCATAGCGGACTGGAGGGATATTTGACTCAACCTCATTAACTTGGCCTTATTTCTAAGACTAATGCCCTTTTGTTGCTGCTTTTAGCTCTTTCTCTTCGACATCTGAAAGAGACCATTCCTTCAGGGAAACTGCCACAATCTGCGCTTAATAATTGACTATTCGAGCTGTTACAAAATGTCCTTTCACTATTTCTTCTCAAGTGTTCGATCCATTTAAATGACAGTTATAACAAAACCCAGTCCTCTTTCATTCTGTGTAGCAGACATGGCTGGAAAAGAAACGGCTGGCTCTCTGTTATAGCCCCTATAGCTCCACAGATCACCACTGAAGACCTTACAGACAGAGACAGATATAATATACTTCATTAAAGTGTTAGCTGTCATGAGCTGCAGTTGAAACGCCACAAGAAGTGGTGGAAACATGGGAACAAATATGTTACCTGCTGAAGGTATCTCTGCAACTATATCTACTGTCCTCCTCCTCGTATGTCAGTAAAGGCATAAACAGCCCTGAAATATTTATCTAAAAAAGTTTTAGCAAACACGCTTTTGTTTGTGCAAAAATAAAAACACATTTTTTAAAAATTCAACTAATAGGAGATCAAACCAAACACCTAACAGAGCAAATCCAATAATGATTTAAACATTTCAAACAAAGGTGTTTGGTTGTAGGATAGATCAGAGAATCATTGCACCACAAAAGCATTGCACCACCATTTTTGGTTCCTACGGGTTCTGCAGCCCACAGTTGTTCATAAAATGCTTTAGTTAGGATACATGGTAACAACAGACATAAGTAGAAAGAGGAGAGAAGACATAGTGCTGATTTAATGCTTGGGTTTATAGTGTTAAATTTTACCATTTTTACTGACTGACAGTCAGCGCTGGCATTTGTGAACTAGTTGCTACTTGTAATGAGAATTATTTGCACATAAAGGCAGCAAAGTTGCACCAATTATATAATATATTTCCTAATTTCCATGCATGCAAACGGGAGAGGTGCGCCTAGGGAGCTGTTTTCTTGGCAGTGCAGTTCACATGTATTTTGTGTAGATTTTCCCTTTGCATGTGCTCTGTGAATAAGACACCCTTTTTCTTTCCTTTTGCACAGCCTCTGGATGCACGAAAAGCAGCGGCATTCTTTTGTTGGTCTGGCTCTGTGGATTTCATTAACACTAACGGCCCTGTGGGGGCCTTAATTAACACTATGGGCCAGATCTACTAAAGGTTTCTGTGTAGAAAAACGTCTACAAACTCATTGCACACGCAAAAAAAGTACAAACCAATTTACTAACAGTGTGCACTAAGGGTTGCGTCTTTCAAAGGTGCAAAATAGCGCAGTTGCATCCAGTTAGTATGTTCGCTGCAATGAATATGCAACATGGGGCTGAATATGCAACATGGGGCTGCAGTTATTGTGGCAAGAAATCTCCAAATTATTATGCAAATGACATTTTCTCTGATTTTCCAAAATAGTCAATGCAAATGACAGTTAGTATAATTTTGAACTCATCAACTGTTAGAGCATAATTCAGATTTTATCAAACCTCCCGTTGATACCTATGTTGTTTTCAAAAGTAAAAACCTCAAAATTCACTCTTCCCCATTATTCTGCACAACAGAGTTTAAAACATTTTATAGGTTGTAAAGAACTGAAAATGGTCATTTGTTGAATTTGCAGCATTAGGAGGTCATATTTACTGAAATCAAAGCTATTTCAATCAAAAACATCTTAACAGGCCAAGTTCCATGTTAACATAGGAGCCCTTCTCTGATATCACCTTCACTATTCTTGCATCCATTGAACTTGTGAGTTTTTGGAGAGTTTCTGCATGAATTTCTTTGCAGGATATCAGAATATCCTCCCAGAGCTGCTGTTCTGATGTGAACTGCCTCCCACCCTCATAGATCTTTAGCTTGAGGATGCTCCAAAGGTTCTCAGTAGGGTTGAGGTCAGGGGAGGATGGGGGCCACACCATGGGTTTCTCTCCTTTTATGCCCATAGCAGCCAATGACACAGAGGGATTCTTTGCAGCATGAGATGGTTCGTTGTCATGCACGAAGATAATTTTGCTACAGAAGGCACGGTTCTTCTTTTTGTATCATGGAAGAAAGTGGTCAGTAAAAACTCTATATGCTTTGCTGAGGTCATTTTCACACCTTCAGAGACCCTAAAGGGGCCTACCAGCTCTCTCCCAATGATTCCAGCCCAGAACATGACTCCGCCCCCTCCTTGCTGATGTTGAAGCCTTGTTGGGACATGGTGGCCGTCCACCAACCATCCATTTTCTGTGCCCAGAAATGGGCCTGGTTGATCTGCTACCTGTCCAGAAGTCAGACAGACACAGGAACAGTCTGCAGGACTTTTTTTTTTTTCTTTTTTTTTTTTTGCAATAGAGGGTAAAGGCAGATTTGTTTATTTGTTTCAGTGAGAGTTTACTTTTACTAAAATCTAATAATCAAATTGACTTTTTAATTCACAGGACTTAAGCAGAACATCAGAGGTTACAGTTGAAGTGTTAGCTAGATTATTGATTGGTAGGATGGGCTTGGATGTTTCCAACTCCTAATGAAACCATTTTATCAACTGATGCATTCTTTGCTTCTGTGTTTGGCTTTTTCATTTGTTCATATTTATTTTATTCATTTTCAAGGTTATTTCTTTGGCTTTTTTACCTTTATTGGGATAGGATTCCTGAAGAGAGACAGGAACCATGGCGAGAGTGAGGAAACATGTGCACCAAACAGTGGAGAGACTGGGAATTGATCCTGTGACCAGTAGAGTATGACAGCCTCTACACTGGAGCCTGTTTGACTGAGCTAAACCGGCGTGATTTTGTTTCTTCATTTATCCTTGTGTCTGCCCTAAATCTTACTGAGTGTGGTACCTACACTCATCAGACTAAACTACAGTACAATGCTCGAGTTCAACATCAATCGTTTTATTCATAAATGTATTTGTTAAGCAAAACTTTAGGGGTCACAGCCATAGAGAGCAAACTCATGGTTATTTTTTTCATCTTCTTATTTATTTCTCAGTAATAATGATTTTACAGTTCATGCTAATTAACTATGATTGTCCTAAATGAATGAAAATATGTTTTTTTTGTCTGTGAATGACATTAATTACATATAAAACCATGCTCTGATGACTGTTCTTTACAGATGTTTAATCACCGTTCTCCAGAGAGAACAGTCTTTCTACTTTAACCATGTTGATTAAAGAAGGAGGCTAATTAGGATTGTTTTTGTTTATTGCCTTATAAAAACACATTTCTATTATTTATGCCTAATTGGATTTAAAGTGTGTCTCGTTAGTAGAGAGGCTGTATCAGACTAATACTGATGTTGGTTTAACTTTGATGCCTCAGCTTTAGGAGGTGTATTGTTTCTGTTTTGTTTAATATCTGAAAATAATTACGTACTGTGAAATGTTATTTATTTACTTTTAACATTTTTGTAGCGCTGCATTATGTAATAATGTAATACATTTACCATCCATCATGTAATAGTGCCGCATTTTCTAAGCCACTAAGCGGTTAGGGTTAGGGCAAGGTAGTAGGTCAGCTGTTTAGTCTAGAGCCATGAAGGGGGTTAGGTTTAGGTTTAAGTCACTGAGCAGTTAGAGTTAGGGTAGTTGGGTAGGGCATACCTTGGAGCCCATAATAAGTCCTATGGTTAGGGTTATTACATAATGCAGCATTATTACATAATGTGGCTTTACAAGCCCTACAGATGCCTCTGTCTGTGCCTGAGTCAGTAACTGAGTGAGTGATGTTAATTTAGTTGAGTTTGCTTGTACTGAATGCTGTCAGTGATGGCTGCCTCCACTGTGTTAACCAGAGCCATACATACAGAGTCACGCTATGGGCGGGGTTTACTTGTGTTGAAAGCCCTCTAATGGCGGCCTCCACGGCTCTAAATACTCAGATATAGCTTTAGCCTCTGTTTAACCAGAACTGGGCCACATTTCTGTATGACAAAGAATAAAACAACCCTTTAAGCTTTTCATGTTGGGAAAGATGTTTTCACTCTTCTGCTGACCTGCTTTGGCATGACGATGTGATAGTTACGGGGACAGGCTTACTTGTTGTGAGATAAAACGTCTGCTAGTGCAGTCATTAGCTGGGACTGAGACGTGCTTTTGTCTGAACTGGACAACGTGTCTATTAAAACACGTGCAGACAGCAACATGCTTTCTGTCGGCTCGTTCAGTATGTTCAGGGCCTGCTAGCACGTTAGCGGTTAGCTCGAATGTCACTCTAGGAACGCCTGGACCACTTCCTTCTTAAAACCAGAGCAGAGAGCCACACCAAAAGCACCACACCGTTTCAGATGCATTTTATGTTTTAGGATAAAACGTTAAATTCTCTTGAGCTTGTGTTCACCACAGACCTCATTTCAGTTATTTAACTGAAAACTCGTTCAAAATTCCCACAGACTTTCAGAGGAGGGAACTGAAAGTGCTAAAATGCTAACTTACTTCCACGTTTTAGGACTCATTCCTGTACCACTCTGTAGACGTCTTTGTGTTGTGGTCACATGTTTCTGTGTAGCCAATCAGATGTGACAAAAGATATCAGGAGGGGAGGGGGGATGATCGCTCAGGGCTCCGTGTAACATTCACTCTTCACACAGAGAGAGAGAGGAGAAAATGTAGCCATACACGTCTAACCAGAAACAGTAACTTCCACATAAATAAGGACCTGGTTGTGTAAAACTATGAAAAATGTTGTCATTCTGTCAGTTTTATGGTTTAGTTATTTTTCTAATGCTTGATTTAGAGTTTGATTTACTTAGAAAATACTCTGACCAAGAAGGTTATTGATTAATTTATTTATGTTTTAAATTTTAAAATGGAAATCGCAGAAAACTACGCACACTGTGTTTTGTGTGTTTATGTAAACACAAAATTACAGCATTCAACATTTTAAAAGTCATAGAACTGATGCTTGATGGTGTCAAAAATATAGTTTTATATCACGCATTATGTCAGATTTTTGCTATTCTGAGAACAAAAAGATTTAGTTCAACTGTTACTGGAAACAAAAGTAACATGCAGTCAAATCAATCATGGGTCAAAAAGCTTAATGTTTCTGATTTCAAAGCCAAAGTTGTACTGAATGAAGAGCTAAAGAAAGAGCCGGATCGTGTTGCTGAACTGAACCATATGATCTGGATCTTTGCGGATCCTTCTTTTCTCAACCCACAGACATTAGGGACAGCACAATTACACCCCAACAACTAGTAACTCGGCCAGAACACACAATTCATTCAGGCTTATTAGCAGACATCCCAGTAGATGTGGTCAGCCAAACACCAGGTTTTAACCCAGTCTTGTTGAACCTGAAACTTTCCTTTGAAATGCTTCACAGAGGCAGATATCCAATTACGATTCTCTTATTGGTTTGGGCCAGAGGCCACTGATGGAGTTAACCAAAATATGGATCATAGTGCCAATTAAAAAACTAACGATGATCTCAGCCTCTAAAATGTTTACTGCAGGCTCTGTACTGTTTAGCTGTACGCCTCCTGGCACACTAAACCTACAGGCGTGCTGTTTTTTAACCTTAAATGGAGCTTTGTCATCCGAATGTGTGGCAGCTGGTGGACCGATAGAAAATCACTTGTAACAGGAGAACTGCTTTTACAACAACCACCTCTTCAGAAAAGCAAAAGGAGAAAAGATCTGACCTCAGAGGCCAGATCGTCTTTGAGACTGGAAAAAAAAAAAGAGCTCTCACAAGAGGCACTGAAAGAAAGAAGAAGAAGAAGGAAGCTGAGAAAAGAAAAATCAGCGGCAGAAAAGACAGCCTTCCAGATTTAATGACAGTGAGAGAATGTAGACTCTGCTGCCCTTCTTTTCAGGCACTGATCTGAGGACTATTAAGAGAGCGCAGAGCAGACGAGCAGCACATCTAGCATGAACTGTAACAGCCTGAGCAAACTCTTCACTGAGACCAGACTCCCCATTACTGGATCTCTCTCGGCACTTTGATTTCCTCTGCAAAAAGGAAAAATCAAAGGCCGGCCAGGTCAGTGAAACATATCCAACACTCAGAAATCTGACTGTAGGTTCACACTGACACTCAGACGCTCTTTAAGGCTTAAAGGGAAATACTGCAGACGTGAGGGCGCTTATGGTTCAAAGAGGATGATTTGACTGGCAGAGCAGCTCATTTTGATAACATTTGTGTAGAGAAGTCAGGCAGAACAACAAGTAAACAAAGTGTTTTCTTTAAATGCATGAATACTGGTGACAGCCACAGCTGGAGGCTTTATGTTAGCAGCTGTCCGTCTGTCAGGGCTGCTTTTGAGAAAGAAATATCTAAAGAGTGATTTCCTTCAGACTTTGCTCTCCTCTCCACTCCAACAATAATGAACTGATTTGATTTTGGAGGTCAAGGTTAAAAAGGTCATTAAGCATCATTTTGAGCCCTTGCTGATAAAGAGGATATCCCAAGACTGTTTTGAGGTATTTCATTCTGGCGTTGCATGAATGTCCACACTGACTGAAGGATGAACTGATGACATTTCTGGAGGTCTCAGGTCAAAGGTGGAGGTCTTTAGCCTAGGGATCAGGACCCCATGTTTAAGCTTGTCGATACCGATAATGAGGGAGAAAATAATTTTGTGATATCACTGGTGTCAAAAAACAATCATCAGTTCTTGCAGTGGAACATACTGTATGCCACAGGTGTCAAACTCAAGGCCAGGGGGCCAAATCCGGCCCGTGGAACAGTTAAATCCGGCCCACAAGATGATCTGATATTTCTGTTCTAACTGGCCCATCAGTCTGAGGTCTGCAGATTTCCTCAAGTATAAAAATGCGAACTTATCCTTGATGATTTAAAAAATCCTTAAGTCACAGAATCTGAAACATTAAGGAGTAAAAATATTTAATTAAGAAGTCAGGAATGTGGGAAAAGGAATTAATTTGTGTTTTAATTTCACCTTTTCAATTTTGCATCTCACAATCAGGACTCAAACTTAGGATTTTGACTTTTAATTTCATACTTTGAGCATTTCAGCTCATAATTTTGACTTTTCATATAATATTTAGAGCTTTAAGATTCAGAATTCTATTATTTTAAGTGATATTTTGACCTTTTTAACCAAATAATTTGTACTTTATCTCATACTTTCAACTCCAGACCTTGACTTCATAACCCCATAGTTTGACCTTTTAGACTCACAGTTTAAAATTTTGAATCATATTTTGACTTTTTAATTTCATGATTACAAATTTTATTTTATATTTTGACTTTTTAAACTCATGATTTTGACTTTCTTTCTAAAATATTTTCCATAAATTTCAATATAACATTTTGACCTTTTTGAACTAATAAATTTACTTTTCTCAGATTGTGAGCCTTTAAACTTATCTTTTTTTACTTTTTAAATATCAAAATCATTCATCAGTAGTGCTAAGTTTTTTTTGTTTTTTTGTTTTTTTGTTTGGTTTTTTTTTTTTGTTTGTTTGTTTGTTTGTTTGTTTGTTTGTTTGTATTTTGTATTTTATTACCAGTGAAACAAGGTTGACAGTTTCTGGTTAAAAAGGTGACCCTGTTAGGCCCTCAGGTTAGTCCTGAATCCAGAATCCGGCCCCTGCAGTGACTGAGTTTGACACCCCTGCTGTATGCAACAAGCACATCAGCCTGTGCATCAAATTACACCAAAATGTAATACCTCACTGTCAGGTTGAGGAAAAAAACTTGGCCTACCTTAAACATGCAATCATATCTTCGGCTTCAGTTGCTAGGGGACAGTTGTCTTCTTCATCTGCTCCGATCAGTGCTGAGGAGAGCTCCCAAACTTTATAGTTACTTATGTCGGTAGAAAATATTGATCCAGTGTTAAAACTGGCGGTCTAATCAGCAGAGATGAGGTTAATTAGCAGACTTAATGAGCTGAAGGATGGTCACATGATGCATTCGGGTAACCTGGTAAATTAGATGAATGCATCCTATATTTCACAAGTCATTCAAATGTCATGTCAGAAGAAAAGGAAATTCAGTGTTTGACAAGAATCTTTAAAGGTCACATATTTGACCCCTTTCAGACAAGTTTATATCAGTGTTAGAGGTCCCCAAAACATGTCTGTGAAGATTGTTGCTAAAATTTTGGGGGGGTTTTTGCACGTCTAAAAAAAAAAAAACACCTCTGTTTTCGCTCAGAACAAACTGTTTCTGCGTCTGCAGCTTTAAATGTTAATGAGCTGTCTGACTCCGCCTCTGACTCCGCCCCTCTCAGGGAATGGTTGTGGCTTACCTGATGTGGCTCTCCAAATCCTCTTCTAAGCTGGCAGCTGAGTGGAGGGTCAGCAGAGGAGGGCAGAATGTGATTCCAAGCAGGGAGGGGCAGACGAACCTGGGGGCGGTGCTAACTCCCCACATGACATCATCAGTGGCTTGTTTCAGCACACATTTTCAGAAAGTTGGGGGGGGGGGTGGTTCCAATGTGGACAGGCCAGGGCCACACATTTTTGCTAGAAAAGTCTAAAAAAAAAGTATTTTGCATAATATATGACCTCTAATAAACACAGCTGTGAATACTGAATCATAGCTGTATAACTCAAACTCTTCTCAACTTGGACCACCAAACTATAGAAAAGTATCAATACTGGTATCCATAAGTACTCAGACCAATAAGGATTATTGATAAGGGGATCATTATGAATAAAAATGACCAATCTCCATCCCTAATTAGGCCTCATTTTGACTCCTTACCTGCGCTGATATCTCAAGAATGCCTCAGGGGGATTTCTTTTTAAGCTTTGCTCGATTCTCCACTCTCACTCAAGGATGGACTGATTCCATTTTGGAGGTCATCGGCCATAAAGGCCACATTCTCTTGCTCATGAACACAATATCTTATGAACACTGAAGAATTTTCTTCCTGCTTTGCTCGATTCTCCACTCTCACTCAAGGATGAACTGATGAGATGTTGGAGCTCAAGAGCCAAGGCCATGAGCTCCTTTCATCCTGCGAATGTGAAACCGAAGGACACTTTAAAGAATGATCTTCAAACTTTGCACAAATCTCCAACAATGACTTAATTTGATTTTTCAAGAGAAACATGTCAAAGTCAGTGTTCCCTCAGATTTTGTGCATATAATCCATTGACAGACTGAAAGGATGTCTGTCATATTTGGCACAAACCTAGGGTCTGTTCGAAAAGTAAAAAAAAAAAAAAAACATGACCACCTTAGTCCTTGCCTATCCACTTTTCCTTAACCCTGGTGAAACACGTCACAGGATGGAGGAAAGGTGGGAGTAGGACAGGAGAACAGTGGTGATTAGGGAATTCAACCGCACTTTCCCTAGGAGGATGTTACGGACGTGACGTGTGTTATTTGTGTAAAAACCACAATTTAACGTTGATGGACTACAAAATTCACACCTACCACTCGATGTGTTCTCTGTGTTTTTATGAGCAGCGAATGAAACGTGAATAAATTTGAACTTATTAAGATTTTTATATCCTAAAGAGGAACTGTGACTGTGAACATCTAGAACAGCAGAAACTTCTCTCTTAATCTGAACTCTCTGCAAAGTCAATACGACTAGATGAATAATATTCAAGACCTTTTATTTCACAACGATATTAAATAGTTTGGTTTTCTTTAATTCTCTGGTCTCTGTTAATTCTATTAGTCTACTCTGGTTCTGTCTTTCTTTCACCTCGTTATCTGAAAAGCTCTATAAACCATGTCTTACTTGCATAATTATAAGGATAAATAAAATAATCACAATATGTCAACATGCCAACTTTATCACTTGAATTGGTTGTGATTTATAAACCTTTATCACATTTACTTGAATGTTGCAAAATAGAGAAACAAATGTGGTTCATAATACTGACTGATAGCTTTCCTGTGGGGGTAAAAGTGGAAATGAGAAGAAATTAAATCGTTTATCATAAGTGGAATGATAAAATTTCCATGTCTGTGATATTCTTCTCTTGATTTCCTTACATTTATCACATGAATTATAAGTTTGACATTATATTTAACTGTTTAAATCGGGCTAGTGAAGTTAAAGTCAAAATTGATGACTTGTTTTTATAAGCGGTTAACAGGCGCATCACTTAAATTAAGTTTAGGCAAAGAACTATGGGTCGTCTTCTCATCTGTCCTTTGGGAAAGGATGGTCCTGTGTTTCCTAGGCTAAAGGAGATAATAGAGGAAGTAATAAAGCTCCTTTCCTTATCAGTTGGGTTCTCAAACTTTTCAGCCCGCGACCCCCAAAACAAAGGTGCCGGAGACTGGGGACCCCCGCTGTACCTGCAGGTGGTTGAACACAGTCATGCACATTCAAGTATTAGGGGGTAAAAATGGGAGAGCTTTCTGGGGCCCAGCCAAACTGGAGGCCAGCAAAATCATGGTCTATTGTGAAGAAAAGCTGTGGTGTTTTATATTTAACCTAAATCATCACCACTCTTATCAAAGAAGCAAAATTTAATTCATTTGTGTAGTAAGTAGCCCTCTTTTAAAAATATAAATCCTTTTGTTTAAAACAGAATTAAAATACATTAAAAATAGCTTGAATACGTTAATAATGGCAAGAAATGGTGGGAAAGGTGGAGAAATTTGATTTTAAAAGTAGTAGAAATAGGTTAGAAATTGCCAAAAATTAGATTAAAGTGGCAAAATAACAAAAAAAATGCCAAAAATGTGTTAAATTGGCAAAAATTGGCATATTAGGTGGTAAAAGGGAATTCAAAAGTGGCTGAAACAGCATTAGAGTGGCAAAAAATAGGTGGAAATTTGGTAAAATGCACTGTAAAAAAAAGATACACCATATCTAATCAATAAAATTGAGGCAACAGATTGCACACAATATGTTTATCTAGATCTAGATATATTTTTTGTGTTGACTGAACTTAACATTTTTAAGTAAACACAGATGAATAATACAGATAAGTTTAACTTAATGTTTTTTAAGTTGACTCAACTTACTATTTTTAAGTAATTCCAAATTAATTTATTTATAGTTTTAGCTCAACAAATTAGAGGTATATTTATCATCATAGGTAACTGCTTTTCTTATAATGTTAAATAGTACTCAATGATAAAGGTTTTTTTTTTTTTTATGTTATCATTTCACCCAAGGTGGATTAACTTATGCAATCATTTACAGCAGTGACTGTTGGCGATCCACTGAGCCAGTAGCTTAAGTTTCACCAATATCAATCCATCATCCAATAGTCATTAACATTTACAACAGTAAGATTGCCCCCTATAGGTGGGACCTCTTTAATTGAGAGGGCAACTTCACTCATGGTGCATTCTGTTTAATTATTTCATCTAACCCTTATTTAACCAGAAGAAAACATCACTGAGATTAAAAATCTCTCTTTCAAGGGTGTCCTCACCAAGACAGTAGCAGCAAACTGCGTGCATACAGGTTTAGTGCCCAAAGGCATTCTGGGAAAACTGCAGATTTGTCATAAATAATTTGTGTAATAACCAAGTGTTGGCTACGTCTTGATATCTATGGCTATAACCTTATAAAAACAGCTATATGTGTTCAAAAAATACTTAGAACAGAAACTCATTTAACTTCCTGACACAAGCTTCACCACCAAAAACAGTAAATCCCAAACGGGTGGGTAACTGCAGCGCTGAAAATGTCCTTGGAAAAGTGTAAATCCCAACCAGGAAAGAACAAAATGGCAGTTTCTCCCTGCACATGCTCAGACAGGGCAGTATGTGGTCCTCATTTGAACACAATTTTTTTATGTTCCTGGTACACATTTAAATCAACTAGCCTGAAAACATTTTTAAGATTACTTTTACATAATTAAAATCACTTTAGTTTAACACATTTTTTTTTACATTATTTTAACACATTTCAAACCAACTTATTTGAACAAAGTTTTATGTTACTTTTACACAATTAAAAATAAATTCATTTGAAATGGAGACAGCACATTTTGAAATTAGTCAAAAAATATAAGCAGGATTAAATTACACATTCAAATTAGTGAAAAAAACTTAATAATTATATGTTATAAATACTAAGAGTCAAAATCTGTTTTTACAGTGTGATGAAAATTGATATAAACTGGCAAACAAAGGCTTAGCTGATGCAGAAAAAGTCAAAAACTGGCGAAAATGGGCATATCACACTGTGAAAAATGGGTCAACAGAGCCAACAATAGGCAGAGATTGGCAAGATTTGGTTTACAAGTGGCAAAAAAGGCAGAAAAATAGTGGTGGGAAGGGTTTAAAATGGGAAAAAAAGGTTTTAAGTTGCATCAGTGTGTTAAAATTGATAAATTGGTGGGAAAATGTGATGGAAATGGGTTAAAATTTGGCATGAATGTGGCAACGGTGTAATTTAAAAAATGTTCTTAGTTTTTTTAAAGCCATCTGGAGACCCCCTCTCAGTGTCTCGCGACCCCAAATGGGGTCCCGACCCCAACGTTGAGAACCACTTAGTTAGAGAGTTCCAACAGCCTTTATCATGGCTAAAATACTTCCGGGTTGTTTCACTCAGGAACCTTCCTTAGCAAAATGAACTTTTGGAACGGACCCCTACACTTGGATAGGGAGTTAAGTGATACAGCTTTGGAGGTCAAAGGTCACTGCAACCTTATGCATGAGGAATTTTAGGATCAGACTTTTAGGGGTGTTCAGGTCTTTAGAAAAGGAGGTATATAGACCAGACTGTCTCACATGTGTGAAGTCCTTGTGAGTAATTCAGTCAAGGAGAAATAATTTCCCACAGACAAATATGCTGTCAGTGTTAGTTGTTACGGTGTGGTATGTGGCATGAAGAATGGTTGGTCATCATGTGATTAGTGTGAATTTAAACCATACTGTAGCCTCTTAGGAGCTGCACCTACTAGATGTTCAGTGCATTAAGGGAGGATTCAGACCCCTTCCCTTTTTTAAATCAGTGTTATGTGTTGCAGCCTGATGTGTGACAATCAATTACATTCATGTTTATTCTCATTAAAATGCACCCAGAACCCATAATACCAAAGTGAGAAAACTGATTTGTTTGCAAATGTATTAAAAAGAAAAAAAGTGAGGTTTCGGTTTCACTCATCTCTTGATCTTTGCTCAAATGTTTCTACACCTCGATTGGAGTCGACCTGTGGTGAATTAAACTGATTGGGCATGGTTTGGACAGGCACACTGCACAATGCTTCAGCATTTGTTGTATAATAGCTGTTTGTAAAAAGTTCTGAACTTTATCCCCATCCAGACTGGGGTGTGGATATTATGGAAGGATGTGTGTTTTCCTTTTTCCTCCATTCAGACGTCTCGTCAGTGTGACTAATGTATAATAAATGTACAGTGTTTATTTGATTGACTGCACTTTATTCATGTGTCATGCATTCAAAGTCCCCAACCCTCTTAGGTTAAAAAGAAACCAGCGATACTGTTACACAGTTCCAGAAAATCTATCCATGTCAAGCATTTACAAAGTTGCATGTTCCTTTTCCAGCTCAGTAAAACATTCTGCCTTCATTTCAGCCAGCAGAAAGTACAGTAAGCTCATTTAAACCATAGATGTGAAGATATAAAGAGCAACCTTGCTGGCATCTTAAAATGTGATTTTAAATCATCCGTGGCTGCAGGATGGACTTTTTGCCGGGTCAAAACAAAAACAATCTTTGCTCAGGTCTTGACCAGAGCGGTTGCCATGGTAGCTTCTTCTTCTGTCTCCTCCTTGGAAGGGTTGTAAACCAGCTACGTTTCAGACTGAGTAAATATGCAAGTGGGTCTGGGCACGGTCTGATGTTGCTAGTGTGACAGCACGCCAGCGGGGGAAAAGGGAGGAATCACGCTGTAGCCATAGACTGTAGAAAGAATTGGACAAACCCCATGTGACGTCAGTCGTCTGCTTACAATAAGCGGACTCAAACGGCTCTTGAAGCTAATCCGTGGAGACCTCCATATTGAAATTGCGGTCTCAACTGAACTTTTGATCAACTTAACGGCCCGCCCACTAAGCGCGACTTCCTGTCAGCCTGCTAGCTAGCACTCCAGTTGACAGAAATAGAGCCTCTGCCTGCGGAGCTATCTGTCAATAAAATGAGACGCGCCAATCAGTTTTCATCCTACATATAATCTACAATAATCAAACCATAGTGGTACAAAAAAAATCACCATAAGACACTAGCTAATGAGACATGTTTGGTGTTTTGAACCAGGCTGTAAACCAGTTTATTTCTAGTGTCAAAACCGGCTTTTTAACATGTGTCCACTTCTGGTGTTCCTGCAGCCAGCCTCAAGTGGACACTCACAGAATAGCAACTTTTTGCACTTCCGCATTGGCTTCATTTTTCAGGACCGGAGGTTGCCGCTTGGCTGCAGCACAGTTCGAAACAACTGGGCCTAATGTGAAAGCACCCTTAACCCTTTAAGCACCAAAGTCGCAAAATTGTGACAAGCAATATTGCTGAATTAAACAGGCTGTAGCTGCAAATATGGTGCACAATGTTGTTACTACTTTACACCAGGAGATGGCAGACGTGAGTAACTTCAATCCCAGCAGAATTTGTGGGCCTGTTTTGGAGAGAGAGAGTTTGATAGATGCACCGCCGATCGAGGAGATGAGGAAGTGGTAGTAGTGGTTGTAGTCGGTGCGTGAAAGAGAGAAAGAGGGCGAATTGTAGCGAGAATACTCATCATGCCAGGAGGAATAGTGGAATATTCACCCTGTGACGATGACATTCAGCCGTCCGGAGACCGTGACTGCCAGTGTGTCGCAGCCACTGTGACTCCATGTTCCATGAGAGTCCACCAGCAGCACATACCAAAGCCAGTGCTCACGGGTGGGGACATGGTGGGGGTTTCAGGGGTGGTCAAAACACAAATAGAAACGAAGGTAGGGGGAATAAAAAAACACCGCAGAGGTAGGGGCAGACGTGGTAGAAGCAGTGGCGGTGGAGGCTGCTCGGTGACGTCAGAATATGCAAATTAGATGAGTGAATTTACTTCCATCACAAACTTTGGGTTATACTGAAGATTGTTCTGATTTACAGTATGCCTTTATCTCTACCCTCTTTCAAGCTACAGCCTTTTGAAATCTTGATATCACAACTGTATATTTTCGAGAGAAAACTCTGGCGCCTAAAGAGCTAAAAGGCATCCTGCTCTTTTCACACAGAAGAGCCGGCTCTTTGAAGCAGCTCGTTCATGAGTGCACATCACTAGTCACTATTCCAGAGTGAATCTGAGATGATAGGTCTGACTTTTCAAAGGAAACTACACTGACATTTGCATTACAGTCTATCCTGACTTCACTCGTACAGCATGGGCACTCAGGTCATGACCAACTATCAGAGCATAGAGTGTGAAAACAGAAGTCATGATAAACAATACATCCGTAATAAACTAAATCAACCCCCTTGTTATTTTTATGTCATTAAAAGACTCATACACTTAGAAGAAGAGCTTTTACAGTGCAGCCTCTTCCTGCAGTAATTAGTCCGCTGAATTTGTTCCGTGATTTATGAAACATTGTTCTTCATCGTGAGATTTGTTCGGTGGATGTTTCTGAGCACATGCGATCCTTTGTATAAATCTCCTGAATCAAGGCTGCTGATTGGAGTGTAATTGTAATGAGCACATGCACGGATGAATAATGCATACTGTGTATTTTAATGAATCCCAAAGTCCTTGTCAATGACAACAACCTGTCATTGTTTGCTTGATTACTGATGCTGCCTCCATTCTTTGTAGAAAACAGAAAATCTCACGCTTATTTCAGCTTTGTGTGCATGAAAACAGAGGCAGTGCATTGTTTAATCAATGCCATGATCCGTCCTCCTCCTGAATCATTCAGAGATTCCCTGACACTTTTTATTCAGTGTATTCAATTCATGAGGGTTTTTAATATTTTTATCAAAAGATCAAGGCAGGGGACATTTTTCAGTGATGTTCTTTTTTATTCTTTTTTTAATTCTATCACTAACAAAGGTGTTGTTTTTCTTTCAGTCAGTGACGTGTTGAACAAATGTTTAATGATACAGAATGAATCTCAGCTCCCTCTAAACACAGCCCTCTGCTGCAAACCTTTACAAACACCTTGACTTTTTTTATTGATATTTGTGCCGTGAATTCAGCAGGATTTATTCAAGCTGGCTGCCGACAGAGGCGAAGGGGATCTTTCAGTTCTGCCTGGTTTGAGATGCAGACGAGATTTTGGGAGCAGGAGCTTAGCTGCTTCTCCAAACCGACACATTAGATTCATTTAAACATTAAATACAGTTTAACAGACTCAGACTTATACTAACAGCATAGATCAAACTTTTTAAATTACTTTTTAATATCCTAACCTGAAAAAGTGGAAAAACACATTAAACATTGACTTTAAATTGTGTCAGACAGCCTTAAAGACCTTAAAGACACTTCGTCATTAACATATGAGCGCTGTGGAAGAGGCCACGTTTATGTGTAGCTGCATGCGTTTGTGTGTACGACTTTTAACCAATCAGATGGGATATAAGAAAAACTGGAGAGGAGGGGGATGACTTTTTTCAGGGCTTGATGAACATTTAGTCTCCACAGAGAGAGGAGAAAATGTAGCTTCATAAATTTCAGCAACCAGGAACAAGAAATACCAAATAAGAACACATGCAATGTAAAATCTAGTCATTCTTTTAGTTTTATGGTTTATTTTTTGTCCTCATGCTTTATTTAGAATTTGATTTATTTGAGTAATATGTTGACAAAGCAGTGTTATTTATTTATTATTATTATTATTATTATTACATTCTAATGTATCATCACAGAAGACCATTCACACTGTTTTATGTTTCATGTAAAAACATAATAACTTACAGTATTCAACATGTAAAAAACAGTTTAAAAAACTGATGCTTAATTATCTAAAAAAATATATATTTTATATCAAGAACTAGAAAAGCACCCGGACAGCGTAGACCTCCGCCATTAGCCCTATCTCCCAATAGTGAAGAATCCTTTAAAAACATTCCTGGATCCGGCCCCATGTGCCCCCCAACACGGCATTCGCTGATTACTCCCTCCCTGGTGGGGTGGAAACACAGCGAGGCAAAGCATTGGCTTCACTATGGGCGGACTGTCATGGTGAAGCATTGCAACAGATGCACTGACAGTCCCACCCATGGTCTCACTGGATGACTGGAAGTCATGGCAGAGGGTGAATATTCCTCTATTCCTCCCAGCACTGTGAGTATTCTCGCTATGATTGGCTGTCTTTCTCTCTGTTACGCTTCAAGTCACATGTTTTATCAAAACCATAAGATTATGTTGCAGTTCATAGCAGAATGTGGAAAAGTTATGCAACGGCTAATGCCTGATGAGGTGCTCAATTATCAGGGATTAATGGACGACATGGAGGTCCAAACAATCCGACGTGCAGCGGAGCCTCTGCAAAGATGAGTTTAATTTCTCAGTAGGTAAAAGTATAAGTAACTTTTTCTTTTTTAAACCACACTGCTGCCAAAATCAGTGATTGACTTTATAATCTGTTAATGACAGTATAGTGCAGTTATTATTGTGCATTCCTACAGGTAATTAATGTTGAATTAAAAAAGAGTACAGTCTACACCTGCTTTATCATAATATAACATTTACTATCAAATTGGCACAAAGACAGACTAATTGAGTGATAGATTTAATATGAAAACACATTTTGCTTCCTGGTTTATGAAATGTGCTTAATAAAAAAGGTTAACTTTTCTGAAGTGAAAGCCTCCAGCATTTTTGTCTTCTAAATTATTGAAAATATTTTCTACATTTAAACGCAGTGCAGTGATATATGTCAGAGTGATGAAGCTGCATCAGATTTGTATTTAACATAAATCCTTATATCTCTGTGGTTCATTAAACTACCCCCTTTATCTGAGAGCTGTAATACTAATCTACATTATACATGTCTATTTAGTCCTTCAGTCTATGACTGCAGGGCCACGTGCAGTGGTTAAAGGGCCGTTTGCATCTCTTTTCATAACACTTGAATAGGTCTGCTACGGTTCAAGGTGAGAGACGGTAACATGAGATGGAGAGATGGTTAACTGTTTCATAAAGTGTCTCCACAGTTAGTCTGTGAATTCCCACAGTGCAGTGAAGACAATTTAACATTAGAGCCCTCCATGCAGCTTTATGTGACCTCCACGTGTTATTGCTCCGGGACCTTGAGACGCCAGCCGTCTCAGACGCTCCTATTCAGATCATATCTGTTTGGCCGGCAGAGGAATCGATAGTGTTACGAGTGATGTGATGCAGCTTTATTAATACAGGCCGGGATTATTCTACTGTAAGCAGCTAATAGATCGAAGGCCAAGGACGCCTCTGTGCAGCCGTTTAACAATCTGATGAAAAGATGAGATACCTAAACCCAGAGGCGGACACGGGAGGACGGGTGAGGCAGGGAGGAGGGGTGCAGGTAAATCAGACAGAGCGAGTGTGTGGATTTCCTAAACCAAACATGTTGTTCCAAGCCGTGTGTAATTCACCCGGCAGATGATGGGTTTTACAGCCGTTTCGCCTGTATTCTATCCAGTGGGGATCTGTAAATCTGTCAGCGAGCAAGTCAATTCCATTCCCCCGTCTGTAATCTCATTTGCCTCTGGTGCCAATGGTGCATCAAATGTCGTGGCTGGCTCCCGTGGTGGCTGCAGCGCCTGCCTGCCTGCCTGCCGTGCCATCGAGCCCAGCTCGGGAGTAAATCCCACCTGTCCCACATGAGGTGCTCCATCAACCACATAAAATTCATTTTCCTGAAATGTTTTAGGGAGCTAATGGAATCCTTATCTTTATTTTTCACCGGGAGAATTTAATTACGTGCCGAGGAAAAAGTTCCTGCAGTTTATCAGCCGAACATGCTCTCTGTCCTATTTTTACTCCAGGTGTCAGACTGTTGGTGAGGCCGATCTCAGGCTGATGTCTGTTTTACTGCAGAGACTGCCAGTCCCAGCATGAAGTCATTTTACTGCTACATGAGGGCTGAGCCTCTGTGGGTCTATAAATAACCAGGGTCAAATTAAGACAACATTAAGAAACACTTCAATCTTTTTACTCCAAGTCAATTTTAGGAGGTGTTGGACTAGACTAAGTTGTTAACAAGTCAGAAGGAGATGGAATTAAAATTGAGAATGCAAATGGAGGTATTGCAAAAAAAAAAAAAGTGTCTCACTTAAATTAAAACTTGTAAAACATCCCTGTGCTGCACAGTCAAGCTCTAAACATTTTGTTTTCCAGGACAACATGGGCTTTAAAGGGATTGTAGCATCACATTATGTAATAACACCACATTTTGTAAGCCACTAAGTGGTTAGGGTTAGGGCAGTTTAGTAGGGTATACCCTGGAGCCCACCTTAAGTCCTAGGGTTAAGGTTAGGTGTTTAGTCTAGAGCCCTGATGGGGGGTTGGGTTTAGGCATAAGTCACTAAGCGGTTAGGGTTAGGGCAAGGTAGTTGGGTAGGGCATACCTTGGAGCCCCCCGTGGCGTTATTACATAATGTGGCGCTACAGGGATATTTCAACATTTCGTCAAATTTGCCCATTGCCATAATTCCTATAGTCTTAGTAATAGGTTCGTTTCCTTTAGTTGTCGGTGAATATGTGTGCTGCATTAATGTCCCCTGAATTTAAAAAAAAAAAAATATGGGATGAAATCAAAAGAAAATGTTCCCCTATATCTTAGAGACCAAGAGTGAGACAAAAAAAATCTTTGACAAAAATTCTTCCACATATTCACAGATTTACAAAAAAGCCCTTGTGCTTTTTGTATTGGAGCTGTTTGAGCCATTATTCAAAGCAGTTCCTGTCTGCAGAGACACAGAGGGACACGTCACGGGCTCTCTTTCTCTCCATAGTGAGCTAATCAGGCCGTCTCCTCCAGGGTAGACATGCACAGCGTGACAAAGTATGACGTGATGACAGAACTAGAGTAGCCTGGGTGAGGGCTATGAAGGCATGGATAGCGTCATTAGAACATCAAAGCAGAGGGCTTCCAGAGGTCTAAAACATAAGTGGCCATGACTTATGGTTCAAAAGTTATTTAATATTTTATAACATTGCCTCTTCTTGTCATATATGACAACATCAGTCTCTGTGGGTTAACTTCACTAGCATAGGTAACTTTATTAACCAACCTGAAAGCTAACAAGCTAACAGTAGCCAGAGAGTGCTCAAAGAAGCACTAACATTGTCATAGCATGTCCCACAAGTAAGTTTTAAGTTAATTAGGAAAAAATGACACATTGTTTGTCTCTGGGTTTATCATGAGGGACATTCACTGCAAACTTATTGATTTCTATCAATGCAACTTCCTGCTCTCACGTCAACAAATCCTGATATCTGTCCATCAGATATTTATTCAGAATTCTATGGTTGCTTACTTTGTTTTCTCTTTTTGAGGCAGATTTGGCACAATGGCTGTCTCATTCCTTCTGCATCCGCCTCATACATCACTGTGAAACACTCTTGTTTTCTTTCTCCACCAACATTTTTTATAGTCAGACTTGTTATGTCTTTGTAGCTTTCTTGTTGTTGTCAGGGGTTTCATCCATGTCTCTGCTTGAATCTCTGAACCCGGTCATGTGACACTGCAGCTGCACAGTAACAGGTTACGGGTCACTTTATTCTTCTCTTTCATTCATCTTTGCAGCCCGGGGCTGAAAAATCTGATCCACAGAAGCCTTTCAGGCTGCAGCATGCTGAAGTTTGGGGAAGGCTCCGTTAGAGGTCTAGTCCAGTAAAAGGTCCTGTGCAGAACAATGCTGCCCATATAAGAGGAGCTGTCTGGGGTCCAAACAAACTGGGGGTCAGGGAGGTCCATTATAAAATTAATCTGTGAAAAACCCATATTTTATTTTGAACCTGGATAATAACGTCTCTTTTTATTATGTATTTATCTATGCAATAGAATATGACCTTTTAGTGAAGCCTTATAAACCCCGTTACACAATTACCATTTCATTAGTTATGATAACAATGTGGACACTGAACTATAAAGAGAGTAATGTCAGACTTCACAGCTAGGACAGGATGTGCACAAATGTCAGGATGCCTGAAAATAAAATAAGATAAAATAACTTTAAAGGAAAATAATTGATTAACTGTGAAAAGACACAAACATTGCAAAGAGTTGCAAAAATTTGTGAAAGTGGCAAAGAGAAATGGCAAGAATGGGCAACAAGTGACAAAATGGGCAAAAGAGGCAAAACTGGGCTAAAAGTGGTCAAAGAAAATGGAAAAAAGGAGGGAAATTTGCTCAAAAATGAGCAAAAAAAGATAAAAAATTGGCAAAATAGAACTGAAAAAAAAAAGCCAAAATGTTTGAAAGTGGCGCAGAGAAGAGGCAAAAACATCCAAATGCAGAAAAAAAGGGGAAAAAGTGGCAACATGTACATACATGGGAGCAAAAATAGGCAGAATGGGTCAACAAGAAATGGAAAAAATAAATAACATGGCAAATGAACAGGCGAAAATGGGCAAAAGTTGCAATAACAAGTAAGAAAATTAACAAATATTGCAAAAAATGGGTAAAAAAACATTTAAGAGATGCAAAAACAGGAAAGAAAACTGTCAACATTTGGCAATAAAGTGTCAAAAATTGGCAAAAACTGGTAGACAACAGGCAAAAAAGGGAAAATGGGTGAAAGGTGGCAAAAACTGGTGGAAACCGACAAAAAAGCATGAGAAAATGGGAGGAAAAAGTGGTAAAATTGGTTTAAAAGTTACAGGAATAGATAATTCCAACATCACAGCCCAATGGTGGACTGCTCTAACCTTGCAATGCAGGTGGATTCGCCTGTTTCTGTCTTTTTAGTGTCAAAACCATCCTGCAAAGCTGTCTGAACTGTTGGGCCCGGTTAGAAAAAGACAGGACTGATCAGTGTCACAAAGCAGTACTTTCCAGTGCAGCAGTCCTGACATATGTAAGCAGCAAGAGGCTGGTGCAGTCATGTTGGAAGAGATTAGCGTGGATGCTGCTAAAGCGCCAGTTTTATCAGAACTTGACAACATTTCTTCGTTAAAAGAAGAACAAAGAACAGCAGTGAGTTGTTTTCTTTTCAAAAATGACAAAAGTGGTGTACTGATATGTCTACAGTCGCCATGGTTCACGCTATGCAGTTCTCTATGGAGTTCACTTGTCGGTAGCGGCACACCTCGGTTTGGGGCTACGACGTCACATGTTTGTTGCTCTGATTGGCCCGTAAAGATGTGACATCCAGCCACCCTCCAAGTTGTTTTTCAAAGGCTCTGCCCTTTCCCAAACGCTGTCTATGGAAGGTTTACCAGATAGATGTATGAAACAAATCCGTCTGGTGTGTCAGGTTAAGGCTGACCCCCCTACTGTTAGCCAGGACACTAGCACCAATGCTTCTGGTCCAACACGTGCACTGGTATCATCCACCTGGGGAGAACCAGTTCTCTGGGTTTTTCCGTGGCCCAGCAAACTGGCCTGACATTTATTCACAGTTATGCTCACAGCAGAATGCCAGAAAAAGGTTAAAAAGTATGTTTATCTCCCATCATAATCTTATCTCAACAAATTGAAAGGAAAGAGAGGAAGGATATGACCAGTACGGCCAAATCATTGACATCAGTGGACCTGGCTCTGGGGTCGCCATCATAAGCCGCTGTCACATTTATCTTTATACCTCTGAGAAATGTTGCTTTCATAAAATCTCCATCTGAAAGTCTTTAATAACAGCTTTTTTTAAGTGGAGGCAGTAAATGTTACTCATTACAGCTGAGCGTCTCCGCTCCTCAGTCGAGGGTCTCTGATTTGAGGGCGAGATAAAGAGGAAGTGTTGCTGTGGCCTCTCGCGGCAGAACATTTCCTACCTCATAATTTAGAGCGCCAAAGTGCCTTCAAAGCCTCTGAAAGTTGAAGCAAGGTAATAATTAAGTATAATTTGATCAAAATGTGCTGATGAAAGATAAAGCCTGAGTGTCAGAGGGTTTGTTATCATGAGTTATTAGGAAAAATACAGCAGGAATGGTTCAGATGTATTTTTATCTCCACAGCTACATTAGTTCTGTCTTTTCTCAGCTGTGCTCTTCATTTAGAATTTTGTACCGCCACACTGCTGCCATCAGGTCAGAGGTGCAGGACTCTGAAAGTACATAAACTATGCTTTAAACGCTTATATTCGACTCGACTTAACTTACTGTTAATAATGAGTTAACACTTTACTGCCTCATTTCAAGGGTGGTCTGGCATGGTTCTGAGGGTACGGCGTGTTTACGGTCGCCTCGTTGATGAATAAAACTGTGAAGGTGTGGAAGTGTAACAGGTGGAATAAGCTGGTGTTGATTTTTTCTCACTAAAATGTCATTTGCAGCCAACTATGTTAATGTGCACAGATGGCGTGTGAACACCCAAGGACACCACGCAGCATGGATGAATTTAAAGCCCATTACAGATGACTAAAGAGAATACATTAAAGAGGCTGAATGAATTAAGATAGCTACCTCAGATAACCATGAAGCACTTTACTGTGAGGAATTAAAGAAGCCAATCAGCAGTAGAAGTGAATTAGCCAATAACTGTAGCTTCAGGTTGTGTTTACCTGTTTGATAAAGATCTTCTGCATGTACTTAACTTATTGGCTCTCCTTTACTCTGAAACTTATCCAAGTAAACAAGGACCCTCTGGATGCTTTGGCTATCAGGTTCCACTTATCTCATTTCTCAACTAAAGTTTAAGACTTCAGCTGGAGCAATCATGAGTTTAAAGCTGTAAATATAATCAGGCTTGGTTTTCCACCATGGTTTTGCAACCCTCATTCCAAAAAAGTTGGGACACAGTGTAAAATAGATGACAACAGAATGCAATGATTGTCAAAACTCATAAATATGGATTTTTTCCACAGTATACAACAAACATCTGATGTTAAAGTTGAGAAAAAAATGTGTGCCTATTTGAATGTGATGGCAGTGACACCATGTCAAGGTCAAGGTCAACTTTATTTATAGAGCACCTTCAAAACAAACAGAGTTTGTACCAAACTGTTGTACAGGAAAATTTGAACAGAGTATTAAAAACACCAAGTAAAACATCATGACATTACAAGTGCATTTAAGACATAACATAGACAACATAATAGTGACATACCCGTAAGTGTGAAGGGGCTCATGGGCATATCACGTGCACAACAGTTTGCAGTGTGATAGGTCAGGGGGGACAATAGCGATCTCAGACAGAAAAACACACACGCACACGGACACACAAACAAAATGGGTCGAACATAAAACAAGGAGGAAACAAGGACACAGAGCCAGGAAGAATTAGTTACCAGAAAAAGCAAGAGAATAAAAGTGAGTCTTTAAGTGTTTTTAGAAGCAGTCCACAGAATCAGCTGATCGTATATGTGATGGTAGGTTGTTCCAGAGTGTTGGAGCGGCTACTGAAAAAGCTCTGTCGCCAGGTTTACTGTGTGATCGTGGGATGGTTAATAGTCCTTGATCTGATGATCTGAGGGGTCTGGCTGTACTGTAGGGTGTTAAGAGTTCTTGTAGGGCCATGGTTACCATTATTTAGCATTACCTCTTCTTTTAAAAGCAGTCTGTAAACATCGTAGAAGTACAGAGACCAGTTGTTGGAGTCTTGGGAGAGGACTGTTGTCCCATTCTTGTCTGAGATAGGATTCTAGCTGCTCAACAGTCCTGGGTCTGGACCTGGCAGGCACTCAAGTTCAGCTCCATGACTCTTCTACTGTGAAGCCATGCTGATGTGATGGGTGTTGGTGTGTGGTTTAGCATTGTGTTGCTGAAACAGTCTTTGCCTGAAAGAGACGTTGTCTGGATGGGAGCATCTCTCCCTCTCTCTACTTTTTTTAGCATTGATAGTGCCTTTCCAGATAAAGTTGCCCACACCATAAGTGCAAATGCAACCCCATACCATCAGAACACTGTAGAACAGTGTGCTGATAGCAAGTTGGATGGTCTCTCTCCTCTTTTGTATGCAGGACACGGTGCTCAAGGTTAAAAAAAAAATTCAAAATTTGATTAATCTGACCACAGAACAGTTTTTCTTTTTTTGCCAAAGTCCATTTCAATTAGCTTTGGCCTAGAGAAGAGGGTGGTGTTTCTAGATCCTGTTCACATATGGCGTCTTCTTTGCATGGTATAGCTTTAACTTGTATCCGTAGATAGTACAACTGTGTTGACGGACAATTTCAGGCTTTTCAACTGGGCACTAAAACATATTCTGCTCTAATTGAATCTCCCCCCTTGGTCTTCATTGAAATGTGATTCCAAATTTTCATTTAGAGTTGATCAAGGAGAAAAAAAAAAATGATATAAATGTTCAACTTTGTCCTCCGCTAGGGGAACTGCTTCATTTAAGTGGCTTGCAAGCTAATTTGCATAATTTAGGCATGCGTTTGATTGGTGCACCCAACAATGGGTGGATGAAGACAAAGAAGTCCACCTACTAAAAGTAGAGATCTGATTGGTCCATTCCATCGCTGTTAGTTATCCAGCGTCTCTATCAGAGAGCAGTGCAGTCACACAGCTTGAAGTAAAGTATGATGCCCAGCAACAGCAGAGACAGAAAATTCTGATAGGATGAATTATAATTCTTAACCTGTTACATGCCAACACAGACCAAATGACGTGTTTTGAGTGAATTTTGTCACAAATATTATATGTTAATGAATTTTTGTAAATGATAAAATAATTTTCCAAAACTGAAACATCACATTGGTGTAAGTATTCAGACCCTTTAATCAGCACTTAGTCGAAGCGCCTTTGGCAGCAATTACAGCCTTGAATCTTTTTGAATATGACACAAGCTTTGTACACCTGGATTGGGAAATTTTCTGCCGTTGTTCTTTGTAAATCCTCTAAAGCTCAGTCATGTTGGATGGGACTGTCAGTGGACAGACATTTCAGGTCTCTCCAGAGATGTTGGCTAGGGTTCAGGTCAGGGCTCTGGCTCGGCCCCTAAAGGACATTCACAGTGTTGTCTTGGCTTTGTGCTGTGAGGACATTGTCATGCTTAAACCAAGCCTTCAGCCCAGTCTGAGGTTCTATAGGCACCGTGGACCAGGTTTTCATTGAGGATTTCTCTGTTCTCTGCTCCATTTAGTTTTCCCAACCCTGTCCAGTCTCCTAGTTAGAGCTGACAGCTTCCATTCGATTGGTTGATTGTTTGGTCAAAAAGCTGTTGTCCAACTAAGATCACCCTGGTCAGCGAGCCCCCTCTCCGTCCCCCCAAGGCGCTGACCTGGGGGCAGAAGTGGTAGTGCACAGCTCACTGATATAGAGAGACGTGCTGCTGGGGGCAGAGGAGCAATGCAGCTCTGGGAATTACAGGTAGAGAAGCACAAAGTTAGCAGAGTGGGATATTTTCTGATATTTATAGCAGTAACGCTCAAATGCAATCTATCTTCACGCGTCTCAAAGTTGCAGGCTGTTTGTATTGAAGTGGTGCTGCTGAGTGTTTCTGCTCTGCCCTCCCTCACAGCATCAACTCCTGTGGTCATTTTAATTCACCTGTTGGTGAAGAGGCTGCATGGTATCATCTGCTTTTATCATCTCCTTAAATTGTTCACGTTAGCGTTAGCTTCTCTTACAGACAGACAGAAAGCAGAGTTTTACCTGAACGACCAATCGAGTGGTTGGTGCCTAGGTGCAATTTTGGTTGACCAGGTTTTTCTTTGGTTGACTACAGGCCTACTCCTAGTCCCCGCTGCTGAAAAACACCCCCACAGCATGATGCTGCCACCACCATGCTTCACTGTTGAGATGGTTTAGGGCAGGTAAAAGCACTACCCGGTTTTTATCCTGATATAACATGTAGAATTGAAGCCAAACAGTTCAATCTTGGTTTTTAATCAGACCAGAGAATCTTGTTTCTCACAGTCTGAGAGTTCTTCGAGTGCTTGTTGCTAACTCCAAGAGGACTTTCATGTGTTTTTCTCTGTGGAGAGGCTTGCAATCGGCCATAAAGCTCAGATTTGTGGAGGGTTGCCTCCTGGAACTTTGTCCCTTCTCCACACAGGATCTCTGGAGCTCAGTCAGAGTGACCATCAGGTTCTTGGTCCCCTCTAAAGCCCTTTGCTGGCCAAGCCTTTGCTCAGTGTGGCCAGCAACTAATGAAGGCTCAGTATAGCAGAGCTGAGCCTCCATAAGAGACAATATGGCATAAAAATAGCTTTGTAGAAAATCTATCTGTTAAAAAACAAATCTACAAGAAACACAATTAACAGGCTACCAGGGTTTTAACACATTTCCTGCTAAATAGAGGGTGGTCTCCCAAGGTTTTCACCAGCACAAAGGCATAAAAAGAAGGAAAAGAAAGTATAAAACACTTTTATGTGAAGGTAAATCAAAAAGCTGACCTGTGTGTTTGTGGAGAACATCTCATATATTTTAATGACAACAATCACAAAGAAGCAGGCCCTCTTTTTATCAGCGTTGTCTTCTTTCAAAGAAAATGTCACAGACTGAGCCACACTTTGCCCTTTCTCTTGTTTTGGCTCCATTGATA
The DNA here is from genome assembly GCF_018320785.1 of Cheilinus undulatus. NCBI lineage: Eukaryota > Metazoa > Chordata > Actinopteri > Labriformes > Labridae > Cheilinus > Cheilinus undulatus. Next base: position 2,697,492 of record NC_054876.1, read on the forward strand.
ACTTCTGCTAGCAATAAAAGTCCCTTTTCAATTTCAGAATTTAAATGTCAGAGAAGCAGGCTCAGTATTAATGTGCAAATAATGTTACACGTTTAATTTGAAGGTTATTTTGTTTCACCGTGAAACACTCGCTCTCTCTGTGAGCTCTCTGCTGATTTAACCATGGATGAACAAGGTTTACTCTGGAATATGAAGATAATGTTTGATCATCAGTCTGTGAATAAATAACAGCACTGAAGTGGGAGTTATTTCATTAAAACATGAGAAAACACAGAGAAGAATGTCAGAGCTTGATGTTGGAGGTGATTGAATGAGATAAAGATGTTACTGAAGAAGATTTAATGAATCAACAAACTGACATCATCAAGGTCAGCGTGCTGTAGATGCTGAATGTTCCCAGACTCTAGTGCTAGTTCTAGAGGATTTCATGTCTTAGAGGCTGTTTACACCTCACATTATCACCTCTACTGGTCAGCCAGCTACAAGAGAAAGAAAAACATGGCATTTCTCTGGTATATTCTATTCAATGCTGCACACAGAACTGAATCATGGCAGAGTGATGTTATCCCGCTGAGTGATGACTGTTTAACTGCCTCTGTTTTCTTCTTCTATTTTTTTATCATCAAATTGCAAACAGATATTAGGCATTTATCACTGAAATCTGACACCTACTCCCACCTGCTGTTAGATTAATTTAACTTTTATCTCAACAATATCCCCCAAAGAAAGTAACTTCCTCTGCCCTAATGCCTTTTGCTTGATTGACTGCTGTCATTGCTTTTGACATGTTAGCCAGCATGCTAGCATGCTAACAGTACCAAGTGACTGTATGGGGTTTGGGGGGGCTGTTTCAGACAGACACGGTTCTGGTTCTGTTTCCTTTCTGGAGTCTCAGAACCTTGGTGCTTTCTGGGGAAGCAGCCCGTGTTCACACCAGTTTAATCAGAACCAAAGTGAGAGGACATGACGCTTCAGCTGCTTCAGGACAGTTTTCTTCTTCAGCTGCTCAGATAAATGCTGAAAAGTGCGCCAAAACTTTGAGACTGTCCTGTTTGTTAACAATATTAATCCAGTGTAGAAATCCACAGTGGAATCAACAAAATTGAAGTTAATTAGCAAACTTTAAGAGCTGAAGACAGAAAACTGAATTCTATATGTTAGGATGTGTTCAAATGTCACATAAAAATGGGAACATTTAGTTTTTGATGAGAAACTTCAATAAATACAGTGTGAATATGTGTTTATATCTGAGGGATATAAAATAGATGTGACTGACTGAATCACAGCTTTTTAACTGAAGCACCACTCAGCTAAGACCACTTGTAGTTTAAATATTTGACCTTATTTTGTCTTTCCACTAAACTATAGAAAGTAGTGATAAGGACTCAGATCAGCACTCTAAATGTGATGTACAAGAAAATACAAAAGAACTGGAAAAGCACTCAGAGAGTGCAGACCTCCACCATTAGCTCTGTCTCCCAATACTGAAGACTCCCTTACAAAATTCCTAAATCTGTCCCCATGCGCCCCCCACCACAGACTTCGTCAGTCACTCCCTCCCTGGTGGGGTGGAAACACAGTGAGGTATAGCATCTGGTCCACTACATGTAGACTGTCATGGTGGCAGCATTGCCTGCTGGTGCCATCAGATGCACTGACAGTCTCACCCATGGTCTCGCTGGATGACTGGAAGTCATGGCAGAGGGTGAATATTCCTCTATTCCTCCCAGCATTGTGAGTATTCTCGCTACAATTCGCTGTCTTTCTCTCTGTTATGCTCTGACTCGTCTCCTTGACCCGGCGTGTGTCTTTCAAAATCTATAAACTCCAAAACTTTGAATAGAAACACACTCAAAAATGCTGCTGGGGTTGAAGTTACTCATGTCCGCCATCTCCTGGTGTAAAGTGGTAACAGCGCAGACCTCCACCATTAGCCCTATCTCCCAATAGTGAAGAATCCTTTAAAAAATTCCTGGATCCAGACAGTGATCCGGATCACTCCCAAAATCTAATCACTTCTTCCTTATGCCATTTCTGATATTTCCTGAAAATTTCATCAAAATCCATCCATGACTTATTGAGTTACGCTGCTAACAAACCCACCATCACATGACCTCCTTGGCGGAGGTAATAAAAGAAAAACTCTTGACAATAACCACCTTTAAAGGTGTAAAAACATAAAAATTTACTTAAACTATTAAAAAAATGTTGATTAATCGTGATTAATCACAGCATAATGCTGTGATTAAATTGTTTTTTTTTAATCGAGTTACAGCACTAATAAGAAGATAATGGACACCAATGGAATTTCCAGATCCAATGAGAATTGAGGATTCAGTAAAATCATGGTAGAGTAAATACTAAAGTTTGTGACAGAAAAAAGGGAAAATTCCAGTTGATGGAGAACATGTAGCTTCATGAAAAGTACCCAGCATTAATGTAAGAGTAATGATTACTCAAATACTCTATTTCCACCACTAAAAACCTTTGGTTCAATCAGTTTCAACAACCATTTTGAGCAGTCCACCACTTTCCACACTACTATGCAAATTACATTTTTCTCTTATTTACCTAAATATTAATGCAAATGTCAGTCAGAATATTTTTCAAGTCATCAGCCGCTAGAGCATAATTCAGATGTTTTTGAACAAACTTCATAATGATAACCATTTTTTTTAAATAAAAACCTCAAAATGCACTGTTCCACATTATTAGCAAAACAGAGTTTTAAAAGATTTTATAGGTTTTAAAAAACTGAAAATGGTCATTCACTGAATTTGCAGCATTAGGAGGTCATATTTACTGAAATCAAAGCTATTTCAATCAAAAACATCTTAACAGGCCAAGTTCCATGTTAACAAAGAAGACATTTGTGGCTGATTCAGAGCACAGACGGGTTCATGCAGATAAAGGCATAATGAGGAAGGTTTCTGACAGACAAATTCATCAGATTAAGAGAGCAGCTGCTAAAATGCCATTACAAAGCAGCAAACAAGTATTTGAAGCTGCTGGTGCCTCTGGAGTCCCACCAACCTCAAGGTGTAGGATCCTCCAGAGGCTTGCAGTTGTGCATAAACCTACTATTCAGCCCCCCCAACCAATGCTCACAAGCAGAAATGGTTACAGTGGGCCCAGAAATACATGAAGACTCATTTTCAGTCTGTTTTACTGATGAGTGCCGTGCAAATCTGGATGGTCCAGATGGAGGAGTTGTGGATGGTTGGTGGATGGCCACCATGTCCCAACAAGGCTGTGACATCAGCAAGGAGGGGGTGGAGTCATGTTTTGGGCCGGAATCATGTGGAGAGAGCTGGTGGGCCCCTTTAGGGTCCCTGAAGGTGTGAAAATGACCTCAGCAAAGTATATAGAGTTTCTGACTGACCACTTTCTTCTATGGTACAAAAAGAAGAACAGTGCCTTCTGTAGTAAAATGATCTTCATGCATGACAATGCTCCATCTCATGCTGCAAAGAATCCCTCTGTGTCATTGGCTGCTATGGGCATTAAAGGAGAGAAACTCATGGTGTGGCCCCATCTTCCCCTGACCTCAACCCTACTGAGAACCTTTGGAGCATCCTCAAGCTAAAGATCTATGAGGGTGGGAGGCAGTTCACATCAGCTCTGGAGCATGTGTACTATTTTTCCTTGAAATGGCCTGACTTCAGGGAAGAGACAGTAGTACATTTCAAGCTGTATGGGGATATACAGACCCCTCCAGCTACACCAGCTTTCACTGGTTATCACTTTCTTGAGCACACCACTAGAGCCTCCTACAGAGAACGTAGTCTGCAGCATTAACCCCCTCACTCATGGTGTCAAAACATTGTCCCCTAAAAACATGAACCAATAAACAAAACATGCATAATTATAACTTTGCAATGAAACATGAACATTATAGAACAGCAAATGAGCGAATTCTCTGTACAAAACAATCCCAGAAATCCCTGCTCCAGGTGACTGCTTCCTAGATCACCACAATATGATTATGAGTTACTTAATTTAATGCTTTAGGTTAAGAGATTACCTTTTTGTTATATGAAAATGACAATAATAGTAATTAATTCAGAAAATAAGATGTTTTTGACACAGTATTTATATATTCAGCAATTTAATGAACTCTAATAAAACACTCAGTAACGAAAAAAATCATCCAAAATGCAGAAGAAGACAATAACTAACTGTCAATAACATTTCAGCACCCTTATTGTTTTCTGTTCGATGGATGATAAAGGACTAAGCTTAACTTGTTCCACACGTGATGTTTCATCTCAAGATGACTGCTCCTCAACTTTGCCAGGGAGGGGGGAGGGACACACCTTTTACCATGGCCATGTAACAGACACCCATGTTGGTTATTTCAGTGCAGCAGCACAACTTTATTAATAAAGAAGCTGTGATCGGTGTTTTTCTAGATATAGAGAAAGCATATGACTCCATGTGGAGGGAGGATGTGCTGATGAAGCTGCACGATGCTGGCGTTCATGGCAGAATGTTTTATTGGATTAAGGATTTCCTTAATCACAGAACTATTCAGGTGAGAATATCTGAAATAGTTGAGGTTGAAAATGGTACACCGCAAGGTTCAGTCATTAGCCCAGTCCTCTTTAATGTTATGATAAATTATATCTTTGGAAATGTCCAACAAGGATTTGGTAAATCATTGTTTGCAGATGACGGTGCCCTCTGGAGGAGAGGGAAAAACATGCGTCACCTGTTCTGTCAAACACAGCAGGCCTTAGACCAGGTCATAGAGTGGGACAAGTGGGGATTTGAAACCTCTTCATCCAAAATTAAATTTATGTTTTTTGGCCTAAAAAGGAAGGTTCCTCCTTTAAACCTTTCTATGTATGGGAGTTCTTTAGAAAGAGTTTGCAACTTTACATTTTTGGGTGTGTGGTTAGACGAGAGGTTAACATGGAAGACTCACATTGATAAAACTATCTTTAAATGTCAGAAAATAATCAACATCCTTCGAAGCTTAGCAGGATGTGACTGCTGGGCTGAAAGAGAGACACTGCTAATGATTTACAGAGCAATGATAAGGTCTACTTTAGACTATGGGTGTGTCGTATTTGGCTCAGCCTCCAAATCTGTTCTTGAGAAGCTGGATCGGCTTCAGGCTAAAGCCCTTAGAATTTGTTGTGGGGCTTTCAGAACAACTCCGATACCAGCTCTGCTAGTTGAGATGGGGGAGTCCCCGCTAAGGATAAGGAGAGATGAGCTCAGGCTCCACTATTGGTATAAACTGTGCACTATTAAATGTGACCCATCTGCTAAATGTCTTTTGGAAAACTGTTGGGAATTTGTTGGAGATGACAGGAGGTCAAATTTCCTTAGTCATATTAAAAAGCTTGCTGTGACCTTTGGCTAGAAGAAGACAAGATGAGCGTGTCTCTCTGTTCCCCTGTCCCTTTCTGGTTTATCCCTGAACCTGAGGTTCATTTATCCTCTCTTGGAAACATAAAGACGTATGATGAGGTCAATGATTATGTTAGTAGTCTTCAGAAAGAGAATGCTCAAATTTTCACAGATGGATCTGTTGGTCCAGTATCTGGAAAGGCTGGTTTTGGAATATTTGTGGCAAACTTTAATATTCAACAGATTATCAGAGTTTCCAACAAGTTGTCTATCCTTTCTGCTGAACTCCTAGGGATCTTGTGGGCCATGTGGTGGGTGGAGGTTGTTAGACCCCTTAAAAGCATTATCTGTTCAGATTCTAAAGCTGCCTTGTTGACAGTGAAGAATGGGGCATCGAGGGCTCGACCTAACCTGCTACAGGAGATCATGTGCTGTCACTACAGACTTGGAAAAGCTGGCTGTTGTGTGGAATTTATGTGGGTACCTGGCCATTCAGGAATAGAAGGAAATGAAAGAGCCGATCAACTGGAAAAAAAATCCCTTTCAAAAGGTGCTGTTGACTTGAATGTGTTTCTTGGGAAGCCTGAGTGCTTTCAAGTTAGCAAAGAAAAATTAGAGGAGCAATGGCAAAAGGAATGGAGAGAAGACGAACGTAGCAGACATTACTTTTCTCTGCAGCCATCCGTTAAAAGAAGGAGGCTACTGATTAAAACTGGGAGGAAGGATGATGTTGTCCTAACTCGTCTAAGACTGGGGCATTGCGGTCTGGCCAGCAACCTTAAGACAATCGGCAAGAATCTAAGTGGTCTGTGCCAGTTTGGAAAGTTGGAGACTCCGCAGCATGTAATGTTTGAGTGCAACAGATATAGGGATGATAGACAGCAGATGTTTAGGGAATAATCTAAGTTGGGGTTTTCTTCCTTTTCTTTCAAATCTTTATTTTCTTCTGACGCAGACTTTCACCTAATTGGGAAAGCGATAATTCTTTTACTCCAGTCATCTGGACTATATCAGAAAATCTAAACTGGATGGACTAATCTAACCTGTGGAGGGCAGCATTACGCTTTCTAGTATACAGCCTGCCGGAAAATCATTAGAAGAAGAAGAAGAAGAAGAAGCACAACTTTTAGGTCACTGAGGCTGTTTTTGAATTGGCCTCCTGCATATTTCTGCCAAATGCAGTATGCAGTATGTATTGCGCACTGCGTACTGCATTCAACAGTAGTATGCAGTATGAATGCCAGTCGGACGTTATTGTGTCGTATGCTTGGCCCGGTTTAGCTGGTTTCCGGTATACAGAAGTACGTCATACCCTGGTCGATATTAAACGACGCTACAGTGTTTTCCATCCATTTATGTACAGAAAAAAATCTGGGAAGTGTTTTTATTTGATTTTTCAGGATTTCTATAGCTGTTGTTTTTAGCTTAGCATGTATAGCGCAGTGAAAGGACACGCTTGACAGCACCTTTCCGGTCGTTATGAGCCGTAACAGCTAAACAAAAACAACAGTGACCCTACTACAACATATTTCGCTACAGTACATGTTAAAAAGGTAAAGATAAAACGTAATGGCACTTCTTGTGACCGTCGGCCATTCCGGTGGAAGGTACACTGCTCTCCGCTATTACAAACTCTGACCCGGTGCTTTGCATTGTGGGTAACAGTAGGCGAAGCAGACTGGTCCAATGCATACTGTGTAATTTCCCAGAATCAGTACGTCATCCGGGTATTTTTGGCATACTGCAACTTTTGCATTTGTTCACATACTGCATACTGCATTTTGGGCAAATCAGTACGCACTGCTGGTATAGTAGGCGAATTCAAAAACAGCCTGATTCTGCAGGTATAGGTGTACCAACACTGTCCTCCAGTGTTGACCACCAGTTCTCAATGTAACATGCTCTCTGATTGGCCAATAGTGCCCATGCCGTATGAATCGTAGCCTGCTATTTGCCAAACATTATAGTAGGCAGCAGCGTTTGCCTGAAAAAATAACAAACACTAGGTTACAATTGAAAAAAATTGTGCAAGTAGTTTGAGTGACAACAAACAGAATCTGATAAAAAAAGTAAAATAATCTTTATAATTTGAGAAATCTGGCTCCTCCCTCGGTGCAGATCGTTATTTTCAAAAACTAAAGCAGACAGGTGGCCTTGGCCCACCGCCTATTGGTGTTTTGAAATACCTGAAGGAAACACACTTAAGATAACAAGATTGTTTTTTGTTGTGTGGATGAACTTAAAAAGACTGGCTCGCATTACTTAAATTATATGTGTTCCAAAAAAAATCACAATGTCTTGTGTTTTGAACAAAGATTTTTGACTTCAATACTAGACATATTTGTGTAAAATCGTATTACAGATTAAATTAAATTACATTTACTTCTCCTCAAGTTCATTTTTTTCAGTGTATGTTAACATGGAACTTGGCCTGTTAAGATGTTTTTGAGTGAAATTGCTTTGATTAAGTAAATATGACCTCCTAATGCTGCACATTCAACAAATGACCATTTTCAGTTCTTTACAACCTATAAAAACATTTTGAGTGTTTTTTTTCTGTTTTGCATAATAATGTGGAACAGTGCATTTTGAGGTTTTTATTTTTAAAAAAATAATTTTTGTCATTATGAAGTTTGTTCAAAAACATTTGAATTATAATTTTTGTGGTTTCTCTTTATTTTTCTGTTTACTTTACAAAATATTTCAAGTACATTTACTCAATTTAATTTGTTAGGTCTACTGACTTAATTTATGCAGACATTGTTATAAATATAAGTTAGATTTACTCATTATTATTGATTTATTTTACTGAATTCCAAAGCTTTATAATCTACTTAATATTTTTAAGTGTAAAAATGTTTCACTGATGATTTAGTAAAGAGCGGTCATTTATTAAATGTTACATAAAATTATTCGCTCAGACATTCAAATCCTGGTTAACTCAGCAACAAAGCTGCACTCATCTCTGTAATGCTGTCACTATTAAATGAGTTATTACTGTTTCATGTTGTCTCCACCTTTTTCCCTCTTTATTCTCATGAAAGCCCTTTGAAGGATGCATGTGAAACATTAGCTTTCACTATAAACATTATGATGCTTGCATGTTCTCAGTTTGTCTAACTATATCTGTCATGTACAAATAAACCATGAATAAGAAACGATCAGACAATGAAAAACACACAATCTTAACCAGGATTTCCACATATTTATCCTAGAGCTCCACCACATATAGCAGATGCTCCTCAAACATCCAGAGTCCACCACTGCTATCTGTCATGGCGGCTCTAGGTAATCAGCAGTGACTTCTTTATGCATTCAGAAACTTCAGTGGAAATGTTCTACATTCTGAACGTTTAAATCGTATTCAGACTTGGGTGGACAATGAGCTTCTGATGCATCGTCTTCAGATGGAAGAATCTTCCATTGCACATGGCAGAAAAGGGCAGAGACACAAACACAGACCCACACCAACTCCCCCACACCCACCCACACAGAAACCCACACACTTGACAGTATAGAAATACAGTCCACACGAGCATCCAGACTCAGCTGTCTGGAGGTGTCCAGGTGACCTTCACTGCTTCACTGAGCAGGAGGATTATATCTGGGGGTGTTCGGGGGGGCTTAGATGGTGACAGATGGCTGACACAGCAAAAAGAGGGGGGAAGGAATGACAACCTTTAAAAATGGTGGAGGGAGGGTGACCCTCTCAACATGTGCATGACCTGTGCTCCAGATTACAGCATGTCATAAATCCTGGGTCATTCAACTTCTACAGTTTTACTGTAGGATTTCTCATCCAAGTTTAAATGATTTTGGCAGAAAATGTTGAAACACATAAAAATGATGCATCTTTTTAATGACAAGGATGTTTGCACTACCTTTACTTTGGCAAAAGCGAAGGAGAACTCATCAAATCAGTTTTAGTTCAGAGAATAAACCCACATCATCAACATCTTTCTGATGGAAACCCTGAATTAGTTTTTATATGCTGGCCAAAAATCTTTTCAAGTATAATGTAACACTGAACACTGACTCAAATGCCATGCAGAAGCAAAACTGGGGCTATTATGAACATGTTTTCTGTGGTACAGGACAGATTAAATTTCATTGCTGTGCATGTAGGACACCTTTAACCTCTAGTTTCCCACACACGTTTGAGATCAGAGAGACTGAGGGAGCAAGAAGGAGGCAGTTGAAGAGAGCTAGCCGGCACAATAAGCTGCCAATGCACCAACTAAACTTGGATTAACCAGGGGTAGTCAACATGCATTCAGACCAGAAAGGGATGACATATTAAAAACATACAATAGGAAGACTAAAAACAGATGAAATACTAAAATGGACAGCAGTATGACCTCTTAAGCTTGGCTTATACTTCTGCAGTGAATCTACACCCAGCTACACTTTTGCATCGGTGTGTCAGCATTACTCTGGTGTTAATGTGCGTGTTTGAGAGGAGTGCGCAGGGGTGGGTGTCGGGGGGTGGAGGGGTCACAGACAACAGTGCATGTTAAATTGGGGGTCACGACTCAAAAAGGTTGAGAACCACTGCTCTATGCTACTTGGCAGGGTGTGTTTTTATGCCAGTTCCTGGTCCTGCCTGCATTTCCTGCATGTTTGTGTAAAAGACACCATGGTGACTGATGCTGAGTGTGTTTTGTTGGAGTTGGAGCTGATAAATATTGATCAGCAATCAATTGTACTGCAGTGATTGCAAAGATGGAAAGAGACTGCAGCCACTGAATCAGCTGAAGAGAGGGTGGGGGGAAACATGGATGAAGACATGCATGTTGGATGTTAGCAGGCAGATTTGACTGGGTGCATTGTTGTCTGCAGACTTTATCTCACAGCAGAGTACACAGTCTGCCTTTAGACAGCAGTCACCCAGCGCTACTCAGCAGACCTACTGTATACGACAGAGCTAGCAGTCTGTATCCTTTCTATGTATAGTTGCACATTGAATTGTATTGGATTTAATTCATTTGATAGGGATATGGCAATTGAACATGATTTCCTTGCAAAAAGCGATTACTAATGTCCAACTCTTGTCCCTAGTTGGGCCTTTAAGTAAACAGTAAAATGTATAATATTTAACAGCATACAAAGTCACACTAGTTTATAGATAAAAGACACTAACTCCAAATAAATACCTATTTTATAAAGTACAGATTGTCTATGCACATAGGCCAGGGGTGTCAAACTCAATCAAAGCAGGGGCCGGATTCTGGATTCAGTACTAACCTGAGGGCCTAACAGGGTCGCCTTTTTAACCATAAACTGTCAACCTTATTTCACCAGTAATAAAATACACACACACACAAAAAAATAAAATAAAAAAAAACTTAGCACTGATGATAAATGATTGTGACATTTCAAAAGTTAAAAAGATATGTTAAAAGGTTCAAAATCTAAGAAAAGTTGATTTATTAGTTCAGAAAGGTCACAACATGAAATTGAAATGGAAAAATAATGTTTTTTTTAAAGGCAAATATTTTAGAAAGAATTCAAAATCATGAGTTTAAAAGGTCAAAATATGAAATAAAATTTGTAATCATGAAATTAAAAGTCAAAATATGATTCAAAATTTTAAATTGTGAGTCTAAAAGGTCAAACTATGGGATTATTTAGTCGACATTTGGAGTTGAAAATATGAGGTAAAACATAAAATAACTGGTTAAAAAGGTCAAAGTATCCTTTAAAAATTAGAATTATGAATCTTAAAGCTCAAAATATTATAAAGAAGTCAAACTTATGAAATTGAAATGCTCAAAGTTTGAAGTTAAAAGTCAAAATCCTAAGTTTGAGTCCTAATTGTGAGATGCTTAATTGACAATGTGAAATTAAAACACAAATTAATTTCTTTTCCCACATTCCTGACTTCTTATCTAAATATTTTTTACTCCTTACTTTTTCAGATTTTATGACTTAACAAGGAAATCTTAAATCATCAAGGATAAGTTCACATTTTTACACTTGAGGAAATCTGCAGACCTCAGACTGATGGGCCAGTTAGAACAGAAATACGAGATCATCTTGGGGGCTGGATTTAACTGTTCCACGGGACAGATGTGGTCCCTGGGCCTTGACTTGGACACCTGTGCCATAGGCTTTTGCAGTGGTTTCTAACCCTGTTCTGCTTTAAGCCCCACTTGTATCTGAAAAAATGAGCCTCCCAGGACTGACATGTAATTCAGTAGTACACTGCAGTCAAATACTTTCATCAATTTGACTTCTTTTTAGAGCCCCAAAACAAATGTTCCTACCTAAATACCTTTGTATGAAAAATCTTAAGTGTCTTAGTGAGTATTTGCAAATCTAATTTTCACAGTCCCAGCCCCCAGGACAGGACCCAAGGGGCTCCAGCATAGATTTGAACAAAAGCTTAAGTCCAGCTTTGCAAGTGGATATTGTTCTCCAGAAATGATAAATCCAGGTTCATGCAAGTCTCATGCAAGTATTACTTTCAGCAAAGTTTCTTTAAAGGAATATTATGGTATTTTTGAAGTTGGGTTGTAAAAGGTAGTTGGCAATAGCAGTGTCATTACCCCCAGTGATCTCCGTGAGAATTGCCCATTCGTACAGGACGCCCTTGGAGAAGCTAGGCAATACAGGCTAGCAGATGATAAGACCTGCTCGGTGTAAATTAGCAAGTTTTAGCTAGAGATAGGCCAAATACAGTGATGGACGAAAGTATTGGCACACCTGGAATTTTTCCAGAAAAAACATGATTTTTTTCCCCAGAAATCAGTGCAATTGCAAATGCTTTTAGTGTACACGTTTATTTCCTTTATGTGCATTAGAACAACACAAGAAAGCAGAAGAAAAAAAGACAAAATTGACACAATTTTACACAAAACTCAAAAAAATGGGCTAGACAAAATTGTTGACACCCTCACCTTAATATTTAGTTGCACACCCTTGGGAAAAAATAGCCTTCCTATAACCATCAACAAGCTTCTTACACCTCTCAACTGGAATTTTGGACCACTCTTCTTTTGCAAACTGCTCCAGGTCTCTCAGATTTGAAGGGTGTTTCTTGCAACAGCAGTTTTGAGATCTCTCCATAGGTGTTCAATGGGATTTACTAGTAGATCCAGACTCATTGCTGGCCTCTTCAGAACTCTCCAGCTTTGTCTCCAACCATTTCTTGGTGCTTTTTGAGGTGTGTTTGGGGTCGTTGTCCTGCTGGAACACCCATGACCTCTGATGCAGACCCAGCTTTCTGACACTAGGCCCTATATTGTGGCCCAAAATTTTTTGATAGTCTCAGATTTCATGATTCTTTGCACACAGTCAAGGCACCCAGTGCCAGAGGCAGCAAAACAAGCCCAAAACATCTTTGAACCTCCACCATGTTTGACTGTAGGTACTGTGTTCTTTTCTTTGTAGGCCTCATTCCATTTTCTGTAAACAGCAGAATGACTCCATTGTACATTGTATAGAAAACTTTTAAAGGGTTTATTTTTCCTACAGAAAGCCTCTGGCTACCAGCTACATGCCCACGTCTGCCTCAGCAATCTGAGCAGCTATGTGGGTTTGGTGCAGGCAAGTATCTAATTTAAGTTAAACTGGGCTGAAATAACCTAGTTATTGCAGCTCATTTTCAATCTTCAGTGAATTGAAAACAGTCTGTAAAACACCAGGGCTCAGTGAGGCAGGGAACTCTTGATGGGGAGTGATGCAGGCTGCAGGCATCTGTAAGCTGCTATCCTGGGAACATGTGAGCTGCTCTTGTGGACATGGACTCTCAGTTTCCACACCTGTACCACCTGGTAAGTCAGGATCTTTCCTGCTAACCAGCCTCTACTTAAGTTTTTCCCCTCTCTCTTTCTTCCCACTGAGTATCCATCTGTAGAAGTTGTACCTCATAAAATCAGTAGCCCTGCTATCAAAACGTTTTTTATGCACTCTTGAATAAAGCCACAATAATAACACCATAGAAGTGTGGAGGTTAAAGTAGCAGACAGGGGAAGAGTGTTAAGTTTCTGTGGTATCTTATTCATTCAAACAGGCTGCAGTCAATTACAGCACAGAGGCCAACCCTTACTCTGAAGGAGTGGCAGTACTCTGTTCTTTGGGTAGTTAATATATAGGTACAGGAGTGGCTGTGAGGAGATAGCTATTGATTAAAGGTGCTTGTTGATTTAAAGGCCTTTAACCAGGAAACTCTGGTTTTAATGAACCACATAATGAGCCACAGAGATGAACAGTCTAATGTTCCTCTGCTTACCACATCACATGCTGCTATTTCCTGATGGTCTGAGGGAATCTGGCTCTATTTTACCTCAGCCCCATACTCTCCTGCAGCCTGACAGGACTCATCCACTAACAGGCGCTGTGAGGTGGGCGTTTAATCTCAATGACCCCTCTGCCATGGCACGAGATGCAGTGCAGTCTTCAGATGTGAGGGAGAGATTGATGGCTAACCTAGAAGTGTCCAGGCTGTGTTAGCCGGTGGTCTAACTCTGCTGCCATGCTCTAGTTTGTCACATAGAAACCGCTCCCCTTTGTCCATCCAGTGTTCACATGTTTGAGTCTGTTGCTGCTGTTTGGCTGGATGTGCTCTGCCCATTTGTCACCAAAAAAAGTCTCTAAAACAGTTAAACCTGAAGGAGAGGAGGCAACTCAGAGTGCTGAGCGAAGCCGCTAGCCAGGCAGAAATGATTTCATGACCTTGACCTAGAGGTGTGCAGGTGCTGCAGCCCTGGAGCTGCCACTTATTTTTACAGCACTTGCATCCACCTTTACCAGCAGAGTCAAAGGAGACAGATAGCAGGCGTTGACAGAGCATGTCTCAGCACTTTGTGACAGATGGTATACAGATGACTTTGCTTTTGCAGGGCCAGAATGATAGAGAATTTTTACCTGAGAATATTTGAATTGCAGATATGAAATAATGTGTTGCAGATAAATATGCAGACAGCAGCTCCAGGGAATTGTGATTAGAGGACTGGGGATGGTATGTGATGTTTATAAGAGGAGCTAAATATTTCTGACTCAATAAGCAACATCAACAAAATCAGAGCGTTTAACATAATCAGGAATGAAAGTATACATTATTTAACACAGGACAAAATCCAAATGTAAGAAAACAACCCTCACTAACAAGTAGATTCCTAAGAAAAGGCATCTTTGGATTTACCAGAGGCTGCAGAGGGTCATACTGTCTCCATGTAACTATCTTTCTTGTGTTTTTTTTATTGACAGACAAGCACAGTTCTTATTACCTAACATGTAACCCAAGAACAGAATCAACCACACCACTGAATATAAAATATCCAGCTTATCATGCAATCAAAAATACATTAGAGTTATAGAGAGACCCCTCGGCACATGAAAGAAAGACCAGAAAGAAAGTGAGAAGGAAATATCAGGAAGGCACACACAACCTATCAGAGGAAGACCTGGTCAGGAGAACCTAAGCCCTGCCAGACCACTGCAATAGGGAAAAACCACATCATGGATTAGGAAAATGCCAAGGTCATTAATTCAGAGAGCAGAGAGTACCAGTGAGATCTGTAAATGAGGTCCATAGTACTGTGAACCAGGATGAGGGGTCTTATATGCTGACCTCAAGAAGCTGCTGGACAGTAGGGGGCGCTATCATCCCGTCAAAGTGGACAGAAAAAACAAATACATCAGATGATGAAACCCATCACAGCAGCATCAGGAGTCTTCTTGAGAAGACAGCAGGAACCTGTATGCAAATACAATATACAGTACAGGATGTTGATATGGCAACACAGTAGAAATTTAACAAGAGATGAATACTAAGTCCACAGTTCTCCATACTGGTGCGATGTGTGATTGTTCCTCCACATAGAAATGTGTCAGTAAAACTACATGAGACAGAGATAGACATGGAATATATGATTATGAATAAAATTAATGACAGTAAGATGTATGTTTCAGGTCAACGATTGACCATGTGTGAATACCTCCAATTTCCACATACTCTGCTTGCGCTGTGATGTGCACACAAAGCGCTCTACAGATCAAACCACTCCCTCTCTACTCAGTCTTTGCAATTGCCGTGAATTTCCCAGAAGTTCCTCTCGGCTAAGCTTGACGCGCTGAGACAGATGGTGTTGTATATGACAAGAACAGAGACAGGTTATCTAAAGTTGAATTGCTTTTGAACTATAAATCACTGCCACTTACTTTGTTGCGCAGTTCTAATAATGTTGTACTCAAGAGACCAAGACTTGCCTGAGACCAGAGTGCACTGAGACCAAGACAAGACCAAGACTGTTGGGGGTCGAAACCAAGACAAGCCGAGACCAAGACAAGACCAATACCATAAAAATAAAATTTTAAAAAACATGACAAGGTTGAACAGTTAAAGAGCATTCTCTCTTTAATTTTAGTTTTATTTTTAATAAATTTGACAGATATAAACAAGGTGTCTGGAACTCTTTCAAATCGCAACATGCAAAGATCTCAAATGTTAACGAATATGTTCAGCTAACTACTTATAAAAATAAATCCTTGTATGTATTGAAAAGCCACCGACAAGTGTGGAATTATTTCAAATATCTGAAAATGAGATGTTTATCTAGATTTGTCAGGTAAATGAGGCCTAAAATGTTCAGAGGTATTTCTGACTAGAAATAAGATGATGTCCGAGTTATTTTGCTGTTTGTTGTTTAGCAAGTGCTTCTCCTTATTATCACATTAAGAAAGCTGAAGAATAGCAGATCAGTGCTGGTCTCCACTGGTCTTGATGGAAAATCCTGAGTCCGGCAAGACAAGACCAAGACATTCAAAATGCGGTCTTGAGACCGGTCTCAAGACCAAGACCATTCTAGAGTACTGTAACGCTACGTTCTAATGATGCTATCCAGGCAGCCACAGTCCATACAGAAGCTTTCTAGCCAGCCTGGAACTTGGGTGACTTTCAAGGGTCATTAAGGACCAAGGGTTTTTACCCATAAGCCCTAGTCTTAGAACTTCGCCTTGGTTTTGCACGTTCACGTCAGATGAAGAGGTGTCCCAGTTCCCTTTTGAACCGAGGGCTACATAGCCCTTGAAATGGAGATTATCCATGGCCACACTTGAAACCAAGGGGCATGATGAATTTCCCACCATGCAGTGTGTTTGCAAAATGCCACAATGGACTACAAAGGAGGTGCGTATGTGTAAATATTTTCAGCCTTTATAGATGATTATGGAAAATACAACAGTGTTGTTTTCTCATATATTCCATCTTTAGCTACTAGGGATGGGAGTTTATTGTATTTTCAACATGGAGATCCATGGTGTGAATGAGATGGTCGAAGCTTTATTGTCACCTCTGATGATGCAGCTTTTTATCTGGATTGCGTGATGATGAATCAGTCAAGTGGAGTCTCATTTCTTAGGAGAAGTTTTCACCCCTACCCCTTACCACTCTGTTTCAAAGGGAAAGGGGTAGGATTGGGATTGGCCCTCAGTCTTCTTCTGTAACTCTGATATTGAATGTCTTTTCATGCATTTTTAATCCTTTTTCGGTTGTTTCTGCTGCTAGCTTTGCATGCTAACCAAAGATATTGTTTTCCCACAATGGCAAGCTGTGTTTGTCACATCATGCTTCGCCAAACTGCACATGTCTTAACAGCCTGAATGGCTCATAATAGAGAGAGACAGAGAGCCTGTGATGCAACCCTCTGTGTCTCTGCAGACTGGAACTGTTTTAAATAATGGCTCAAAAACGATCAATGTAAAAAAGTGCACCATTGATCAGATGTCATTGCTGATTGGTGATACCTCTGTTAAAGGGATCTCTGATTTAACATCACAGTAACCTCCTCCAGTGTTGCCGTGTTTGTATTTTACATCTCACACATTGGGTAGCTGTTTAAACAGCCTGAGCTCTTGATTGTGAGGTATCCTGCAGAGGTTTCCTCCAGTGATGTGCAGTATCTACAGAAAAATACTCATGACAGAGCCGGACACATACACAAACACAAGGCTAAAAAGGAGGTAAATCTCCAGCCTAAACTGCACTGAACTATCATCACTTTTTCTTCGTCTTGGACACACACAGTATTGAATTAGGGAGCAGTCGAGGTCTATTTATCCTGTTTTGTTTGGATGGCTGGTGTGCTTTGGGAGTTCATAATTTCTCCTGGAACTGGACAGCAGGTTCAAGGGACGCCAACCCAGTGTGCTGTTAATTACAGCCCGAGAAAAACAATCGAATATATCATGTGAGAGGAGGCATTAATAGCACACAGAGTGTTATAAGACCTGTGGTCAAGGTCAAAACCAACACACTGTGCTGGTCTCACAGCAGTATTTATCACTTTCAGATTAAAGTGGAGCAAAAACAGAGAAATTTATAAGAAGTCACCATGCAACACTTGGAAACACTACAAGCAAAGATGGCTCCTTTATAAGAGATCTGCATGCAGAATTAAATGCGTTACATATGAAATATGATGCATTGCTCTGGGTCCAAATAAAATAAGATAATGTCCTTTCAGCTTTAGAAATATATTCAAGCAGCTTTAAACTTTATGTTTGCTGTGTTTCACTCACTGAAATTTGAATTAACATCCCAGCTCTTCTACATAAATGTATATAAATACAACCTTCAGCGTTTTAATGGATTTTTTTATAAATGTAACCCGCAACCTCTGGAAAACCTCATGCAAACCTCTTCAAAATAAACCCAGCTGGTTTTAAATTTAAATCTCTCTTTGAAGAACAATTCATGTTTCACAAAAAAAGCAACCAGAGTACTTTTCACACAAAGTTCAATAACATTTCCTCCTTGCATATTCATGAAAAGCCCTCTGCCCAAAATGTGAAAAGTTTGTGTTGCCATGAGGCTTTGCATATTTCTTTGGTTAATGTATTATTACTCACAGTTAAGCTTCTTTTTTTTCCTTCCCGTAGGAGCGCTCACACAGGCCTGATTTAGTCAACAAAAAGAATATAACCACATAATAATTAGATATTTGCACCTCTCTGCTTTAAGCTGACACTTTTATAAAGCTCTGCTTGGAGAAAAAGCCTCCGAAGAGCAGCAGAAGTGTTCATTTGTTTATGTGTTCATTTTTGTGTTTGCTGTGTTTGTCCTCTTAGGAAAAAAAAAATGCTGAGATGAATAAACAAACCAGTCAACACCAGTGTCATTAATAATTACAGCGCTGGTCTCTGGTTTATTAAACACCCGAGTTTAAAGGGCTTCCTTTGTACTGTGCTTTCATGTCTTACATTACTCTGAACCGTTAGAATTAGGGGCCGTTTATACCTCACATTTACATGAACTTTCCACAAGTATTTCTGTGGAAATTTGTGGACCAGATAAGTCTGTCCACACAGAACTCATCAAACCATGTCTTTATAGTCCTTTCTGCACTGGTGCACAGTCATGTTGGAATAGAAAAGGACCTTCCCCAAACTGTTGCCACAAAGTTGGAAGCATAGCATTGTCCAAAAAGGCTGGCTAGCTCAGATTATAGGAGACCAGGGGTTCAAATCCCAGCCAGGGCAGCAGCAGCATGAACTCTGGGGAAGGTGTTCAAGGTTCTTAACACTATATATAAACTTAAAACAAAAAGTAAGGCGAGTTGTGTTTGGTACATTATTTCTTTGTTGTAACAATGCTTCTTGGTAATAAATCTTATACCGTTGGAAAGCCTGTTTATTACCCTTTTAAATGATGCCACATTTGTAAGGATCATGCTTTTGCCAAACAGCTTATTTTGCTGTTGCTACTGACTTTTTGTTTTAAGTATATATATATATATATATATATATATATATATATATATATATATAATATGATGTGGGTCCACCCTTTGCGGCTATAGCAGCTTCAACTCTTCTGGGAAGGCTTTCCACAAGGTTTAGGAGTGTGTTTATGGGAAATTTTGACCGTTCTTCCAGAAGCACATTTGTGAGGTCACACACTGATGTTGGACCAGAAGGCCTGGCTCTCAGTCTCCGCTCTAATTCATCCCAAAGGTGTTCTGTGGGGGTTGAGGTCAGGACTCTGTGCAGGCCAGTCAAGTTGATCCACACCAAACTCTCTCATCCATGTCTTTATGGACCTTGCTTTGTGCACTGGTGCACAGTCATGTTGGAGCAGGAAGGGGCCATCCCCAAACTGTTCCCACAAAGTTGGGAGCATGGAATTGTCCAGAATCTCTTGGTATGCTGAAGCATTCAGAGTTCCTTTCACTGGAACTAAGGGGCCAAGCCCAGCTCCTGGAAAACAAGCCCACACCATAATCCCCCCTCCACCAAACCTTACACTTGGCACAATGCAGTCAGACAAGTACTGTTCTCCTGGCAACCGCCAAACCTGGACTGGAACACCTGATTTCAATGATTTGAAAACTTTTGGCAACATAGTGTGTATATATATATAGAGAGAGAGAGATGTAAAATTGAACTAAAGCATATGTTGTTCTTTAGAAACTCTGGTTAACAGTCTGTATAGGAAACACGCAGAAAACGTCACCTTAAGAACATGATGTTCACAGCATTGCATTTTTATATGAATTTTAGAAATTAAAATTTGCTCTGCATTTTCACTGCCATGCAGCACCCTTAAGCCTTTCCTCAGAAATATCTAAACATTTGAGCACATTACAGAATTCTTATCCCATGTGGATGCACCACACCAAACACTGACTTTAGGGGGTAATTCACAAATTATCAGAAGTCCCCAGGTAATACTAGTCCAGCGTGATTATTATGTATGACAAGATTTAAAATAGCTCTCATAGTTATCACTGATAAACTTAAAGAGATATTTATTTATGGAAAATTTTCAGTGGTTTTCTGTGTTTTTTTCTGATGGTTTTTCATCGGCTTTGACTTTGCTCTGAGGGGCCACATTAAATAGTTTGCATATGCTGCTTCATGATATATGGCCTCCAGTCTGTTCTGACATTCTACTGAGTGGATGGTTTTCTCTCTTTGGCCGGGTGGAGATTAAGGGGTCAGGAAGTCATCGCAGAGGATGATGGAGAAAGCCTGGTTGGCATCAAGGCATCAATCTCTTTATTAGAAAGTAATGGTCACTTTCTCTCGGGGATGTCTAACACCGTAGGGCCACTTTGGTATTGATCGTCTGAGCCCGCTGTGATTAAGATCTTGGCTCGCTCTCTGTGTGAGCTGGGACTGTGGGGGTGGAGGCGGAGCACAAGCCTCCAGGCGCGACCGTCCTCTGATATGGTGCCAATTGGAAACCTCTCCCGGACCACGACCAGCCGGTTTCACAGCCACTCGACCACAGAGCCTCTCCCACAGCTGTTTGTTCTATCTTAATTATTGTTTTTCTCCAAGAGCCCAAATTCTGAGTCAAGTGTCCCCGTCCGCACATCTGCAAACGCTCCAGAACAATTACTGAGACATGCAATCACATGCACACAATGGGGACTTTGGCTCAAAATCACATTTGCATTGTCTTTTTTCTTTCCCACCATGCTCTCTTGAGATCCATTTATACTGTGGGTTTAAATCTACATGGGGAGGGATGTGTGCTTAATGTGTGAGTGATTCACTGCACATTTCTAATCATAGAGGAGATTTTTCAGCCTTTCCTCACAAACAGTAGGCGTCTGTCTGACTTTCTCTCTGCAATCCTCCCGCCGTGTTGCTCTGCTGTGAGGTGATATTTCATTTACGCCAATGACAATGACCTCATTACCCAGCTTCCCTTGTGGACAAAGAGAGTCTTAAAGATGGAGGATGACCATCTGGAAGTCATCAAGCAGGATCACAGAGCAGAGCGGCGAAGATAACCGTTTAACTCAGTGTCCGTAGCATCACTGTGATCCATTTCATGCACATCTGGCCTGTGGCTTCCATCTAACGTGTAAATTACTCAGTGAAGGTGTCGCAGGCGGCAGCTGATCACGGGCAGGTTTGTTCCTGTCATTCCCTCACCACCAACTTTGAATAGAACTTTCCACTTTGCATTTATTTGTTGTCAAGGCAACTAATGGTTATAGCAGCCATGCAATCGACCACTCACTCTGACACTAAAGGGTTTGAGATGTATATTGACGGGATGTTATGAATTCATGTTGTTGCCATGACTGTGAACCAGAGTGGCAGAAAGGAAGATGACATGTTAGATATGATCCTAACTGATTATTTTCAAAGGAAATGAGGTTTGAACATAATGACAGGAAGAGCCTGAACATTATAACCTAAACGAGGCAGCATTAATGACAAATATCCACAATTTTCTCACAAAGAAGAGCATCCAAAGGAACATTTAAGACTATTTAAAATGAAAACCTGTATATAGTGTGTGCAGAAAATGACTGGGATCAAAAAAAGGCACTGACATTTGCAAGAGAGACACGTCTTTTTCAGAAAATTAATCAAAATGTTTACATTTTAAAAAAATGAGAACTGGTAGACTATGGGGTGTGCCCCCTGCCCAAGTGAGTAAGTGCCCTCTAAATAAAAAGAAAATTTGACTTAGTGCTTTTTATATTGATAAAGTTTGACAAATTAACCCCTACATGACCTCTGAGTGGAGAAAATCTAGCTAAATACCTGATTTGGTGAGCTATGAACAATATCTTACAGATTATCTCTTAATTGCCCTTAAATTGGACAAAGTTTTGTAAGATGCCCTCTTATGAGACATATTATGACAAAGTGCCCCTTAAGTGCCCTCTGATTGGCTAAGAGCCAGAATTAGTGACCTCTATGTGGACAAGATTTGACAAATTGCCACTTAAATGCCCCCAAGCTAACCAAATTTCATAACTTGTCCCTTAAGTGCCTTCCAAAGTGGACAAATCTTGATAAACTGCCACTTTAGTGCCCTCTAACTGGCCAAAATATGACCAAGTGCCCTGGTAAGTGCCCTCTGAATTGAGAAAACTTAGAAAAGTACCTGATTTGGCGCCCTCTATGTGGACAAAATTTGACAGTTTGCACCTTAAGCGCCTTACAAGGAGACTCAATTTGACAAATTGCCACTCAAGTGGCCTTTACATGGACAAAACATGACAAAGCGCTTTCTTAAAGGGATACTTCAACATTATGGCAGATTCGCCCATTGCCATAATCACTATAGTCTTAGTAATAGTAAGAAGATGACTTCAATCTTAACCAGGATATCCAACTATTTCACTCTAAATGAAACTATAAGTGTCCCAGTGCACACAGTAAAAGCCCTTTTATTATTTTGACTCCTCAACATCCTGAGCTCACCATTGGTGCTGGCCCATTTCCTCATTCACTCCCATCTGGCATCTCAGTCACCAGGATCATGTGACAACTTATGGCTGATCATCAAATCTGCAACAGCAGCAGTGTATCCAATGGTGGTACCATAGGTCAGCAACAGCAGACAAAATACGATTGTTTTTTTTGTTTTTTTTTAAACTGGCGTCTGTGCCACACTTCTATCTGGATTTACAGAACATGTATGTGAAGATGCTTACAGTACTAACATGTTTATTATTTTACCAGTAGTAATCATTTTAAAGTCTAACAATAGTTCCAACCATACTGGAAAATGTCTCTCTGTCTCACCACGGATAAACTGGGGTAAAATCAAATAGATGCTGTTCTGGTGGGCATTAAACATTTTGGCAAGCATGAGCATCACGCCTACTTGTCAGTGAAATCAACCACAACACTTCTCATGCAAATTTATGCAAAACTTTTGGCCTCAGAAACCAAGAAATAGATGAGCCATAGAGACCAAAACCACATTTTTGAAGCAGTTTGAAATTCAGCCCTAAAAACTGAAACATAATGAAACCTCCTGGATTGGACAATCAGTGATATTTTAACTTTCACTTTATAATTCAACACCAGAGGCTTCAGGCTGAAATGTAACTTTTTTTGTTCTTTTTTTTTTACTGCTAATCACATAAAATGCAACTGGACTTGGTCACTTTTGGATTTAGCTTTGAACATCAATGACTGAAACCCCCACAGACCTCCTGTCCAAGTCCATGACTGGAACCTTTAGACCAGTGATCCTCCACGTGTGGCTCTAGAGCAACAAGTGGCCATTTTGTGATGATTTGTGGCTCTCTTATGTCTTAATTTCAAATATTATTCCCCCAGAAAGCCTTAAAAATGGAAGCTTTGACCTCGCAAATTATCCATTGCAAGTCACATTAATCAGTTTGTTTCACACACCTATAGAGTTTACTTTATTTGTCAATCCTAATTTATGTCTGTCTAATTTCATTGCCCTTTGCTTGCAATTTTTTTGACGCTTTTAATCAATTTTTTACTGCATTAGGCCCACTTTTGCCTTTCAATGCCATGTTTCTCCTATTTTTTTAACCAGTTTCCCAGCTTTTTGCTGCTTTTTGTCTGTTTAATTCACTTTGCACTCATTTTGCCATGTCTATACCATTTTTCTGACCATTTTGGCCACCTGTAACTCATTTTTTGTCACTTCTCACTCCTTTTTGGCACTTTCTGCCCTTATTCTTCAACTTTTTCTAACTTTTCACCCAGTTTTGTCCTTTTATGCCTACTTTGTTTCTTTTAATCCATTTTTGCTATTTTTTGCTGCCTTTTTGAACCATTTTGCCACTCTCTGCTGTTTTTTTGTCCACTTTTTCCACCTTTTGCTGCTTTTGGCTCATTTTAGTCACTTTTCACTCATTTACCTGCCATGTCTTTGCTGCTTTTGACTGTTTTTGCCACCTGTGACTCATTATTTTGTCAATTCTCAATCGTTTTTGCCACTTTCTGCCTTCTTTGCCACTTTCTTTCTCTGTTTCTGCCACTTTTCAACCAGTTTTTGCCACTTTTTTGCCTTCATCACCATTTTTGCCACCTTTAACTTATCTTTATGGCCATTTTTCAGCAGTTAGATTGTGGCTCTTGGAAGGTTTGGCAACATTTCATTTGATTCTGTGGTTGAGCAGGGTTGAGTAAGGCTGCTTTAGACTGTTTGACTGAGAAAAACTCAGTATGTGCAAAACAGGTTAATACGAAACACTGACAATGGTGTCAATATGTTGACATATTTCACTGTAATTTCAAACATTACAGTGATCTTCACCTGAATCTTCTTGCTCTATGTCTTTGGCATAGCAACATGTTGTCATGGAGACGGCTCAGCTGTGACCTAAAGACCATCATCAACGCCAACGTAAGGGCTCTGATTAGAGGGTCTGAAACATGGACCAGGAGTCAGAGCAGCTGCAGACAAAGAGGGGTGTTTACACAAAAGACCGTGTTTAAATCTGAGCTTTAACAATGACTGCTAAACAAACTCCACCAGAGGTTTTAAAGGCCGTCTTCATGCTGCCGTCTTCATGCCTTCACATGTTTGTAAATCCAGAACAGTCAGATACAAACTGGATCTGATTTATGAGATGACGTTGCTGACTCAGGACCAAGAAGAATTTCACTGATCCTGATTTTAAAAGAGGAGAATAACAGAACTGACAGCATGGAAGGAAAATGTTGGTTCACAAAAACAAAGTGACGTTGCATCGACACAGCAGTGGCAGCAAGTATCGGTCAGCTTTGACTAATGGGTTAATCCTTGAGTCAAAGCAGACTGGATTCTCCCGTTTCCATGTTTCTCACTGAATCCATCTTGGAAAGTTCCCACCTGAACAGTTTGAGCCTGGCTAGAAAGTGACAGGACCAATCAGCGCTGAGGGGCAGTACTTTCGGGCGCG
The DNA here is from genome assembly GCF_018320785.1 of Cheilinus undulatus. Classification (NCBI taxonomy): domain Eukaryota; kingdom Metazoa; phylum Chordata; class Actinopteri; order Labriformes; family Labridae; genus Cheilinus; species Cheilinus undulatus. Next base: position 2,722,475 of record NC_054876.1, read on the forward strand.
GTGGAGTGACATAAGCAAGCAGCAACAAGAGGCCGGTGCAATAATGGTGGAAGACATTAGTGTGGATGCTGCTAAGTGGCAGTTTTGTCAGAACTTGACGACATTTCTTGGTTAAAAGAAGAACAAAGAACAGCGGCGAAATGTTTTCTTTTCAAAAACGACAAAAGTCGTGTACTGACATGTCTACAGTTGCCATGGTTTGCGTTATGCAGCCCTTTATGGAGTTTACTCCTTCGTTAGGGGCACAGGCGCAGCTCATTAGCGGCTATGTCACGTGTTTTGATTGGCCCATAAAGATGGGACAGACAGAAGGTTCATCCAATCACCCTCTGAGTTTTTTCTTCAAAGGCTCTGCCCTTTCCCAAACACTGTCTGTGAGCGGTTTCCAGATCTGGCATGTCAGGTTAACGGACTGAGGGGTTGAGGTTTGTGTCACGAGGTTATGGGGAAAAAACTCAAAAGGGAGGACCCAAATGCAGATAAAACAAAAGGATTTAATTAACAAACAAACAAAAGAACTACTTACAACTTAAACACTGGAATCAAAATCAAAGAAACAAAACAAAATCCACTGGGAGCACGAGGAAGCACGAGGAGTAACAAGCACGGGGAAGACATAAGCAACAAACCGACACAGACACAGGGAGACACAGAGCTTATATACACAGGGAGTGATTAACAATGGCAGACAGGTGTGGACAATCAGACACAGGTGAAACTGGTGAAGGATAATCAAAGTGGAGGGAAACTCAGGCAGGAAGCAAAACTGGAATCACACACAAGGGAAGGCAACTACAAAATAAAACAGGAAACATGGAACCTAACACAAGAAGCACACAAGGACTGAAAACTGGACACAAGAATCTAAACTACAGAAACACTGAAAACACAGGAGGATACAAAGAACCAAGGAGGGAAACTCAAACACAGGGAGTAAAACTAAAACATGAAACAAAACAAGAAGCACAGGGAAACTTAACATGAAACAGGGAATTAAACTAGACATGAAATACATGGAGTACTACACATGAAACACAGGGGAAAACCTAAACATGGAACACAGGGAATAACTTAATACAATAAAAAACTAGACACATGGAAAATAACAAAAGCCCAAAATACACAGAAACACAAAGACTATATAAAACACTAAAAGCTGAACAAAGGAAACACAAGGGCTACAGATAACATCTAAGAACTAAACCAAATACAAAGTCAAACTAGAAATCACAGAATACACAAAGGATAACCATAGGAAAACTCAGAACATAATAAATCAAAACCTGGATCATGACAGATTGATGTAGACGTGGATTGTGAGTATGTTTTGTGACTGAGACACAATTTTAGCATCATTAGACAAACAAACTAAAAGTACGATTTAGTATAATTTTTATGAATTACCACATTTCTAGTAAAACCGGGAAATTTATGGGAGTCAAGCTGGAAAAATGACAAACAGGAACGGGGCAGGAGAAGTACAAAAAATACGGGAGAAATTTGGAAAATAGGGCGATGTTTGCAGGCATGCAGACCACACTAGACACGATAATCATACCAATCACTGATTTGCTCCTTCCAACCAAAGTCAGCAGAGGCCCGATTATGACGTGCTTCTTAAGATTATATGACCAGATTGGGATGCAGATAGCTTCCGGTCTAAGGCGCGACCCGTGTACACGGGCGGCCCGGGTTCAAATCTGGCCCGTGGTCCTCTGCCGCATGTCTCTCCCTACTCTTGTCCCATTTCCGACTATGTCAACTGTCCTCCTCTAAAATAAAGGCACTAAAAAGCCCCCAAAACATCTTTAAAAAGATTATCCGACCATTTTTGCCACTTTCTGTCCTTATTCTACCACTTTCTCTGCCTATTTTTGTAACTTTTCACCAACTTTTGCTATTGTATGCCTACTGTTCCTCTTTGACCCGATTTTGTTATTTTTGGCTGCTTTTTTGGACCATTTTTGCCACTATCTGCTGCTTTTTGCCCATTTTCCCACCTTTTGCTGGTTTTAGCTCATTTTAGTCACTTTTCACTCATTTTCCTGCCATGTTTTTCCTGCTTTTTGACTGTTTTTGCAACCTGTAAGAAATTATTTTATCAATTCTCTCTCATTTTTGCCACTGTCTACCTTCGTTGCCACTTTCTTTCCCTGTTTTTGTCATTTTTGTTGCCCTTTTTCACCATTTTTCCACATTTATCTTATCTTAATGGCCACTTTAACCCATTTTTGCCACTTTTCACCACTTAGATTGTGGCTCTTGCAAAGGTATTTGGCTCTTTGGTTGAGCAGGGTCGAGTAACACCGGATTAGGGCGAGGACTTAAATGGCAACCCTAGTGGACTTAGCATGTACTGTAGCTAACAGCTAACAGCAGTAGCTACTTCATCCTGAAGTCACGTTTTACCACGTGAGATTTGGTGTTTAAGAGTTGAGACCTGGCTGAGACTCTGGTAGTCTGTGAACAGAATCTTTAGTGAGTTGATCCTCTGGTCCTCGATCGTCTTTGCCACACACTACCTGAACAAAGCTGTAGAATATGAGATTTTTGTTGCCTCTCACAGTGAAGAAATTCAGTTTAGATTTTAAAAATGTTTGTGAGTGTGGCAGACTCAACAGAAACACCAATGATCCCACAGAAAAATCTAGCAGTAATTTACCTCACTTTTGATCTGAAACCATCGCCACAGGTTTATGCAGCTGTGTGGAGTTATCAAGTCAGCGGAGGCTGAGAAAATAAAAATATTTAGCTACCCCTCACAATGATAGAAGAGATTCCTCTGTGGTGTTTGTGTCCAGTAAACACAGGAATTATTCATCAAAGCATCAGATCTCATTAACACTGATCTATAAACAAAGCACAGCAGGTGAGAGGAGCTCAAATCAAAAATGAGAAGTCTTGTTTAAAAGTGAAACTGCAGAGGGAATAAACGCATGTTTGCAGCTGAGAAGAGGCTGCTGATGGGAGTCACTGAAAGCAGCGGTGAAGGAGGTGTGAAGGGTCCCTAGTGAGGGGGTCTGCTTCTTTAAACGGCTTGACTTTAAAGATGTGATTGTTGGGTTTGAGTGGTGCTGTTTATTTTGGCTGCTGTTTGAGTCAGTCTTCTGGGGTTTTCTCTGCTTTTTTGTGATTGGTTAGTGGTGCTAAAATGTGATGTTGAATGTGAGGAGTGAATGTGAGGAGTGAGGCTATGTTGCTGATAAACTTTTGTCTGAATAATGCAAAGATCACTAAACACATAGATGAAGCTGCAGCACAGTGCAGAAGACAGGAGTCACATAAACTCTGCATTAAAACTGTACAGCTAACACATGTGGATAGACGGAGGCCTGATCTCCATATAAAAACTCACTGTGAAGTAGAAAGAGTCGTCTTGAGGTCACTCTTCCTCCTGAGTAGAAATGCACACCTTATGGGTTTCAAAGGACTGTTAGAAATACAATAAACTGTCCATTGAGACAGGCTGCATTTCCAAACACCTCATCCTATTCACTGAAAGAAGGAGGCTTTGCACAATCTCTGTGATTGCTTATTATAACATAGGGGAGAAAGTGACACTAATATACCTTCTCCTTCCAGTTTCTTCCTTTCACACAAACTCTTATTTGTGATATTCTTGCACTTTTAGATCAGTTTAATGTTAATAACACATAAAAGCAGCATTGTGAAATACTCCCCTCCTTCTTTGGCTGTCTGATCGGGGTCATAAGCTTGTGAGTCACTGTGGAAACCTGTTGTGTCATTGTGTTGTCCCTGTCTGAGTGTTGTGAAGGGCAGGTTCACTTTGATTTTACTGCCCCGGTAGTTAGAGATTGATAGTGGGGTGTCAGGTGCCCAAAACCGATCTCTTTGACTGATAGTCGCTTCAAAATTAATTTTTGTAGCAGGTGTGAAGAGGCAGGAGGGCGAGAGACTTTTACAGCAAAGTTCAGTTTTGCTTTTGTGCATTCTGCATCCGTAAACAAAAGAAATTATTAAAAAGTGACCATTATTAATGGCATTAAGGTTATAATTTACTCACAATAGAACATGAACAACAAATATATTCTGCTCTGGCTTAGCTGGACAGCTTAGCAGATAGCGAACATCTTAATCATCTGAATAAAGATCCAAGAAACCAGAGTTGAGTTAAGGGCTTTAGTATGGATTCTGCTTATTATTTATTTATTTAATATTTTTTGTAAAACTGTGAAAAACATGAAGTAAAGTCATTACAAACTGCCCTCTTCTTTGAACAACAGTCTGTTAACATTCAGGAAGTGAGGAGACCAGTTGTTGGAGTTTTTGGCGAGGAATGCTGTCCCATTCTTGTCTGATGTAGGATTCTGGCTGCTCAACAGTCCTGGGTCTGTTTTGCTAAATGCTCCAAATGTTTCAGGCAGTTCAGCATCTGGACTCTTCTCCTGTGAAGCCATGCTGTTGTTATGGATGTGGTTAAGGAAGGCCTTCCCTGAGAGAGGCGTAATCTGGACCAGAGCTCTAAAACCTCTATCTACTTTTCAGCATCGATGGTGCCTTTCCAGACCGGATAACACGCCGTATGGTTCCTCTCCTCTTTAGTCCAGAGCACACAGCATCTGTGGTTTCTAGAAATAATGTCAGATTTTGATTCATTGACCACAGAACAGTTTTCCATTTAGCCTCAATCCATTTTAACCCTTAGAGCTCACGCAGCACAGATCTGTGCTGCAGGTACATCCCTTTATAATTTTTTTTTTTTTCATCTGAAAGTCTGAAAGCTCTCCGTTGTTCCTTTCTAAGTTTGTTCTCCGTGCATTCGTAGCTCTTACAATCGTTTGCTACCCTCAATGTCTCCGTAGCCCTAAAGCACGCCGTTCTAGAAAGCCCGGAACTTCGGTGACTTTTCGGGGTCTTTACAGATTGAATCCACATTGTTAGATCCATTATAAAGCATCTTTTTATCCATTTCTAATCCATTTTTGATCACTTATTCAGCTTTTTTGCCCAGGGCATCGGCATGTTGTTTATTGCAATGCATTGTGGGAGGGGCAGTCGACCAGTTGCGTCTCTACTGTTTTGAGGAATGGCAAAAATTAATCTAACTGCAAAAAAGCACATGGACCTTTTCTTTGTATATCTGTAGATATTTTGGAAACAGTTAGTCACAGAATGTTGATTTCTTCACCGCTGTGTCCCAAAGAGACGGGAGAACACGTCTGTGCAAAGAAAAGGTTTAGTCACTAATGATTCCTCTGTGTGGTAAATAAAAATCTCTGAGTTTATAAGTCTGATTTGTTTATTTCTTTTGTCCTTAGAGTCTGATAACTTATTTAAAAATCAAGTGACATGACTGTAGTAGATATATTCTTAAAGCCCAGGTTGTCCTGAAAAAAAGGATGTACAGAGCTTGACTGTGAACCAGGGCTGATGTTTCACAAGAGTCCAGGAGAGACATGATGGTGAAAAAGTAGCTGTGAGCTCTAAGAGTTAGGCACTGGAGCTGTGAGGGTATTTTTATTCTCAGTCTGTTCAAACTGACACTCTTAAATTTGACTTTATTCTTTTTTTATTTATTTATTTGTAAACAGATAAACAGGCATTTTAACTCAGTTTCAATATCAAACAACAGTTAAAGTACCAGCAAACATATTTTTAAGAATTCATTAAAGCAATGTGTCATTCTTTATTGAAATTAAGAAAAAGGTCAAGAAAATGGACACAGATTTTAACATTTATTAAATGTTATTATTAACAGTAATATTATTAGTTTATTATAATTGTTGTCATTTAAGTGACCCCTCAAGTGTTCCTCTGTGACCCCCCTTAGGGGGGCAGGACCCCTCTTGAAAAACTACTTCTCTACGTCACGCTCTCTTGCTCTCAGTTTGTGTTGTGGTGCCTGTCTGTTTTAGCAGCTCCTGTTTTTGAGGCTTTTTAACTAAAAAGGAGCAAAAAGCAAAAATCCAAACACATGTAGAGGTTCATCGGGAGTCTGCAGAGGAGGAATCACAGGGTCCTCACATGATGATATCTAGGACACAAAACCCAGCTCAGATGAAGAGCTAGGTTCATCAGGACTGACCCAGACCAACACTACAGCACCAGTCAGCGTGGATGTGGAGGAGCTGAAGCCCCTTCCTCTGTAGAATATGTCTAAGGTGGCTCCAGGCCATCAGCAGCTCAAGGCTATCTGCTGCAGCTCAGCTTTGATCCAATTAAGGGCAGAGAAGAAGAAAAACTTCCTCCTTATTCCAAATATTCATTAAACATTTGAGGCCTGTTCCTCTCATCTGCCAATGCATGGAGAGGGTGGCTGCTGAGAAGTTCACCGTTATGGTGGGCGAAAGTGTGGACTAACGCCAGTTTGCCTACAAGGGAGTGTAGGAGCCAGAAAAGAAGAAAAAAGTTAGGTATCATGTAAGGAGTTTAATCCTGGACCTTTTCTCTGCTTTTGACTCAGTTTTGAACAAACTTTAGCATCATTTGGTCAGATCAGCACACTGCTGCTTTCATGGAGCTTTTTTATGTCAGAGGAAGGAGTTTGAACTCCACTGCCTGGTTGAGACTGGTCTACCATTTCTCCTTCAGGAGATCTAAATATAGTCACCTGTGGGATTCTCCAGAAACGGAAAAAGGCTTTTAGCCGATAAAGAGGCAGAATGAGAAATGCACATGCAGAGGAGATAAGAGTACCTTCCCTCCCTTACTCAGGTCTTAATTTATGTCATTTAAATCTACAACCCCAGTGGTGCTATGTAAAATGTAGATTCAAACAGGATGCTTTTTTAATTTTCAAACCTCATAAACACAAACTTTATTCACAGTAAACGCAGACATTTAACCATTTCATGAAAAATCCTGACTCATTTTGATTTTGATGGCAGAAACATACCTTGAAAAAGTAGGTACCAGGTAACAAAAGCCTGGAAAAGTAAGTGGCTCAAATAAAAAAAAAATGCTAGGGGAGCATTTTGCAACTAATTAGGGTAACTGGCAACAGGTCAGTAACGTGACTGGGTATAAAAGGAGCATTTTAGAGAGGCAGAGTCTCTCACAGTAAAGAGGGCAGAGGTTCAGTTTGCAAAAACTAGAGAAGTGTCGGGATAATTTGGAGCAATTTCAGAAGAAAATGTTCCTCAACATAAAATTGCAAAGATTTTAATATGGCACCAACTACAGTCCATAATATCATCAAAAGACTCAGAGAATCTGGAGAAATCTCTGTGACTAAAGGACAAGGATGAAGGTCCATATGGGATGCTAGTGATCTCAGGGCCTTCAGAGGCCACTGCATTAAAAGCAGGCTTGATTCTGCACTGGAAATCCCTGCATTGGTTTAGGAACTTTTCCAGAACACATTGTCTGTCAACACAGTTGGCTGTGCCTTCTACAAATAACAGTTAAAGCTGGATCACGCAAAGAAGAAGCCTTGTGTTAAAAGGATGCAGAAATGCTGTCATCTTATCTGGGACAAAGCTTATTTAAGCTCCTAGGTGCTACTATTCTATGCTACTAGTCATGTGACCAAAGGCCATGAATGGTGGGGTCCTTAACATGTCAAAGTTTGGGACCCCTGTTGAAGTGTTAGGCCTGCCTCAGTCTAGATGTGTGAGACGTGCATCTTGGCCACGACATGACTTGATTTTAAGTTTGTTTGCATTTTAACAAGTTCAAGCTCTCAGACTGCCTGCACGTGCACAGCGTGTCACACGCCTCATACATGCTGCTCAGGCACAGCTCAGGTCCCACCTATTTTTTTTTCAGCATGATTATGGACAAAGATAGACAGGAAATTGATAAATGAAGAGCCATATTCACCTTTATGGCTCACATATGCAAATCCATGTCAGTAGAATAGGTCTGCAAGGTGATGACCACAGACTTCAATGAAGTTGTTCTCTACACTTCTACTATTGGTGAAGCTTACCGTTTCTACACCAGCACAGGAAAGATAAACGGTATGAGTGCACTCCTAGTTGGTGCTTTTCAAAGTAAAAGCTCAATTTAGCATTTCTTTGGAGAAACTCCCTGTATTAGCAGAATGCTTTTATTCTGAACACACTTCCACTCTACACTCAATCATGTCCCTTGTAGGAGAGGTTTACTGAGGTAAAATGGCAGGACTCTAACAGAAGGGAGACACAGCCAACATACAGAACACTCATGCCTATCTATAATGCTCATACATTTCTGATGCTCCTTCTCCCTCCTGCTGCTATTGATTGGAAAGCTTTTCTTTCTGACGTCCGTGAAATAAGAGCTCCTCTGCAGAATTTCATAATGTTGAATACACAGAAGAATGCTGATAATGCAGAAAAGTGGCTCAAAAACTGGCACAGTTATGTGTAACTCACTGCTAGTTAATTAAGAGAGACATTAAATGACTCAAAAATGAGCATTTCTGTCAAACAGATGTTTAACTCATTCATTAAACAGGCATGCCAGTTTTGTAAACTCATTAATTACCTTTAAATTAGTAGTTAGTTACTCACTCAGGTTATTTGCTGTTAACTCTAGGACTGCCCCTAGCAGCCCCTGCTATCTCTACCAGTGGTCCTCAGACTATTAGGTATATTTCCTTATATGTGATCAGATAGTTCACACATCACACACTTCTCCACATTTTTGCAAATAAAGAACAGCTTAATACAAAAATTGGAAGAATTAAAAACATTTCTCTTCAAAAGAAAGCAGAACTAGTGCAAAAACAGCTGTAGAATATACCCTACCATGAACAGATGAACTACTGGATTAGTGTACAAACCTACAGATGGAAGCAGGCTCAGGATCAGCACCTTGGAGAGCGCCGCAGCACCTAGGGCAATCACATGTGGTAGAAGCTTTCAGCACTCACAGAGCAACAGTGCTCTTCTGCACACAGCTCAGTGGGATCCTTTGCAGGAGACCAGGCTGCTGTTTTTGTAAATAATACATAAAGACCTTTATGAGTAACCTAGCAATGGAGAGATCCCATGAGCTGTCCTCAGTGTGGGGTGTTGTATGTTCTGCAGCATTTTCCTGTCAAACAAGTACAAAAAAGCTGATACTGTGGGCTCAACGCTCATGTATAAATTTAGACCTGTAAGTATATTTTCAGCGACAGTCTGTGTGACTGTGACAGCGGTAGGAGGTATAAATGCTCAGAAATCTGATGTGTCTAATTAGACAAGACTTATATTGAAACACACAAAAAACAGACTGAGCCCCATGGAGAGATGCCTGGCCACCAGACGTTTACGATTGTGCTACCCACCAGGTCTGGCTCCAGGGGGGCGTCCCAGTGTCCCTATTCTAGACGAGGTGACTCCTGATTGTTGGTTCCAACCTAATGAGGGTTGTCTTGAATCATCTTTGTCTGGACCCTCCCTTGCACTGTGCTCAGCCTTAGAGATAGGGGGAGAAACTTGGACATCTGGAAGGACCTCGAAGTACAGCCACTGCTCTTTCATGTTGATAGAAGCCAGCTGAGGTGGTTCAGGCATCTGATCAGATTCTGACAAAAATATGGGTCTTTGCCCTATCCACATTCCCCCCAAGACTCAGAAAAATTAACCCCCTCCCCCCTTTCTCTGCCTTTGAGAAAATGTGTGCTAAGTCAAGCTGTTCTCAGTTAGCACCGCCCCCAGGCTCGACTGGCTTGGAAGAAAGTCCCGCCCAGGATCAGGAGAACCACATCCGTTTCCTGAGAGGGGTGGAGTCAGGGGCGGAGTCAGACACTTCAGTAACATTTAAAGCTACAGACACAGAAACAGCTCGTTCTGCAGGGCTGAAACAGAGGAGATTTTTAGACGTAAAAATATCCTATACTGTAGTGTTTTTTCAGCAACAAATTTCACAGGCATGTTTTGGGGACCTCTGAGACCGATATAAAGTTGTCTTAGAGGGTAAAATATGTCCCATTTAAATGCATCATAAAATGGCAATCAGTGAGCTCATTAAGTGAACGATTTAACATTTTTAGCGGCTTCAACATGGATTCTAATAACAGATGATATTTCAACTTACAGGATCTGCTTCATAGTTCAGAAACATGCTGTAACAGCTGAAACTAACCATCCAACAGTCTTTTTTCATTGTTTCTTGTAAGCTGACAGTCCAAGGTGTAATACTACATTTCTGTTTAATTTGATTCATAATGCTGATGTTTTTTTGAGCTATTGAAGTGATTAGCCCATGGCTAACGCGCTCCTAAGGCTTCTTATCTATTTGAGTCTCTGCTCTGAACTCTGACAGTCACAGTGAGATGTACAGGCAGGAGAGCAGAGGCACAGCGATGCCTCCTCCTCCATCACGTCTTTACATCTTTGGTTGACCTGTGGATGTTTTTGTCCCCATTCACCGTAAACAAACTCACACAGAAACGATGTTATTTACCATGATATTAAGGCCCCATCCACACAGAGACGAATTCAGGAGAATACGCAAAAGTTTTTTGTCATATCGGTGTTTTATCCATATGGAAATGGCGTTTTGGGAGGCCGTAAACGCTATGACAGAAAACTTTTGCGTATGGCTTTTACAGCAAAATCTGATGCTCCTTTACCACCACTGAGAACAGCAGTTGACCTGACAGTCTTAGATCCACTGTGGAGAACAACCAGAAGGGCAACCAGGAGAAAGTTTGTGGCAGTTTTCTGTGATTTTCTTCTCTCTTTTGGTGCATTTCCGGGGCAGCGTTACAGCGCCACGTACAGGCTTGGCATATATACTACAGTGTTCTCAGTCGTACTCAGTGGTTCTGTGCTTATGTGGACACAGTGAACGATATGATGGCTGTGGGGGAATTTTATCAAGTTATCATTAAAGCTGGTAACTGTTTCATCTCCACTATTAACCATGCCAAGGTTTGGTTTGTTAAGTTAGGGTGCATTCACACCAGAGCTGTTTGGTCCACTTTAAACGAACTCTGGTCCATTTTCCCGGATAGTCCGGTTCATTTTGAGTGGTGTGAACGCTCACACGATTTGAACTTGAGGACCAAACAAGCGGACTCTGGACCGCTTGAAACAGGGGTCTCGGTCTGCTCCCTAATGAACCCTGGTGCGGTTCGTTGGAGGTGTGAACGCAAAGCAGACCAACTTGTGAACCAAAGGCAGGATGAGGCATAAACTGTAATGATATACGGATTTGTAAGTGATTTAATACGCTCAAATACATGTCGGTACCTCCCTTGGCGTCTGGGTATCCATGGCAACGCGTCATAGTCCGTGCTGATTTATTCGTCTCGTGTAAAGGACGACATGCTGGACAGCTCACCACCTTGCCAGCTGCTCATAATGCCAAAATGCAAGAGCAGAAACCACAAGACAGCGTAAATTCTGTGTTTTTTTATTGTTTATGTGGAAGAAAAGACCGGCGGAAGGAGTTTCGTCTTCTTGTACGCCTTCTTTTCTTCTTTGTCGCCGTTTGTTTGTGGTGATACCGCCCCTAGCGGGCAGAAGTTGTAGTTGTTCAGACGGTTTGGTCCGCTGGACCAAGAGAGCAGTGTGAATGCAAACCAAACCAACGGAAAGTGTAACAATGTTGCCATTTCTGTTCCAAAACAGACCGAGTCCCCGGACTATCAGGTGTGAACACAACCTTACTCTCTCGTGTGGACGGTCTAACTAATCTGGGATGTTCTTGGTTTTTAACTGCTGATTGGAAACACACTGACCTTATCTCTCTTCATCTTCTCTTAAGCCCTAGAGGGACCAAATTTGGTCCTGCAAGCTTGATCCGAACAAACTCAGTCTCAGTGCACTCTAGTTTTGCACAAAAAGAGTCATGTTAGACATCAAATTAAACAGAAGAAGCTCAGCTACAAGCCCAGACAAACCATTTTTATCTACACCGCAAACAACTCAAAAAGGATTTGAATCAATGACCACATATCAAAGTAGCCATAGGGCTATGTGCCCAGACACTTCTGCCCCCTACAGGATGGTGCCTGGTACTACAGACACAAACATGGTCTCATTTGAAAGCCCAGCCTCTGCTGAAGATTCGAGTCATGTTTGTGCAGTTTCCAACTGTTTCAACAGTTTCGTTTAGTTTTCTGCACTTTATTTTTTGTTGTTTTTCGTGCCATTTTAAAAAATCTGCTCCTCTTGGTGTCAAACTTCAGTCCCTTTGTAAGACTTTCTTTGAAATGGAAATAAACAGAGGTTTTCTGGGTGATTTGGGGCAAAAATTCAATGATGCAGTGACCACACAAAAGCATAAGAGTAAAATAAAGTTTGATACCAGAGAATTTTTAAATGGCAGAGATAGTGCCAAACTGGGCCCATATGGCACATTGAGGGATTTAGCTTGGATATGTTTTTACTAAAATCTCTCTTAATTTGTCCTGATAACCCTCTTGTGGCATAAAAGTTGAGACAAGTAATGTCAAAATGTGGTGCTTTGGCCTACTGGAGATTTTTGGACTTCAACTGCATTATTTCCATGGGATATATATGCTAAAATCGCAAAAAAATAAAAAAATAAAAATAAAAATCAGTGAAAATGATTTTTTTCATTTTTAATGTGTGTGCCAACTTTGTTCAGTCTGACTCAGAAACATATTCATACACATATTTAAACTTCTGAACAAATTTCAGACGTGCCCTCTTTATTGTTGTACCTTGATCATTCAAACAGACCTTGTAGTTACAGAGTTACACTCATTTAAAGACGGGCTGGTACTTTGGGTGGTAGCTTAATAAAAAGGCTCGGGCTTAACAGGTTAAGTCTTCTTAATCTCCCATCATTAATTTCATGGACGTGAATGACTGCTCATTGTACAGTCTTCATGTTTTTTCATGAATTTCTTCTCCTTTTTCTGCTTTTTTGTTGCTGTAGGATTCTTGTTTGTGTTGACCCACATTCTTTCCTCCCTAAAAACTCGAGTCTACCTCGAGGTATAGAGTGAGTCTGAAGAAAAAGTCTTTCACCCTCGGTCACATCAGGAGACTGTCCAATCCGCTCCAGTGGAGTCGTTAGACTTTAAGCACCGTGCCCGATGGTGTCTTCACAGGACTTGAAACAGGAGGGTACTTACTGCTTTCCCTGGTTCTCTGATTAAAACCAAGCGATGAAGCATGCAGGCCATTAGTTTAGAAAGACATTATCATTAAGTAAACAGGATGTTATTTGTTTCCTCTTGTGGTCTTTGTTTACCCTTCTGTAGTATCATTTCTTTTAGGCTATCTGTGATCTTTAAAACCAAACAGCAGGAAGCTGGGAGCTCATCGTGCCCCATATACATGCAGGAATAGGGAGCAGGTCCAACCCGAGGCTCCTTTGCTGCCTGTCATTTCCAACTCTCTCCACCGTTTCCTGCTCTGTTCACTGTCCTCTGAAATAAAGGCTCTAACATCCCAAAATAATTCTTGAAAAATAAACGATAATCTAAAATAGCCTCCTCATTCTCCACCACTTCTCCTGCCTTGTATTCAGGTGACGCACAGCCTCTAATTCACTGCCATAGCATATGTTAATCCTAGTGATGGAAAGTGATGGACTTAACAAAGATGTTTGAGATGGAGAACACTCACTCTCACCCCAGGAGACTCGCTCTGCCTCATTCATTTACTTGACAACTTCATTCATGTGAGCTGCAGAGGGGAGCGGAGCAGCAGTGGCATTTATAGTCCGTGTGGAGGTGGAAGCTCTATTATGAGCTGCAGCGCTCCGAGCAAGTGGAGTGACGGGACTATAGCTTCCCGGGAATGTGCTGCCTGCAGGCTGGATGTTCTGGATGGCATCTCATTCTCTCCCGCTCAAGATCTGGACCATAAAATAGCTGCAATGCTGTCAAGCCTGAAGCACACCCACTCCATGTAGCCTCATCACATTCTGCTGAGGGTAAGGAGGAGGAATCTGGTACATTATAGAATCCATATCAGACAAAGGGCACCCGTGTATTATACTCAGAGAAAAGTGTACAACGGTGTCCTTTAATTCAGTGGATCTCAGCTGCTCTATCCTCAGGAGCCATCACCAACTTCTCCACAACGTAAATACCTGAAAACTTAAAAACTAAATGAGGTTTATTTTATAAAAACATAGCACAGTTTGGAGGGCATAAAACCTGTCAAAAACAAGCATGTTTAGAAAGTCCCTTATAGATTAGTTGACATTGCTTTTTTATTGGCCACACAGTCACAGCCCACTTTTGGGTCCTGATCGGGAATCGCTGATTTAATAGTAGAGATGGGCGATACCAATGTTTTTCAATTCGATACGATACTGATACTTTTTGATGTAATTTTATAGATACTGATACCGATACTTTTGAAGAAAGAATAAAATATTGGGCTCGCAAACTTTCAAAAGTTACAGATTTCAGGCAGTTAAGAAGGAATAAGCAGGTCATTCAGAGATTCATTTAGGGGGGAAATTCGATTCAATTAAAATGTTTAACCAGGTAAAAACAATAATAATAAATAAACTATGATCTTAGCACAAACTTGTGTATAGAATTAAAATATCCACAACATAACCAATTTCTTTATTTTTCTTTATATAATTGGCAAAAATGGGTGTAGAGTTGCAAAAAGTCCCAATCCATCTTATTCCTATCCCCCATGATTTTTTACGGGATATGGGTACAACCTCTGCTCCGTTCTATCAAAATGGGACTTTGCACAGAAACAAGACGCTGGAAGTGATTATTAGAGAAATTTGGATACCAAAATATGTAAACTTTGACTGCTTTACCTAAAACGGGATAACATTATTATTTCTCCACCCTCCACTAGAGTACAAAGTGCTGACATCACATATTTAGCTAACTTTATGAGCCTCATGTCAGTATAGACAGAGACGATCACATTTTGATAAATGAGTTTGGACACCACCTTCAGATAAGAGGATTTCTAGTTTGTGGGGTTGCTGAAATTTTTATTTCACAAACTAATCCCTCTTAAAATGTGGAGATTATGATGATAAAACTGTCCATGACTCAAGTTAGCAGCTCATGTCCAGTTTAGTATTAAGAATTAATGATAAATTAATATTGAAATAATCACATCCCAATGCTCTTAGACAGTGAACGGCATGTTTAAAACTCTGTAGTGAGAGAAATATTTAACTTTGTCACATTACTGGTACCACGAATGAAGCAACAGGTACTGAGCATTACAGAAAAATATTATTTACACCTTTCAGCTCATATTGATTTAACAAAAATTGCAGCAAATATTTCTGTCAGAACAACCACTGTTGACGCTGAATCACTTTAGTAAGCCCTTGCTGTTATTGTTAATGTACGGGAAGTTCCACCTTACAATAGAAACGATGTGAACATGTGATTACAAAAATTTGAGGTGAATTCCTTTCAAAACAGCTGTTGTTGTTTGTTAGCTTCTATCGTTAGCTGCTGTATTAGAATACGTGTATTTAATGTCCTTCCGCTTTAGCACCAGAAGTTTTGCACATATTCAGATTTACAGTAGCGGCACCAGGAATACGGTGGATAGGTTAGAAGTGCCAAAAAATGACAAAAAGTAGAAAAAAGAAAGTGGCAAAAATGGGTTGAAAATGGAAAGAAAAGTGGCAAAAAGAGGATAAAATGGCAGAAATGTGCTTTAAGTGGCGAGAAAAAAAAAGACAACCATAGCCGGCGTAACGGTTGTTAATATATCAGTTGCTGTAACCCTGAGAAATCACTCTGAGCGTGCCCTTTAAATCGAGAAATTTTAGCAAAGAAGAATGTGAATGCGAGATTATTTTACAAAAATATGTTACATTTATTGTTTTGACTCTGTGAGAAATGAAATGGAGGTTTTGAAAAGAAAAAGAATAAAAAGAAGTATTCTGTGTGTTTGAAGTGTTTGCCATCATTAATGGGGATCCTGGCCATGGCAAAGTCTGAGGACCTCTTGTCTGAGTCTGTCTGATTAAAAGTGAATCCTCTGAAAGCTCTGACAGTGGGAGAACATAAAAAATCAACACTGATGTTTGCAGGACTGTAACAAACATATGCAATGTTTGCCTTTTCTCCTGCAAACCAAAAAAACTCTGCTATATCTCTACTAAATCATTCTCAACAGTTTATCAGGATTTTTACTTCAAAATAAGAGAGAAAAAATGCATTGACAATGTAAATTCCACTATTTTGAGTATAAATTAGACCACGGCTGTTACAGTAGTGAGAGTAAATGTAATTAAGATATTATCAGGAGAATCGTGCTACAAACTAAATGCGATTTCATTTTTCCACTCTGCAGTGAGGAGAAGATGACTGCAGATGGAGAAATAAGCTCTGTGAGCTTTGAAGTCAGAAAACCCTGAATACCACCCAGTAATGACTGCAGGTTGTCATATTCAGATTTTTAAATGGATTTTGACATTTATTGGCCAGGCAGAGCTTCTTGAGGCCTTTCACACACAAATGCAAATGACTAACCCACAGCCTGGAGAGTCAAACTAATTAACACTTATTATCATTCCCAACGTGTGGATAAACCCGGCGTAGATTACCAAACCTGAGTATAGAGTGGTGTATTTTAGATTAGAATGACAGCCACATAGATGGAAATATGCAAACTATAAAAACATTATGGCTCTTAAAATGTCAGACAGTCTTTTCACCAATAAAATGTTTTTGATTGCAGGAGAAACTAAAACACTGGACACTGGAAAGCAGCAGTGAATGAGAGATCCTGCAGGCACAGGACTGAAACGGTGCATGCTTTTTTTTTATTTATATGTTTAATAGAAATATAATTAAATGCTAAATAGACAGCAGAAGATGATGATGTTGGACGGTAGAAGGAACACTTAAAGGAAACTCCTAGCTAGCATGTCCTCCAAGGAGGAGGCAGAGTCTGATGATCCAGGAAAAAGACCCATGCATGTCCATGGCAGAGATAGTCAAAAAGCTGCTCAGTGGTAAGGTGCTGGATGCAGCTCAGATCACCCTGAGATGCTGAAGGCTTTAGATGTTGTAGGGCTATTGTGGATGACCTGCCTTTTCAATGTCCCTCTGAGGTCTGGGACAGTACCTGTGGAGTGGCAAATAGGGGTGGTGGGCCTGGAGGGTGTCATCGATGTAT
Organism: Cheilinus undulatus; assembly: GCF_018320785.1. Classification (NCBI taxonomy): domain Eukaryota; kingdom Metazoa; phylum Chordata; class Actinopteri; order Labriformes; family Labridae; genus Cheilinus; species Cheilinus undulatus. The sequence goes on from NC_054876.1 coordinate 2,739,460, forward strand.
CACACTGCTCAGTCTCCCAGGAAAAGTTTACTCCAGAGTGCTGCAAAGGAGGCTCCAGCTGATTGTCCAACCCCACACACAGGAGGAACGATGCAAATTCTGTCCTGTCTGAGTTACAGGGGGCCAGCTCAGCTTCTTGGGGAAGCTTAGGAGTCCACATGTGTTTTGTGGACTTGGAGACAGCTTACATGGTGTCCCTTGAGGGGTCATGTGCCTTGAGGCTGTTCCAGCGCGCCATCAGGGCCCTAGCCTCCAAGGCTGCCCGCTGTCTCTGATCGTGTTTGTGGATTTTCATGAACAAGATCTTGATATGGAGTTTGGGAGAGGGAGGAGAATTTCTGCTTTGAGGACTTCAGAATTCCATCTCTGCTTTGTGCAGATAATGTGGTTCTGTTGGCTTCCCCTCACCTCCAGGAGCCATTGGGGCAGTTTGTAGCTGAGTGCAAAGTGGTTGGGATGGGGGTCAGCACCTCCTAATCAGAGGCCATGGTTTTCTGTTGGAATTGTTCCCTCTGGGTAAGGAGAGAGTCTCTGCCTCAGGTGAAGGAGGTCAAGTATCTTGAGGTTTTGTTCATGAATGAGGTAGAATGGAAAGGTGGACTGATGCAGCTTCAGCAGTACTGGAGATACTGTGCTGGTCCATTGTGGTGAAGAGGGAGCTCACCCTTGAACTCTGGGTAATGACGGGTTTAGTTGTACTGTCAGTCCATATATACAATAGCTGCTGATGGAGCGTTCAGCTCAGATGTAGCTACAGCGGCAGTCTTATTCAACCTGAGCCACATTTATTGAAAGTTGAGCAATGTACTGAAAGCTTTCAATAGTGGAAAAGATGTTTTCTCCCAGCCAGCCTCAGCATGAGTTTTATCCACCAACAAGCTCTTCTTCTTGTCTTGTCCCTCCAATTAGCTGAGAATTTTCTGAAATGTCCCGCCCTTCCCAAACACTTTATATAGGATTCTTCCCAGATAAATGAATAATAGCAGCAAAGAAGACATTCTATGTATTGAGAGCTATAGTGCAAAATAAACACTTTAATCCTTAATCCATAACTAAGAGTGGTTCATGAAAAGTGAAGAAATGGATGGGAAAATGGTGAAAAGTGGCAAAAAATGGGTCAAGAAAGGCAAAAATGGGTGGGGGAACTTTGGAGAGTGGTTAAAAAGTGGCTTAAATGAGATAAAAGTGGGAAAATAGGTCAAGAAAGTCAAAAAGGGGCAAAAACACATTAGAAAATGTTTAAAAATAGGCAAAAATGTGATAAATGAGGGAAAAAATGGGTCAAGGGAGGCAAAACAGAGATGGGAAAATGGTGAAAAATGGCAAGAATTGGTTAAAAGACATAAGAAATGGTGAAAAAAGGATAAAATGGGTTATAAACGGGAGGGGAGATGTTATGAAGCAGTTAAAGAGTGCCTAAATGGGTTACAAGAGTCAAAATTGAGGAAAAAATTGGTTGAAAGACAAAAAATGGGTCAAAACACAGCAGCAATGAGAGGGGAAATGATAGAAGTGGTTAAAGAGTAGGACATGGGTTAAAAAAGGTAGACATTGGTCAAGAAAGGCAAAAAATGGAAGGGAAAACAGTGAAAAGTGTCAAATAATGGAGGGGAAAACAATGGGCAGGCCTGCTGATTCTCACGCTCTAGTCCTCAAACTAACTCTCTGAGTGGAGATCTGTCATTCTCCTTGTGGGGAATAGCCACCAATGCTTCAGAGCCATCAAAGTTTTCTTTTGTTTACCGTGTAAAATTTAAAATGATTGTAAAAATATAATCAGAGAAATCAATCAGTGAGAGAATCAGAGAGCATGCTGCACCCTTCACTCTGCAGACAGAGAGGGAGAGGTGTTCTTACAGTACGGATAAAGAATCCTCTTTATTTAACATCTGCAGACTGAAGAGGAATTCAAAACTAACAGAAAAGAAGAGTTACAATCCAGATACGTCTTTGTAAACAAGGCAGGCTTTTCAGTCTCACAGGGTTCATTCAAACAAACATAGAGGGTTTTTTTACTGTTTCATGATGCTGGTTGGTAAAATGAAGTTTTAGTTTTCAAGAATGCATTAAAATTAAGACAGACAACAAATCAGGCTGCTTCATGGAGCTGTCTTTATTTAGAAGCTTTCTAACATTTGCTGTAAGTTATCTGATAACTTTATTGATATTATTATTTTTATGTTTTATCTAAGGATCATGTTTGAAAAGGGGCAGAACAAAGTGGTATTATGGCAGCATCTGCACTTCCTGTACCTAGCTTTACAGGTTTTTGAATAACCTCAGAGCAGACATAGAAACATTACATTACATTTTGATAAAAGAAAATTAAAAAGCATGTTCAGATGTTGTATTCAAAGTGACCATGTCCCTTTAATTCTACACAACATAGGACCTGATTTAATAAGAATGGATTACAGCTGCTAATAGCTCCATAAATAGAGCATCATTCCCTCCCACTATCTACTCAGTCCCAAGCTCTGTTTCATAAAGCACGTAGCTCTAATGATATTCAGACATAAACAGGTCCATAAAGTCGTCGTGCTCCTCTGCTCTTGTTTTGTGTCTGCATGTGGAGAGAAGCGGACTGCACCTTTACTCTGAGCTGAGCTTTAATGCCGATGGAGCTGTCTGTGGAAACACGAGGAGCTGGATGGAGAAGGGGAACTTTTTAGGATAATGAAGAGCAGTGGTGTATTAGTTTTTAGTCTCCTGACAGAAAGACACTTTTAAAAACCTGCACTTCTGCATCGCTCCTCCTTTACAGCGTTGTACATATTTTTCTTTTTTTATACTCTTTTTACATTGCTGTCATATTTTTCTAAATCAGTCTACTTAAGTATCTCTGCTGTTTTTATAACCTCTTACGTTTTCATTCTTCTGTTTGTTTTTGCACCAAACATCGAGTCAAAGTCCTGATGTGCATAAAATGTACCTTGGCAATAAAATTCCTCTTCTTATTTTAATGACACCTCTTAACACAATTATTCAGTAGTTCTCTGCATTTCTTCTTGTTTTATTGCCTTTTAATGTCTGGTTGGGTATCAAAATAGGCCGAATAAAAGTTAGCAGGCTTTTTGTGTTTTCTGGGAAATGTAGTGATAGAAATGAAACCAGTGCTGCTTTCTGTCAGCAGCTCCAGTTTAGTTTCAATGTGCAAAAACAAAAAAGCCTGTTTTTGGTGAGGTAGTATACAAGAGCAGTTCATAACACAGGTCGTTTAACCTCTACTGCAGGGGTGTCAGACTCAATCACAGCAGGGGCCAGACTCTGAATTTGGGTCCAACCTGAGGGCCTAACAGGGTCAATATTAATCCATTGACCATCAACCTAAATGATTTTGAGATTAAAGGTCAACATAATAAGTTTAAAACTCAACATCAGAGATAAAAACTCAAATTTATAAGTTTAAAAGGTAAAATTAGACATTTAAAGTCAAAATAATGTTTTTAAAAGGTGAAATATGAGATAAAACACGGAAACCGTGATTTTTAACAGTCAAAATATGAGATAAAAGTGAAAATGAGGAGTTGAAAAAAGACAAAACATGAGATAAAATTCACAATCATAAAAATCAAAATGTGAGATAAACATCAGAATCGTGAGTTTAAACTGTCAAAATATGAAATTAAATTTCAAATTCATGAGTTTTATAAGTCAAAATATGAAAAAACATTAAAAATCACAAGTTTAAAAGGTAAAAAAACGAGATAAAAGTCAAAGTTAGGAGTTGAAAAAAGACAAAACATGAGATAAAAGTCAAAGCATGACTTTAAAAGATCAAATAGGTTTAAAATGTAAAATTATGAGTCCCAGTTATCACCCCCCAGCTCTCCCAGCCAATCACAGCTCCTTCTCTCAACACAGCGGTGTATTCAAACATGATATACTTCTAGCTTATCCTTGATTGCACTAATGCTGATGCAGCACGCTCCTGCTGGAGGGTGGAACTTTCCTCCAAGAAGGGAGGGCCAACCGAACCTGGGGGTGGGGCTAACTCCCCTCATGACATCATGAGGGGAAAATCTGAGAATGGCTTGTTTCAGCACGTTTTCTGAAAGGTGGAAAGGGCAGGGCAGGCCAGGGGCACAAACTTTTGTTAGAAATGCCTGAAAATGTGACTTTTGCATAATAAGTGACCTTTAACCTAGTGCTGCAGCAACTCATTTATATTGGCTTCAACAGGTGTGTTAAGGTGAGTTAAAACTGATTATGTGTTTGTCTTAAGTCTGCGGTGGTTAATCAACAGGGCTGTGCTGATAGAGGAGGTCGGAGAAGAAGCTGCAGACTCTGCAGTAGCGTAAACTCGCTGGCGGTCCTGCTAAGCTAGGCTAAATTAGCGACAAACATGCTACTGCTGACAAATCCTTCACAATAAAAGTCTGCTGTTGTTTCCCTGAGTGAGTTTATTGTGGAGGTCCACGTCAGGAAACGGGACGTTCACAGTCACTGCTTGACACACCTCAGCAAGGGAGAAACATTTTTTCTGTTATCTTATTCTCAGACATGACTTTGGCATGCCATCACTGGTCTGTTATAGAGGGAGAGGGCTGATAGTAACATCTGAATATGCATTTGAATGCATTACATTTAAATAATTCCAGTAACATTATCTCTAATAAATCATCCATACCATTACCACGAAGGGCAAAAATATATAGCCTATATATATTTGGGCCTTATCATCCCGGCCTACAACAGAAATATTTTGTTGTAATTTGAGCTAAATGGATGCAGATAATGATACAGCTTGTCAAATCTACTTGCAAGCATCTGATGTGCATTTCCTCATCAGTGTCTCTCTCAGTGGCCGAGCAAGTGTAAAAAATCCCCTTCAGCTGATTCAGCTGCGGTGCTTTTCATCTCCGTTGATGACTCCTCTTTTTTCTTGGTTGCAATAACTGCAGCATAATCAATAACTGCTCAGTATCTATCAGCTCAACTCCAACATGATATGCTTGGTTTCACTTCCCATGATTCTGCACACAACAAGCAGGAAATGCGGCATAAGAATCACACTGCAAAGAAGCACCAATGCATGTGTATGGTTCAAAATGCCATTCAGATTTAATGATTCAGCATAAAGAAGACTTAACTGTGTGTCAGTTTACTCTTGTTTAACACTGAGTCTGATTTCATAGAAAGAATACGGCAATTATCTAGCTACGTGCGTGTGTTTGTGACTTTGATGGAGTTTTTCTGATTCATTTGCATATCTTTAAAAGCTGCACAATCCTTTCATGAATCAGGCCTTTAAAGCCTTCTTCTGAAATGTGTGAGTTGTCAGAATTCCTCCCCCTAGAGCAGTGTTACACAACCCAGCTCAAACAAAGTCCAAATTGTTGAAAAATACATTTGCAAGAGCCACAATCTAAGTGGTGGAGAGTGACAAACAGCTTGAAGTAGCAATAAAAATAAGTTTAAGGTGGCAAGAAATGGTCCAAATGTGGCAAAAACATGGCAAAAAATGAGCAAAAAGTGACTATAATGGGCAAAAAGCAGTCAAGACAGGCAAAAAGGAAAAAAGAAACATGGTATTTAATGGCAAAAGGTAGCTTCAATAGGCAAAAAATGTTGAAAAGGGCAAAGATGGAATAAAAGTGGCAAAAAGAAGTTGCAAAAATGGAAAATGAGTTATATTTATCGTATTTAAGTTGTATTTGATTGGAAAAATATGAAAAAAAAAAAAAAAAGTGGTATTTAATGGCAAAAGGTTGCTTAAATGGCTAAAAATTGGATAAAAGTGGCAACATTTGGGAGAAAAGAAGCAAAGGAAGTTGCAAAATTGGCAAAAAAATTGGAAAAAAGTGCCGTTGAAAGGCAAAAGGTAGCTTAAATGGGCAAAAAGTGGTGAAAAAGTGCAAAAATGGGATAAGGAGGCAAAAAGATTGGCAAAAAATAGCAACAAATTTGGAAATAAGTGTTATTAAATGGAAAAAGGTAGCTTAAACGGCTAAAAATGGGATAAAAGTAGCAAAAATTGGGGGAAAAGGAGCAAAAGAAGGTGCAAAAATGGGCAAAAAAGGTTGTAATTAATGGCAAAAAGTAACGTTGATGGGCAAAAAGTGGTTAAGAATGGTGAAAATGGCAAAAATGGGATAAAGTGGCAATAAAAAGTTGCAAAAACGGGGGAAAAATTGGAAACAAGTGGTATTTAATGGCAAAAGGTAGCTTAAATGGGCAAAAAATGGTGAAGAAGGGCAAAATGTGGCAAAAAAATTGTGAAAAAGGGCAAAAATGGGCTAATTGTGTGAAAAATTGGATAAATGGGACAAATAAGTTTGACAATTAAAACATTCTTTATCAGTCTCTGAAACAACTGATCAATGTGATTAATTTCTGAGGTCAAAGTTTCCCTTTTTAAGGTTTTCTGGAGGAATTATATTTCAAATTAAGGCATAAAAGAGCCAAAAATAATCACAAAACATCCACGTGAGGCTCCAGAAGCACACGTTGAGTATCACGGCTTCAAAGAGTCGTCATATGAAGACATTAGAAAGACATTAAGCAAAGATATTAGCTATGGAAACCAAGCAGACCGTTTAGCTCTGTAGGCATGCTCTGACTTTGGATCATGCCTCAAGTGGTGATTTAGAGAACTACAGTTTCTGATAAATCCAGGTCACAGCAGACTTTAGATAGCTGATTAGAAGAGTTTCACTCAGTGTTGTCTTAACTGAGCTTTATATGTAAGAAACAACGTGCTACAGTGACAGTGCTGTCAGTGCTGCAGGGGGAAATTCATTTTTATTGGAGATTGTTCTCCATTCTTGTCTTAATCTTTTAATCCTGTACCCTTAAGGCAGTAGGGATAGAGTATTATATTACAGCTGAACAAATTAGTGGTGAAATAATCAGTAAATATTGTTTTATCAGCTGATAGATTAAGCTGAGTCATGTTCCAAGCAACAGCACATCAGCTGCGTGGCTGCAGATTCGCAAGTTTAATTTCTGCATTTTTTTCCATCAGTCAGTGACTTAACAGTGATACTGTATCACGGTGATTATTATTATTTTTTGATATAAAAATGTTGGTAAAGCAATTTAAGGCACACAGTAAGTTACCCCGCTAGAGCAGGGGCATCAAGTGCATCTGCACAAGGGCCAGATTAAGTCCTGACAGAAACTCTGGGGGCTGGACTTTCAAATAAACAAAAATTAAATCAGTATTTTAGTCTGGTTAACATATTATTATAGTAGTATTTTTATTTTCTGTCAAAACACAGGACATTTTTAGGCATAGCAAGTGACTTCTATCCTTATTATCTATCAGCAGGCCACAAGCAGACAAGCCTGACAACAGAATTAGCTGGACCCCTGAAAATCCCAGAGATTGGGATTTAATACCAGAATTAACTCGTTTTTAACACTTTTGCCTCTTTAGCCCAATTTTTGAAAGATTTTTAACCCCTTTTAAACCACTTTTCCTGCAAGTTTTACCCCCTTGTGCCACTTTTCTTCTATTTCTTCTACTTTTTTTTTGCCACTTTTCATTACAATTTTCAACAATTGTCACCATTTTTCAACTATTTTGCCACTCTTTTACCCCTTTTTGCACTTTCCTGCCAATTGTTCCCCTATGTGCCACTCTTTAACACCTTTTCACTACTTTGCCGGGCTATTGTAGCTATATTTTTGCCACTTCTAACCCGTCTGTGATACTTTTTGCTGCTTTTTGCCTCTTTAACCCTCTTTAAACCAATTTTACTGCATGTTAGTTTATCCATTTTGCCACTTTTAACCCCTTTTCAGTACGTTTTTGCACTATTTTTTTGCCCTTTTCTAACCAATTTTTGATACTTTTTACATCTTTTTCCTCTTTTCAGATCAAATGTTAAGTCTAAAACAACTTCAGTGTTAATTGTTTTTGGGATGGATTTAATGGCTGCAGACATTTGAAGCCAAAGGATACCCTTAAAACCCCAACATCTTCTTTTCCACCTTTTCTGAATTCAAAGACCTTTTGGGGGCCAGACTGGGAGCTTTGGGGGCCCTGATATGGCCCTTGTGCCACCAGTTGATGACCAGTGTGCTAGAGGATATTTCAGTGGCGGAACCTTCCACCTTTGTTTTAATCACTATCCAAATGCCATCACCCCTCATGTGATGTTTTTCTAAATAACTCCTGAGCTCTGCTGTACCATAAAGAAGAAAAAAGAGAAATATTAACACGACATGGACGAATCTTCCTTAGATGTATCTTGATTTAAGCCAGGCACTAGTCAAAGAGAGACACCTTTCACTGCTAAACTGGGACGATTAAAACACATTTAGTTTTTATTAGGGCTGTCAATAGATTAAAATTTTCAATTGCGATTAATCTCACAAATTCCATAGTTAACTCGCGATTAATCGCAAATGAATCACACTTTTTTTGTCTACTCTAAATGTACCTTACAGTACTATTTCTCAAGATTTAAATACCCTTATCAACACAAGTGGACAAAAATGCTTTCTTCATGCAAATGTTTGTTCATGTCAACAACCCAAAACAACAACAGATAAAGTCCAGAAAATTCTCTAGTCTGAGCCCAAAGATACTGAACGCTGCAAAAATATGCTGAGAGCATAACATGGTAAACTCAAGCCACAACAGATGGAGATACTGACCTTAATGTAACATTACTGAGTAATACCACAATGTAGAGTCAAACTTTAGAGTTACCTCCTCTGTTCTCAGCAGCTGAACACCAAACAACAGATCTCATCATCACACATGGACATGAAGAAGTCAAGCCTCAGAGAGCTCAGCAGTAAGGCACAGACACATCTAATGGTTTTTCACTGTTCTGATGTAAGGTGGACACATCTGCCCCGCTCAAGAAAAAAAGCAAGTAATTACTTAAATTTTACTTTCAAACTAAAAAATGTAGTCCAAATGTAAAATAAATGCTGACAGTAAGAAATGACTGAGAACTTTTAAAGTCTACTAAGAGGACTTAACCATCTCTTCATTCTTCAGATCACAGAAGAGCTACAGATTTAATCTAAAAACATTTTTCTTCCTAAATAAAGGAGACCCACAGTCTAATAATGCTTTCAGCTTATGATACTCTACAGAGCTCATTCACTAACCTCTGCTCTCCTGTCACACACCAGCCTCTGCTGCTCTGTCTCCTCCTCCTCATGATGCAGCTGTACATTCACCAGCATCAGACAATCTCCTGCAGAGTCTTTGACAGTTTTGTAGCATCTAGATTGACTGTTATTTAAATTTGGCGTTTATTCACAGTCCCAGTTGATCGTTTTAGTAAGTTTTGTTTTTCTCCGAATACTTTCACTTTCAAGCAGGAGCTGCGTGGGGATGAGAGCGGACCTTTAGGAGACGTGATCGGACCAGTCAGCAGTCAATAGTGCAGCTGTGGTGTGTGTGGTGGTTCATGGCAGATATAATAGCCTAAATAAAAGAATAAATCATACTGGCCCAAAAGTGCGTCGGCACGCCAGGAAATGCCCGGTATGCCAGATAGCGAGTCCATCCCTGCAGAGTTGTCTGAGTGTCTCCATTGTAAACAAATCCAGCATGGCGAGGGGGGCGGCTCCCTGCATTAGCGGTGTGCATGGCTAGCGAGTGGTGCGGGCTATATAAGACTCTACGAACTTCCTGTAACTCTGTTCATGTCGACAGTAGGAGAAAATAACTTCAGTCTTATCTGACATGATCTGAAAGCTGAACCTGTCACTCAAAAGTCTCTGTCCTTTATCCATTTCTGCACGCTTGTACCGCATCACGACGGTGCTGCTTCCTGGTCTGGCAAACTACGGGATGGGTCGAGGGTCATACAGAACACGTATGCGTTAATCGTGGGGCAAAAAATTTAGCAGTGTTAAAAGTAATTTGAGTTAACGGGATATTAACACGTTAACTTTGACAGCCCTAGTTTTTATTATTAAAAACATAATAATTAAAAAAATCTATGGCAATCTAAACTTAAAACAGAACCATTCATTACAAGACATTTTATTCCAAATATATGAAGGGCAGCATGTTTGTGATGATGTTTTAATTTCCAGATTCAGCGAGTTGGTCCACTTAAAGAAATGCAAGAAGATTCAATTAAAATGAATAAATAAAGACTGTTAAACTCCCTCTCTAAGAAGTAAAATAATAACTCCTTTAGTTTGGGTATTAGAGTCTAGTTATGTAGTTTAAAGTGTTGTACAATTATTGTCTGTTAACAGAAAGTGAGGCTACCAAACAACAGTGCCTGTTTATCATAGATGATAGGGGTTCTCATATAGACACTACTACACAGCCTGTCAATCAAGAACAGTTTTTAAATCCCAATTTTTCTAGAATTTCTATATCTAATGATGTTTTTTGTGAAATTCCACTATTTTTCATTTAAAACTGCTTTTATTCCATTTTTCTACTGTTTTCAATAAGGGCAGCTGTTCCCCTTTAAATACAGTCCTGCTTTTATTTTGAAAGAAAATAAGAAACTTCAGGAATATGACAAAATGATATGAATTTTACAGTGACAAGGGGAACTTGTTATGGATTAAAAATGAAATAAGGGGAGAGAAAAAGGAACAGAAAAGGTACATGATAACACAGATGACTTCTGATTGGTCCTCTGAACTGTCTGTGAGGTTTTAAAGTGAAATGCTAAGTTAAAGGGGAAGAAGATGGCTTATTTAACACGGCTGTGGAGACACGCTGACCTGGATGGACTTTAAATATAAAGTGATTTTTTTTTTATCCTTTTTTTTTTTTTTGTCTTTTCTTGCCTTTATCTTTTTATTTTAGTGAGGTTTGTTAGTCAGAAACAGGGATGAGAGAGTGGGGGAGAGACATGAGGGTAAGAGCCACAGGCTGGACATGAAACTGTGCCGTCTGCACACATGGGTGGCAAACAAACCACTAGGTCATCTGCACCCCATAAACAAAGGTTTTAGAAAGTGCTACCTCCAGTTTCCATTACAACAGCTGTGCTACGTACCGCTGGTGAATCATACTGCGGAGTAAATCCTTCACTCTTCAGTCAGTTGGAGCAGTTCCACTGCCTAAGCTCTAGTGTTGCTCCAGCACATAGCAGAATGTCAATCCGCTTCATATCTCTGGTACGGCTGAGCAATTTTAGAAAATAATCTAATTGCAATTTTTTTCTCCAATATTGCGATTTGATAATTATTCCTTTACTAACTTCTATCTATAAACAAGGGCAGAAAAATTCTTTAAAACTATCAAACTCTGATGATTTTTAATCTTATTGCGAATCGGATATGAATTGTTGCATTGAAGAGTTTTAGTCATTCTAATATTTAATAAGAAAAAAGCACAAAAATGAAGGTAGGATTTTTAAAGACTATTCTAAAAGAAATGGCATTTGAATGATTGCATATGTCATGCATAGTCTCTCTGCAGCAAAAAATAAAAGTTTAAAACTGATATTTTGACACAAATTTCAGGTCAAAGAAATATTGCACTTTCTGCGATTTGAAAATTGCGACAGGCCATATTTCACTTTAATCTAATTTTCAATTAATTACCCATCCCTAGTTTCTGGTGATTGTTTCTTATGTTAGACACTTCTGCACCATGAGCTCAGCTGTCTGCTAAGTTGGTCACTTGCTGACTGTGACTTTATATGCTCAGTTTTAAATGGGGAGCTGCAGACTTTGGACTCAGGGTGGAGCTCTGTCCGTCTTATTGCTGCATGATTGCTATAAGAACACCTCACACTGCCATGGTAGTTTAATATGAGCTGGTAATCTCTGAATGTAAAGCACTTTGCACTGTAAGTAGTAGAATTACCTCAGATTTACACCCACCTAAGTTAAATGTGTTCCCTCAGTAGTAACTGCACTGGGCTAACATGCACAAAGCTCTTGTGTTGATTGAACATAAACAGTTTGTGTTGACTTAAATTTCTGCAAGCAAACACCTTGTGTGCAACCGATGTCCATGATTGAATTCAGTTAATCCAACATGGTTTTGTTTAAGTGTGCGTGGGTTCACTCCAGATACTCTGGCTTCCTCACACTGACCAAAAACATGCTTGTTAGGTGATCTGATGACTCTAAATTGCCCGTAGGTGTGAGTGTGAAAGTGCCTGGTTGTCTAGGCAGTCCTGTGATTGGCCGGCGACCCGTTCCCCTGTCTCATCAAATGACAGCTGGGATGGGCTCCATCCCCGTCGACCCTGAGCAGGATAAGCGGTGTAGAAAATGGATAGATGGATGTTTCATCTCAAAACGAGCTCTGATTCTCTTCTGATTGGTTCAGTATGGTGTACCACGCCCCTGGAAGTGATGTCAAAGTCACAGAAACCCCTATTTGAAATCTCGTGCTGTTTTTTTAACGGGGGGCTGCACGGCGGTGCAGGGGTTAGCGCCGTTACCTCACAGCAGGAAGGTCGCTGGTTCTCTGCCCGGGCCGTTCTGTGCAGTTTGCATGTTCTCCCCGTGCATGCATGGGTTCGCTCCGGGTACTCCAACTTCCTGCCACCACCAAAAACATACTCGTTAGCAGTGGTATGCCCCCCTTGTGGCTCAGTTGTTGAAAAACGCGCGCTAAAGTGCCCTCTTGGGAGCCAAAATGCATGCTGAAGTGCCCTCTTGGGAGGCAAAACACACAAAACTGCCCTCTTGGCTTCATCATAGCTTTTTTCTTTTGAGGTGTCAAATAAATATTTTAAATGTGTATTGTTCCGTTTGTGTTTTTATCACAGAGTCCTCTTGGATGAAGAAAACACACTAAACTCCAGAAGACCATTAGGACCAAGAAACACTATGAAACATTACTGTTGCAATGACTTTTATGTTGGGCCCTTTTTTGATCTATATTGAGCCAGAACTATATCTCACTGAACCAGTTTGGATTATCTGGTGCTAATATGGTGTTAAAATGCACTAGAATACAGGAAATGGCATCTACTTTATTGAAAATGTTCAGTGGAAGACCCCCAGACCCCCTAGGGATTTATTTATTTATTTCTGTGTGTTCTTCACAGTCCAACATTGAATCTACACAGTTCTTGTGGATGCTGATCCTAACTACAAACTAACTTGAGTAGTCTGTCTAGGTAGTCTGTTTGAAGGCTATATAATGTGCCATTTGTAGAACATACAAACACGTCTAAAGCGCCCTTGAAGACACGCCAACTTAGCGCCCTCTTCAGTGGCGAGAACGTGCTGTATGTGCCCTTTTTTTTTTTCTTTTCGCCCCTGCCCTTGAAAAAGTCTGTGCATGCCACTGCCTATTAGGTTAATTGGTGACTTTAAATTGCCCGTAGGTGTGAGTGTAAGCATGCCTGGTTGTCTGTCTCTATATGTCATCCCTGCGATTGACTGGCGACCAGTCCAGGGTGTACCCCGCCTCTCGCCCAATCACAGCTGGGATAGGCTCCAGCCCCTCCGCGACCCCTTACGGGATAAGCAGTATAGATGGATGGATGTATTTTGATGAACAGCTCAGTGTTAACATGTAAAGATAATAGGCATTACTGTTGCACTCTAACAATATTTGTCCTTGATATTGTTCTTTTTTTAATTTTTATTCTTGCTTAAAGTCACATTATATCTTTATTGCTGTTATAATTAAATGCATCTTATTTTAGATGTCTCCCTCGCTGTCTTTTAAAGCTGTTATTTTCCATAATGTGATGCTTGTTTCTCTTTAAATGGCTTTTCTATTGTAATGATGCTGTATAAATAAACCTATCTACTATGTAAGGAGATACTTAAGGGGGGCATTAGACATGTTTTTTCCTGTAAGCTCTAATAAAAGCACTTTAAAGCTCGTATCCTCTCTCTGAATTTTTAATATTAAGTGTTTCCTCTTAATGAGGGATAATTTGATGTAAATATGAATCAACTTGCTCTCAGCGCCCCTCCATCTCTCTCTCTCTGACGTGTCCACGCGCTCAGAGCTCCTATCATAGAAATCAGAGTCAAACTCACTGACAGCACATGTAAACCGCACATTTCTCCAGGTTCTGTTGGTCTAGGCTGCAGATTCCCGGCTTGAACACTCATCTGAGGGGGTTTCTAGCTTCTTGTTGGCGACTTTAAATGTTGTTAAAGTTGTGGCAGCGGCAGAGACAGCAGCAGCCTCTCACAGGCGGGATTGTTCTGCCCTTCTCCTCGCTCAAACAGTAAACAGTGGCGCTTTTACAGTGCAGGCAGGCAGACAGGGTCGAGTGTCTCCCCTCGCCTGCGCACTGCGCGGTTACCTGGAGAAGAAGATTTGGATTAAGACTAATGAACTGGGGGGTAAATAATCTCCACGGGACGCTTCAGTGGACATAACACGACTCATTGAGCCGCTCTGGGATTCTTTTCTACTCCTTTTTGTACGGCTGGAGACCATGTCTGTCCGCGGATACTTGGAGGCTGTTTTGAAATGCTCAGTGTTTCTCTCTCTGAGGATGTTGCTTCTTCTGCCTGCAGGGTTGCCCGTCCGCAGTCAGGGAGATTCTCAGTCCGACAACAAAGTCATGGACAACATCACGGTGCGACAAGGAGAGACCGTCTTCCTCAGGTCAGTCCTTTATTCTCATGTTCTCCTGCTGCTGCTGCTGCTGCTCTGTGGGCTTTTATTCCCCGTGTTCTTGCCTTCAGGCTGGAGCGAACAAACAGAAACATGACTGAAGTAGGGCTGGGCAAATATCCAGTTTTTAAGATATATCTGTGTGTTTTTAAACCAGATAAAGGCTGATTTAATGAGAGTAAGAATGAATAATTTCCCACTGATTAAATGAATAAACACATTTATTTTTCCTTTTTATTATTTTTAACACAGATGAGATTACACATTATGAAAAAAAGCATGACCTAACTTGTGTGACGTCACAAAACTAGGCGGGGCCAATCATCAAAAGGAGAGTTGACCACACAGGCAAATTCATGAAGTGAGGGGAATGACTGAAGCCGGTGCTTCTTCAGTCATATGATCATTAAAGTTCTAAGGCTCTGGTCATCAACCGGTGGCCCGGGGGCCACATCAGGCCCCCCAAAGCTTCCCGTCCGGCCCCCAAAGATCATTAAATTCAGAAAAGAAGATTTTAAGAGCATCCTTTTGCTTTACATGTCTGCAGCTGTTAAATCCATCCCACAAACAACACTGAAATAGTTTTAGAATGACTACCCATTTGATCTGTTTGTACAGAAATTTACTGTCAAAATCAGTCGATATTTAAAAAATGGTTAAGGTTGGCAGAAATGTTGCAAAACTTGGCAGAAAAAAGTTGTGAGAAGAGATTAAAATGTTTCAAAAAATGGTAAAGGAGGAAAAGGGGCAAAAGGTATCAAAAATTGGTTACGAATGACAAAAAATAGTGCAAGAAAGTAAAGAAAATGGGTTAAGAAGTGGCAAAAATAAAAGAAAAGTGACAAAAATTGGTAATAGAGTGGCATAAAGGGGATAAAACATGCAGAAAAAGTGGTTTAAGGGGGGTTAAAATCTTTCAATTATTGGGTTAATGAGGCAACAAGGGGAAAAAAGTTTCAACAATGGGTTAAAAGTGGGAAAAATACTTTTAAAGTTGCAAAAATTGTTGTAAAAAATGTAATAAAAGGGGCAAAAATAGAATAACAGTGGCAAAAATGGGTAAAAGAGTGACACAAAGGGGATAAACATGCAGGAAAAGTGGTTTTAAAGGGGTTAAAACCATGCAAAAATTGGTCAAAGAGGCAAAAAGTATCAACAATAGGTTTAAAGTGGAAAAATGGTTTTAAAGTTGCAAAAATTGTTGGAAAAAATTTATCAAAAGGGGTTAAAAGGTGGCAAAAATAGAAGAAAAGTGACAAAAATTGATAATAGAGTGGCATAAAGGGGATAAAACATGCAGAAAAAGTGGGTTGAAGGGGGTTCATATCTGTCAATAATTGGGTTAATGAGGCAAAAAGGGGCAAAAAGGGGTTAAAAGTGTCAAAATGGGTTAATATTGGTGCTAAATGTCAGTTAGGGAGGGCCCGTTCTCTTTGATTTTCAGGGATCAACAGGGATCCTGTTGTCAGGCTTGTCTCCTTGTGGCCTGCTGCATTATAGATAATAGGGATAGATCTCAGTAGTAATGACTAAAATATCCTGTAGTTTAAAGGAAAATACAAATGCTACTGCAAAAACATTTCAGTCAGACCAAAATGTTCATTTAATTTTTGTGTATTTGAAAGTCTGGCCCCCAGAGTTTCTGTTGAGACTAAATCTGGCCCTTGTGCAAATGTACTTAATGACCCCTGTTCTAAGGCTTATAATTTTCTCAAAGTCTTAATGCAAATTTAACTTTTGCATGTTTTAAAGGTGCATTTTATGTTTCTCTTTTTTGAATCAGGACGTATTTAAGCTGTCTTCTCAGCTCAAAGACAGTCTGGGTGGATTCAACAGCATCGTTTTTGGCAATCGAGGGTAAAAGATATTCAAGTTATAAGAATAATTAAAAAAGTTAGATTTTTTCTTTAATTGTTAGAGGCTAATTATTGAACCTTGTATTACAAAACCTAATGCCCTAATGTTCAATTAAGTGCCTCGAAGTGCCCTTTTGCCCACTATGGTCCATAACACATGACGAAGTGTCCTCCAGGGTTACAGTAAGCAAACATGACAGCGTCCTCTGCGGTGCCCTGACACTGGACAAACATGATAACATGCCCTCCAGGGTCCCAAAAGCAATGTGAAATGCTCTGCAGGATGCCCTCAAATCGAATCAGAACCAACCGAATCAAAGTGAGTCAAATCTGACTGAATCATTCTGTATTTTAATGGATAAAATTACGGCCTGTGAATCAAGAGTTGAATCAAATATCTTGAGAAGGAGAGATACAGACAAGCCTCCTCAGATCAAGGCTCAGGCAGATCAGAATCTCGTAATAGTTCTTACTTTACTTGGAGCCGCTATCAAATACTCCAAACTCTGATTCACAACTTTTTGGTGCTATGCCCGTGTGGCGTACCCCACCTTCACCCTGCCGGGATCCCAAAGGCCACAGAGGCCGCGAAGGGCCTCACCAAGAGCTATCAGGCAGGACAACTAGGACAGAGCGCAGTTAAGGATGCTTTGAAGAACAGACTAGTGCAGGGGTTTCCAAACTTTTTCTCCCAAGGCACACCTAAATTCAAGCCAAAATCCCAAGGCACACCATATTAATATCGATACAAAATACACTTTTTGAATAATGTTACAGTCAAGGTGGCCCCTAAGGGGAGATAAAGGGGGGAGCTTTCTGATTCCCAGCCAACTGGGGAATCATGGAGTTGGCAACAGGTGCCTGGACGGTGGCAAAAATGAGTTAAAAGTGATGAAAAAATGTGGCAAAATTGGGTATTAAGTGGCAAAACAGAGTAAAAATGGGTAGAAATTGGCAAAAAGTGGCCAAACAACAGTTTAAAAGTGGCAAAAACATGTTATAAGTCTTAAAAATATAGAAAAAATGGGTAAAAAGTGGCCTCAAAGGGTAACATGTAATAATGTGCTAAAAATGGGTTTAAAGGGATAAAAAAGGGCAAATTTGGGCAAAAAGGTGACCAAACAAAGGCTAAAGTGGGTGAAAGTTGGCACAAAAGGTGGCAAAAATGGGTTGAAAGTGTCCAAAAGATGGACGAATAGGTTACAAATGGCAGAAAAGTGTCAAAAATGAGTAAAAGTTGCAATAAAAGTGGTTTAAAGGTTTTTAAAAGGGATTATAAAGGGGCAAAAATGTCCAAACAATGGCAAAAATGGGCTAAAGGGTAGCAAAATGGGTTAAATGTGGCCAAAAGTTCAAAAAAGGGGCAAAAATGGGTCAAACGTAGTAATAAGAGGTGGCAAAAATGCTACAAAGCAGCAGATTGACCACTTGAACTTGTCAAAAAAATGGTAAAAATGGGTAGAAAAAATTGTCAACTTAGTTAAATGTTGCATGAATTAATGATTTTAACACTAATTTCCACCCAATAATAGCCTGCCATGCTTTTCAGCTCTTAATGAGGTAACTGTTAGCCAGGATGCTAGCACCAATGCTACCAATCCAACACCTATGCGCTGAAATCACAATTGGGGAGGGCCCATTCTCTGGGTTTTTTCAGTACTTGCATTAAAGCTGAAGTAATAACGTATGGCTGTACAAATTCCCATGGCACACCTAGACTTGCCTCAAGGCACACTTGTGTGCCTCGCCACACCATTTGAGAACCACTGGACTAATGGTTTCTGAGGTGCTGATGTGGTTCTACATTGGAGGAATGTCAAATGTCACATCCTCAACAACCTGCACTAAAATTTTGAAATACATGGAAAAAAAGAGAGATTCACACCCTTAGCATAAATGCTCCTAGATTAAATAAACCATGTTATTTCCCCTTTAGACTAAACATTTTAAATAGATGGTCAATAAACACAGTTACATTATTGATCATTAAGCCTGACGTTTTCTTTAATTGTTTTATTCACTGTTGCTTTCACCAATGTCCAGATGAAGTCAGAAGAAACACACGCTTTTTTAAACCAATACAGGCCGCTTAGATTCACACACCGTCTTATTCATGGTTGAAAACTTATCAATAAATCTTAAAAACTCCAGGTTTCCCAGCCTTGCTCTCCTGCTGCTGTCTGAAGTGTTTATTGGCTGTGCTGTTGCCTTCAGGTCTGTGGGAAGAACCAGAAACATGACTGAAGTGTTGTCTGTTTATATCATGCTCCCGCCGCTGAAAAAAAAGGGGGGATTTCAGAGGATTAGTATCTGGAAAACACTCAAACCAGAAGCGATACTCTCCTAATCTGTAGCAGCTGTTAACCACAGACTTAGCGGTTTTAATTGTTGTGTGACAGTGCAGAACGAAGGTGAAGGAGCCAAAAAAGTCTGTTTTCTGCTCCCTCTCTCTTTTTTTCCAGGCCCTGTGCTGAGAGCTGAGATAAGGTGTTAGAGGTGAAAAATAAAACACAATGGAAACACAGTGTATATTCTGCACGCTGAAAATGGATTGAATGGTTATTCCTGAAGACGGGAGATTGTCTGCGCTGACCTTTCCCCTCCTCTGCGCCCTCAGAGGCTTACTGGAAACAGAGGGATTTGTGTTGCTTTCAAGTGCAGTGGGAATGTCCAGTGTGACATGAGCGGTAATCACTGAGGCTGAGGGGAGGGTTTTCTCTGATGGCGGCGTTGACATGCAGGCTGCTGTGTAGGAGGTGGATGTCATGGCGAGCATTGTTAGCACATGTTGTTGCACTGTTGGTGATTCATAAAGTTTGAAAGGAGCAACCGTCTTCTGAACACCTCGTCTGACATTTTATCCTCTGAAGTCTAGTGTTTTCACTTGATGGATTTGGGGTCAGAGTAAAACCTTCCTGGAGAAATGCCCTGGTGATGCAGAGGCTTCAGGGTCACTGTGTCTAACAGGAGATTTTCAAAGAGCCGTGGTTGGATATTGTCTTAAAAATATCTTCTTTTATTGCTGTGTGAGCCTGACTGTCCTAAGTTAAGTGAAGTGTTTTCTCATGAGTGATTTAAGAGTTTCATAAAGACTAACAGCAGAGGATTGTGGTTGTTTGTCCTTGAAAGGCTGCAGTCTCTTTAAAAAGTGTGATTTCTCCACTTGATGCCGTTTATATTGGCTGTAACATGCATACTAGGACGCAGCTGCTACCTTGTCAGGTTAACATGCACACCTCTGCTTGACTCTGCAGAAGACACTTTGAATCCAAACTGAATTTGGAAGTATCAGCATATCAGACATTTGCAAAAATCCAATACAGTGCATCCCTATTTTTTCATATCTATGGAGTCATTTCATTATTATTAACTACAGGGAAAAACCCTGAATTGATCCTCTCAGCCTAATAATGGTCCCCTGTGGGGTTCAGCCCCCCTCCCCCTTAAAACCACTGATTTAACCGGATGAAGGATTTTGGTAGATGGTGAGCATATGTTTGCAAGAGCTCAGCAAGCAGCCAAAGAGCATAAAAAAAGACACAAGATCAGTCTGAAATGTCTTCATTCTTTCATGCATGCATGTTAGTATTCACTTGACCGGCAGGTATCAGACGTGTTCATGTGGTTCCGGTTTTCAGTACTACCCCATAGCATGACATAGCAGGTTCTGTTGCTTCATCCACCTCTTCCTAGATGTTCTTTTGGCATCATCTTGTAGGGATGTAAAGGTATCAAAATCTCACGGTATGGTAATATCTCAGTAACAAGCCCACAGTACGGTATTTAAGACTTGACAAAAAAGTGATGTAAGTATTTAAATATTACAGATATGTGCAAAAAAGTGCAGTGGGTGTGCATTAGGCTTTAAGATATATTCTTTTCCTTTAGATCCAGTGTTCACTAACCTTCTAAAACCTTTGTCCACTGAAAACACGAGTACGTCTTTGCAGACATATCCACAGATATACCGCCACTGTTTCTCATTTCTCTACTCCATGACTCCGCCATTTTTGCAGTGTAGAATCAAGCAAACGAGTGGAGCACAAATCATGGTTGGTAAGCAGGACCAATGAGAACTATAGTTCCCACGTCCATTAGCTCTGCCCCACTAAAATAAACCTCAGCTTTCTATCCTGTAGACATACTGTTTGAAACGGTCACATGCAGGACGGTATTTAGGTGCTTCTGATACTGCGGTTACACCCCTGTTATCTTGAGATCAGACAGGGCAGTCTTAAACTATAAGGTGCATGTGTGAATAAACACCTCAGGGAGATTTCAAGGGCAGTTTGCCTGAAATTGCTGATACATTTTTAGCAGTGTGTATCAGAAAATGGCAGTAACAAGGAAACATGGGTTATTCAAAAATAGCCTTTGTGCTTCTTTGATTTCCATCATGAAGATAGCGTTTTGTTATGAATGCATGTAAATGTCTTAAGAATGTGTTTCCCTTTCCAGCAGCAGCACTATTACATCTGATGTTATAAAAGTGACAGCCAAACTCCTGTTAAAATAACTTCTGGTTGAACAAACCTGTAAAAGAAAATAAAGGACTATATAGATGTGCATCAAGCCATAGTCCTGCTCTGTGGTCTTCTTAAAGTCAAACTGTTAGATGTGCAGTGCTGGTTGTTACATCGACTATAGCAATATGAAATTAAATCACTTTATTTTTCATTCTCAGGCTGAATCAGAGACAAGTAATGATCTGTAGTTTTTTATTAGAGACCATTCATGCTGTCTAACCCTAAACCATGAAACATGTTTCTTTTCATTTAAGGTAATGCCTTTTTATGGGATATGTAGCTGCAGTTAATCAGGAGTTGTTGGTTGTTTTAGGTGCTAAAATATTCTGTAACTTTATATAAGCTTCCTTCAGAGCTCATCATTGCTGTACAGTGTGAAAATAATCATATGTGTGGCTGATCTTTTCCTGTTTAAAAGCTCACAGAACATAACCGAACATCCCTCAATATTTTCTGATAATATTTTTTGATTATTATTTCTCATTTTCCCTCTGAGCAGGGAAGAGAGTGCATGCACACTAGCATGCACAGAAGGAGAGGAAAAAATAAGCCAAACTGGTCTGATCTTCTGTCTTGGTTAGGGCTGGGCAATTAATCGAAAATTAGATTAAAATTACAATATGGCCTGCTGCCATTTTCAAATCGCAGAAGGTGCAATATTCTTTTAACCTGAAATTTGTGTCAAATAGCAGTTTAAAACTTTTTCTTGCAGTGGAGGTGTTATGCATTACAGATCATGCAATTAGCCACGGGCAATTTTTTAGAATAGTCCAAAAAATCCTACTTTTTTGTGTGTTTTTCCTATGAAATATGAGAATAACATAAAAATGCAAACTCCCTTCAGTACATCAATTCCTATCCAACTTGCAATACAAGTGAAAATCATCACAATTAGATATTTTTCAAAATTGTTCATCTCTAGCTTTATCTAATATTGTGTTGGTTGTAATATAGAATAATTTATTGCTTGTGTTTGTTGGAAAAAGAAAACATTATATAAGGAACTGAAGAAATAATCGCATATCAAATCACAATTGCAATACTAGGGAAAAAAAATCGCAATTAGATTATTTTCCCAAATCGTCCAGCTCTAGTCTTGATGCAACTCAGTTATCCTGTAAAATGCCAAAACACATGGCAGCAGTGTCACATACAGAGGGAAAGTTTTAGGAGGTTATAATGGTATTAAAAACTGGAGTGTGTATGTTTGAAAAATAAAGAACACGTTTAAAACATTATTTATAATGTAAATCAGGGTAATCAGCTAGAATTCAATGAGGTCCAGTCAGAAAAAAAATATATTAAACCAAAGGTCCGAACATCATAATTATGAGTTAGTGTGATATGTGGATCTAGGTGCGGTTTCAGGGACTTGTTGCAGGGATCAAATATGAAAATTAGTTTTCCTTTAATGCTGTTTGCTTTTCTCTCTCTGTCTTCCTCTCGTATGAATTCAGTGTTTACTGTCTTGAATGCAGACAGTTCATTGGCTGAGTAGCGTCACGTGAGATGGCTTAACTTGCATTTGCATTTGCAATTGGTCTGTGCATTTCTGGATCTGCAAAACCAGTACCGTAAATCCTAGAATAGCTGCGCTGGTTAAAGTAGAAGTGCCCCGTCAAATTTAAAGTTCCCTTTTAATCTAATGATTGCCTTTTATTGAGAGGAGCTGGGTGGTTTACTACAACCTCATGTAACCTCACACATTATACCAACAACAATAACAATTGTTAAAAATATATCGGAATCAGTGTTGGTACGGGACACATATTTATCAGAATCGGATCGGAACTGAAAAAAAGTGGATCAGTGCATCCCTACACTGAACCCACAGAGAAGAGAGGAAAGAGAGTGGAGAATTAGCAGAGGGAACCACAGCAGCCTTCACAGAATTTCATTGGATTCTGCACTGAAAACAAACAAACACAGTCACAGGCACCCGTCGTTTCCAACCAGGAGCTATTTCAGTGATCTGTCTGCTGACCTCAATCCTTGTAATGTAATTATTAGCCCGCAGGCTATCCTGCTTATACCGGCTACCTTAAACATCAAGTAAAGAACACATTAGCTTAAGTTTGTTGGTCTCAATTGATGTGGAAGACTTAATCCTGACACATCCTGACATCTCTCTTTTACAACTCCGAATCAGAGCTCACTGAGTTTGTTTTTTTTTTTTTGTGGCCTGGGATGACCGGTGTGGATGTCAGCGCAGGTGATGTCCTCTCTGTTTACAAAGAGAGAATGAACACAGACGATCAGATTAAACAGAGCTGGACTTCACTCTCTGTTTGGACTCTACTCGGTCTTTAATAGACATCTTCTGGTTTTACACTTCGTTGTAACTAAATGTCAAGCTGGCTACACGCAAGACAACTTTTAAAATCTTGATTGACTTTAAAGTACAATAAACCAGTGGTTCCCAAAGTGGGGGTCGGGACACCCAGGGGGGTCACAAGACAGTAAAGGGAGGTCGCAGGATGCTTTCCAAAAAACAAAGAGAAATATAATATGATTTATAATCATACATTTAATATCATTGTAAAAACAACATAGGTATTAAGTGACGCCTGTGTAAGTAAAAGTTATAAAAACATAATAAAATACAAGTCACATGATGCTTTGTGCAACATCGTGCACTTTATCCCCCTCAATGGAGATGCAACAGACCACAGACAAGTTATCCTCATAGACTTTCTTTTACTTCTTCTGTTTTTCTATTTCCTACCCCTTACTTTCAAGTTTCAGTGACTCCCTGGCGTCCTCCCAGGGGGTCGGGACCCCCACTTTGAAAAAACCTTGATTGAACCGGATAAAGGATTTTTTCAAGCTTGTGAGCATATGTTTGGAACGGCTTAGCATGCAGACGAAAAGCATTTTAAAAAAGCACATGATCTTACTTGGAAATGTCTCCATGTCTTAGTTATTTATATAATTATTTATAACAGACTCTTTTTGAAGTCCTGGATATTTTCTTGTAGGCTCTGTACTTGTGGCTTCTAGCCTTTACTGCTGACCATCCTCAGAACCACAGACAGCACATGGTCATCTTTTATAGCAGACTACAGGACCCTTTTTGTGGCCCTTTTTTGGTTTGGAAGGATCCTGTATCAGCGAAACGACCCAGTATTTAAGTGTCAGCCATGAAAAGAGCTGTATGAGTTCTCTTAAAGCTGAAAAGGCTCTAGCTTCCTTGATTTTATTCTTTAAGAGAGAACTAAACCATCCTCCTCCTGAGGTTACATGACCCACAGTTCCTTTGAATAAACTTTATTTAATGTGGAATGCAGCCTTTAATGAAAAGAAGGGATTGACATGATTGTAGATAAAAGGTCAAAGTAGACTGATGCTGACTCCAGAGAGGAGAGAAGGCTGAACAGAGGGATTTTCTAGTCTTTAGTGTTGTCATGATACCATAACTTTGATTTTGATGCCCACATAAAGTTTATTATCACAATATTGGATTGGAACTGAAACAGCTTCAATACCTGACGGCTCAGAAACAGGATGGTCACATTTTTGAATTTATTGTTTTTTGACAACAGAAAGTGTGAAAAATACATTTTCATTTAAGTTATAAATGTTGTTCAGGCTGCACAGCAGAGATTAGCGCCATAGATTCACAACAAGAGTTCCTGACTGAATCTTGGTTTTCCCGTTCTCTCAGTGCATGAGTGGGTTCTCTTTAGGTGCTCCGGCTTCCTGATACAGACCAAAAACATGTTTGTTATGTCAACTGGTGACTCTAAATTGCCCGTAGGTGTGAGTGTGAGCAGGTCTCTCTACGTCAGCCCTGTGATTGGCTGGTGACCAGTCCAGGATGTACCCCGCCTCTCAGCCAGTGACTGTTGGGATTGGCTCCAGTAGAGATAAGCGATGTAGAAAATGGATGTGACAAATGTTAGAGCTGAAATATGATCATTGGGTTTTTTCATTATACTTTAAAAATATATTTAAAAAAATATTTTTAACAGTATAATGTGTTTCTTTGCAGTTCAGAGAGCTTCACACATGAACAATGGAGTCAAACAGAACTAAAGTCTTAGTAGTTCTTCAAATGCACAAATATGGTAAAAACAGGGAATTTAAGAGCGTTTATAAGTATAACAAGTTCAGGATTAGTCCAGGACTTCTCAGAAGTTGCTGGCTGCAGACTGTAGTTCTTTGAGAAACCACATCTGTTAGAGCAGACATAAAGGCTAAACCTTCAAAATAAAACCAGGTTGGGGGGGTTAAGGGTTAAGTTACCCCAACCTAATCTTAGAATACCAAAAGTACAAAGTTAAAACCTGCCAAATGTTTAACAAAGTCAAATAAAGAGTCTGCTATCAGGAAAAAAGCTCATTCTCATTGAAACATTCTATCATAGGAAACGTTGCATCTGTACCTCCATTAGCTGCATAAGCTATGTAGATAATGTAGCTATGTAGCTAATGTAAAGCTAAAACTCATGTATATTTTTATACCACTGAAGCTACAAAGGTAACGTTCACTACATACACTATGTAGCAACATTATCTATGTAGCTCATGCAGCTATATAACCTTTAGCTACAATTGCTAAAGCTCACAATGCTAAAGCTAACGTAGGTGCATTTGCATAGGATTGTAACTGATGAATTTAACATTGTGAGCTTTAGCAATTGTAACTTAATCTAATGTAGTTACGGATTATGTAGCTAGGACGATAATGTAGCCAAAGCTAAAGCTCATGGATATCTATACCAATGAATCAACAAAGGTAATGTTAACTACATATGCTATGTAGCTACATTGTTTATGTAGCAGATGCAGCTACATTAGCTTTAGCTACAATTGCTAACACTCACAATGCTAAAGCTACCTTAGGTGCATTGGCTCACGAAGCAATGTTAACTAAGTTGGTAGCGTAGCTATGCTAGCTTTAGCACCTTTGGTGTAACTACTTCTTAAATGGTTCTTTCCATATTTTAACCCAGACTTGACCTCTGACCTTTTTCTCTGTTTTATTTATGAAATGTTTCTTAGTCTGTTAGGTTTGTAATGTGGGTATTTCATGAATGTAACTGCCAGACTTTGTTTTTGAAAGCTGAATTTGAAAAACTGGAAATACCATGTACCTGCAAATGTAAAACTTCTTCAGTATTTAGAGAGAAACAACATCTCACAGTTACAGTCTGCCATAGGAGGTGTATGACATCCATGGTCTTCACTCAGACTGTCTTGCCAGCAGCTGAAAGCTGCCTCGCTGTAAGGAGATGTTCAGTAAAACCTTAATGAGGTCATGGTTATCTTCAAGGTTTTCATGTTTCTTTCCCTGCCTTGAACCTCACAGAGAGCGCACCAGGTAACAGCTAATCCAGACTTGGTGTGTGGTGGCTGTGTAACGTCAAGTCTTTGCTAAAATAGAGAGGAAAATAATAAATAGAGAGCTATATTTACTTTAGCAGATACAAATGTCAGTGTTGGCTGAATGTGTCACAAAGATAAACACAGTATGGTTACACTTCTGGTTGGTTCTTTTTAAAGGAAAAGCCTGTTTCTTGTTTTTTTTTTTTTTTTTTTTTTAAATGGAGATACCTCATTTGTGCAGAATACTTTCATTCTGAAAAATGCATCGTCACTTGTAGGTGGATTTATGGGGGTAAAACTTACGAAGATAAACAGGACTGTGACAGACGCGGCCAACATGAAGCACACACAACGATAGACGTCAGAATGTGAGCTGACGTGCTGCAGCCGTCACACAGCCAGTCTGAAACAGGAACAGATGCACATTATGTAGTCCATTGTTGGTTGATTGTAGCTTTAATACATCCCTAACATCCGCCCATGTAAGTCTGGTTGACTTATCACTGGATGAGTCTCTTACCTGCACCTTTCCTTGACCCTGTTCAGGGTTTACATAGGTAATAAAAAAAGCAGACAGCAAAGACTGAGAGGCTAGTTTTTTTGTTTTTTAAACAGACCCTGTGAGTGCTGCAGAGACCTCCCAGCCAATATAATGCTCAATGCTACCCAGAATAACAAACAGAGCTCGTAATGTGAGAAACAAATTGTCATTTTTCCCTCAGAGCCTGTTGAAATTGGCGTGCAGAACCATTATTATTTTTTCTCTTTAGTGGAGAGTGCTGTCTCTGTGTTTTGGATCGTGTTTGTCCATCTTGTACTGTCTTTATATTTTCTGTTTGAATGTTCATTTTACTCAGGAATGGCCTCTCTGGGATAAATAAAGTTTTTTTTAAATTGAATCCAGTCATTGCCCCCGCCGTGCACAGGTCAACTAGCTGGGCGAGTGTGAACTTGCCGTGATGTGCATCATCCCGGCGGCAGAGCGGTGATGGCTGTTTCATTCAGAAATTGATTCGCGCATTCGGTGGTCATGCTTTGCTTTCATCTTGTTGGTGAGAGCCCACTCGTACAGACACATGGGCTGAAAAAGCCTTTTGAGTCTGAGGCGCATACTGGATGCTCAGATTGTAATAGGGTCCAGCTGTCTGGCTGCCTCAAATAAATTCAATTTTCTGCTGCCCATAAAAGTCTGACTGATTTTTTTTTTTTTTTTTTTTTATGAATTTATTTTTAAACAGAAGAGATGTGGAGATCACTGCTGCATCTTTTCTGTAAGCAGATAAATGTGAAGCATCATCGACTGTGGTTTTATTTGTGGCATCTCTAAATTTGACGTCAGTTTCATTAGGATTTTGGAAACGGCTTTTGGCTGCAGGAAATGTAATTTCTGGTTTATATAATTTTAAAATGCAAGCAAACTCATAAATAATTTCAAATTTTTCAAATGCACTGGCAGCACTTTTCCAAAGATTTCCAGCATTTTGGTGCAGCCAGCAGTGCTCTCATGAAGATTCAGTCCCTCTAGGTAGCTAAAGCTCATGGATATCTACACCAATGAATCGTAATGTTAACTACATATGCTATGTAGCTACATTGTCTATGTAGCTGATGCAGCTACATTAACTTTAGCTACAATTGCTAAAGCTCTCAATGCTAAAGCTACTTTAGGTGCATTTGCATAGCATTGTGATTGATGCATTTAGCATTGTTAGTGTTAGCAATTGTACCTAATCTAATGAAGTCCATGGATAATGTAGCTTGGTAGCTAAAGCTAAAGCTCATGGATATCTATACCAATGAACTGAAAAAGGTAATGCTAACTACATATGCTATGTAGCTACATTGTCTATGTAGCTGATGCAGCTACATTAGCTTTCGCTACAAATGCTAAAACTGACAATGTTAAAGCTAACTGAGCTACATTGGCTTAAATAGCAATGTGAGCCACTCTCATGAGCACTCTTGAAGATTCAGTCCTGCAGATTCTGCACCTTTTGATGCCAACGATCATGAAGCAGTGGAGATTCAGGATTTCTTCTGTTACTCACAAAGAGGTTTCAGTACATGTTTTAATTTTTACTTGAATTATATTACAGTTTATAATCCTGATGTTCTGACAAACGTCAAAGATGTACTCAAAGCTGCAGAGACAGCTCAGGTGAGCTGAGATGCTGTAATGCTCTTTATCTAGTAGATAATCAGATTCATTAGATGTTTTATTTTGATGGTTTTGTAGCTGTTTTTTCCTCAGAAACCTTATAAACTCAGACCTCCTCAGACATCCTGCAGTAATGTTTCAGAAGCTTTTTGTATTCAGCTGATGACTCTATGGCACAAGCTGTGTGGCCCCATGTGTGACAGAGGGTCACACACTCTGACCTCTGTCACACCTGCAGCTCTGCCCGATGATTGACACCCAGACAGGTGCCAAAGCGAGGCAATTAGTGAGGAAATTATTAACAAAATAGAACGCAGAGGGCAGATTCTCAGCAGATACAAAGTTAGAAAACATTGAGATTGACAGGGAAAAGTGTTTTGTATTACATTAAGATGTTTTTTGTTTATAATGCTCCAAATGTTTTCTCTTGGTGAAAGATCTGGACTGCGGACAGGCCAGTTCAGCACCCGGACTCTTCTATTGTGAAGCCATGCTGTTGTGATGGATGTGGTATGTGGTTTAGCACTGTCTTGCTGAAATAGCCAATGCCTTGGTTGTCTGGATGGGAGTATATGTTGCTCCAAAACCTCTGTCTTTCCAGCATTGATAGTTCCTCTCCAGATGTTACAGCTGCCCACACCATAGGCACTAATGCAACCCCATACCATCAGAGATGCAGGCTTTAGAGCTGAGCCAGGAGAACAAGCTGGATGATCCCTCTCCTCTTTAATTCACAGGACACGGCGTCTGTTGTTTCCAGAAAGAATTTAAATTTTTGATTCCTCTGACCACAGAACAGTATTCCATTTTGCTTCAGTCTATTTTAATGAGCTTTGTCCCAGAGGAGATGATGGCAATTCTGGATCTTGTTCACATATGGCTTGTTTTGGGGCAACTGTGGCTCAGTAGGAAGAGTTGGTTGCCTTTTAATCGGCCTCCATGCTTCGGCTTATCCTGCTTCTTTGCAATTTTTCACCCGTTTAAACTGCCTTTTTCCATTAAATGCCACTTTTACTCCATTTTTCCACCTTTTTACAGCTCTTTGCCCATTTTAGTCACTTTTCACCGTTTAGATTTTGCCTCTTGCTTTTCAATAATTTGACTCCTTGGTTGAGCTGGGTTGACTAACACTTATCTAGAGTGTGATCCCTCATCAGGTGCATTTGTCAAGTGTCTTCTGCTGAAACCCATCAGTTAGTGTGTACTATAGCCGTTTTTTGAGCCAGTCTGATGCAGTCACCATACCGAAAATAATGTCTCAAAGAGACCTTTGGTCAACCCAGAAAAAGAGCTGAGGCTAATGAGGAAAACCGTGCACGAGCTCCCAGCCTTCAAGGAGGTAATAGTCGATATATGAATAGAGATTCAGCGGTTTCTGGACAGGCTTTGCTTGTTTGTATTAATGATGGAAACTGAAGGAGATATTCACTTTCACATTAACCTTGTAGGATAATCAAGAATAAATGAAGAACAACATCCAGTGGAATCATTCTGCAGCACCTGGATGACCATCTGTACTGTCTTTTTATGCCAGGCTCTGTTTTCTGTGTCTTCCTCATGCCTGTCTTTCTTTCTCTCATTCAGTGGCCTATCGTACAGATTATGGCCTCACAGGGCAGCAGCTACAGACCAGGGTTTAGAAGATGTATTCTTTAAGTGCAGCGCTTATATAAATTCTAAGCAGTGGAGGGTCTGATTGTGCTCTTTGTTAAACTCTGTGGATGTGCGTTAGCATATGTGCAGCCCTGCTTTCCATAAAACAGGCTAAATAAGGAGCACATTAATTTCCCAAGGCTCCGCCGGCTAAACTGGACTTAAAAAGAGCCGCTCTGCGTCCTCCTGAGACTATGATTAATAAATGTCACTGCGGTGGCCGTGCTGGACTGACAACCTCCTGAGACGCTTATCTACCTGCACAGGCCGTGCCGGTGTGCGAGCAGCATCGTGTTAACATTTATCCCTTTGTCTCCTCGCTGCCTGATGAATGCTTCTAGGTGAAATGTTTCAGGGATGGAACTCTCTACAAATCAGGGCCAAGTTTGATTTTTAGTTTGCATGTAGAAATATCTGCTTGACACATGTATGGATCGGCTTTCAGCTCGCCCGCTGCATCGCTGTTATGAATAGACCAATCAGAACGCGACACTCCGCTGTCAGAGTTTTCCCCGGGAGGAGTTCCCAGTGGCAGACAGTCATTTCAGTCCCCGTATGCCACACACCAAGATTGGAAAGCTGATAATTTGATTTCACAGAGGGACGCTAACCATCCTCTCTGTAATTCCATTTGCTTTCACCTTGCTTGGTCCTCCTGGGCTTCCATCCATCAGCAACACGTTTTCACTTATTGTTTTTCAGTCCCAGAGAGAGGTTTCCTCAAATGAATAAACAGGCTATCACAGCAGACATTGCAGCAAAAAGGAAGAAATCAAACTTTATTTTATTATAGATACTTACAGCAATGGTGACATTTCTTTTGTTTGATTAACCACTCATTGTTTGATTTTTTGATTGCACTCAATTTGCAAAAACACAGCTTTTTTTTTTTTTTTTTTTTAAAGTACACTGTTTAAAGTAGTGCAATCAAGTGTCTAAGTGTGCCAGATACTTTTGAGCATACATGTGTTTGCAGAAGACCATGTAGAAACAATAACAAGTGCAACTCGTGACCTGCAAGAAAATATCACAATTATAACCTGGATTATATAGTATTTTATTGTTTTTGATTTGTACGCTTTATACTACATTACTGCAAAAGAAGGAAGGATTTTTCTAGAAGGAAACAGAACTCTGGAACACATTGACCGTGTGATATGTTAGTGTTACTTTTCCGGTTTTATATGCAAAAAGAATTATTGCTCTATCTCATTTGGTTATAATTCTACCTGCGGTTAAAAATAGATATGCAAATGGGAGCGCCGGCTATCCATTAGGTTTTAAAGGGTTAAAGTAACCTAATCATGAATCTGGTTCAGTCTACTTCTGTGCCCACTGAAGGGTTCTGAGTGCATAAAACCTGCATTCACTGACAGGCAGAAAATCTCACTGTGCCTCAGCCAGAGCCAGTAAAGAAAGGTGAGAAGGCATGCCACTAGAAACGTACAGTAATATTTGCACAAATATGACTCTGCTAGTGTCTGCAGCCCTGGGTTTGCAATTGCTATGCATACTCCTCACCTGTCATATTAACCTTACATGCCAGATAGACGGTGTCATGGGATATGATTCACGTTCATCTGGAAACCTCCCATGCAAAGTGTTTGTAAAGGTCAGTACTTTCAAAAGATTCTTAAATTGTAATTGGATGAATGTTCTGTTATATATAGAACGGGCCAGTCAGAGGGACAAGACAAAAGAGGAAGTAGGCATGTGCAGCTTCAGTACTATACTGAGCTCCATAGGCTAGTGCCAGCGGTTTGTTGACAGTAGAGCATGTTGATGGACAAAATTCAAGCCAAAAAAAGGAATTTTCCAAATTCCACACTGTGCCCCCCCCCCCATACAGGAGCCTAGTTTGGGAGTTGCTTTTTTTTTTCTTCCCCTCTTCTTTCCTCTTGTTCTCTTTTTCAGTTAAGTAAAAGGGGCACTGCTCATGCGGCAGCCCCGCAGTTCTCCTGCTTCTGTCCTCCCCCTGTTATGTGTCAATGTCTTTTTTATGTTTCTTGGACGGGATGTAACTGAAAGGCAATTTCTCCCCCGGGGGATCAATAAAGGACTGATTGATTGATTGATTGAAAATTCATGCCAAAAGCGGTCGAGAGATTTACAAAACCACCCTGTCTGCTAAGAAAAGCTTTCACTGTGGCTGTTTGCCTTTGTTTTAACAGAGAAATGTAGTCCAGCTCTGAAAAAAAAAAAAAAAAAAAAAAAAAAAACTACTTTAGCTACATGTATACTAGCACATACCTGCAGGTCAGCAGGTCAGAATCTTTCACTGCCGTTCTTTGCTCTTTATTTCATTTCATAAATAAATGTGGTCCTGCTATTGCTTTGTCCCAGATAATCACTGGCAGCCAGTATTATTGGCTTCCAGTACAGCTAAACCCCGCCCACCGACTGACCTGTTCAACTCACATGACCCTCATTGGCTAGACCTGTTTTCTGATGTTGCACAAATGTGGATCGGAGATATAGACTGTAGAAAGAACTGGACATGCATGTGTGGTGTCAGCCTTTTAATTACAATAGGTGGATGCAAACAACTTTTGAAGCCAATCCATAGCAGCTTCATATTGAAATCACGGCCTCAACTGAACTTTGGATCAACCCAACGGCAGACAAGAGCCCGCCCACTAAGCTCCACTTCCTTTCAGCTCAGCTAGCACTAAAGCTGGTCTTCTGGTAGCGTCTACCTGTCAACTATCTGTCAATCAAATGAGACAAGCCAATCAGTGCACAGTGGGGTCTAAATGACTGTGGTACAGTGAGAGGACATGAAGACATTAGCTAATGAGACACTTATGGTTTACTGAACCAGGCTGTAAACCAGTTTATTTCTAGTGTATAAAAAGGCGTTTTAACATGTGCTGTGTACAGGTGTTCCTGCAGCCAGCCTCAAGTAGACACTCTCTGTATTGCCATTTTTTGCACTTCCACATTGGCTTCATTTTTCAGGACTGGAGGTTGCCACTTGATTGGAGCTTTGCAAGACGGATTTGCCTGATGGCAGACGCGGAGTCCAGCCAAACCAAATGTTTTGCAAGGTTATCTTGTACTGACTCAGAAACTAAACATCAGATGTCTACACTTTAACTGACCTCAGATTATTTCTATATTGTCAAATGTTTGCATACTGCTGCTGTTAAAACCACTTAAAACACCACAAAGCACTGATGTGGACTGAACATGTATAAACTGTTACTACAGACTGTATCAGAAGTTTACACTGAAAGCTCGTCCCTAATTTCTACTTCCTGTCTGTGTTTAAGCACACAGGAGCCGGTCGAGGGCAAACGTTCCCAAATCCATCACTTTTTTATAATCACAATGATAGTGGATGATAATAATCCACTTTAAAAGAGCTTTCTGGAGCGTAGTGATTAGGCCATGTCGCATGTACGTGGATGGAATGGGTTTAAATCCAGTGTGTGGATCCCTCTGTTTTTTTTTTTTGTTTTTGTTTTTTTGTTTTTTTTGTTTTTTAATCCACTGTCCCTCCATTCAAAAAATGCATATAAAGCTAAAATATAAATCTTGAATTTAAAAGTTTCTCTTATTGTGTCACTGCTGCATGCATTTCCAGAACAGGCATTTGCAGTCATCCACATTTTCTTTCCAAATATTCATGTCCTTAACCCTCAGGTAAATCAAGGCACATTCTTTGCATTCTGTTTTGGATTTCTTGAACCAATTTGTAGAGGTCAAAATGTTTACTTAAGGTCTTTTGCATAATTCCCACCAATTTCTGGACACTGCACAAAAAAAATGAAAATGCATCAAACTTGATGTTGGTGGTAACTGATTGTGACTGTCTTTGATAATGATTTAAAAAATAATCCATTCAGGATTTTTTATATGGAAAAAATTTCATTCTGCTAAATTGAAAATTGAACAAACTGGTATTTAAAGGGTTAAAAACACAATAAATGACCAAAGATTTGCTATGTCGTAATCAGAGCTGGAGGTGAAAACAGAAAAAAACAAAACAAATGTTTTGAAAAATATTATAAATCATGACTTTCAGCATTTAATAGGTGCAGAAAATGTCCCCTAGGGATACGTGTGTGTAGTCGTTTAAAGGTATGCCTAAAGAAATGGTGTCTGTGAGACTAATGATTGCTTTTAAAGGGTTAATGCTAAGAATAGCAAACTCCCCAATTCACCCAGATCATCAGCCTCCAGTTGATGGTTAATTTCTTAAACTATGTCTAGAACTTTCTGTCATTTTAGTCTTAAATAAAGTGGTGCTTCACT
The DNA here is from genome assembly GCF_018320785.1 of Cheilinus undulatus. Lineage (NCBI taxonomy): Eukaryota > Metazoa > Chordata > Actinopteri > Labriformes > Labridae > Cheilinus > Cheilinus undulatus. The sequence continues at coordinate 2,773,728 of NC_054876.1, forward strand.
TTAAGATTGCTTCCTTAATTTGATCATTTGATGGAGGGATTGAAGCATGATTTTGAGGATTCAGCAGCAGTCCTATCAAACAGATATTAGTCACTGAGTAAAATGTGATGTATTTAGTGATAGTTAGGCCAAACTGTACACCTAATTGGTTTATAATGAGGTTATCATTAAGGATGTAATTCTCCCTCTAAAGCCGGCTGAAAAGCTCTTATTTCACTTTGATTTCCACACTCACACTCTTAATTTGGCACGCCTCTGCTGAAATCCAGCAGACAGAAAACTGCTGGGTCACGCCAGGCTCTGCAGTCATACTTTTCATCAACAAATCTTAATAGAAAATAGACCCAGGAGACTTTCCGTGCCGTTGTACTGCCTGACATTAACTTGAGCAGATGCTCTGGGAGAGAGCTTGGCCTACATACCGTCTCCATATTGTTGTTGAGAATAATCCCATATCTCCAGTGGATTAAAGATTGAGGACTTGCTGAACTGTGGAACAGTAGCTCTTCGTCATCATTCATCTCCAGAAAAGACTTTTCCTCTCTCTCTCTGCGTGTCTCCCCTCTAACTTGTCCCGCTTTGAAGTGATTTAATTCTGCCTTGAATGCCGTCCAGGAAATTACAAAACCGCTGTAATGAAGTGTGGCTGATTGGACAAGTGCCCTTGTGTGCACATTCATTTTTCGGCTATCCTGGAATTTCAGAATAAGAACCAGGCAGGTTGAATTGCTCAAATAGATTTTTTCTGCCCTTAACCTCCAGCAATTTAGAGCTGTCTGGTACCAATCCTGCAAGTTAATCATCATCTGAAGGGCTGTTTCCTTTTAACCGAACTGGAGCTTGCATGTTAGTTATTTCATGAAGCTCAAGCAGGAAATTGTAGAGAAGAGCTGCGAAGCATTTTTACTCACTCCTGAGAAAGTCTCCTCATCCACGTACTGTAAGGCGATTGAATAATGTCAGTAGTCACACCGGCCTGGCTTGTGTTCTACTTATGCATCCAGGTTTCATCGCAACCTCATCATCTTCACGCTGACTTTTTCCCCTGAACTTTAAATGAACAGCAGTTCTGTTGATGGTGTCATTTAGTGTGAATTAGGCCTAAATGTTTGTATATCAGTCAACAACAACAACCTTTCCGTCTGTGCTCCGCCTCCTGATCGATGACGGCTGGGATTGGCTCCAGCCCTCTGCCACCCTGAACATGGTGGATTGATAGACTGGTATGATTTTGGTTTAGGTGATTCTGGTGGACAGATAGTGTCTCTCAAGAAACAGTGCAGCTTTGTTTTTAGCTAAAGATCTCAGATAATAATAGCCCCAGCATTAGCTAGCTGTGGTCAGTGTCTGGTTCTGGATAGCATCAGTGTTTACTCCTTTAACTAACAGGGGACTTGTACTGTATTTACAGCCTTAACTGGATGTTTTGTTTTATTTCCCAAATATTTCAGTCATTGCATTTGTTTTTAACCTTTCAAAGCAGATAGATTTGCCAGACTCCATCCTTGTCACCAGGCATTCCTTCTTGAAAAGCTCCAATCCACAAAGTTTGTGCAATCAGCATCATTTGAGGAGAACAAGGCGATAGCTGCAGACAGCACTTTTTAATTTATTTTTAGTTATAGTCTTTTGCCAAAAATATCTTTAAATTTTAGTCATAATTTAGTCATCTAAATTGTTTTAGTTTTAGTCTAGTTTTAGTTGACAAAACTTCCCAACATTTTAGTCGAAGAAATTTACAGTAAATTTAGTTGACTGAATGGATCTCTCCCTAACTTACCCCGCCACCACGCAGGAAAAGCAGTTGTCATTGGCTCTCCCCCCGTATCTCATCCCACCTTTCCACGCAGCCAAAGTAGCTGTGATTGGATATATGCCTAACTTTGCCCTTACTTTCTACACGACAAAATTAGTCTGATTGGATAAAGTCTCTGTCAAACATTTTCATCTAGTTTTTATTTGTTGACTAAATTGTCACTTAATTTCATTTTAGTTTTTGTCCATGTGCTCTTGTCTTTATTAGTTACTGTCTCGTTTGTGTCAGGGGAAAAAAGGTTATTGACGAAAACTATAACTAAAATAATTAGTCAACAAAATTAACACTGGTAGTGAAGCTGATAGCAATGGCTGCCGCTAATGCAGCAGTATGCTTGGATATAGCTGTAGCATGGCAGCAGTTTTGTCAAGGGCTGGGCAATAAATCACAAAATAGATTACATCGCAATATGGCCTGCTGCAGTTTACAAATCGTGGAAGTTGCAATATTTCTTTAACTTGAAATGTGTCAAAATAGCAGTTTAATGCATTCATTTTTTGCAGCAGCAGAGATTTTATGCACATAATGCAATAGTGTCACTTTTTAAAAGATGGTTTAAAAATCCTCCTTTTCATGTTTCATGTATGTTTTTTTTTAGTTAAAATGAGTAACATAGAAGTCATAATCCCCTTCAAATAAAGCAATGGTATCAAATTTGCAACATGAGCAGAAATAACTAGTTCATTCCATCTGATACTGATGAAGCTTAGCATTAGTTCATACTCCCAGCTGCGGTCAGCTTATAGCTGGCTTCACCTCCCCCACCCCAGCTGCCTCCTTTATAGCTTAAAGCTTGTTGCACCCTCCTATTCATTTTCATGCTGCAATGGATTAATTGCTTATAGAATAATTTCTTTGTTTTCAATGCACATTGTCATTTATGTATCTATCCATATGGGGTTTCTGTGTGCTTCCCGAAAAGTCAAAGCATGCTGCTTGACTAACCCAGGGAGCATCTTTGGAGCAGATCCTTCTCTACCAAGGTAAAATGTATTGTTTCCATTTTGCAATAAAATGGTTAAATGTATGATGAGTGTTCCTGAATGGTTGAAGGTTATGATATAGAATGATTTATTGCTTGAATTTGTTGAAAAATGCACAAGTTGAGGAACCTAATGAGAATTGAATATTAAATTGCAATTGCAATTTTGGGAAGAAAATATTGCAATTCGATTTTTGGGGGGAAATCATTCAGCCATAGTTTTGTCAGAACGGGACCACATTTCTTTTTAAAACAAGAGCAAAGAGCCACGAAAAAAAACTTTCACAAACAAAAATGATGTTTTGCCCCCTTCACCTGGCCTGCTTCAGTATCAGTTTGTGACTGTTATTACTCAGGTTTTCTGGTGTATCCTATGGCTGCTGTGGTAGCTTTTAGCCTGGATCCAGCTGTAATACAGAGCAGGACCACGTTTCTTTATCAAAACAACAGCAAAGAGCCACACCAAAAGTTTGTCTTAGCAGAGAAGATGTTTTTGCACATCTCCCAGCTTTGGCTGAACAATTTGGGAAAAGAATCTAATTGCGATTTTTGTTTTACCCAATTTTGCAATTATGATTAAATATGTGATTATTTCTTAAGTTTCTCATCACGTGCATTTTCAAACAAAAACAAGCAATAATTCATCCTATACCAGTATTACTCAACCCTGCTCGACCAAATTGTTATAAAAGAAAATACATTTTCAAGAGCCATAATCTAAGTGGAGGTGGTTAACTTGATAATAGAATTCAATTTAAGGTGGCAAAAATGGCAGAAAAGGGGCAAAATAGGCATAAATGGCAAAACTGGGGGAAAGGGGGCAAGAAAGGATGAATTTAATTTAATTTAAAAAAAAAAAAAATGTGTTTATGTGCTTTAATCATCGTACCAAAAACGTACTGAACCATGACTTCAAAACCAAGATACCTACCGAACCGATTTTCTTCTGTACCATTACACCCCTAGTCTGTATACGAATGTTTACATAACTATAGAAGCTTCTGCCAAACAAACTCTAGACTTACTGTTCACCAGTTTTTACCATCAAAATGTTTTTACCTCCAAATTCCACATACTCTGTCTGTGCAGTGAGCCACACATTAAACACACTGTGTGAAAAGTCACATTCTTTTTTGACTTTGAAATTCTATTTTAACTTGTCTCAAAGCATCCCAGAAGTAACAGTTCCATCTGCACTGCTTCACATACGCATCAGGTCTATTTTCTGAAAAAAAGCATGTCAGTCCACATAGAGTAGATCTATCCAAACAGGGGAAAAAGGTGCAAAAGCATGTGGTGAGCACCAAAATACAACACAATGCACTGACTCCTGATAGTAAATCATCACTATATCAACATAATGTCTCATCCTGAGGCACAATCTACAGAGTCCTGGTTGGTCAGTAGGTCACAGAGCTAGAAAACTTACTTTTTGAGGAGGAAAGACCCAGAGTTTAACATGAAACCTCAAATCCTTTGTAGAAAACATAAATCTTTTAACATCCATAATATACTCACTCATGGTAGTAGCAAAAGAGTCATGGAAAATATAAAATGTATATTGAATCAACCCTAGAAAGGCAAAATAATCTGCTGTTTACATACTCCTCCCCAGTGATCACATCGTCGTCTTATGATCTTGTGATCTTGAGTCTCCAGCTGCTTAGGGCCACGCTCCTGGCGATGGCGTGCCACTGGATAGAACACAGTACTGCAGGCCAGGATTTTAGGGGTTAGTCTGGTCTCCTCATGGAGAAAAAGGTAGTCACAAATTTTTTTGTCACAGTTTTAGCTGATGAAACAGTTTTAGACCGAAAACTCACTTGCTTTGATTTGGGCCTGAGAACACCTCAGGATAGCCCAGAAGGAAATGGAACATGCCCATGCACATTATTGTAAAGACCAGATATCATATCAGATTGCACCTTATAAAGGTAAATATCACATCAGCAGATCAGAACATTCCTGCTGATATTTACAGCCAGTGTATCAGCTGTGAATATCAGCAGCATATATCATACATCAGCATGAAATATCTGCAGAATGTACGACTGCACCAGCAGAGAAAGTTGTTTGCTGATGGCACCACACATTCAAAGAGGCCAGCCATGAAACAACTACCAGACTGTCTACTTCCTCGCTCCTCTCTCAGCTCTGCTGAACGCAGCCTCTCTTTGCAGGAGAAATTTGGTGTTCTTTACATTTAAAATGTTGTGTTTATATCAGTATTGGCCACAGTAAATTTGGAACTATCAGCATAATGGATACTGGCCAAAATCCATTATTGTGCATCAACAAAAATGTGGCAGGGAAGAGGGACGTCTGAGTCAGTCTGCTTAGCCTCCTGCCAACATGATCCAGCCCCATGATAAGCAGAGGGGAATGTTTTGATAGATGGAGACATAATTTTCCTAGTAGAATCGTGAATTTGTGCTTGACAGTTTGAATTCCACCTTTTTACTTGGCTGAACTGATAAATCTTGGTCATACCCTCCATTATTTTTCACGAGGCCATTTAAAAAATGACACAAATGAGCGTCGGATCACTCTGACACAGCAAATAAAAGTATACTTTCAGGAGAGTTTCTGAAGAAGTCTTAAAGTGATATTAGCCCGTCTGGAATGAAGTCTGGCCCTGCAATGTTCAGCACTGTTCAATATTAAATAAAGCCAGAGTGGAAATGAGAAAGGTAAGAAGAAGAGAAGAGGAGATGGGTGGAGAGCTCAGGATTATGAGCTTAAAGATCCTCGGCTCCACCTCCCCTTCAGCACCAAGATATCGATACTGCAGGACACCATACTCACAGATACACACTCATAAACACACACACTGCCTACCAACACAGGGATTAGTTATGGATATAGCACACTATTGCTTTGGTGGACCAGGCAGCAATAAACAGGGCTCCCATAGAGGTCATCAATTCTAAGAAAGTCTGAAACATGATTGTCTTTAAGAAGACGGACAGGGAAATAGAAAGGTAATATGAGCAGGTTGACATTTATACCAGAGATGGGTATTCAAGTACCAGAGAACTGGGTGTGACAGTTGATATTAAAGTAACATTTCATGACGGTGTCGAACTGGGTAAACTTGGTAAGAAACAAAAAGACATAAGAAATTAAACCGTACATGGAGGTTTAACGTCTTCTGCCATAGCTCTGGCTCTGATTAAAGCAACAACAACCACTGTACGGCAGCTACGGTAACTCTAAAGGGACATTTGAGCTTGTATAAATGTAACTCATGAATAAAACTAATCAGAAAATGAAGTATAGTTGATAAATGTGTAGATGTCGCCTCGGTGGAGCTTGCAGAGGAAACTGCAGGTTGTTTTTCTGCTTCAATAAGCACAACATTAAACGGAGAGTATGAAATATCAGGGCTGAGGTGAAATCAGGTCAAATCCATTAAAGTGCACTCAATACAAGTCAGGAATCTAGCTGGAAACCAAACATTTTCATTTCAAGACACATCAGCAGACCTGAGTGAAGTTAGGATTGAATTCTTTGTTTGATTTTCAGATTTCCATCTTGGACATAAAGGTTAAGTTTTAACTTTCAAAGGTCAAGCTAAGATTGATCATAGTTCTATTAAATGAACAGCGGTATCTGATTTAATGTGTCTGATGTCAGACTTATTTTAGATTTGCATGATCTATACCATGTTGTCTTAAGCTGCTGAATTTCCAACAACCTTTACAGAAATTTTCTTCTTTGCAAAGAAAGCGACAAGAGGTTAATCTTTCCTTTTCAATAAAAACCCAATTTCTGTGGAGTTAGAAGTCATGAGCACCAGTTTATCTCAGTAGGTAGAGTAAGCCCTCATATACGGAGGCTGTAGTCCTCTTTGGTTGTGTCCTAGTCTCAGCGCTCCTCGGTGCATGTCTTCCTCCTCTCTCTCTCTCCACATTTTTCCATCTCTCTTCAGCTGTCCTATCAACTTCAAAACTTGTTCTGATGTGGGTTTTCACAATAAAAGGATTAAAAACACCACAACAACTAAAGACTTTTATTTTGAAGAACCTGTCAGAAATAGTGTCTAAGTAGCGGTACAGAGCTACCGTGTTTACAGCTGCGTCACAGATCTCATTAAATGCCACAGCCTGCTTCTTTGAATCATCACAGAATAAAACAAGCCAGTTAAATCACAGTGAGCAGTGAGTTAAGCATTTTAGTTTACTCGTCATACAGAGATGAGTTTCTGTTAGCCGGCATTTGCTGGTCATTGGCCGGTAAAAAAGGGCGGAAGTCCAGCAGATAAAAATATAACCGGTCAAAATGTCCGATAGAAAATATGCAAGTGACCAGATAAGTAAATACTGAATACTTGCATATTATATTTTGTGTAACCTAGAAGATATGTTGTGAGAATGCGTTAATATAAACTAAAAGTTGCCTAATCTTACTACATCTACTGTCCTGCGGTGCTGGGGTTGTTTATCTCCTCTGACGGCAAGCTCATGGCTAATTATTTATGCACGATGACGTCAAAGCAAAGCTATCTCTCTGAGGCATGCTCAGTACTGCTGGGGACTATGCAAGGAAAGTGGGAAAGTTTGACCAGATCTTTCTCCTACAGCAGAATTCTAAGTGAGGTTTTCCTGGTTAACCAAAGGCTTAATATCATCAGCAGTATGGAGGGATTTTGTGTCATTGCTGCGAGTAATGAGGAGGCTGAAACAAAGGGAACTATATAGCTGAGCGCCGTAAACACCAATGCAGCAGCAGAGAGAAAGAGGCCTACGCCAAGCAGAATTGTAGTCGACTTCCATAAACTACCTATGACCAATCCTCAGATAAAGTTGGATTGTAGTCAACACAGAATCACATTGTGCAGAACGGCATGGACCGCTTGGAGCTTATAAAGAAGGCTCTGTCTCTCTTCAACATAGCCAGTTAATTAGCAGAAGTAGTCTTGGATAAGCCGTTAATGAGAGGAGGACTGGACCGGACTATCTGCTGTGGAGCTTTTGTCTTTTCGGGACTCGTCCAAATAAACCAGGATGGTTGGATTTCCAGCTTTAGCAGAGGTTACAGTTATATCATCATGAGGACTGATATTAGCAGCTAAGCAGTTTAAGACTCATTTTTCATTTGAAATGTAGAGTTCTAACACGGTGTCCAGTTAACAGAGCACTGGGGAGTTATGTTTGGATGCTTTGTTGTTGTCGCTGGAGGATGGTATTTGGCTGTTGTAAGCTGCAAACTTATGGTAGTGGCCAATGTGCCAACAGGCTAACGGTGCTAATGTGAAGCTAACTGTTGTTGTTTATTAGTTTAACGTGGGCGTAAAATGTGGAACTGGCTTAAAACTTTGTTTTAAAAGAAAACACAAATGCAAACAGCTTTTTGACTGAAAGCCAAATTGCTTTGAAAAAACGACAACTGCTTTTAGTAGTTCCTGCAACACGTTACTGAAGACGCCTCAAAAAAACCTAGTGAGCATACAGGGATATAACACCTGATATGTTTAATATTAATATCATATATATACTTTTAATATCTTTTTTAATTTCAACATAGAAATCTAGTGAACCCTCTGACTTTCTTTCTCAGTTCAGTTCTTCAGTCATCGTGTAGAGACGAAATGATATAAGTTCAGGAAATGAAATGTCTGCCAGCTTCTATGTAAAACACTCCTCCAGGTACATATGTCCTTGCATCTGTGAAGGTCCAATAAAACATGTCATTGGATGAAAAATGGCAGCATCAGTGATAAACATACACCATAGCTGCAGGATCGTGTTCCTCTCCCAGGAGGTTTCATCGAGAACAAATGATCCAATGAGCACGTCCGATTGATGTGAGTACCGCTCCTCTTTTTTCACTCACATGCCAGCTGGTATTTATAGAGAAAACAAACAGCTTTATTTATTTTTCAGCAGTAATTGTGCCTGACAAACTTCTCCTCTGGCTAAAATAAGTTTTTACTGACTTTACACTTCAAAGTGGAGAGAGGAGCAGAGAGGAGTTGGAACAGGCGGAGCTCGGGGCTACGGCTCCAGCTCACACCCTTCATGGCTGATCAGAAGTGTCTGCCTCAGTGTGTGTCTGCGTTTGTGTATCTGTGGGACCGATTCTGAGAGAACGAGTGGTTATGTCTCTGCATTTATGTACGAAGGTGGCATCAGAAAGTACGCCTACCCAACAAGTCATTGGTTTCTGTTAGATTCTGTTCAGGCTTAAAGAAAGTCAGGTGGTCTGAGAGCCAGACTGTAGTTAAAGGTGCAGTCTGTAATATTTGGCCTTGCAGCATTTAACAGAACATACTTTGTAAAACTGAAACTATCCTAGATTTGGCATCCAGAATCTGACTCTTAGCTGTTGCTAATATCCCCAAGTTTAGCAAATGTACATTTGAAGACAGAACAGACTATATTCACAGAAGAATGAAGAAAACATCTTTATCAATTTAAAAAAAATAACATTTCACCAACATAAAGAAAAAGTGCTTCAAACTGCAATAATTCAACCAAATCCATGCATGTTAATATGGAGTTAGCCCTCCTTTTGCAGCTATAACAGCCTCCACTCTTCTTGGAAAGCTTTCCTCAAGATTGTTGAATGTTTCTGTGGGAATGTGTGTCAATTTATTCTGTAGAGAATGTAGTGAGCATTCATTAGGTCAGGCATAGGTGTCTGACCAGAAGGCCTGGCTTGCAATCTTCAGTCCAGTTCATCTAAAAGGTGCTGGATGGGGTTGAGTTCAACGCCCTGTGCAGACCAGTCAAATTCTTCCACACTGAACTCATCAAACCATGTCTATATAGTCCTTGCTTTGTGCACAGAGGCACAGTCATGTTGGGAAAGAAAAGAGCCGTCCCCAAACTGTTGCCACACAGTTGGAAGCATAGCATTGTCCAGAATGGCTTGGTATGCTGAAGCACAAAGATTGCCCTTCACTGGAGATAAGAGGCCTAGCCTGAACCCTGAAAACAGCCTGTTGAATAAATGTGTGTCTATCAACAAAAGTGCTGGAATAAAGAATCAAAACACACTTTTTTTTAAGCTTTTCTGACAAAAATATGTGCCCCTGGCCTGTCCACAATCCCCCCAAGAATCAGATATATATCCCTGGATATGTGTGTTTTACCCAGATTCCTAAGGGGCCAAACTAGCATTAGTGTTTTATCCATATATATATATATATATATATATATTTATATATATATATATATATATATTTTTTTTTTTTTTTTTTTCTATTTTCATACAGTATGTTCTCCTAAAGAACACTGTTTTGAACTCTCAGGGCCACTGTAGATAAACCCTATGAGCAGAATATTCTGATATCAGGACCTGTGCTTACAGAAGTGAAATACTTTATGTGTGGAGCTCATAATTCTCCATGGCAAAATGATGGTGTAGGCGAAGACGTCTGACCTTTCTCTTATTGCAGTTTGCTGTAAAATTAGAGAAAAGTTTATTGTGAGGATACTTTTGTATTAATTTTACTTATTTTGTTGACAAAGGCTGCCCTCTCCTCATCCTCCTGGTGGTATAGACGGGGCTCTGTGCACTAATAAAGTATTTATAAGGCTTTCGAGCAAACATACTGTATCTGCTGTAGTGAGCGTCCTCTCTCTCTCTGAGCACTTGTTGTTTAATATTACCACAGAGGTCAGCGGAGAAATTGGATGTGTTGAACTCGGTGTGCTTTGCTGTAGGTTATAGGTGACAGTACGAGTGGATGGGAGTGTGTGCTGTGGGGGAGGGGAGCAAGGTCAACAGCAGGTACAGAGAGTTATTTACTGCCATAAAACAGCACGATTTATTTGACAGGTAATTTAACTATGGCTGCATGAACATGTAATACATTCAGAGCATTAAATCACGCTTGTTCACGTGGGAGGAGAGCTGGGGAACACAGTTGTGTGGGTTTATCAGAGAAATGTTACAGCTCAGAGTGAGCAGCAGGGATGAAGACGAGGATTTCTGTCCGCTCTGTACAGGAAGTCTCCTGGTTCACTGCCAGGAGGAAACTATTAGTACCTCTCACATGAGGAGGCCTGTTGATTTAGGTGTGCTCTGTCGGTCTTTTGATACTGTTTTCATTCGACCCAGCTCAATTCATCCTGAACTAAAAAATGGTGTACATCCTCTATAGATCCCTGCACTGCAAAAATGATCGATCTAACCAAGTCTTAAAATCTTATATATACAAAAAAGTATTTCGGATCTTGTTTTGACACTAAAATTCTTTGTAAGAACAGAATGTGTAAGATTATTAGTATTGTTTTTAGAATATCTCTACTTTTTCTTACTTAGTTACCAAATCCTAAAATTAGTTGTTTTAAATGCATATTAAGCTAAAATATCTTACTGAGACTCCATTTGAGATGACACTGCATCTTCACTGCAAATTATTTGGTGCTTACCAATATTTAAAAACTTAGATTAAGAAGTGTTAGATCATTTATCTTGTTTTACAAGCCGGGCTTAATTTGGGCCGGATCCCGCCGGAACAAGATCCGGCACCTCTCAGATCATGACCGGCACTTATTTGATTGGATCCAGCACCTCCAGGGGCGGCAGGTGCATAATACATTTCTGCCGGTGAGTGTGTAAATATAACATTGTGTGTTAGTTGTCCAGTGTGTAGAAGAGTGCAGACTGTGTGTGACTGTATGTTGCAGCCTATGGTTAGGCAGGCTAAACAAAAAAGCGTCATCTCAGCCTATCATATCCTGACTTGTGCGCAAAAGCATCATATCTGTAAACAACCAACCAATCACAGAAAATCAAGCGCTGTTTTCAAAGTTAACATTAGCAGCGAGAGTTAATTTCAGCTAACAAAATGGACAAACGGACATTTATGAAGGAAAACAATAAAAACAGCTGTGACCAGAAGTCATCAGCAGCAGTCACTGGAACAACAGTTGATGTACCTGCAGACACTGAGTTACCGTCACCTGTACAGGCAGCTGAGAGCTGGGATGAAGAGTTAGCAGCACTCGCTAGTAGGCTGCTATCACTGGATGCCTGGATCACAGCAGGACAAACAGGACAGCCCACAGAGAAAAAGGCAGCTGTTCATCCGTGTCAAAGCGTCACATATTGCTATATCAAGGTAAGACCAAGTTTAATTATAAATTTGGCCGCCTTGCCTTAACATGAGCTCTTTATTTTCGCTGACTATCATTCTTTTTGGATGCATTTATAGCTTTATTATGAGATTAAACAAGCTGTCAGCAGATCATTCAGTGACACCTGAAGTGTGTGAATCCTGACATGTGAGCTGTGCAGGGCTGTAGTTTCAGCCTTTCTGCTGTCTGTTTTGGCATAGATATAACGTGGGCATGTGTGCTGTGAACTGTGGAAGCAGTCCACAAATCTTTGTGGATTGCTGTCCTTGGTGCTGAAATGAGGCAGATTTGACTGACAGCTGTCGCTCAGAGAGAGAGAGTGAGGGAGACAGACGCTGTCCATCGATGGGTGATTGTACGTGCTTTTCTGCAGTGATTCTTTTTTTAATCATTTAGATTAAAAGGTTGTTTGCAGTCACACGATCTTCTTGGCCCGTTTTTACTCAAGGCACTAATTTTTTCGTTTTTTGATGTATTCCATGACTTTTTTGTTTCCCCCTTACCGCCGGAACAACACCCGGTCTGCGTTCTGGGACCTGAACATTTACAAATTAAGCACTGTTTACAAGTTAATTTCTTATTTTAAGTGTGTAACTTTAAAGTATAATCTTAAATCAAGCATGACCATATCTTTTTGTCTCAATTAGTCAGGAAGTCCTTAAATTAAGTAAATAACTCTTAAAATAAGCTACATCAGTTCTCTCACCCACCGTCTCATCAAAATAGATCTAGTTTTAAGATTCAGGAACAAACTTAAGTTGCTTGATTTATGAATCACACAAAAAGCATCAACCAGTCCAGGGTCTACCCCACCTCGCGCCCAATGCCAGCTGGGATATTTTTAATTTTTGTTCTTTCTTTTTTCTTTTGGATTGTCTTGTCTTCCTTTGGCATTAAGAACATATTTTTTTTGTATCATGATTGCCATTTGCTCTGTGATGCAAAAGTTCTGTTAAAATGTCTTTGAGCCATAAAAAGGTCTTGAATGTTGTCAGACTGATTTTGAGAATGTGCAGCAACCCTGAACCCTGTTGATTGTGCTGGTGGAGTTTACATGGCCTCCCCATGCATGTGGGGGTTCTCTCAGGGTACTACAAGTTTCTCCCACCACCAAAAACATGCTTGTTAGGTTTGAATATTAGAAATGTATTGTGTATATTTCTCTGGTTTTAAGATCTTTTCTCTCAAATTGAGAAAGAAAGAAACCTTGAAAGAAGCATTCACAGGCTAAATTTGAGTTTATTTGACTTAAAACAGTGCTTGTAATAGGTGAACACTTGTTTTAAGACATTTCTCACTTGTCTAAAGCTTAGACATTTTCTCTTATTTCAAGAAATCTTATCAAGGAAAATTATCTCACTGCACTGGCAGATAATTTCACTTGATTTGAGAAGATTCAGACTAGAATCAAGTTTTTTTTTTCTTGTCTTATATCTAGACAGATCATTTTTGAAGTGTGACCATGAATTGTAGAGGACATTGGTGCAGTTTCACCCATTGGTTACTTACTTAAGAATCAGGCGAAGATCCCCCAAAGAAGATCAGGTTTCAGACAGCCCCTTAGCTCTCAATGTGAGCGGCAAAAAGGGAAATATAGAAAGGATGTGGGATCAAACCAGAGCACCACATGGCACTGCGTCACTCCACATTACTGGCATGGAAACTCTAACGTGGATCTAAAAAGGTGCATTGCACATATATTTCGTGATAAAATTCCAACTAAGTTCTCACTCACTGTCTAACTTGCAGAAAAAATATTATTTCCAATATTTTGTTACCAGATTTCACAGATAAAAACTTTATTCAAACAGAAAGGACGTCTTAAAAAGGAAGTGGCCCCGTCAGTCTTAGCAGTTGACAGCAATCCTTTGTTTTCGGAGGTTAAGCTGCTTCCGTCCAGCTGCTGACAGTCTACCATTTTGTGGGACAAAGAGAGTTGGCTGTCTAACTTGATAAACTGGTGATTGTGCTATGGTAATTTATAGGGTTGTCCCGATCAGCATTTTTGACCTCCGATCCCGATCCGATTTTTTTAATATTGAATATCTGCTGATACCGAGTTCTGATCCGATACTCAAAATTACCTAGATTAGAGTTTCAATAGTTACTACTAGATATCTCAAACTTATTCCATTTAACTCAGTACAGCCAGTACTGTTGTAAAAAACATAAGATCACATTTCTGCTCAGAATGGTGTAATAGCTCTGTTTCACTTTAATTATCTGTAAAAAATAAATTAACATATTCACTTAATGCAGTGTTTGTATTCAGACAATCAAAATCCACTAAAAGTGGTCAGCTGAATGACCTGAGCAGTCAAAAAAGGGAACTGAAATAACCAGATTCACTTAGAGGTGGTGTAACAGAGTCAATAGTCACAATAACATATGAATTCAAGAAATGAATTTTAAATATTATGATTCCACTTAGAAGTTAACTTGACTCTATTAGTCACAGCAAACACTGAACTCAAAAGTGAATTAAAAACATCCCAACTCCACTTTAATGAGGTGTAAACAGTTTAACTTGAATGGGATCAAATGCAGATGAATCATACAGATTCAAAACAACAATCTTTATTAAAACTTAGCTTAATCTGAGATGAAAACCAAAACATTAACAGTTCAATAAAACTCAAATACACTCTTGTAATTTGAGTGCAATTTCTAAAGTGCGACTAGAGCTGCTACAGCACTCCCCCTCCCCTGACTTTAATTTCTCAGACTCAGCAGTGACATGGGGCAAACATCTGAGCTCCAAATGTCTGTAGTGACGCTAACAGCAGTGGAGTTGCTTTCCTCTAGTATGCTATTGTTGTACAGCTCTGGTAAAGCTGCCAGTAGTGTAATGTCGAGACGGCAGGGCATAGCGTGGGTCCAATTTCTCCACCACGGAGTCGGGCTGGTTGTCCAAAGCGATGAATCCGACCACCTCTTCTGTTATCTTTTTTGCCTTGTTGCTCTCTCGAGTGTATTTATCCCTAATCTTAAAGTCCAGAGTGTGTATCTTCGGTGAAGCTGCCCGTTGCTCTTGTAAAGTCACTGTGTTCTGCTGCATGTTTTGATCAGAGATGATGGATCAAATCTGTAGAGTTAAACACAACTCTGCTGCTAACACCATGAAGCGGTCGTGTTACAGATGCTGCAAGTGGCCGTTGGACTGCTTTTGCTCTCACGTTTGAAGTTTTTCCGCACTGCTGACATTTTAACACATGATAGCTAATGTTGCTACTGCTGTTTGTTGTTACTGGTGTGTTTATGGCCTGTTATAAATTGTGCTCCATTTACGGCAACTGACGTAAATGATTGGCTGGGCTGATTGGATCAAATCGCCAATCGCTGATCAATTAAAAATGCTTATTATCAGCCCCAGTCAGATACATGTGATCGGGATCGGGACATCCTTGGTAATTTTTTATAGTTCAAATCTTTAAAATGATCAGTCCTGTGTATTTTTTTCCTGATTGCCCCTTACAGAGTTAAAACTCTATTGAATCAGATCTGTTTGTTCAGAGTAGTTGTGAATCTGTTCAGTGTGTTATATTATTTTAGTGGGTTAATTAATTGTTTAAACTTTTGTCATTTAGCATTATGGTAATACAAGCATTCCAGCATACTTTATTGCAGAGCATTATGGGTAACTGAATATTGTGCAGTGGTGTTACATCAATCACCCCTAAGAACCATCAGCTCATTGGCCTCCCTTGACTTTATGTCATGTTGTTTGACTTTTAAACAAAGAAAAAATCTTGTTTTACTGGGGAAGAGAAAACCTCTCAATGACTTTAACCGTTCACTGCTCTTCTGTTTGTTATCCTAACAAATGTACGAGTAGATGTCTCTCATGAATAAAACCTTTGGATTAACTTTATAGTAGCGTGTTGCTAAATTCTACCTGAAACGCTCTTTCCTCCAGTGAATCATCTCTAAAAGCCACTCTTTATTTTGATGCATGTGGTATGAGCACACATACCATCTACGAGGCTCTACCAGGCCCCGAGTGCCTTATTATTTTTCAGCGAGTTCATAAGTCGATGATTTCTCTCCAAGCTGTGAGTCAGTCCAAAACAAGAATAGTCTCCCCTCCTCCTGGGTGTCCCTGCTCCATTATCTAAATGGAGGGCCGATGTTCGGGATCCCAGCGAGGATAAAGTGAAATCTGGTTGCATTCAAAGATGATTATCCTCTCCTGAGTAGAAGTTCCCCTCATGAGCCTAAAGTCCTTGTGTCTCATTCAATAGGAGGCAGAGCTCTGCTGCAAGGAAAGTCTTTATGAGTAATACAACACAGAGTTTAGGTTGCTTATTTTAGAGTTTCCATGTAGAGGAATGAATGTTAGAAAGGAGCATGAGGGAGCACTTTAGCAGGACTGCACCTTTCTAAAATGTTTGTGTGTTTTTAGTTATTGCTGGAAACTTTCAGACCATAAGAGCAGATTTCTCTGTAGAAACATTTGTTACTAGCTACCATCTATTTCTCTCAATCTCAATGTTGATTGGCCGCCTCTGCACGCTCCTAAACTCTGAAGAGCTTGTAAAAAGTATCCTTGTTAATGCCCATTTGATCCGTTTTCATGGTTTCACATCCTACAGGTTAATTATTTAAGGTTTATGTCAACAGAAATGCAGAACGCTTCGCCTGCTTATTTTAATGATGTAATTTTGTACTTTAAACCTGTTGAGATGATTTCAATGAGGTGTACCACAACATTTTTCTTTATACATTTTCAGTGCATTAGTTTTTTCATTCAAAGATTGGCTGAAGAAGCTCTGCTGCTAACAGGCTGCTAAAGCACAACAGCTGGTGTCACTTTATTTAAGTTGTTTTTAGGTTGTGCTGAAAACTGCTACCTCCTCTATATTTGTGAGTGAGAACAGAAACACAAAGTGTTACAGTCGTTGGGATGAATCAGCCACAACATTTTAACCCCTTAAGACCCAGACTAAGCTGATCCAACCATTTATTTGTTGTTTTAAAGCTTTTTCTAGCAGTCAAAATCAGGTGCAACACAACGGTTCACTAAATAAAATATCAGCCTGTGTTACCGTTGACAGTTGTGAAGTACAGACCCACAACATGCAGGTTGCTCCGCCCACCTCCTCTGGTCATGTGTTGCCTTTAACTCAGAAGTCTTTTCAATGAAACTTATAATCAACGGTTTGGTTTAACAGGACAAACTTTGAGGACAGTAAAGATGCACGTTGCTATCCTTTCCACTGTGTGTCAGCATGCCTTCGTCTCCTTTACAGCTTGCCTTGATTCTATTAATGGAGGGAAAATTTAGACATGAGGGTAAACCTGCAGGTCACAGCTCAATAACCCTTCATAAAATATGGCTCTTATTCTTTTTCGCCTCTGTAGCTTTGATATATTCATCAAAACACATTTTAAATCAATGCATTAATCATTTGGTGGCACACGGAAAAAAAAGCTTCACACCAAAAACACTTAAAATTCAAAGTGCAGGGTGATGCATGTTGATAGGAGCTCATGGCACGCAGCTCTTCATATTTATAATTAATATTTTAATATTTGATTTTGTCTGCAGGGTTGATCAGGGAGCAGCTTGGTGTCTCTGTCTCTGCTGTTTCCCATAATGCATTCTGATACTCCACTTTAGCATGCTGGGCCGACTACGAGGTGCGTCCTCTAAGACCTGGTCCACAGTTTGACAGACTGTCAATGTCAATGGAGAAGAAGCATGTCTCTGATGGCTGTACCTGTCCGTCAGTCTGAGTCTGCATGAGCCGGCCTGGGAAATGTTGGCTTTCAACCACAGTTGCTGTTTTCTGTTGGTGCCGTCTTTCAGCAACGTCCAAAAATATTCCAGGATTTTCTTTATTTTAATCCAAATTCAAGTCTTCCATTTTGGCATAATTACTCTCCTGCAGTTCTGTGTTATCACATCTGAATGGTAAATCAGTCATCAATCAGCCAGTCATTTTACATCAAAACTGCAATTTTTGAGAAGTTTTTTCTTTTCCTTCCTCATGGCAACTTACACCTCATTGCAGCATACTGTAGCAGATTGCACCATGACCAGAAAAATAAGTGTGATATGTTTTTAAATGTTCCAAACATTTGTGCATGTTTACATGGATTAGGGAGGATTCTGAAGGGGGGGGGGGGGGGGTAATCATGATTAGAGAAAAGTGTGAAAATGTTTTAAATGCTGATGTAATTTCATGTTTCCTATCAGAGGGAATGAACATTTTGACTGCTAATCAGAACTGTTACTGATTCCAGTAGAGGTTAAATGTTGTATTCTGATATGTTTTTGTTTTTTTAATCTGATTTACAATAAGAAGCAGAGTGAAGTGTGGAAAATAAGTTCATGATTTAATCACAATCCCGGTAATATTCTTGTATTAAATGATTAAACCACACAGTGTTAGTGTGTGATTCACAGCCCCAATTCCAAAAAAGTTGGGGCATTGTGTTAAATATAAATAAAAAACAGAAGTCAATGATTGTCAAATCTCGTAAACATATTTTATTCAGAATAGAACATAAACAACATATCAGAGACATTAATGAGACATTTGAACACTTCATGAAAAACAGTAGCTCATTTTGAATTTGATGGCAGCACCACATCCCAAAAAAGTAGGGACAGGGCCATTTATGTAGCATCCCCTCTTCTTTTAACAACAGTCTGTAAACTCCAGCTGCTGGAGTTTTGGGAGAGGAATGTTGTCCCATTCTTGTCTGATGTAGGATTCTAGCTGCTCAACAGTCCTGGGTCTTCTTTGCTGGTTTTTTTTTTTCTTATGCTCCAAATGTTTTCTATCAGTGAAAGGTCTGAATTGCAGTCAGACCAGTTCAGGACCAGGACTCTTCTCCTGTGAAGCCATGCTGTTGTGATAGGTGTGGTATGTGGTTTAACTTTGTCTTGCTGAAACAGTCAAGGCCTTCCCTGACAGAGATGTTGCCTGGATGGGAGCATATGTTAATAATAATAATAATAATAATAATAATAATAATATCTTGAATTTATATAGCGCCTTTCAAGAAACCCAAGGACGCTTTACAGGAACACATAGACATGGACAAACTATGTGAGGGGTAGGATGAGTGTAAGGGCTGGTTTAGTGAAGACTGTAGGCTGTGGTGAACAGGTGGTGCTTGGGACGTTTTTTGAAAATGTCCAGAGATGGAGCGCTACGGATGTCTGCAGGAAGAGTGTTCCAGAGGGTGGGAGCTGCAGCACTGAAGGCTCTGTCTCCATAGGTTTGGAGTTTGGTTTTGGGCATGGAAAGTAGGCCGGTGTCTGAAGATCGAAGGTTGCGGGATGGTGTGTATGGATGGAGGAGATCAGAAAGGTTCTGGGGAGCGAGAGCATGGAGAGATTTGTATGTGAGGAGGAGGACTTTGTAGTTGATACGGGACTTGATAGGGAGCCAGTGGAGGTGGATGAGGGTCGGAGTGATATGTTGCCAGGGTCTAGTGCGGTTGAGAACTCTAGCTGCAGAGTTTTGGACGTACTGAAGCCTGTCCAGGGTTTTGCTGGGAACTCCAGACAGGACTCCATTACAGTAGTCCAGGCGGGAGGTTATGAAAGCATGAATGAGTGTTTCAGCCACAGAATCAGGGAGTGATGGTTGGAGTCTAGAGATGTTCTTGAGATGATAGAAGGCAGATTTGGTGACAGACTTTATGTGGGACTGAAAGGAGAGGGTGGAGTCCAGGATGACGCCCAGGTTTCGGACCTCGGAGGACGGACAGATGGAGGTCCCGTCCATCCCGTGCTCTAAAACCTCTCTCTACTTTCCAGCACTGATAGTTCCTTTCCAGATGTTAGAGCTGCCCACGCCATAGGCACTAATGCAACCCCATACCATCAGAGATGCAGGCTTTAGACCTGAGCCAGGAGGACATGATGGGTGGTCCCTTTCCTCTTTAGTTTACAGGACACAGAGTCAGTGGTTTCCAGGAAATATTTTCAAATTTTGATTTATCTGACCACAGAACAGTTTTCCATTTTGTTTCGGTCCATTTTAAATGATCTTTTGCCCAAATAAAATGGTGGCATTTCTGGACCATGTGGACCATGTGACCATTAGTGGTCCTATTACTGACCTTAGGTGTTGTTCCCTTGCTCACAGAGTTTCTCCAGATTCTCTGAACCTTTTGATAATATATGGACTGTAAATGTCGGGATATCCAAAGTCTTTGGGACTTTGCATTGAGGAGCATCTTATATAATTTTTTTTTTCTAAAATCGTTCCACAAATTTAAGGCACAGTTCTCCACAGATTGGTGAACCTCTGACATTTTCCCTTTGGAGAGACTCTGCCTCTCTAAAATGCCACTTTAACACCCAGTCAGTTACCTACCTGTTGCTAACCTAATTACTTCTCTTCCAGCTGCTTTCAATTACTACCACTTCCTTTTCTAGGCTTTTGTTACTCTGTCCCTACTTTTTTGAAATGTGTTGCTGCCATCAAATTTCAAAAAGAGCCAGTAACTTTCAGGAAATGGTAAAATGTCTCAGTGTCAACATCTAATATGTTGCTTATGTTCTATTATGAATAAATACAGGTCTATGAGATTTGACAATCATTACCTCCACCAAGGAGGTAGTGTGATCAGCAGGGTTTGTTAGTTAGTTAGTTTGTTTGTTAGCAACATAACTCAAAAAGTTGTGGATGGATTTTGATGAAACTTTCAGGAAATGTCAGAAATGGCATAAGAAAGAACTGATTAGATTTTGGGACTGATCCGGATCACCGTCTGGATCCAGAAATTTTTTAAAGGATTCTTTTCTTTTGGGAGATAGGGCTAACGTCGGAGGTCTGTGCTCTTCAAGTGCTTTTCTAGTTGCATTCTGTTTTTATTTACATTTTATAGTGTCCCAAGTTTTTTGGAATTGAGTCTAAAAAAGACTGATATGCAGTCAGATGTATCACATTTCAGAAATTTTTACAGATTAATTTGATAAATAGTGGGTAGAAAACATGATTAAAAAGTGTTGCTGCTGTTAACAGGCAGTCAGGTGAAAGATTTAAAACAAACGTTGAATGAAACAGTAAATCATTTTAGGCTTTTTTTCTAGAATATTTAAAGTTCTGCCAGTATTTAAAGGATACAGCTGAAGAGGGTAAAGAAGTTAACTTCTCTTAATCGATCATGTAATTTGGTATCTGTTTCGTTAAATAACCAAGGATAAAGAGAGAGTTTATTTTTAAAACAGACAGTTTAACCCCTTGAAGCCTGTTAATTCAAATAATAGCCAGGAAATTATCATTTTGTGTAACTGAAATATTTATTTAACCTTCTACCCAAATCCAAAAAAGAAAAACTTCCATAACATTACAAAAATATATATTTATATATATTTGTATCACATTTGATACACTAAAGGTCTGTTTATACTCCCTTTGCGTATGAAAATGTATACGTCCTTTTGAAACGACACTGCTCACATACTTCCATATATCCTTTGGCGTGGATGTTAACCAATACATCCACCGGGGGGCTGGCGACTGTGGAGGAGGTGTTGATTATGTACATTTTGCATAAAAGACAAAAACGGAGGCAGCGTTGTAGGAGGCGGTGGTCGATGAGGCCGTTAAATACATCGCAACTGGAGGACGGAGAGTTCTTTTTTCTAGTACCGCCAATGAGAGAACTTGACGAGCATCATTTCCAGTCCTTTAGGATGTGGCATTCGATAACTTGCTTCGCCGGGTTGCCCCTCACATCCAGTAACATCGTAGAGATGTTTAAAGTTTCTAACCAACTCGCGCAACTTTTCCTCAAAAAGTTCCGCCATTGTTATTTCTTCTTCGTGTCTCACTAGAGCCACGTATCGGGTAGCACCAGCAACACCGCTCCCACGGTTTCTGGTGGTACTGCTCCATTTGGCCCGTATCCGTAAGCTTTATGGAAACGTGTAGAAATACGGACGTAATGGACGCGGAGCACGGACAGAAGGCTCCGTCTGTATCTGGATCTGTTTTTAACATTGAGCATAAATGGGCCTTAAGGCGTTTTTGGGAAACAGTAATCCACTGTAGGGCTTTTTTATAATTTATCTGCCTGTATTAAAAGTATTTTTAAGTAATTTATTATTCCTTTTGATTGCACAAAAGTGTTAATCAAATATGATACAACAGGCATTTAGGGGTCAATACTATCTCTTTTTATTTAACATAAAAACACTCACTATGAAGACTGGAATCAAAGTAAATGTGAAAACCCGGTGAATGAGGCAGTTTGAAGATTTTCTTTACAATAAAGTTTTATTTAACAGGAAGTGTTTTATTGTTGAATCAGAACTGACCAGTCAAATAGAAAAATGGTTCAACTCTAGTTTTGTAAATGTCTTGAGATGATATTTGTAATGAATTGACTCCATGCAAATTGAGATTGGTAGATTGATGAAGGCTCTGCCTTATCAAAAGTTAACTTCAGTCTCTAGTAGGCTTCTTGAGCTTTATTAGAACTGCCAGAGATAGTATGAATCTGCCACACTTTTGCTTCTATTGTTTTTATCTGACAGAGATAAAAGAGTCCTCCATTGTTTAAAATGTGTGCAGACAAGCATCTTTGAAGAAAGGCTGACTTTGATGCAGGTGTCATCCATACCTGAGGTGTGTCTGCTGTGTGTTACATCTGTTGGTTTCATTGTAATCTCTCTTACATGTGAGGAGGTCACATGACTTTCTAATTAATATTAAACATTTTCCTCCTACCTGTTAAAGATTATCTGATCTATTTTGATGTGTCTTTGAGTGTAAAGGGACCAAAGTTTCATTTTAAGTAGTGTCCACTTTTTTGCGGGGGTATTTCTCATGATTTTGAGTCCAACTGTAGATTTAAAGTTGAATTATTAGAAAAGTTCTAAAAGTATAGAAAAAGTCCAGTGGGTGTGTTATTTCTGGAGGAATTATGGGAGAGTAGAAACAGGCCAACTTAATAAGGATTACTGGCTGCTTCAATCATGTCTCACTGAACTGAGGCTGTTGTTAGAAAATGCAAGTCTGGGAAAAGTAAGAAATTCATTGGAAAAAAACAGAAACAGTGCTGCTTTTGTTTTCTGTGTCATGGTGCTGAGAGGATGATTGAATTTTTAATATCTACTGTTTCCAGCTCTTAACCGTTTTAACAAAGTCTCTCTGTTTTTCTGGCTGCCTTTCACTTTGTGAAGGAGTGGTTAAAACTCTCTCTCTCTCTCTCTGTGCCCTGGAAAATACACTTGTATTTTTTCTCCTTCAGTAACGGCTCTTCTAAAACACATAACTGACTGACACATCCAGTGATTAAAAGTTATTTGAACATTTCAATTATGTTCCTTAGAAGGAGAGGCATAAAGATGACAGATTTAGGCTCTACATGGCATTAAAACAATTCTATTCTTATAATCCTTTTTTACTTTTATTCTTGGGGAATTTATGCCTTTACTCACGTTAGACAGTGGATGGAGTAGAAAACCATGGAGACAGAGGAAGGAGCATAACTATGGATGCACTGATGCTTTGGTTTAACACCATTATAAAGCATATTAGCTCTGTTAAAGGGGACATATTTTACCCCTTTTAGATGACTTTATATTGGTCTCAGAGGTCCCCAAAACATGCCTGTGAAATTTGTTGCTAAAAAAAAAAATCCAAAAATATTTGCATGGCAGTACTATTGCATTAAAAGAAGTCATGAGAAAACCTTGGTAGCAGCAGCTGGCTAACTTGTAACTGTTAACATCAGTATCAGCTAGGGACGGGACATGAATTTCACAATTCACAACAGTTGTTACTCCAATAAAAAATGGTCATTCAACTGAATCCCTCTTAAAAAGTTTCTTATTACCTTTAATGGCATCTGGCTATAATGTGGTGCCAACACCAGACAGTGGTCGTAGCACATCTGACCCTGATATTCCACATACTTCATCTGCACTGCAATTCAAAGCAATTTGCCCTTTTCAGTCAATTTTTGCAATTCCACTGCACACACTCTGGTCCATCTCTGGCATGCCCCTGGAGCACCACTTCCCTCCACTCAACTCTAGATAGGTACTTCACTGGTGCGTCCAAACCATAACAATCCACATAGAGTAGATCAGTCCAAACAAGGAAATATGTGCATTGCAAAACACAGCACAATGACAGACCCCTGATTGTAAATCATTACTTGGTCTCGCTGTGCAGCACAAGCTTCAGGTCACTGGTTGGTAAGGGTCACAGAGCCACTGCCATCGATGAAGAAAAGTTATCTTTTGAGATGCAAAACTTTAGAATTGTATATGAAACCTCACACATCTTTTGTAGCAAACATAAACTTTTGACTTTTTAATGTACAACCCATTGTAGAGCAAACAGACGAACATAAAATATGGGATAATTCTGGAGTGCATGGCAGCTCTATCATAGAAACTTATAAGAATATGTTGTTTACATAAACACAAAGGTCTCCTGTGATGTTAAGATCTCCTATCTCCAGCTGCTCAGGACTGTGCTGGGCTGCACAGGCGCTTCTAGTGGGCCATTGTCAGAGTAAAGCACTGTGCACACAGAATGTGGTGTGGGTGGAGTATGTGGAATTTGGTGGTAATGCTGTGGCATTATTTTGGTGCAGAGAAAATAACCTTTTTTTGACTTAATAATCAATATCTTCTTTACACTGTTCTGTGTATGATCAGTTCTTCTCACAGGCTTTTTTGAAGATATTTTCAAATCAAAGGTTTGTCTCTAAAGTGAAATTATCCACAACCAGAGTGTTTCTTTTAACTTAGTAAAGGCAAGTCTTTGTTTAGTTTTCTCACCACTCCATTTCATTTCTTAATCATTGAAATATTACATTTTTTTTTTTTTTTTGCCATTTTGTTGTCATGCAGCTAACTGCTGTTGGTACTGATACGATGCACACTGTCACACTGGCTTACAGGGGATTTCAAAGGAAGATGACAATTCAACTTTACTTATGCTAAGCATTTATGTAGATTAACTTTTGGGTCAAAGTAGACACTGTGAGGTTTGCAGAGAATGTCCAGTCCAGTTTGATTCTGACTGAGTCGTATACATGCCAGAGGAAAGTCATCTCCAACTGGAATATCAAGTTAAAATTATCTGACTTATAAATTTGATTTAGGATGAGTTCAGTCAGATTAACATGTATTCTTGCCCAGTCTTACTCAGACTGAGTGGGAATGTAATGAATTATAATACCTATTTATTTCTGAGTTCCAACAATGATGGTCACCACGTTGGAAATTAAACCATTTTGTTTAATCAGAAACAGACAAAGAGGTGGAGTTGAGGCAGGCCCCAAGAGCTAATGAGACCAAGACTGACTGCAACCTTGTAAACTTTTACTGTTAAAATTTTAACATGGGTGTTACTGAAGCTGCTGCAGCAGCTTCATATTGACTACATCCCTGCATAAAACTTGTGGGTTCAAAAAGGTGTCTACAACTGTGTTATTGCTGTACAAGTTATTTGTGCTGAGGTCACCCTTAATGACAGCAACACCCCTCCGAACACGTGGACACTGGGGAGATAACACGCTCAGATCTGAACGTCTTTGTTGTGAGGGCAGTAAAGGGCAGAGTGGACATGCAAAAAAATCAATCTATACATTTCCATATCACTGGAGACAAGACTCAGCTGTGTGAGTGTTCAGTAAAGATGATGAAGATTAAAGTGATGATGATGATGACGATGAGGATGATGATGAGGGCCTAGGTGCCCAAGCAGAGTCTCTCTAATCATGATGCCCTGACAGATTAGACATTGTGTCCTCCTCTTATCACCTGGTGATAAAAGTCGGTCTCTGTTCTCTCATCAGAGCTTCTGCTCACTCTGCACTCTCTCTCTCTCTCTTTTTCTCTCTCTCTCTCATTTGCTGCATTAACAGCTCATTACATCAATCTTGACTCCTCCACCACTCTTCTGGGGAAATTCATTACAAACAAACTGCTGATAAAGCACTAACTCCTTCATATGTTTTGGGGGAAATTCACAAAAAAGTGTCTAATAATACATATAAATAGAGTTCAATTCAAGCCCTGTAGGAAATCTGTTACAACTGTTACAAGTTGGTGCAATGGAGCCTTATGAGTAAGAAACTGCAAGTGCTAACTTCTGCTTCACACCGTGTCCTAACTAGATGTGATGCAAGAAACCATCATTAGCAGAATCAGCTTGATTACAGAGATAAATATTCTGATATCCTGAGCACATGCATGCATGCAATGTGGTGCAAAGTCTCCCCCGTGCAGTAGTGTAACCGCTGGTGAGTGTACTGTCAAGTGGTTGGCACAAGCACTGGCAGAGAGACAGACACTGCAAAAGAGGAGGATATAAAGGAGCTGGACAAGGCAAATAACTCACAGAAAAATCTGCCAGGTTACCCGGCCAGAAACTGTAGTATACTCTGGCTTCTAAAGGTTCGACACCAGGTGATTAAAAGTAGATCTTGATTGCGAAGGATTTGCTGCTGCTGTGATGCCTAAGGAGCTCCAGCCTTGACTGCCCACTGTTCCTGCCCTCACCAACCAGCTGCAAATGAGTCATAGAGAGAGCCACCTCTCCAAAAACAAAAACACATAACGAGCTGCAACCTTGACTGCTCAGTGCTCCTGCCGTCACCAACCAACAGCAAATGAGTCATAGAGAGAGCCACCTCTCAAAAAAAAAACACATAACGAGCTGCAGCCTTGACTGCTCAGAGCTTCTGCCCTCACCAACCAACAGCAAATGAGTCATAGAGAGAGCCACCTCTCCATTACAAAAACATCTAATGAGCTACAACCTTGACTGCTCAGTGCTCCTGCCCACTCCAACCAACAGCAAATGAGTCATAGAGAGAGCCACCTCTCCATTACAAAAACATCTAACGAGCTGCAACCTTGACTACCCAGTGCTCCTGTCCTCACCCACCAGCCTGCAGTGAGAGAGAGAGAGAGAGAGAGAGAGAGAGAGAGAGAGAGAGAAAGAGACGTCTCTCCAACACAAAAAACAATATTATAAACACAGAGAATAACATGGACACCTATAGACTTTGCAATTATCTCTTGGAACAGTTAGCCTTTTAGCATCGTCATAATGCAAACTCAAAACTATAATTTACACGATTTATGTTTGCATTAAATCATGAACTAAACCTGCATTTTATTGCAAATTAGATTATGAAAAGTCACTCATCTCTGTTGTGTCTTAGCCAGCTCTCAGCTGGGATTATGGTTAAAGTTTTACTCCAGCAGAATTTATCTGTTTTTGCTCCAACCCTGGTGGCAGCTGGTAATGAATCCACTCACAAAACGAGTGAATTTGAATATTTTAGATGGTAATTTATGTAACTCTATTATAATATTTGTTGTATTTGGTTTCAGTTGCTTTTTTTCATGGTCTTTCTATGCTGTTAATGTTGTATCTATTCTGTCATAAACTATAAACCTCAAGTTAAAGGGTTAAATTGAATATAAAGCTCAATGTGAATGGTGCTATATGTAGTTGAAGTTCCCTTGCCTGGTGAGACGACTAGAAAAGTGCTGTGCAAGTTCAAGTCTGTGTATTATTTACTTTTTCCTTTTGCAGAATAATATACATGATTTTTTATTAGAATAATTAGTGAGGTTATCTGAGGTCTAAACATACACCATATTGTATTTCATAGTGAAGTCTGTAACATACTGTGTAGTTTATTTGGCTGTAGGCCCCTTATAATGAAAGTGAAAGTTCCTGTGTGAGTGCATCTGCTCCATATTTACAGAATAAGGGAAGTTTTTTGTTTAATGTTAATGTCAGAGGAATAAAATGATTGTTTTCATGAGTGTCAGGTTTGTACTTGGTTGGTTTATTTTAAATATCACAGGCTCCTGAGGATTTATATTCCATGTATCTTTAGTGATTTTTAGATCTGCTCTCCAACTGCTCCTCGTTTTTCAGCGAGTTTCATTATCCAAATATTTTCCGAGTAAGAGCCTGACATTAGTTAGTTTAATTTTGGCTCCATCACAGCTCCCCCCTCCTGGCTCTGCTCATTCTACCTGTGTTTAAATATGTATGAGGCGTCTGTCTTTGCGCAGAATCATTTTTCTCCCTCTGATACAAAGTGCAGTCTGCAGTTCTCCACACTGGAAACATTTATTAGAAGGAGAGTGGAATTCAGGGCTGCAGGCTGCAGGTTAACATCTGGAGCCTGGGGTGAGAATAATTCATCGTCAGCAGGAAAATGTTTGGAGGGCAACAAAGTTTTCATTGGAGTGAATACCTCATCTCATCTACAAGGGCGAGTTTAAGCCTCTTCTTCTGTGGCAGTTTATCAGCGAGCAGAGCCGATGGGACATTAGCAAAGACACATTTATCTACCAGGAAAGGGAGTTTAATAACTTTGGAGAAGTGGCCAGATCTGATTAGAAATATCAGGTCATCTTAGAGAGGTTTACACAAGTTTTAATGCATGTCTCTGTTACTGGGCTAACTCATAAAATACTTATTAAAATCTACTAGAATTTTACTCTCTGAGAAGCATACACTTCTCAAAGGCATTTCCACAACAAACCAACAGCAAAATATTTTATTTGACCTACATTTGAGTGAAAAAAAAATCCCCCAAAAGGCACCAAAACACAAGCAGAGCAGAGGTTTAGTTTAGTGACAGACTGAGCTGAGGTGACACCCAACAGACAGCCAGCAGCACCCAGCTGTCAGTCAGAGCTGCTGCACCTCAAAGTACCTATAACTCGAACTCTAGTTTCATATTCAGCCTCAGCAGGGCTTAGTTTGGTAACAGCAGTGAGACTGCATGCACTGTGTTCAGTGGCACAATGGCAGTTTTTCATTGGTTCTTGTTTTTCCAAGTACTGACCTTAATGGACTGTCAGAATCAAAGTCTGTCTCTCATTTCTGAGCCTCTTCCTTCTGCTGAGCTCAAGTAAAGGCTCTGCTCATGCTCTCTGTGCTGAGCTGTTTTCCTCTTATTCCATATTCTAATTTTCCACACAGTCCATCTGTGCAGCGTTCTTTCAGTACTCCAGAGTAAATCTCTCTTTGTAGTCTTTGGGTCCATCTCCAGCCCGTGTTAGAAGTGACACGCTGCCTCACTGAACATGCATGCTCACTCTATGAGCCTGACTCTAGCATGCATCAGTCTGCACAGACCAGATCAGCTCATACAGAAAATCTCACACAGAAATGCATTTTCAAACTAAAAAAACAAGTACAGACTTTCAGTCATTTATGTCAATCATCGTACCCTCAAAACAGGAGACAAATGAGGTGAAGTAGCAGGCTGTATGTATGCTTTTCTTTTTATTTATATGTGAGATCTTGATGCAGCTGCTCTTTTCTGATCTCTGCTCTGCTCCACTTGAGAAATAAGTCTGGTGTGCAATGCCATGCATTATTTTTGCACTAAAACTGTGTTGCACACTGACGGTGTTGACAGAGATCCTGTGGAAAATGATGGTAACCCACAATTTCCACATAGGACGACTGCGCCACGCACCAAAGCACTACAGGTTTTGTCCGACTGATGGCGAGTGACCTTGCCAACTGGAAGTGAGACTAGAGCGCGCAGCCCTGATCAGCAGGAGGAGTTCACGCAGAAATAGTATGTCAACGATTTTACCTTTAGGGGTCAAGTTATCATCCTTTCCAGTATAAGTTCATGATATTATTGCTTCCTCCATCGGGTGAGTACATTAGGAAGTTAAGAGGTTAATTTTTTCTTAAAGGATCTGTGGTTTTATGCAAAATTCTTTGGCTAAATATCCTCAAAAGTTAACTTTTCCTCGTCAATGGCGCCAGTGTAGCTCTGTGACCCACTGACCTCTCAGTGACCCTTTGCTGTCGCCGCAGGATAGGACGTAATGTTGATAAAGTGATGATTTACAATCAGGAGTCTGTGCATTGTGTTGTATTTTGAAATAACCTGGCTTCATCAGCTGAGAACCTCTGGACATGATCCTTTAAAGACCCTGTAAAGTGAAATCCAAAGTTTTTGTATCAACACTCTAGAAATGTTGGAATCTGGTTGCTGTAAACATGTGAAAACCCTGAGATCTACATGTGACTGAATTCTGGATTTAGACTGTTGGAAAGTTTTTCACCTCTTTCCTGGCTGGGTTTGATGTGGGCGGGGCCAATATGTGGGCTCATGATGTCACAAACCCACAGTAGGGAATGACCCCGCCCCTCTGACACTACAATGGAAAGTCACAGAGTAGTTCATCTCAGTCCAGTCTGTTGTTAGCTGATGTCACTGCCTTAATTGAAAGTTAACAGTCAGTTAAATGCTGTTTTTTTGTTCAATGTGAGGTAAATTTACCAAACCTATCAGCAACAGTGGTCTATGGATCATTTAAAGCATCAGAACAGAGATTTGAGCTAGGAAACTGGATTTGTCTCTTTTTCTAGGTCAACAAAAGGTCATGAGGCAGGCTAAGGGCATGAGTGCTTTCCTCAATTCAGATTGGAGCATTTTTTTTTTTTTTTTGAGAGGATCATATTTCTCCTGAGTGGGCGTGGCTTCAGCTCATTTAACACACACGCCCACACCATCCTGGAGCAGATTTTACTGCCTCTTTTCTCATGATTTAGAAGCTTAATTTCATAAACTTAGAGATGTTTTAGATGACTGAAATTCGATTTAGGGGTTCATAACACAGTGACCTGTCATACAACAAACCTGAATACAGATTTATTTTCACTTTACAGGGTCTTTAAGTATTTTTTGCATTGACCATCATGTTGTTGCAGGGGACAGGACACATTTTGAATAGACTTTTGTTAGTATTTTTATTATTGTGCATTTAAAAGTTTGGTTCTTCAGGAAAGTAACTAACAAGTTAGAGTCCTGCCAAAGTAAAATAAATAAATGATGTGTTTTTCCCCACATAACCCAGCTCTACTCTTACCATGATTGTTATTCGTTTAATGGCTCTAGAGCTTTTGTATCCTAACATTAAGCTGTTTTTTTTTTTTTTTTTAAACATGTCTTCTTGATCACTTTTCTGCACTCCTGCAGTTAAGTGTCTCCTTCTTGAAGTGACTTTTAGAAAGCCCCTTGTTTCACTCGGCTTATTAACACCCACTGTGCAAGTTCGCTCCAGGTGCTTTTTGTTATTTTCGGGAGCTGCTCTGATTACTTGTGTGCACACTCCCAGCTTTCTTTCTTCTAAACTCTCCCTGTTTCTTCTTCACCAGGCGTCTGGATGTGTTTTAAGTGCACTGTAGCCTGAAAGAGCTGATGCTTATTTTGAAGTTTGGCAGTCTGCAGCGTGCTTTGACAACAGCAGCTCTTCTATTCACTTCAATGACTCTGCCTCGGAGACAATTTTAGCACCAAATTACATGGTGACATTTCAAACACTAACAGACAAGGTGATGCAAGTTTACAGCTCGACACAGCTCGGTAATTAAAATAAATTTAAAGTGATATTGTTATTGAGCCCTGGTGTCTGCTTGAGTCTGAATGACTATTGAATCATGGCGTTTTCAGAGCAATATCCTTAATTGCACATTAGTTTTCTAACTCTGGCCTAAATTTCAGTATTTTCTGCCGTAGCGTGTGTTTAAAAGCCTGGCGGTGCATAACACTGATGAAGCAGCCAGAGAGATAATCAAATAATTATAAATGAGAACCGTTCTGCTTCATTATGCTTCCCTTTGAAAAACCCACTGCCTCATTTTTCCATGACAAATGCAGATTACGCTCTGTCCAAGGCTACAGGTTGGTCCATGTATATTTAGCTTTGATTATGCTGCAGACGGCACCAGGCTTTACAATTTAATTTCCTGCACAGACGTGAGACGTTATTTTGATTTGTATTCAGACGCAGCGATGGAAAAAGAGCTCCTAATAGTGTGTCCACATCTGACATTTACCAAAGATGCAGAGAGCACAGAGGACAGATGAATATCTCTGAAGTTTATTTGCCAGCTCTGAGTGTGAACACGATCGATGTAAACATATCAGACGCTGCACACCAGCAGCTCAGCAAACACACACGATGATGGAGAGATCCTCTGGGTTCATATCACCGAGCCTGGACTGTTCCTTTAACCTCATCATTTTGGCTGTGTCTACGATCTAAGGACCATTCCTGTGTGGACAAAATAACTAAATGGACAAAAGTATGTGTTTGCCTGACCATTACACCATATGCAGCTATAACAGCCTCCACTCTTCTTGGAAGGCTTTCCACTAAAGGAAGTGTTTCTGTGGGAATTTGTGCCCATTCATTCTGTAGACCAGTGTTACCCACTTTTCCTTGGAGCCCCCCTACATGTACATTAGAAAAGCAAATGAGGAGGAGTTTAAAGTGGTAAAAGGGGGGGAAACTATCTAAAATGGGTTAAAAGTGGCAAAAATACAGCAAAAAATAGCCTGGCAAAGTGGTGAAAAGGGGTTAAAGAGTGGCACACAGGAGCAAAAGTTGGGAGGAAAGTTGCAAAAAAGGAGTTAAAATTGGCAAAACTGGTTCAAAAGTGGCAAAAAATAGTGCGAGAAATAATGAAAAAGGGTTAAAAGTGGCAAAAATAGAGGAAAAGTAGCAAAATAGTTAAAAGAGTGACACAAGAGGGATAAAACGTGCAGGAAAAATGGTTTAAAAGGGGTTAAGAATGGTGAAAATTTGTGTTACAGAGGGAAAAAGGGGCAAAAAATATCAAAAAGGGGATAAAAGTGTCTAAAATGAGCTAATGGTGCTAAATCCCGATTAGAAAGGGCCCATTCTCTGGGATTTTCAGGGGCCCAGCTAAGTCTGTGGTCAGGCCCGTCTCATTGTGGTCTGCTGCATTATAGATAATAGGGATCGATCTCACTGGTAATGTCTAAAAAATATCCTACATTTTGAAAGAAAATACAAATACTAAGACCATTATTTGTTAATCAGACCAAAATATTTATTTAGTTTTGTGTACTTGAAAGTCTGGCCCCCAGAGTTTCTGTTGAGAATAAACGTGACGCTTGCACTTGATGACCCCTGCTGTGGAGCATTCATGAGGTCAGGCACTGGTGTTGGACCAGAAGGCCTGGCTCACAATCTCCATCCCAGTTCATCCCATAGGTTCTGGATGGGGTTGAGGTCAAGGCTTTATGTGGACCAGTCCAATTCTTCCACACTGAACTTTTAAAACCAGGTCTTTCTAGTCCTCCTTTGTGCTCTGGGTCACAGCCATGCTGGGACATAAAAGGGCCTTCCCCAAAGTGCTGCCACAAAGTGGGAAGCACAGCATTGTCCAAAATGTCTTGGTATGCTGAAGCATTAAGATTCACTGGAGATAAGGGGCCTGGACCAAACCCTGAAAAACAGCCCCATACCTTTATCCCTCCTCCACCAAACTTCACCGTTGGCACAATACAACCGAGCCGGCAATGTTATCCTGCATCTGCCAATCCCAGACTCACCTATCTGACTGCCAAACAGAGAATCCAACTCAGCAACTTTATTTGTCCCCATCTGGACACATAAAGCATGTAGGAGCACACAGCAGTAAATGTAAGAGCACGCATTTATAAAGAAATAAACCACCAACAGGTCATTCATTCACTGATTGTTCCGGGCTATCAATCAAGAATAGTCCTAAATCTGTGGGAAAAAGCAAAGTGCAAAAGCTCCCTCTTCCTCCTGCCGTAAAGAAAAAAGATGGCTGCTGATGGGAACATTTGTTGAGGTTTCAAATGAAAATGCTGTTGACAGAATTAGATTTAAGCACACCACAGAGAACCACAGAGTCATAATGAAGCTTTAAGAAATTCTGTTAAAGAAAAAAATAAATCTTATTGTGTGCAGCACAAGGGATCCAGATAAGCATGCAATATCTCCTGTATGTTCAACTTTGTGGAGACAAATGTTTATCCATTTTCTACCCTGACTGAAGCTCCATGTATGAGATATGGTCAGAGTTTAGTGTCAGCTGGTGGCTGAGCAAACACAAGCTTATGTTGTCAGAGACAGCAGAAGCCACCCTGGTTGATGGATGATCACATAATCCTGCCTAAATCGATGTAAGACAATGAACCACTGCAGCTTAAGGATTGATTCTACATTTAAATGATTGAGGTTTCCCTCCTTCTGGTTGTTACGTCAAAGGTTTTAAAATAAAACAGAAGGGAACGGCTTCAGTGTCATCTGGAGAGACTGATGTTTGCACGATCCACTTTCAATTGATCTAAATAATAAAAATAGTAAAAGAGCAAACCCGACATCATTAATCTTACGGGATATAGATTCAGCGGATATAAAGGATTTCAAGATATTCCAGGAAATGACATCACTGAGCAAAAACATACCAAAATAGACTCTGAATGAGTCTTTCTTTCCCCCTTTTGTGTATTTCTTTCTTTCTCTTATTTTTTATCTTGAGAACACTTTGTTTGTAAAATCTGAGAATGTTTTCTGATTATAAAAAGAAGAAAAAAACATAGAAATCTTGTTTTTTTTTTCCTTTGAAATAGAAAAAAATGATCTTGTGTTCTTAATAGATTTTTTTTTTCTTCAACGTCCCTAATCCTCTTCTGTTTTTCTTTGTTTTTGATACTAAAACACTAAAACACTATTTTAGCATTGTTTGCCACGCTATGGCCCAAGAGCCAAACGTGGCCCCTGGTTCATTTGTAGTTGACCCCCAGCAAGAAAAAAAACAAAAAAAAAACAGAATTAAACTCTACCCACTGCAGAGCATGCTGTTTGTTCTTCTTAGTCCTGGCACTGATCGCGTTGATGTGTTTATTCTGAAATTATTTTGACAAGAAAAAAATTCTTGACATGTTTTCTGTCATGACTAAATAAAAAAAGCAGCATTAATGGTAAATAAACCATCGAAAACCAAAATAATCAAACAGCTTCAATCTAATGCCCTGATGAATAAAGAGAGCAACAAATAACACACGGATCACTCATTTGGTCCACAATCTTCTCCTTCTTAATGTCCAGAGTACAGAGCAAATGGCTCTATCCATCCATCCATTTACTCATCCTGTGGAGGGTTGTTGGGGTGCTGGAGCCTATCCTAGCTGAGAGGCAACAGGTAGAGTACACCCTGGACTGGTCGCCAGTCAATCGCAGGATTGACATATAGAGACAAAAAACCAGGCATGCTCACATCTACGGCCAATTAAGCACCACCAATTAACCTAAGAAGCGTGTTTTTAGTGGTTGGAGGAAGCCAGAGAACCTGGAGAGAACCACGCACGCACAGGGTGAACATGCAAACTCTGCACAGAAAGGCCCTGACCGGGACGTGAACCGGGGCTTTCTTGCTGTGAGGCAACAGCACTAACTCCTGCACCGCCGTGCAGCTCATGCAAATAGCTCTAGTCACCTTGAAATGAATAAATATTATGTTTGGCAGTTTTGCACTTCGCTCTGATTTTTTTGTCTGAATGTGGAGAGAGTTTTGTGTCTGTTTAATGGAGCGTCATTTTCATCCTGACCAAAGTGAAGCCAGTGGTGGAAACTGGCCACTCTGGAATCCTTACCAATACTGAGCCTTTTGCCTTTTTGGCTATTAAAGGTCACATATTATGTAAACAAACTTTTTCAGGCTTTTCTAAGAAAAACATGTGCCCCTGGCCTGTGCACAACCCCCAGAGAATCAGAAAAATCCATTCCCCTCTCTCTTTCTTTAGCTTCCTTTCTGAAAATGTGTGCTGAAATGTCAGCAATTCTCAGATTTCCCCCCCATGATGTCATGTGGGGAGTTAGCCCCGCCCCCAAGTTTGGTTGGCCCTCCCTGCTTGGAAAAAAGTTCTACCCTTCTCCCTGATCCTGCGCTCAGCTGAGAGGAGGGCCACATCCATTTCCTTGGAGGGGTGGAGTCAGGGGCGGAGTCACACAGCTCATTAAGGTTTAAAGCTACAGCAGGGCTGAAACAGAAGGTCCTTTAGACATGCAAAAGTCCAATACTGGAGTGTTTTTTCAGCAACAAACTTCACAGGCATGTTTTCCTCTGAGACCAACATTAACTTGTCTTAAAAGGGTAAAATATGTGACCTTTAATGTTTTTCCCCCCTTCAAGCATACCCCCTGTCCAAGCACCTTTTAATCTCTACTGGATTAGTTTTGCCAAAACCACATGGGGTATTTCAAAGTCCAAGATTCCATGAGTCTTCACTTTCAGTGAAGGCCGTTGATAATTCAAACTTTTGCTGAAGATGCTTCATTGTCCTTGTTGACATGATAGCAGTAGCCATGAATCCAAACCACAGCGGCTGCTAGTGGTGGGCGCTATCATCAGAGGTGTAGACATGGTGTTTGACTGAGATGTCGGGCCTTTTAGTAATTCTGCTGCTCACTGCAGAGTGTCGACTTTAATTCTTCAGCTGACTAATCCAACACATCCCTCACACAAACAGGTGTCATTGTTTTAAAACTTTAAAGTAACGTCAGTTAGCCGTTCATGTCTTCACGCTGTGTTGGCCTCACAAGGACACAACCTGCCTCCTGCCCGAGCTCCGAGTCTGATTATTGTAAGTCTGATGATGGAAGCTCCATCTTAAGAGGCGTAGAGAGAGGACCGCAGTATGAGGGATGACAAACTCACAGTATTACCATTTTAATTTCTTGGGAGTTCATGTCAGTAATACTCAGAGCAGCCCGGGGTGACTCACATATTTCTGCAGCTCTGCTCAAAGGCCAATATCTGTGGAGGGTGGAGCTGCTCCCCGTGCTGCACGGATGTCTTAACCTTAAGCACAGTGCAGCTGATAAAAACAGCGAGCTGAGAAGGTCAACCGGGACTCGGCTGTGTGTCCGGGGCTCCGTTATCATACTTTATTAGAAGTGATACCTTCCGCTCTTTCAATTATATAGGGAAAAGATTAGGACTTTTTCATTAACCTCCTGTCTCTCTTACATAGAAAAGAAGCTTCGGCGCGGTCACACGAAATTACAGAAATTATCCCTGATAGCCGTCTTACACAATTTTGACTGGGAGCTGCAAATCCTGTTTTCAGCAGCTGCTTATTACACTGCTGGATTGGCTCTGCCAATCATTACCACCAGGCCTTTCCTTCAGCATTTACTCAACTTATCAATCCTGATTTAGAAACCCCTTTCTCTGATGAATGATCTCAGCTATCGTGGCCTGAACAGTCCTACCTTCAGTGGTGGTATGTATCCATATGCATGCATCACTGTGCGCTGATTTTTATTGGAAGAGGCATCCATGAAATAGACAGAAAATAATGCTGTTAATAGCATCCTGTGAAGCTGTCAGTGTGTGTTAGGGTTATTATTTTAGGAATTTTCCTTTAACCTTTATGTCCTCCTCGGGCATTGTTGTCCATTTTTCTCAACTTTTTTTTTTTTTTTTTTTTTTTTTTAATTTGTGATCATTTTGCTTCAGCTTGTGGCATGAATTTTTGCAGGAACTTTTCTTTCTAGTTACATTTTTGAATCAACATGTTTGATTCTTTCATGTCATTTATACTCGAGGCATTTTGTACCCTCTGAACACCTTCGAGGCAAAAATGTACACTTACAAAAAAAAAAAAAACTGCCATTAAATCAGCATACGTCGATATTTTTTTTCTACTTTTTTCATAAATCTCTTTAACAACTTCAGACCTGCTCAAAATTACCAAACATTCAATTATTCCCAAGATTTTAACCCTTTAAATGCCAGTTTGATTATTTGAAATATTTCAAATTTTACTGTAAAAGAACAAAAAGTGGATTATTTTCCATATAATAAATAGCAGAAAGATAGGGCTTTGGGGTGATAAGAGTCTTGGATGGGTCAAAGATTAGCAACAAAATTGATTTGACTGCATTTGTATTTGTGTCAGAAATACCCTCTGGACATCTTCGAGGGAAAAATTGCCCCACTGACTTCCATTAAAACCACACTTTTTTAATCTCACTGTCATTGCAGTATAAAATCATGCATTCTTTAATGTCAGCATTTCAATTTGAGGAAATCTAGTGAAATTTGACATTTTTACCGTACTCCACCAGATTCAACCATTGTTCATCCCATTGTAGGACAATGCACCAAATTCTTGTATTTTTGCCAGTTATATTATGGAGAGTTTTTATGTGTGTGAGTATGTGTGTGTGGGTGCGTGCATGCCGGGAGTCGTGTGTGTGGGGGGGTGAGGAGTTTGTGTGTGAATCTGTAAGCATGCACTGATCATTTCAGGGGTGAAAAAAGGGGTGATCGTCTTAAAAGATGTGTTTCATGTGTCTTTGAAGAGGTGAATGAGTAAGATGGGACTATCTCCATCATGCGTGTTCAACATTCCTGATGTATACATGCAACTAAAGAAGAACATGCCCTCTGAAAGTCTCTCGTGCACAAAACTCCAGAGCAAGAGACATTCAGGGTATTATTATTAACCTGACACGGGAGACAGATTGAGTTGGAGGGGTGATGTGAACCTAATAAACTATTAAAATGGTAATGTTTTGTCCTCCATAACTTGGATTCTGAGATGTGCTGCCGTTTTTGAAATTTTTGAATGATGGGAGATAGATTGTTTGCACCCTGAGCGGTGTTAGAGAGTGG
The DNA here is from genome assembly GCF_018320785.1 of Cheilinus undulatus. Taxonomy (NCBI): domain Eukaryota; kingdom Metazoa; phylum Chordata; class Actinopteri; order Labriformes; family Labridae; genus Cheilinus; species Cheilinus undulatus. The sequence continues at coordinate 2,812,071 of NC_054876.1, forward strand.
AGAATTGAATGAACACATTCACCACGGGTCAGTCAGAGCAACAGGACACATGATGTAAGCATATGCCACCCTGGGGAGCAAATTACATAATGTGAGCTCAACAGGAAGCTGTGTCATATCGATCCATGATTCTTCACCATCAGAGAAGGCAGTTGGTAAATCAAACTATTGCTGAAAAGCAAAAACATCTTTTGCACCAATGAAAGCTTCCAGATCTGTTCCTTGCTCTCTTTTGAATAAAAACAAATGTCCTGTTCTGATTGAATCGTCCAGAATGTTATTATTTATAGGCTAATGTGAGGGATGACTGATAATAAGCCTGGACGATTATTGATGCTGACAATTATCAGTACCTGTACTTTATTTAACTAATCCACTCATCCATTTCTACACCGCTTATACCCTTGGGGTCACAGGGGAGGCAGGTGTCATTTGGCGAGGGGCGGGGTACACCCTGGACTGGTCGCCAGTCAATCCCAGGGCTGACACATATATTGAGACAGACAACCAGGCCTGCTCACACTCACACCTACGGCCAATTTAGAGTCACTGATTAACCTAATGAGCATGTTTTTAGTGGTGGGAGGAAGCACTGATCCATGCCCAGGCCCACTTGCAGTCTGTACTCAGTCTGAAACAGCAGGTGGCGGTATGGTTTACAAACCCGCCAAGGAGGACAAAGAAGAAGAAGATACCATGGCAACCACTCGGTTCATGACCTGAGCGATGATTGTTTTTATTTTAACCCAGCAAAAACACCCATCCTGCCGGCCCAGAATCCAGATGTGGTCCAACCAAGACTTGAACCCGTGACTCCATAGCCCCTGCCCTTACAGACGGAGCTACTGCTCTATGAAGAATGCTATTTTTTAAGAACAAAATACTGATCCTGCCATCAGGGAGGAGGTTTATTGATGCCAGGACTAAATTATCCGTTGGCACTGCCATCATCACACATCACAAACTAAATTGCCCTCCAGGTACAATGAGGATGTTTCTCATATTAGATTCTCCTGTAATGGAAGGAAAACCGACCGACCTTCTCATAAAGACACCATGGAAACCCAGACCAGAGAAAATCACAAGAATGGTACTGTGAGTCCAGTGTTCCAGTGAGGATGATGTAGCATGCATTTAAAGAATGTCACTATAATGAAGTACACACAAAAATGTCACTGGAATTAAAAAAAGGTGAGAAAAGGTCAGGTTTTTATATTGCGCTCTATGTGACTCGCTCTCTGTCAGCAGGTTGTTACAGCTTGGTTTGTATCTTCCTGTTAGAAATGCCAAGTATATCTTTGTTTTTCATGACTGAACGTCTATATTTGACAATGCATAAAGCTTTTATTTATGGTGGAATCAAATGTTTGCTTTATTTTATTCTGTTTCTAAGAGGAACAGATCATAACTAGTGCAGGAGGCACTTGGTGTTCTTTACAAAATGTTTATGTGTCCTTATTGGTGTTGGCTGATGGCAATGGAAGCATCACATAACAGAAAAAATCCAATATGCTGCATCTCTACAGAAAAGACTCCTGATGTATTAACAACCACGGGTTAAGTTTGCTCAGTAAGTCTGAGTGAGAGCTCTGGCAGATTATATCCAGAAGGACTGACTTCCAGTGAGTGGGTGTGGGAGGTGACATCAGTAAGATGTGACCAGTGGGATCTTTGTTCATGAAACAAAGCTTTTATTCTCTTCTGCCCGCCAGCGTCTTCTCTTTCATTCATTTGTTTCTGTCAGATGTCTTCATAGCGGTAAAGTCTCTTCCTCATCTTACAGATGTTTTCAGTGTGACTTGCTGAACTTTGCAGCAGGCTGCTGACGTCAGGTCGGGTCAGGCTGATTCAAACATGGAGCTCATGTGTAAAAGGAGCTTCTGTTTGTGCAAGAGAAGAATACAATGTGAAATCATGCAGAGCAATAAGGTCAAAGGGGCGGGTTATGGGGAGTGCTTTGGCTGTAACAGCACCTCTCCACACCAGTCGAGTAAAACTGTGACTGAAATAGTTCATCGACAGCCTTTTTCCAAGAGAAAGACTAGACTAAGACTGGCTAAAAATAGATATTTGATGACTAAAACTAGATTAAAATGAACTTTAGTTTTTGTCTGACATTATAAATCCATCAACTCTGTCTAAATACTGTGCATCTGTAGCTCTTCTGCCTCTCAGCTGTAGAAGCAGGGACCCCATGTTTGGCCGGGTGCATGTAACACACTTCGATGGTTTGGTACCAGATTTAAGCAAGAGCCTGGACTAAGATAGGACTAAAATGTGGGACTTTTTATGGAATAAAACTATGAAACTATAATCTACAGATCCTGTTGACTTAGAGCAGGGGTGTCAAACTCAGTCCCAGCAGGGCCAGATTCTGGATTTAGGTCTCACCTGAGAGCCTACTAGGGTCAACACAACCTTAAACCGTCAACCTCATTTTCACCAGTAATAAAATATTCAAAAAACAGCCTTTGACAATAAATCAGTTAGAAATTTAAAAAGGAAAAATAATGAATGTAAAAGCTCAAAATCTGACATAAAAATTCCATCTTATTAGTTCAAAATGTCAGAACACAATAAAAAAAAATAGCAAAATAATGTCAATGAAGGTCAAAATATGAGATAAAAATTTAAATCTTAAATTTTAAAGCCAAAATATGTCTAAAATTTAAATTGTGAGTCTGATAGGTCAAAATATGGCATTAAAAAGCCAAAGTAAGGAGTGCTAGAATTCAAAATAATGACTTAAAAAGTTAAAAAATTGACTTAACCTTAAAATTGTGAATCTAAAAGATTAAAATAAGATATAAAAAGTCAAAATTATTCATTTAAAATGTCATATATGAGAAAAAATAGTATTAAAAAGCCAAAATAATGAGTTTAAAAGGTAAAAATATGACTTAAAAATTAAAATTGTATCTTTAAAAGATAAAAATATGACGTATTAAGTCCAAATTATGAGTTGTAAAGGTCAATGCATGAAATAAAAAGTCAAAATCAGAAGTTTGAGTCATAATCCTGAGATGCAAAATTAAAGATATAAAATAAAAACCCAAATTAATCTCTTTACCTACATTCCTGATTTTTTTTTTTTTATGCATTTTCTTACTCTTTTTTTTTAGATTTTTATGGCTTAACAAGGATATTTTAGATAATCAAGATGAAGTTTTTACATTTTTATACTGGAGGAAATCTGCAGACCTCATACTGGTGGGCCAGTTATGACACAAATATGATATGATCTTGCAGGTCAGACTTAATCCTTACCCGGGTCAGATTTGGCCCCCGGGCCTTGGGTTTGACACCCCTGACTTAGAGCTTTCAGTGTCCAGGTTTTCTCCTCTTTCCTTTAGTTAAAACTTTTTTTTCTCAGAAGACAATTTGAGATAAGGAGGAGCCGGTCTTTTCTCCTACATCTGACTTAGCCATGACCAACCTCTGCTCAATTTCAAGCCAAATGCACCAAACAATATCAAATATGATCTTAGCTGTACCCAGTCTTATCATACGGGATCACATGAACGTTCATGGAGTAGTGAGCATTGCAAAATATCAGGCTCCCATCCAGTCTAACTTCAACTTATCAAGAACAGATAGCACAAACCAGTCTGTTTAACATCAGCCAAGTCTCCTGAAGTGTTTTTCATAAAGCCCCTTGTGTCCACCTGCTCTGCTGGCTTGTATTTAGTAAATGCATTAAGAATACGATAGAAAAGACTGGTACATTCCCTCATAGAGGTTGCAGTTTTCTTTAAATGAATGATGAATGAAGGAGGGAGAAGCTTTTTAAATGTGGTTGCACGCTCTAAAATCAATGAGCACCTGCAGGACAAGGGACAGCTCTGTGTTCCTGTCTGACACGTCCTGTATTTTAGAGGAATGCTGATCTGTTTATTCCAACAAGGCTTCCTCCTAAGCTGCATACTCATCAAACACAGATTTAATTTGTCCAACGAGGAAATTACATAAAAAGTCACAGAAACCAAACATGTCTGAGTAAATGTCCTGTGGTTCTGCTGTCGATCACGGATGACTCACTCTCTCATCTTCACAGATCATCCTCCACACAGGACGGGCTGCTGTTGTCTTTTGTGACTTTTATTACCTGTCAGTGTTATCTCTGGCTTTTTAAACCTGCACCTGCTCCATCGGCTACACCCAGGTGTGACTCAAACAGGGATCAAGTCCAGCTGGTGGACTTTAAGTCGGTTGCAACTTTCACCTCCAAGTCAAACCTAATTAACACCAAGGTGTAAACCCAGGTGGTGCACTGGGCTCCAGACATCAGCTGTTTTCAAACTGTTCTTCTGTAGTCTAGCGGTGTGTGCTGATCTGGCTAAAATACAGCTTGCAGAATGCAAGCGAACGCTTAAACCACCGCATTCCAAGAATACCTGCATGTTTCAGTTATTCAGTATGCATCAGAGCAGTCTGCTCTAGTGTACTGTTTACCACAATGTAAATCATCAAAAATCAAAGGTTAAAATGCAGACTGCATGGATCTGCCTTAACAGAGGTACACTTTATTGGCATTAGCATTGCCTCTGATGCATTCAAAGTGCTTTTAAAGTTACAATGTGAATTGAATCAGAACTGGGAAGGTACTTACAGTTTTTAAGTTGCAGTTTCACATCTCTCAGGTGAATGCTCACCTTTTTGGATATTCTGCTAACTAAAAATGAATCACTTTTAAGCTTTTTAACCATTTGCTGCTACAGTTCTCCCCTGTATACCAGGCTGGATACTAGCTAAACCATACCAGCATGCTGTAATAGATTAAGCAATTTAAAGTCATACTGACAAATACAGCCAAATGCATTATACAATATGCAGTACATCCTGTGATGAGCCCCAATTCAGTCCAGTGTTTCTCACACTCAGTTTTTTTTTTTGTCACTGCAACCCATAGATGCTTGTGATAACCCTAACCCTAACCCTTACTACAATCAGGATCTCTCTTGGATCTCTGGATGGGGCCTATATGGGACTCACATGGGTTGACCCACACATGGGAAATCACAGGTGGGGCCACCATGGAAACTAGGCATGAACGATTTGAGAAAATAATCAAATTGCAATTTTTCTCCCCAATATTGCAATTGTGATTTGATATGCGATTATTTCTTAAGTTCATCATCTTATAAATTTTCCAACAAACACAAGCAATAAATCATTCCATTTTATAACCAACACAATACTAGACTAAACAAGGGTTGAACGATTTAAAAAAATGATATTATTGTCATGATTTGACTCATCCTGCAAATTGGATATGAATCGATGCATCGAAGGGAATCATGACATTTATGTCATTCTCCTATTTGATAAGAAAAACATACAAAAATGAAGGAAGTTCAATTTTGAAAATGGCACTTGACTTATAACATGATATATAAAGCATAACATCTCTGCTGCTGCTGCTGCAAAAAAAAAAAAAAAAAAAAACAACAGTTTTAAACTTGTATTTTGACACAACTTTGAAGTTCAAGAATATTGCACCTGCTGCGATTTGAAAATTGCAGAAGTCCATATCGTGATTTAATCTAATTTGTGCTTAATTGCCCAGCCCTAATAGAAACTATGGACAAACCCACGTGGGACCCATATTGTAGCCCACATATAGCCCATATGGGGCCCATATTGTCATGCTGACTGGGTCCCGACGAACCGGACCATCCAGGATTAGAGTTTGTTTAAAGTGGACCAAACAGCTCTGGTGTGAAAGCGCCCTAAAGCAATGGCTGTGTCAGCTTCTGCAGCTCCATTTCAAATGTGTGCCATCAGCAGCGTTCACCAGCAGCTCTCAACCAATCAGCAGCTGGTGTGCATCACCAGATCCTGAGCACACCTGCAGCACAGCACAGAAACAAACAGAGAAAAACAGAACCAGCCTCAGGATTGAGACTGCTGAGAATAACAAACATACAATGAAAAGATAAACCCTCAGACATGTATGTTTCTTCCTTGTCCTTAGCTGCTTTTGAGCTTTTAAATAACTGTCAAAGCACTAAAAGTAAGACGTTCTTGTGTCATAAATGATCGAACTACCACCTGAGGTCTCTGAGGCTGTAGTTTCATTTGTTGTTGTAGATATTTTAGCATCTCAGCATCACCTTTAGGTTGACTTCCTGAGCTCTCTAACATCATGCCAACAACATCAGAACACAGACGACATTACCCTCCCACAGTATCCATTATCATCTTATTTCAAGGCTGTAATAGTCGATCATTATCCTGCCATTATCCAGTTCACTGAATGAAAACGTTGTACGTGTGATAGCAGAGGGAAAAGTGCTTTACAATGATATCAGATTGTTTTATCTGTGTTATCATATTTTGCAGACTCCAGTGGTCAAATAACATTTCATTTTATTTTTCCCAGCAGCCTCAAACTCCATATCAACTCCTCTGCAGCCAAGAGAAAAGAAGTATTTGTTAAAGTTTAAATAAAGTTGAGCAAAGCACAAAAAGTTCAAATAGCCTCAGAAGACGGAGCTATCTAAACCAGTGTTGAACATTATCGCCGTTCACAGAGAACACTGGAGTTTGGCAGAATTATCTAGAAAAGAACAACTGCAGAGTTTTTACTTAATGTTACAGAAGGAGTGATAAATGCAATGGGAAACAAATGAGCGGCATTTAACAGAGCTGATAAAAAAGCATAATTATTTTAATGCTGCAGAGTTCTGAGTTTATATTTCCCATGTTCATGTCCAGCTCTGTGTACAGGTATTCTCTTCAGCAGCATTAAAAAAGACTATCCCAGCTGTCACTGGGCGAGAGGCAGGGTACCTGACATCTAGAGACAGACAACCAGGCACACTCACAGTCACGCCTACGGCCAATTTAGAGAGATCAGTTAACCTAATGAGCATGCCTTTGGTGGTGGGAGGAAGCCGGAGAACCCGGAGAGAACCACGCACGCACAGGGTGAACATGCAAACTCCTCACAGAAAGGCCCTGACCGGAAAGTGAACCAGGAACCTTGTTGCTGTGAGGCAACAGCGCTAACCCCTGCGTCGCTGTGCAGCCAGTATCTGTTACACATTTTCATAATGAATCCATCCATTTTGGAGTTTCTAGTACTCTCTGTAAAGTCAAATCATGCTGCTTGATTAACCCAGGGAGCATCTTAACCTCCGATTTCCATATACAGCGTGCACGCTGTGCACTGAAGCGCCACGGGTTTGCTCTGACCGAGGAGAGCGAGTCGAGTGCACTGATCACTGATCAGCAGGAAGAGATCACGGGAAAACTGCGAGTTCATGCAGGAAGAGTATGTCAACAGCGGACTATTTTATCTTTTGGTGTTAATCTATCATCCTTTCCAGTATAAGTCCATGATATTATTGCTTCCTCCACTGAGTGAGTACATTAGGAACTTGAAAGGTTAATATTTGCTTAAAGGATCTGTGGTTTTATGCAAAATTCTTTGGCTAAATATCCCCAGAAGTTAACTTTTCCTCGTCAATGGCGCCATTGTAGCTCTGTGACCCACTGACCTCTCGGTGACCCTTTGCTGTCACTGCAGGATGAGACGTAATGTTGATATAGTGATGATTTACTGTCAGGAGTCCGTGCATTGTGTTTTATTTTGAAAGAACCGGATGTTCTATGTTTGTGACTTCTATGGTTGGTGCTTTCTGAATGACAGTGAATTTATAAGGTTTGGCAGCGGCCGGCGCTAAAATAGACCTGCAGTGTATCTGAAACGAAGCGGAGCGAAGTGCCACTCCAGGCACGCGCCTCTGCCAGTCTAGGGCGCCGGCTATGGAAATGCTCTGATAGACTAGAGAGGGAGCGAAGTGCTCCGCAGTACGATTCGCCGGCGTTCCACGGCGCACACTGTATATGGAAATTGGGGGTTAGTGAAGGTGTGCAGTTTTGAGGATTAACGCTGTGATCATAGTCTTACATGTAATTTTCAGTTAGCACACAGTGGCTTTTCAGTATGAAACCCTGCTTTTAAACTCTTAAACTGTTTTTAAATGTGAAGACATTGATTGTTTGTTTCCGCCTGTGCTCTCTCTCTGTTGGCTGCCTGCTCCTGGCTGATACCTGTGTGAAGTTATTTCTTTATTTTGGCGTTAAAATGGGTATAATCTCTGTGGACTGAGCTGGTTTTCAGTACAAGAGGAGGTGCTGGGGCCAGAGGGAAAACATTTATTAATTTTCAACAGTTATTAAAAACCGGATGATAGAATCAGAATCTAGTTAACCTGGAGTTCAGGCTTCACACCCACAGCGTGAGCCGCTCCGCTTTTTCTGTTTGGATTTGGCCTTTGTGTGATGTAAGCCCCCCCAGACTGGCTTTTCTTTGCATTGTTGGCCCTTATCATTGGCGCTGTGAAAAGAGCCAACATTGCTGCTGTTTTAATTTCAAGCTTATTAAAAAGGAGGGATGGGACTGGGAGAGAAGTATTAAAGGGTAGAATTAGCATGTGGAGACATTCCTCTGTGAAATTACTGCCGACGACGACAGCTGAAGTTACCTTGAGCGTGCACTGAGTTAGGCAGATTCACTGTGTTTACTTGTTTCAACAGAGGCTTAATTAAGCCATCACTCGCTGAGAAGGCCTGGTAATCATGGCTAAATTAGTCAAGCTAGTATTTTAGAGGTGAAAGAAAATATGCTAAGGATAGCTAATTAGTCTTAAAGGAGCTGCAGGAGCAGCATGAGCCAAAATCTCTTTAAATGACTTAAATACAATGAGTTCTATATTCTTAAACAGGGGAATGCTTCTCTGTCAGGCTGAAGAAATCACACAGCCAGCTGTGCTCACTAATGCACTTGGCAAACTCCTTTCTGAGGAGCTGCGCTTCGGTGTATTGGCTCCACTTTGAGGAGGTGAGTGCAGAGACTCGGTGCCAGCCTCGGGGTGTGTTGTACACTCTGCTTTTATTATTATTCTGCATGTTTGATGCTTTAATGACTCTTTGAATTTTACTTTTCCCAAGTGCCTCATTACAGGATGTGCACTTGGTGTGATCATAGTCAGGAGCTCGCCAACATTTATTGCAGACAATATGTTTACCAATTAATCATTTATAGGAGTCCCACAAGTGAAAGGAAAAATGATTTTAATTATTCTCTCTCAAACACCTGTAAAACAGCGGATGTCTGCTTTCACTGAGTCTGGAATGGTTTCTAAATTAAAGGGATGAGATGTTTAAAGACGGGCCTGTACTTATCTAATCCACGTGCCCTGCTGCTCTCGTTGTTAAGTTAGAAGCCAAGTCCACACTTTGGTGAGTATTTGAAAAAGGTGATATTTTTGTGGAAGCTCACCCATAAAGGGGAAGAAGGGGAAAGCCTTCTTTTCTGCCAAATGGAGATCAGCAAAATCATGGTCCATTGTAAAGTAAAGCTGCAATAACCATGTTTTATTTCAGCCTGAATGAGAACCATTCTCATCAAAGCAACAAAAAATAGCTTTTATTTATTCATCCTGTAGTAAAATATAATCTTTTTTAAAATGTAACCCTCATTTCTTAAAACAGAGTTAATTTTTCAATGGTAATGTCAACAGTGTGGATGGTAGTGATGGGCTGTTCGTTAACGAGCCAGTTCAAATCATTAATCATTACAACTGTTCTTTTATTATTTATTTTATGTTGTGTATTATGTGATTGATTATCAGGAATGATCTTTCACATATACACTTCCACAAGGCATATCTCGCAGTAGGGATACAAGCCTGATAGTATAACATTATTGGTTTATATCAGGTGTGTCAAACAGCCCAGCTGTGAGCAGATATCATTTGACTCGCAAGGTGTTTTAGGGGAGACAATATATTCAAAAAAAATAATAGCATGATATTTTCATCAGTTCAAAAAATTGAGCACAGCTGGACTACTACTAAATGTGGTGGGTTAAATGAATACAACTGGTACCTGAATGAAGAGACACTTGGGAGCTGAAAGAGCCGGCTCTTCTTGCTGAGCCGAGCCAAATGATCCGGATCATTGAAAATAGACGAAATTCTCATCACTAGTGGATGGGAACATTGACTAAAACATTTGGAAAGTAATGTCAGATTTTACAGTGAAGCAATGCTCTGCACAAACCTCAGGATGACGGAAAATAAAGTAGAAGAGCCTGAAATGAAAATAATGAAATAAAACCAACAAGAATTTTAACAAAATTGATAAAAGGGGCAAAAACTGGCTGACAAAAAGTAGAGTACAGTGGTTCCGAATAGATACTTCATTACAAAAGTGAGGCCAAAATGGCAGAAGCTGGATAATTGTTGGGTTAAAAAATGGGTCAAGAAAGACAAAAAAGGGCAAAAATGTGTTGGACAATGGGGAAAAGCTGTTAAAAAGTAGCAAAAATAGGTTAAAAGTGGCAAAAATGCAAAAAAAAGGGCTTAAAAATGGGTTAAAATATGGCACAAATAAGTAATTTGAACATCAGAACCCAATGGTAGTTTGACACACTTTCCAGCTCCAAATATAAAGTAACATCCTCCTACCTGTGTGAGAAAGTTGTTTTTTTCTGCTGTTGCTGCAATTAAGACAAAAAACAAATCAAAGATGAACACTGAAAATGGCCTGAGATTGTCAGTCTCACAGCTGCACCGAAGACTCAAGAGATTAGTAGCACCAAAAAAGCCCACAGTGGCCACTGAAATTATGGTAGGACTTACTAATCTCAAAGTGTTCATCTTCAGAGGGTCAGAATTTAAAAACTCAAAAAACAAGCTTCATGTTGTGGTAAATTCTAAAAAAAAAAGAAATAATAAAAAAATAAAATAAAATGTGTGTTCATGTCACACGTATGGTGAGGGTGGGGGGGCCCAAAAATATTTTCATTTGCCAAAGGGGGGCCCGACAAAAACGTTTGGGGACCACTGCGCCATGCAGTGAAAAACTTTTTTCATTTCACTGACATTTTATACGTCCCAAGCGGGACGCCCCTTATCCCGTAAATCGACATTGATTCTCTGTAGCCCAGACACCCCGCTTTACCTGGATCAGACTATCTGCCACAGCAAATTACCCATCATGCACCAATCACGTCAATCAGATGTCACCTGTCAATCAATCACAAAAAATAATGGAAACCATCCCCATGGCAGCGGAGGAATTTATGTAGTAGGAGAATTAAAACACGTTGAATCCTTGGGCGAAATACATAGTGGTCATTCAGACCTTAACTTACAAAATACCCTGCATGGCCTGATAATTTCAGGAGCATTTGAGACAGTTTTGATTATGCAGGGAGAGTTAATGATTTGGTAATTCTAGGTTACATATACATGTAAAAGCATTTTGAAGGCCAAGCCAGGACAGGATGATACCAGAGGATATCCCAGGATAACTGATGAGGAGACAAGCCTGGGACAGACTTCTACAAAACTTTCAGAGAAGAGAAGAGAACTAAAGCTGTTTGACACCCTGCTGTTCCTGTAGGTTACAGTAGACTACTTCCCATCATTATTAACCCAAACACATAATAAATAGACAGAACTGTCCATCCTTTTGTAGACATTCATCCTCAGTGGGGTGTAAGGACAAAGATTCTCTTCTACTGTAGATACCAGTGTGTAAGCATTACCACAGCAACACAGCCCAGCCCAGCCCCTGTGGTTGATAGTTCATGGAGACATGTAGATTTGCCCTTTATTGTCAGACATGCTCATGTGAGAGGATGCTCTGAATAGGGATGGGGTTTGGGGTTCAAATAGCTAAATAGTCATTAAAAGACTGAGAAGATGTCATGCAACTCTTTAGCTTTTTCAAAACCACCTTTTTCAGATGGTGGCGGTCTCACATCTATAGGCTGTATATTAGTCATCATAAATAACAGGGTTTGCTTTAGACATGGAACAGCTCCTCATAGATAATGAACTATTCTGTTTATTTTAAGGGTCTCTGTTATATTCCAGCTATAAATGTCTATGCTTTGATCATTTACTCTAGAATAAGAGACATAATGAAGATGCTGAGCTGTATGGGTTTGGACAGTGACTATTATGAACCTTTTTAACTCCTCATGAGATCAGACTCTTCACTCAGGATGATGCTAATCTTTTAAATACTCCACAGAGTCCCACAGGGACAATAACTAAAGTTTCTTTAGTGTTCATATTTAACATCTGTAAAGATCATTAAATGGAGGCTGATGGGCTGCACTCGCCACATGATGATGACTGTTTCCTTCAGGGTGATGTTGGAGGAAAGAAAGAGCGAAATGTTTAAGTCACTTCTATTAATAACAATCTACAAACGTAACATTAGAGAGGAAAACAAGATCATGTGATAACATTTACTCTATGTTAAATAACACTGTGCATGAGTGCTCCCCAGTGTTGTGAAACCAAGTTCTAAAAAAGTTGGGACATTGTGTAAAATGTAAATTAATCCAGTAACAGTAATTTTTAAATCTTTTTTGGAATACAGCACAAATAGAAACTATATAATACTGAAACTGATGAACTTCATTGTTTGGGGAAATATCCACACAGTCTTAAACTGATTCCTGCAAAATATTCCAAAAAGTTGGGACATGCATGTTTACCACAGTGTTGATCCACAAACACTGTAAGGATCCGGGGACTGGAGACATTAAGGGCCAGTCCCACTCCTACCCCTGATCCCTTCCCCTTCATTTTCACCCTGGACCCTTACCACTCTGCATCAAGAGGTAGGGGCTAAAACCTTCCCTTAAGAAAACGAGACGCCACCTGATTGCTGTTCATTATCACACAGTGACAGCCCGTTATTAGAGGTGACAATAAAACTTCAACAGTCTAGTTTACGTGTTGATATTCTCCATGTATTTATACAGTTAGTAGCCCTGGTTTACTCGTGTACATACCGAAAATACAATCAACTCCCATCCCCAGTGGCTTAAGATTGAATATATGAGAAAACACAGCTGTCATGTTTTCTATAATCGTTATGCTTCAAATATATTTGCATTCATGCATCTCCTTCGTAGTCTGTTGAGCAACTGAATGCAATGCATAGTGGGAAATTCATCATACCCCTTGGTTTCAAGTGTGGCCCTAAGAAATCTTCGTTTAAAGGCCTATGCAGCCCTTGACCCTTAGCCCTGGATTCAAAAGATAATTGGAACACCCCTTCACATGGCGTGAATGCACAAAACCAAGGGTTAGGGCTAAGATAGGGGCTAAAGGGTAGAAATGTTGAAGTGCTGAAAGTAAAATCCTTTCTCCTTCTTGCGTCATGTACATCTTCAATTGTTCAACAGTGTAGGGGCTCCATTGTCTGCCCTCTTTCATTGTGAAGCCGTGTTGCAGTAACTCATAAAGAATGCATCTTGGCTTTGTCTAAACAGGTTTGTCCCTGAAAAAGACATCTGGATGTTCCATCACACACCCAAAACTTCACAGTTGCTGGCTTTGGAACTTTGCATTGATAATAGTAGTTTTGGACTTCGTTCTTCCAGGTGGATTTCTTACCAGATTCCAAGGGTCACAGCTCAAATCAGCTCTTTTTGGTCGAGTTTGTGAGGTGTTTTTAACATTCCACAACGTTCAGTCGTTTCTCATCCCTGGCCAAACTTTTTTGGATTATTTTCAGACATTGAAATTTACAATTTGGGTATTTGTCCAAAGAACCAAATAAGTTAGTCAGTTTGAACCTTAAATGTCTGCTCTTCTGACTGCATTATTTTTCTTCAAATTTCACAAAATGCACCAACTTTCTGCAGTCCTGCTTCAAATTTAAGGCTGTCTTAAACACATTCTTGACTGAGAATGTGTTGCAGACACTAAAACTATGGTATGTTAATCACAAACTCATGTTTCTCTTATAGTTAGTGCTGCAGCACCGTTAAAAATGTGCAACAAAACCGCAGCTTTAAGATGTGTTCCAAACATCTCCTAGCCATAAATCAGAAATTTTGTACTGTCACGGAGAACCGCCTTGTACTTTTTCTGTCACTTAAATGGATGTAGAGCCCCACTGTGTACATGTGAAATTGCCTGTGTGGGAGAATAAATCAAAGCACTATTCAGGACCTCTCAACAAGCTTTAATTTGTCAGGCTGCATGGGCTTTTGATTGCTGCCTTGAATTTGTTTGCTGTGGGTGTGTGGCATGTTTTTCTCTTTGCATCTTTAAAGCTGAGTCAAATCATGTTCTTTTAATCAAAATGTCAATGTTATGGTGGTGTATTTTGCATACCTACCTGGCTGAAGAAAGTGCAGTGATAAGCAGACTGACAAAGCTTTGAAAAAAGGGGAAACTTGGTGACATTAAAAGAACACCTATTTCTGTTGATTTATTTACTTGCATGCTGTTTTAATTCTACCGTCGCCAAGCTTCAAATAATGAGCTGAAGTTATTCCTGAAGGCTCAGAAGCTAAGGTGTCATACCTACATCATTCACATAAACTGACTTATGCCTCTTCATACAGTAAATCTGCTGCAGGCACGGCAGACTCTCACACATCCACCTGCTCAAACAGACCAGGAAGTTTTCCTTCCTCTTCCTGACTTCTCTTCAAGTTTCACAAGGTGCTCAAAAAGGTTGCAAAAACTAGCAGGTGCTGCTGCTGTTGCAGGCAGGCTTCCTGAAAGCTTGCCAAGAAGAAGAAAAGGTTTAAAGTGAGAGGGGGGCCTTCAAGGGAAAGTTTCTGACTATCAGAAGAGTGGATATAGGGAGGTCTTAAAAAAACAGCATCAGCTTAAACTGATACGCATTGTTTTGGTTGGCTACCATATGTTTTTCTCTAGACCAGACTACAGAAGTGGACTGAGAATCAAGCTTCTTTGTTAGTTAACAGAGGCCCTGCTTATAAACCTTACTAACATTGAAAACAGCCCCCAGAAATAATCATTTTAAAGAGAAATGAGCTCAAGTGGTGTGTTTTGCAGTAAGACTGAAATAGGGCTGCAGGATGAGGATTTTTCATCTGATGCAGTTGTTATTTTTATGCTCACAGCTGAACTTGTGCTCCTGTTTGCACCCATGGGTGTGCTTGTCTTAAAATGAAGAGTGGTCAGGCAGAAGCTGGTGCATTCCAGTTTTGAGGTTGCAGAAATCAGCTTTTCCTTAGACCAGCTAGTCAAAGTCTAAAATCATGTTTTAGTGAACAGTAGTGCAGAAGTAGTTATACTTTATGCTATTTATTGATTTCATTTAGTAATTTATTCAACCTGTTTTAGCCAGGATAGTCCCATTTAGATAAGAGATGAGGCCAATGTCATTCTGTCCTGTTGCTTGCTAATAATCAGACTGTTAAAGGCTCGAACATTGTTTATTTTACTTCAGTGTATGCTCTGCAGTGATGCTCCTGCATGTAAACATTTGTCTACCATCAGGTTCACTCATGGACATGGTCATGTTGGCTTAACTTATCTTCAGCCAATCTTCAAAGATAGGATATAGGATATCTTCAAAGCATGATCAACACCCCTACATGTCCCCATCTGCACTCATGTTAAAATTGATCCAGAAACCATGACCCCGTGCTTTTCAAACATCTTTTTTAACTCGCTGGTAAAGAGTGGTTTCTCTCCTCCCAAACATGGAAAATTGATGTGTTTGTTCTTTGGAACCTCAGCTTTCATATGATAGGCTAGGATAGGCTAGGATAGGCTAGGATAGGATAGGATAGGATAGGATAGGATAGGATGGGATAGGATAGGATAGGATGGGTTGGGATAGGATGGGATGGGACTGGCTGGACTGGGCAAGGCTAGGCTAGGCTAGGCGAGGCTAGGATGGGATATGATAGGCTGGGATGGGTTTTGCTGGACTGGGCAAGGCTACGCTAGGATAGGCTAGGATAGGATAGGCTGGGATGGGTTTTGCTGGACTGGGCAAGGCTAGGCTAGGATAGGATGGGATGGGATAGAATGGGATGGGATTGGCTGGACTGGGCAAGGTTGGGATAGGCTAGGCTAGGCAAGGCTAGGCTAGGATAGGATAGGATAGGATGGGAGGGGCTGGGCTGGGCTGGGCTAGGCTAAGCAAGGATAGGATAGGATTGGCTGGGATAGGATGGGATGGGATGGACTGGGCTGGGCAAGGCTAGGCTAGGATAGGATAGGATTAGATAGGCTGGGATGGGAGGGGTTGGGCTGGGCTAGGCTAAGATAGGATAGGATGGGATGGGATGGGATGGACTGGGCTGGGCTGGGCTGGGCTGGGCTAGGCTTGGCTTGGCCAGGCCAGGCTATGATAGAATTGGATTGGCTGGGATGGGAGGGGCTGGGCTGGGCTAGGCTAGGATAGGATAGAATTGGATTGGCTGGGATGGGAGGGGCTGGGCTGGGCTGGGCTAGGCTAGGATAGGATAGGGGCTGCATGGCAGTGCAGGGGTTAGCGCTGTTGCCTCACAGTAAGTAGGTTCCTGGTTCTCTTCCCAGTCAGAGCCTCTCTGTGTGGAGTCTGCATGTTCTCCCTGTGCACATGTGGGTTCTCTTCAGGTACTCCGGCTTCCACCCACCACCAAAAACATGCTCTTTAGGTTAACTGGTGACTCTGAATTAGCCGTAGGTGTGAATGTGAGCATGTCTGGTTGTCTGTCTCTATATGTCAGCCCTGCCATTGACTGACCAGTCCAGGGTGTACCCTGCCTCTCGCAGGGTGACAGCTGGGATAGGCTGCAGCCCCCTGCGACCCCCAACGTGATAACCAGTATGGAAAATAGATCGACGGAGGAAAGGATATGATAGGATACGATCGGGTGGGTCCAACCATATAATCCAGAGACATTGCTGAATTGCACAAGATTCTTGTAAAAAAAGTGAAGAAATATGCTTATAATAGATAACAATGATAAAAAGTTGAAATACAACAATATAAAACACAGAGAACACCATGATGTTATTGCACAATCCAGCCACAGCCTCAAGAAACATTATTAAATCCTAACTGAGGTGGCCACATGAGTTTTTAAAGTTCAGTTTACATTTGGGGACTGTCTCGTCTAGCAGACAGTAGAGGATGTGAGATAGATCAGACTAAACTCACTGTGCCTGAGAACATACATCGAATGCAGTGAGAAGTTTTCAGTCCTCCCTACATTTGTTATGGTTGTCTACACTAAACGAGTGAGTTTAGATTTGAACTGAACAGAAGCATTACTTTTCTTGGCTGACATACCATGTTGGATAATGCTCTCCAAAACTGCCCGGTAAAACAAGAGCATGATGGTGACGTATGTGGTGCAGCTTTTTATCATCACAGAGCTCAACAGTGTCTGCCCATGTCTTTTACTGCTCTGGTTTTAGCAGGAAACAACTATCTAATTACAGTTAGACCCTATGTATTTAATCATAAACAATGTTTTTTCTTAAATATGGTTGATATGATGTAAATGTGTGATTATAGTGTTGTTTCTCACTCAGGTATGTCATGTTCAACCCACCTTGGATGGTTATGACATCATGGTTTTTATTTAAAGTGGTGAAAGCAGCATAGGCAGTATGGTGTTGTGGCTGATGATGAGGATGAACAGGTGAGTGGGTGTGTCTTATGCCCCCTTGACTAACCAAAAACTACCCTGAGCATGGTGCACTTGATGCATCTGGTCTCAAAATATCAAAGTTTCACTCTCAAACTTTAAAATCTTATTTAATTACCACATCTTTGCCTGCTGTCAGACTCATATTTTTCCTCTGGGGTGAACTGTCTAAATCCTGAAAACCACAGTGACCGAGCAGCGCTACCTCCATGGATCTATGTGAACAGTTTCATATTAGGTCTGTGAGTTTAATGCACCAGCAATCACAAGTTAATTACATCTTAATTTAATCCTGCAATCAGACAATGGTTGGTAGGATGTAGGGAAATGAATGTCAGAGCTGTGTTTCCTCTCATGACTAAAAGGCAGAGATTCAATTATGAGCATGGAGGGAGAGCGTCTGGAATAATAAAAGCCATTCAAGAGCGCATAAACATGGCAACTCATGAGCATCAGTTCCATCTTTATTTAATCTGTTCTTCTGCCAGGGAAACTGAAAAGTCTGCATGGTTCAAACATCAGTTTGGTGAAATTAGGGAGGCTTTTTCGAATGAGAAACAAAGAAATACTGAGTCAGACGGGGCCATCCTAGGGCAAAGATGATGCAGAGAGATAAATCTGTGAGGGGCAAAGTCAGGTCAAAGAGAGGAAGACTTATACTCAGTTGAGTATTCTCAGTTTACATGCTTAGTTAAGGTAAACCATGGCTACAGCTAGATTAGCATGTTTAACAGGACTATTGTCTTTGTCTCAGCATGCATGCATTGATTAGGATTGATTTATTAATGGGAGGATATCAGATTCACACTGGGTGGTGACATGTCTTCTGTCAGCTGGTTACTACTGAACCTTGCTCCTCTTAACCTTGCTATAACCTCTATTTACAGATGCTGCTTAGAGATGCAGACTGCACACAGGGATCGTGATTTTCAGCATGTTTTCCACTGAGGGTACATTTGTAATCTGAGCGGCATTGATCAACCGAGTATCAGCAGGAATTTCAGTATGCAGATAAAATGTTTTGTGTTTACAACATTTAAGAGGCAGAAATCCCCATTCAGATGAAAACAAACACACAAACAAACAAACAAACAAACAAACAAACAAACAAAAAAAACCTGGCTCTTGTGATGTTATTCCTATGATTTATGTGTGACTGCAGACAGATTTCTGATTGAAAGTGCAGTAAACAAGCCAAAGATCAGCTTTAAACTTGAGACTTAAATCTGCTTGGTATTTTGTTAGACCAAACTCCATTAAAAACCACATTGTGTGAGTTATTTATTCTTTAATTTTTTTGCATCTGCATCATGGTGCCAGAGAAGTTAATGAAATTCCCTGAAGTCTGCAGACAAAAACTGAGTGCTGTCTCACACCAGCGAGTCATGCATGCATCATCTAATCTCTGAGATCTGCGTAGGTTCATTGGTGCAGGAATAGTGTCATATTTGCTATGAAGCCACGGCCAGTGGATGCGTAAAAACGCAGGACCAGTGCCTGTAAACATCACTGCATCAACTTCTCTTCCCTTGGGATTTTTGCGCCTCGCATCATGCATGTTACATTATAGTAACAGCAAAAACAAGCGCAGCAAGCTGTGCAACATGCAGTGCAATGTCCAAGCGTAAAGCATGGGCGTATATGGATACATCACTGATTTTTTAAAATCAAATCACTCGA
This sequence comes from Cheilinus undulatus, assembly GCF_018320785.1. Classification (NCBI taxonomy): domain Eukaryota; kingdom Metazoa; phylum Chordata; class Actinopteri; order Labriformes; family Labridae; genus Cheilinus; species Cheilinus undulatus. The sequence continues at coordinate 2,831,200 of NC_054876.1, forward strand.
ATAATTCAAGGAATCATTTCAGCCCTAATGTAAATGCATTGACTTTGCATGTAAACGCACTGACTGTGCATGTGAATGCACTGACTTTGCATGTAAACACACTGACTTTGCATGTAAACACACCGACTGTGCATGTAAACATACTGACTGTGCGTATAAATGCATTGATTGCATGTAAACAGACTCACTGTGCATGTTAACTCACTAACTGTGCATGTTAACGCACTGATTGTGCATGTAAATTCACAGACTGTGTGCAGCTTTTCACAGTGTTTAAACATCAGATCTCCTCAGATCTCGGAGGCTCTGGGTTTCATATCACTAAGGACATCAAGTAAGGCAATATTTTAAGTGCAGGTTGTAAAATATCTTTCTTGGGCTGTCTCTTCCTTCAAGTTCTCCTCTCTCTCCCTCTTTATCTTATTTAACAGCCGCTGTCAGCTGCCGCGCTGTCGTTACACAACCGTCTCATAAAAAATAAAGCAGGCTTCTCATACAACCAGACGATGGAGAAATATCATTGTTGAAGTTCACGTCAGCATCTGAGCCACACGTCTCTTTCTACAGTGAGACAATGAATCATTAAAGACTCTTGTGTAGAAACGTTTCATGCCTTACAATGTGCACAATAACAGTTTCTCCTACTATGAGCGGAGCTTTCTGCAGTGCATGTTATTTCTATTTCAGTCTTTATCCCGTCTACACGTATTCAGCTTTATAAGAGAACACAGTAAATGGGCTGAATAGCCACATGAGGTTATCATTTCTCTTTGATAGTTTGGTGATTGACTTAGTTGTTCACTAAGTTGCTTGAACTAAATGGCACTTTTTAAAAATTCTTTCAGCTTAAAAATCCACCTAAGGGCCTGTGTCCACAGCTGCCCTTTTTATGCACTGACATCTTTCTTTCAAATACAAAGCCAATGAAGTCAAATGTTTTTTTTGTGTGTGCGCTGTTCTGAACAGAAAAAAAGAAGTGAGACGCTCTCTGAAATTGAGGTTGTGAGCGCTGCCTTACACAGCTGTGGTCACAGTGTTTTTCAGAGAGCAGGATTCTGTTATAGTTGTTAATAATGCCCACAGAACAGGTCTAACTGGAACTCGACATCATTAGAAAATAACCGCATGGCATGTTTAGAAACACGGGTTAACACAGAGCTTTGCTGTGCATGCAGAACATTGAAGGAGCAAAGAATTAAAACCCAGAAATTAAATAACCAACGACCACAGAAAGAACAATTTTGATCAGAAAAGCCCATACAACCAGGCATATACTGTAACCAAAGACACTGTAAGAATCCAAAAGATACGTCCAGCGAACTCAAGCAACACAAGAACCTTGCAGGAGAGGGTAAAGGACATGTTTTTAGCAAACAGTTTTAAGATATAAGACGTTAAAAACCAGTGTATATAAAAACAATCAGAAGGGTGTTACAAGATGTAGTGTTTTTTTTTCTTTCTTTTTAATTGTTGGGTTTTCTCCTTCTCTGTCTCTAACGAAGGAGTAAATCCACAGAAAACTGCACAACGCGACACATGGCGACTGTAGACATGTCAGTACACGACTTTTGTCATTTTTGAAAAGAAAACAACTCACTGCTGTTCTTTGTTCTTCTTTGACGAAGAAATGTTGTCAAGTTCTGATAAAACTGGCGCTTTAGCAGCATCCACGCTAATGTCTTCCGGCATAATTGCACTGGCCTCTTGTTGCTGCTTTCTTACATCACGACTTTGCCGAGCCCGGAAGTACTGCCCGTCATCGCTTATTGGTCCTGTCACTTTCTAACCGGGCCCAATCGGTTCAGATGGGAGCTTTGCCAGATGGATTCGCCAGTGATAAACAGGTGTATCCATCTGCTTTGCAAGGTTAGAGGTCCGGTCTTTCTAAATTCATTCTTCATATGTTGTCTTTTTTCCTATTATGTGCATTCAGTGATTGCAATGATCCTGCAAAAGGATGTGAACATTACGATGTTCACATGTGGTGACTGTGGCTCAGTAGGTAGAGTCTATTGGAGGGTTGCTGTTCGATCCCCAGCTCCTGCAGTCACATGACAACGTGTCCCTTTGTCCCACTGCTGTCAGTGGCGTGTAAATGAAAGTGTATCTGTGGGAATACTGATGGTCAATTCTCCGTAGCAACCTCTGCCATCAGTGGATGAATGTGTGAATGAATGGGTGTGAAGGTGTGACCTGCAGTTTAAAAGCGCTTTGAGTAGTTGGATGACGAGAAAAGCTATACAAGCTCCAGTCCATTTACCATGATTGCATGAGTCAAAGTCTCCTTGACATTACAATGTTCACATAAACCTGTTGGATGTCAACCAGTAATTTTCACTTTGCAGTTCAAATGAGTAGCCTCCTTAAATGTGATTACAAACTATGTCTTGTGACATATATCAATATCTAATGTTGTCATTGAATTAACTTTACTGTTGAATCTATTTATCTGTCCGTCCCTGGATCTTTCTGCTCTTCAGTGGCTGCTCCCCTTTACTTCAGCTGGTGATTGAGCTCACCTGAGCCAACTCAGCAATCAGGAACCAGAGGAGGCAGCCACTGCCATCAGGCCTTTTGCATGTAGTTTTTCACTTTAAGGCCTCAGTGGTTAGGTTTTTGTTATAGTTCAAATCATTTTCCCTGGATTTTATTTCCATTTTTTCCTCCCCTCATCCCCTTAGCCATCATAGCCATCATAGGGAATGTATCATTTGGGGGCTCATCCGGGATTTGAAATGTTTAGAATTTTTGTTGTCTGATTGTTTGATATATTTCTAATAACTATTGGTGTTAATAGTTAATGAATACTGCCCAGCTGTCACGTTTAAGTGCTGTTAGCTTCCTTAGTTTGGAGCCGTAGTGCCTAGGCCGTCTGTTTTAGTGGAGATGCCGATCCCTTGTGAAGGTACGCATTTTGCCTTTTGGCTAACACACCTCAAGCCTCACAAGCCTCAGTGCTAGATGGGTAAGTTTTGTGTTTGAATGGATCCTTTTTACCTGTTTCACCGGCAGAAGCCAGGTGAACACAGTCATTCAGCCCCTAAGCTTGACTTTAGGCCTCATTTCCTCCTCCTGACAATCTGGGAGTTGTGTGTTGGGCTCATGCAGAGCTTTCTCACTGAACACAACAGTTGGGGGCTTGTCCAAGATTCGAGATTTTTATTGGCATGTTTAACTGTTTGATGTCTTCCTAGTAACTGGTACTATAAGTGTACATTCTATCAGCTTACTCAATTTTGAGTCTGAGGGCCTTACAGGTCTTTTGCACCCATGCATTATTTTCCTTTTCCTTTCTTTTTGTTTGTTTTGTTTTGCTGACTTCTGAGTCAAACTGAGTATACTGATCATTTGCAGGGGGATTTTGCAGCTTTGTCCTCTGCTGCAGTTTTCAGTGTACCTCTAACTCAGAAAACCTCAAAGCTAGATGGGTAACTTTTCTCTCTGGCAAGCTCTGAGGAAGTTGAGTGTAGTTTGCAGTGTGTTGGTATTTGTCAGTTTGTGTTTAGTGTCTTGCATCAGTTTTACCTGTTTGACTAGAAGAGATGAGTTAAACACAGCCTGTCAGTGTTTAGTAAGGTAGCCAGCATGAGCATAAGACGTTGGATAAGCTGTTTTTTTTTTTTTGTTTGTTTGTTTGTTTATTTGTTTTTCTAAGATTTTTTTTTTGGGCCTTTTCATGCCTTTATTTAATAGAGGAAGTACAATGGATAGACTTGGAAACAGGGAAGAGAGCAGGGAGAGACATTTGGCAAAGGGCCACAAGCCGGACCCGAACCCGGGCCGCCCACACGCATGGGTAGCGCCCCGAACCACTTGACCACCTGCGCTCCTGCATAAGACGTTGTTTTGTGCATACTATTTATTTCCTGGGATGTTGCAGTAAAACAATAAAGAGTTTTGTAAATAGGAATGTAATTCTCAGTAATGTTCAGTCATTTCCTGCATGGTTATTAAGCTTTAGTGGTAGGACTACACCATATTTGAAAAAGTACCTTTGTTATTGTCCTCTTGTGATTAACACTATATTGCCAAAAGTATTCACTCACCCATCCAAATCATTGAAATCAGGTGTTCTAATCATTTCCATGGCCACAGGCTTATAAAATCAAGCACCTAGGCATGCAGACTGTTTCTACACACATTTGTGAAAGATTGGCTCACTCTCAGGAGCTCAGTGAATTCCAGCACGGTACTGTGATAGGATGCCACCTGTGCAACAAGTCCAGTGGTGAAATTTCCTCAATCCTAAATATTCCACAGTCAACTGTCAGTGGTATTATAACAAAGTGGAAGCCATTGGGAATGACAGCAACTCAGCCACCAAGTGGTAGGCCACGTAAAATGACGGAGCCGGGTCAGCGGATGCTGAGGCGCATAGTGTGCAGAAGGGGCAAACTTTCTGCAGAGTCAATGGCTCCAGACCTCCAAACTTCATGTGGCCTTCAGATTAGCTCAAGAACAGTGGTAGAGAGCTTCATGAATGGGTTTCCATGGCTGAGCAGCTGCATCCAAGCCATACATCACCAAGTGCAATGCAAAGCGTCGGATGCAGTGGTGTAAAGCACACCGCCACTGCACTCTAGAGCAGTGGAGACGGGTTCTCTGGAGTGACCAATCACGCTTCTCCATCTGGCAATTGGATGGATGAGTCTGGGTTTGGTGGATGCCAGGAGAACGGTACTTGTCTGACTGCATTGTGCCAAGTGTAAAGTTTGGTGGAGGGGGGATTATGGTGTGGGCTTGTTTTTCAGGAGCTGGGCTTGGCCCCTTAGTCCCAGTGAAAGGAACTCTGAATGCTTCAGCATACCAAGAGATTTTGGACAATTCCATGCTCCCAACTTTGTAGGCACAGTTTGGGGATGGCCCCTAGCAAATACTTTTGGCAATATAGTGTATTTTGCACTCTAATAAAAACAGAAAATACATCCAGAAAAATCAGTAAAAATGCATTCTTTTTAAATCTATCTGGCCTTTATGATGGCAGAAAATTGTAAGATGTTTACTTGCTATATCTGATATTTTCTCAGTCAAATTAAGTCTGATAAATCAACAAATATTTAAATTGCAAATTAGTTGTAACTAAGTTTTAGCTAACCTTTTTTTCCCTTCATTTCATTTCATTTCTTTGTGATTTACTGTGCAGCTCTGTTTGGTGGTTGTGCTCTTTCTCAGGAGATGTTTGCACTGAACTCTGCTGGTCAGGATGATAACAATAACTTACATCCTATGCTGACTTTATCCCTAAAATCTTCCTGTTAGAAGCCTTAAACCCTGAGCAGTGTATCCGGAAAGGTGTCGAATACTTTACTGTTGCTGCCAGCAGAAAACTGACTCAAACATCCATCCAAGGAGACCATGGTTTCAGACCTGACCTCTTGGGCTTATAAAAACCGTCAAAAACTCAGCGGATTGACTGGAAAAAATCACTGCTGTCAAGCTGTCAAGGCCTCCAGTCCACACTTCCTGAAAAATAGTTGTTTGTGGTGAGAAACACAGATCTCTTCTGGCAGCACTGCATGTAAATGTGTTGGCATGAGTTTACCCTTGGCGGCGGGGATTTAATAACAGTAATTGCAGTGACAGAGGCGGTTGTGTTTTATATATTATGTTGACATTCAGGATCTTTTAAAGAGCCTCCTTCAGACAGCATAAACACTTTGATCAGTGTGATGTGGATTGATATAAAATCAGAAAAGTAAAAAACAGACATCACCTGGTGTTTCGACCTTCACTTTAATCTGCAGTTGTTGCAAACAGGTAATAATTCAGAAGCATCCAGCTGCTCCAACATCTTGCCTGAGGTGTCCTGGGGACGTTTTCCAATTTGACCTCTTTATTTTAATATCAGTGTATAAATCAGAACCTCGGTAACAGCATTTAGATGTTATTCTATGCTGTAGGAGGTTTTTTTATTTCTTCTTGTTTATCCACTTTACAAATCTGCCTCACCTTGACATCGTAATGGGTGAGTTTCTCCATTCATCACTGAATGCATACTAAGGTTGGCTGGTATGACTCACTTTACTAAGTTTGTTAACACCTGTTATTCCCTTCCAATGCACCTGTAATCATGGCTAAATGCTCTTTAGTTTTCAGTTGGTAAAAGAAGCAGGAAACCTCTGCAGAGAAACACACTCTGCTTACTGGGCACAGACTATGTCTGCTTGGTCTGACCTTCCACTTATTTAATGAGATTTTTAGCCACATGGCATTAACACTCGAAGGGTGGAAAATCTTGGAAAAGTTTAACAATATTAGAAACTGGATGCTGTTGCATTTTAATGATATTATTTTTTTTTTACATATGTATTTCTGATTTTTTTTTTTTTTTTTTTGCCTTATTAATAGAAGAGCACAGATAGATTCAGAAATAGGGATGAAATGGGAAATGGTGCCACAGGTCAGACCCAAACCCATCCACCACATGGGATGCACTTCAACCAGACTATGCCATAACTAGACTTTTAAAAAACACGCAAACATGTTTGTTTTAATGAAAAAAATTTCTGTGTCAGACTTAGAGGTGTAGATAATGCTGTAGGAGACAGAGTGATTGGAGCTGCTGCACCTAAATGCCAAAGTAATTGGCAACTGATCATTATTTACCTTTTGTCCCTAAAACATGTTCATTCATTCTTTTTTTTTCTTTTTTTTTTTTGTTTTTCGATAAAACTCATGGATGGTTTTGTGTCTCAGGGCTCTTTGGATTACTGAAATCAATCTCAGACACCTGTGGTAATTAGTTTGTCAGGTGAGCCCAATTAAAGGAGAACTACTTAAGTAAGACGTTCCACATTATAAAGCAGGCCACAGGTTTCAGCAATATGGGAAAGAAAAAGGATCTCTACTGCTGAAAAGCCGAAAACTTGTGTCTGATTCAGAGCACAGATGAGTTCATGCAGATAAAGGCATAATGAGGAAGGTTTCTGACTGACAAATTCATCAGATTAAGAGAGCAGCTGCTAAAATACCATTAAAAAGCAGCAAACAGGTATTTGAAGCTGCTGGTGTCTCTGGAGTCCCACCAACCTCAAGGTGTAGGATCCTCCAGAGGCTTGCAGTCGTGTATAAACCTACTATTCAGCCCCCCCTAACCGATGCTCACAGGCAGAAACGGTTGCAGTGGGTCCAGAAATACATGAAGACTCATTTTCAGACAGTCTTGTTGACTGATGAGTGCCGTGCAACCCTGGATGGTCCAGATGGAGGAGTAGTGGATGGCTGGTGGATGGCCACCATGTCCCAACAATGCTGTGATGTAAGCAAGGAGGGGGCGGAGTCATGTTTTGGTCCGGAATCATGGGGAGAGAGCTGGTAGGCCTCTTTAAGGTCTCTGAAGGTGTGAAAATGACCTCAGCAAAGTATATAGAGTTTCTGACTGACCGCTTTCTTCCATGGTACAAAAAGAAGAACCGTGCCTTCTGTAACAAAATTATCTTCATGCATGACAATGCACCATCTCATGCTGTAAAGAATACCTCTGTGTCATTGGCTGCTATGGGCATAAAAGGAGAAAAACTCATGGTGTGGCCCCATCCTCCCCTGACCTCAGCCCTATGAAGAACGTTTAACCCTTCAAAACTGATCTTGTGTACGACAAGATGTGACAAAGCTTGTTAAAAGTTATCTGGCTTTTGAATCATAAATCGTTGCCACTTACTTTCCTTTTCTTTTGAACTTAGCTGTTGTGCCGTTCTAATGATGCTACCCATGCCCTTGAATTCCCCATAAAACCCTTTCTAAGAAGCCTGGAATTTGGCTCTCTTTCAGGGGTATTTAATGATTAAATCCATACACCGTAATTCTGACTTTGAATGTCTTTTCATCATCCTATCATTTCTGCCATTAGCAGCGAATGCTGATTGGCATTTTGTATCCCAGAATGCTTTGTGGCTGGGTTGTGACATTAATGGTGGACTGTTTTGTTGTTGAGCTTTGTTAAAGTGCACATCCATGACTGGGTGGATCCTGGTGGAGAAGGTCTGAATAGATCATAATGGAGAGAAAGAGAGACAGAAAGCCTGTGATGTGGCCCTCTGTGTCTTTGGCTTTGAATAATGGCACAAATAGAGCCTATGCAAAGAAAAGCAATGACTCTTGTAAATATGTCAATATTTTGAAGATCGTTTTGTCAAATAGTTTTTTTTTTTTTTTCTCTTTTTGGCCCTAAGACATGGGATAACAAGTTAGTGCGAAAAAGTCCCCTAACTTTTCTTCAGTACCAGGGACTTTTTTGCTGAACCCATATTCTTAAATCCCAGATTGTCCTGAAATTAAAGGATGTATAAAGCTTGACTGCACACCACAGGGGTGATGGGTTTTTTTTGCAAGCTTTTTTTGGAGAAAAAGTCCAGACAAGACAAAATGGTTATATAGCTGAGGGTTCAGGGGGCTAATATTTCAATAATTGTGTGGACAGATTTCAATAAATGAACACATATCATGAATTATTTTTCTTAATGAATAACTCAGTTGTTCTTACTGCAGGATATTTGTTGTGTTGCTCTATGGGAGGTTTTTAGAAGTTAAAGCATGTTGTTGACTGAATAAGGATGACTTTTGGGCTTCTTCTATCAGGCTACACCGCCCCCTGTAGGAGGTCTCAGTACACTACATGGTTCAATAGACTGGCCGGCCACTAAATCAGCTGATAAACCATGTAATATGATAGACAGTGGTTTTTGATAATCTTAGTTATAGATGATAGGTATTGATAAGAACAAAGATGATCAGTGTGTCATTACTAAAACCCCAATAAAGACTTTGTTACTTTTCTTTAGAGGAGAGATTTTCCCCCTGTCATCGTCTATCCAAAGTTTTCTGAGCTTGAATCTCTCTCTCTCTCTTCTGTCTGTGAAATGAGGAACTCTCTTTGAGGATGTATAACACATTAGCCTCAATAAGCAGCCATGAAAAGGATCAGTCATTTCTCTCCTACAATGAATGATTCATCCAGACTAAATGGACAGACAACATTCTCAATTATCTTTTCTTTTAAATGGGCAGACTTTCTCTGCTCTCCTGGCTCTTTGTTTCTTTGTTAAATGAGATTTGGAGCTCTGAGGTTCAGAAAAAGAGAAACTGCAGCAAAAAGAAGCAGCTGAAGTGAATTTAAAGAAAAGAATAGATTTCCCTGTCCAGTATAGAAAGTGATTCTCTTACAAGTGATGCTACATTAGAGCTCAAAAGGATAGACGTGTGTAATGTGAGGAGTCTGATGGTTTACCTGGGAGGAAACTGAACGCTGGAGAGAGACTGACATAAGAAACACCCAGAATCCTCCAAGACTGAAACAAAGCTTTCTGTCTGAAAGTTCCTCGTGTTTCCAAAGGAAGATGCCCCAGAGTATAAAACCGTCTCTGAACGGTGGTCGGACACTCTGTCTGAAAAAATAGGAAGGAGAGATTTAGCAGAGAAAACAACTCAATCTGTGTTTGTAATGATGCACTTTTTACTTGTTGATAAATGACAGTTTTAACCTTTTAGATTTAGCTTGTACAGATTATTTTCAGATGTTTCAGAAAGGCAACAGTGTGAGCAAAAATAAATAAAAGGGGCTCATGATGGGCCTATACTAGAGGCCTATTCAAATGGCGGCCCGGGGGCCAAATGTGGTCCAGAACCAATCCCAAAGTGGCCCAGCCAGTGGTCATGCCAGAGATGCAGAGGTCAACCAAGTTTTCATAAAATCCCACAGTATTTCAGACAGTGAATGCAACACTTTGCGTACCCTAGCAACAGACTACCTATAACGCACTACGTTGATTTGAAGAGTGGCTAAAAACGCTGCCAGAAGAAGCCCAAAGATACAGAGCATAAGGTGGCTTTCATACTAGGGGCCCGGTCCTGGATCTGAGTGCACTTGAGCCAGAAGTCCGGTTTGTTTTGGTAGTGTAAATGCAAACAAACCACCCCAGTGCACCGGGCCCGGGCCCACTTGGGGAGGGGGTTTCGGACGCGATTCAAGTGGACTCTGGCACGGTTCGGATGAGATGTAAAACCAACCGCACCCAGATAAGGGACAGAGCATCGTATCAGCTTTATGACATCATCATAAAAACTAAAATCCTTCCATAGCGCGGCAGTTTGTTCACATTTTTCCTCTATAAAGGGCAGAAATGATCAGAATCCAGCCAATAAACGGTCTGTTGTGACTCACCTTACAGATGAACACAAGTTGGAGTCAGTGAGAGGAGATGCAAAGGCAATAAAAGTCCCCTGTCAACTCAAAAACTGCTGTATCTGTGCAGTGCGAGCCCATTTAATCCTCTGAGCTGTAGTAGATGTGCAGATATGAAGAGCGAAGTTTCTGGCATCTTAAAAGTGATTTTAATCATCCACAGCTGCAGGATGGACTTTTTGCCGGGTCAAAACAAAAATGATCTTCGCTCTGGTCATGACCCCAGTGGTTGCCATGGTAGCTTCTTCTTCTTCCTCCTCCTTTGCGGGGTTGTAAACCAGCTACGTGCTTACCACCACCTGCTGTTTCAGACTGAGTAAATATGCAAGTGTGCCCTAGCACGTATCGATGTTGCTAGAGTGAATGCAAGCTGAGGGGGGGGGTCGCGGCGGGGTTTGAAACAACTGGTCCTAATGTGAAAGCGCCCTAAAACATGTCCTTTTCAGTTGCAGCTACAACTGTGCAAATTTAGTTTTTATGCACTTTAAGGTATGCCTGGGTTATTATTAATTATTATTATTTACAGAATTAAATGTAATTTTTTCATTCCGTTTATTTTATTTTTATTTAAGTGAAAAAATATATATATTTTAGTACCTCAGACTATGTTCAAATACAGCTCTGTTGTTGTGTTTTTTTGCAGTTTTTGATGGGCTTTTGTCATGTTGCCAAATTTAAAAGGGAAACCATGAATAAAAAGTGCATGTTTTTCATCAAAATGAAATATTTCTATTTTCTATGTTTCTATTTAATCAATAGAAATTTGACATTACCAGCTGCTTACTGGGGGCCGAACATGTCTGGCCCAGCTACATTTCTCGGTTTTAAAATTCGGCCCTGCTGAATTTGTAATTGAATAGCCCTGTACTAGAGTATCTACCATCAGTCAGGGCGGGGCGATACAAAAACAAACAAGCAAGAAAACCTGGCCCTAACAAGTTTTGTTCAAATTTATCTATAACATTTTAACAAAAGAAAACAAACAAAAAACAGAAAGAGCTTTGTCAAGATTGAACAAATGATCACAAAAAAGTAAACAATAGTATAATAATAATAATAATAATCATTATTATTGGTTAACAGAAACTACATCAGACAGATAGTGCAGGTGTGGGTCTACTTTAAGAGTGATGGAGAGCGAGGCTGAAGGATGCAGGATGCTGAGGCCGGGTGGGGCAGGTGTTTCACATCTAACAGGAAACTACAATTTCTCAGCAGGAGAAACAATACATCAACAAAAGTAAAGAGAGTTTGCCTTTTGGGGTGAAAGTAGAAACTTGTCTTTTAAAGTGGACAGTGTAGTTTCAGAGAACAGAGCAGAGAGTTACAGAAGTATTCAGAGGGCACTTTGTCACATTCTTCCATTTACAGGGCATTAAAGATGGCACTTTGCACCCCTCAGACCCCTGAGTCCACACACCCTCTATTTTATAGGGTGATGAATAATCATCACATTACTTTGCACATCACTAAAATGAGATGATCTGTGAGTCTAAAGTATTTTATTAACAGAGCAGTGTGATCAGAATCTGCATATAAACAGCAGGATTGGCTAAAAGCACAGGCAAAAATGAGGGAGAGGACCGAGATTTCATCTTTGTATTTTCCGTGGTCTGTCTTTGAGTCACATCATCAGCCGTCCTCACCCTCCCTCTTCATCTACAACTCCACGGCCCCAACAAAAGCTCTCTCTTCATGGGCGGAGCCAATGACCCCGAGGCTGCGACTGTGACCTGCCGCCATATCGTAATCAATCCCTCACAGTGATAGCACGGCCCCGGGGCACGTGGGATATGGAGTTCAGATAAATGTTGGCTTTTACTCAGTCGAAGGGTGAAAAAAAAAAGCCCCAAAACAGATCGGTCACCTCTCAAAGGGCAAAGCATCGGCATATTGAAAACAGATCAAGAAATTAGTCATGGTTACAATATAAATGTTTCTGCCAATTGTCAGGCTTCTTCTGCCAGAGTGATTCATGAGAAGCAGCTGCTGCTCCGCTGCAGGTTAAATGAGTAACACCAGCAACTAGCAATCAAATAAACTCTGGGGATTAGTTTTATTATGGTCTAACAGTGGTAGGGGCTTCAGGGAACTACAGTACTTTGGTTTTTGTTCTGAGGAATAAATAAAGTGAGGAGTAAGGATATGTGAGTGATGTCAAGACAAGAGGTGATGTTACAACGCAGGAGTGCATACAGTATGTACTCCAGGAGAAGTTAGTCAGCAGTCGAGTCTGTCTCTGGTGTTTTGTTTGGAAAAGTCGTGTTAATAAAGTCAACAAAAGACAGTCTCTGCCTCCGCTACAAGACGGGAAGAGACGAGAAGATATACAATACCGTGCAAGACTACACTATGAGATTTCATTCAAGACAAGCATGGAGATGGTACGATTCATCCATACATTCATTTTCTTTACTGCTTAACCCGTTGGGGGTCGTGGAGGGCTGGAGCCTATCCCAGCAGTCATTGGACGAGAGGCGGGGTACACCCTGGATGGTCGCCAGTCAATCACAGGGCTGACGTATAGAGACAGACAACCGGGCACGCTCATATTCACACCTACGGTCAATTTAGAGTCACTGTCTGATGAGCTCTTATTTTTTTGGTGGTGGGAGGAAGATGGAGTACCTTCAGATAACCCATGCGTGGGTGCAAATGTGCAGACTATGCACAGAAAGGCCCTGGCTGGGAGGCGAACCAGGGACCTCCTTGCTGTGAGGTAACAGCACTAACCCCTGCGCCACCATGCAGCACCTAGAGTGTGACACAGTAAGATAAAATACGAAATGCTATGGTACAATTTAATACGACACATGATAAGAAGAGAACAGGTGAACTAAAACCAAAAGACCAGAGGAGTACATATTCATGGGATTTTAATGGTCATCTCCTTGCTGTCAGAATGCTCTGTAAGGCTTGTCAGCTGTTCTTGTCATTGAGAGTTTGGCACATCTCACAGTCTTCTGCTTGCTCACAAGCCAACAGATAAGCAAGAAATAAGCAGTGTGTGCACGTGATAATGATTCAGTTTCCTCTAAGACTCATTGTTTAACTTTTTATTTGTTTATTTAGAGGGTCAGAGATTGGATTGAGTTGGAAATGGGGGTCGGGAAAGCTTAACTGCTTAACTGTGCGATCCTGCTATAAGGACTTCAGCCCCTGTACTTGTTTTAACACTAAGGCACTAAACTCAATGATGCAGTGTCTATTGCAGTGGTTCCCAAATGTTATGATGAGGCTCCCTGGTGTGCTTTGAGGCAAGTCTAGGTGGGCTATGAGAAATTGTGCAAACATACTTAATTGCTATGCCTTTACAATAAGTAAAGATAATGTAACATTGGCCGTTTTCAAAGTGACCTACTTCATACTCCTGCCAAACGCAGTATGCAGTATGTTTTGCTCACTGCGTTTTACAGTAGTGTGCAGTATGACTGCCAGTTGGATGCTATTGTGTAGTATGCTTGGCCCGGTTTAGCTGGTTTCCAGTATACAGAGGTATGTCATACCCTATTCAATTGTAAATGACACTACAGTGTTTTCCATCCATTCAAGTACAGAAAAAATCTAGGAACTTTTTTTATTTGATTTTTAGGGATTTTTTATAGCCATTGTTTTTAGCTTAGCATGTATAGTGCAGTGAAAGGACACACTTGACAGCACTTTTCCGGCTGTTACAAGCCGTAACAACAAAACAAAAACAACAGTGACCTTATTCCAACTTATTTTGCTATAGTACATGTTAAAAAGGTAAAGATAAAAGGTAATGGCACTTTTTTTTTACCGTCAGCTTGTGACGTGTTGATGTGGTTGTGGACCCAGGATGCAGAGGTGGATAAATGTTTAAACAATAATCTTTAATGAACACCGGGGTTAGGGCAAAACCAAGGTAACATGCACTAAAAGTCTTCGTGGGAGAGAGTGCTCGTGCTGGGTGGCTGGAAAAACTCGAGGGAGACACTGGAAAGCAAGGAGAACACAAAACGTTAGTACAAGGTTCGCAGGAGGTACAAGAGATAATCAAAATTCTCAGGAGAGTGATACTGAGCCGAGAGCAGAGGGTTACCACTAGTGAGTAGTCTGCAAAACTCTGGTACCGTGGTCCAAGAGACGCCGCTACTTGAAGGAGCTTCTAATTAGGAAATCAGCTGCAGGTGCAAGCGCTCTCCACAGTGCCATGGGGGATGGCAAACCTCGAGAAGAGAAAAGGTAAGTTGCCAGCAAACACAAAGTACCAGCGGAAGCTGGAGACCGGAAGTCTTCACAAAATAAAATTAATTTTCAAAATAAACACCACACAGCTGCTCCGGTTAAAGTTCGCTGCTTTCCGCCATTACAAACTCCGACCCGGCACTTTGCATTGTGGGTAACAGTAGGCGAAGCAGACTGGTCCGATGCATACTGTGAAATTTTCCCGAATCAGTACATCATTGGGTATTTTTGGCATACTGCAACTTTCGCATTTGTTCGCATACTGCATACTACATTTTGGGCAAATCAGGACGCACTGCTAGTATAGTAGGCGAATTTGAAAACAGTCACAGTATTAAAGAGGTGGTTTTGCATGCATATTTGAATATGGTGGGACCTGACTTTTACAGACTCAAATAATGCCATTAGAGTTAAGGAAGAAAACCTGGGTCTGTCAGCAGCAGATGCAAACACTTTGACATAAAAAGCAGAAATATATGCTATGATGCAGCAATAAACCCATCAACCAATCCAATCAACTGACTTTGTGTCTGAACTCTGCAGGAATAATCCCAAAAACGGTCGTATCTCTTAGTTATTTGTGCATGGATCCCCTTAAAAGGGGGATTTTAGGTTGTTGGTATCAGCCCCTTTTATTTTGAAAGTTCAAGGCTTGATGTCTGCTCCTCTGTAAAGTCTCTCCTTTGGTTTTAAATGTCACAGAGCACCCTTCCTGAACCACTACAACTAAATGTATAAAGTACACACAGACCCAGCAGTATCATCATCATGTAGATATTTTAATTGTAGAAGTACAGGGCTAGAGTAACGACAGCCTCGTTAAGGTGCTGTTTCAGACCCGCTATGATTAGCCTGGCTCTTTTAAAATGTGAAATTATGACGTGATGATTGGCTCTGTGGCCTGCGGCTCTGTGATGGTAGTGACATTTGAAGCATGATACTCATTGTGACTTTCATTGTGTGTTTCTTTCTGCCTTTCTCTCCTGACATGCACCAATTGTCACAGCGTTTGTTTCCATCTCTGGCAGATAAGGCATTAAATAAACTGAATTCATAAAAAACAAATCCACCCTCTTCCTTTGTATGTCTGCCTGAAAAGCTTCCTGCTGCCTGTCCCTGCAGCTGTCTGCCGAGCTTTGATTCTCTATAATAAAGGAACACGCTGGTGTGAGACAGATAAATGCACACGCTCTTACTCCCACCCATCATGCCGTGTTTGTTCTGGGGGACTTTTGTTTGCCTGGCCCACATACCAGTGCTCTTCTCCTTTCAGCTTTTAGGTCCACTTAAGTCTGAATCGATGCTCATCAGCCGGGCCGAGGGGTGACTGTAAAGGCCTGACAATTGTGGGCTATTGATTAGCATGCTCCCAGACTCATTTAAACTGCATATGGCATTATCAATACATTGTAGTGAGTCAGATAGTGTGTTAGTATTCAGTAAGCAGCAGCGGTGGGCGGAGCAGGGCACTGAAGGATGGGTAATTACCACAGAGACTTGTAGAATCCCTAACTGTACGCCTGCCAGCAACCTTTTGTTTGCCGTTTTAATGTTTGTTTCAACTCTCCCTCCATAATGGACCGTGTGCTAATGAGGTCATGATGAAAAAACATTAAAATGAATGGAGACCAGCAGTGCTTTTTTAAAATCCATGAATACTTTGGTCTTTATTTGAGTGTTTTTTGGGGGCCAAAGGTCCTTAAACTCAAGAGACTTTGCAAAAATCCTCCATGTTTTCAAAGCATTTGAAGCAGCCGAGCAGCGAGTTTCACCTTCTGATAAGAACAGGCAAAATCCCCAGACTTAGTCTGTTGTTTCCATGTTTTAAATAGCAATCAAGCCAGTAATTATGATGATGTTTTTAGATTCTTTTGTGTATTTAAATGTCCAGTACGGTGGCTAAAAGCTGAAGATCAATAGCAAGGGCCACATGAAGAAGAATCTGCAACTAAAAAAGCGCATACAAACTTCAAAACTAATGCAATGGCTTTGAAATGATTCAAGTTTGACAAACATGCTGCAAATGGGAGAATATAGAACCAAAAAACCCACTTTTAACACAGACATGATGCAAAAACAAGGAATCTTAGAAGCAACCACATAAGAGAAACGCTGCTAATCCTGAAGCCTTTTCTGGTGCAGTGGTGAACAGTTTAACGTTTACAGTAGGGAGAGGAATAGCAGGCTTTCATGCTTTGTGTAGGCAGGGAAGTTGTACAGTTGGATGTCACTGTTATGCTTAAATCATAGCATGATAGATCTTAAGTGACTGGAGGTCTGGATTAGGACATTAGGATCCCATCATTAAAAACTGCTCCTCACTGCAGCCACTACAGACCTGGAGGACGTCTGGATTAGCAGGGTTTCTCTCCTACAGCTGTTTCTCAGAATGCATGTTTCTGATTGATCGTTTCTGGTAGCAGCACGTTTGATGGAGTTGCAGGTGTTTTGCTTTTTCCAGCACGTTTGTCTGGACAGCAAAGCCAACCCCTGTTTTCCACCCTGAAGGAAAAGCACACTACTGTTTCTGTTCGAGTTTGTTCAAGGCCGCCCATAAGGGATGTTCATAAAGGGAAAGCTAAAAATGGTGAGTAAGGGGCCAAAGACGGGTGGTAAAAATGTTGAAAAGCAGTTAAAAAGTGGCAAGAAGTGCAGTAGATAGTGAAAAGCACTTAAAAGGAGGAGAAGATGGGTGGTAAGACATTAAAAAGTGGCTAAAATGAGAAGTGGCAAAGACGGGTAGTAAAAATGTTGAAAAACTGTTAAAAAGTGGCAAGATGTGTGGTACATAAGGTGAAAAGACATTAAAAAGCAGCAAGAAAAGACAGTGGCAAAGATGGGTGGTAAAAATAGTGAAAAGCAGGTAAAAGTGGCAAAGATAGGTGGCAAAAATGGTGAAAAGCAGTTAAAAAGTGGCAAAGATGAGTGATAAAAATGGTGAAAAGCAGTTAAAAAGTGGCAAAGATGAGTGGTATAAATGGTGAAAGCAGGTAAAAGTGGCAAAGATGGGTGGTAAAAATGGTGAAAAGCAGTTAAAAAGTGGCAAAGATGAGTGGTTAAAATGGTGAAAGTGGGTAAAAGTAGCAAAGACAGGTGGCAAAAGGGGTTAAAAGCTGTTAAAAAGTGCCAAAAAGGCACAAAAATTGGTGGAAGTTAGTGGTGAAAAGAGGTTAAATGATTATTTGGTTAAAAAATGGCAAAAGTAGGTTAAAAGGGGCAAGATTGGAAGTTCAAATGGTAAAAAGCAGTTAAGAAGTGTCAAAAAACTGGTGAGAGGGGCAACAGTGGTTGGCTAAAGCAGTGAAAAAGGTTACAAGTAGCAAAAATGGGATAGAAAAGGAAAGAATAGGTTTAGTGTAAAAATAAATGTGGTAAAATAGGTGGAAACAGTAATGAAAAGGGGTTTAAAAGTGAAATGCTGAAATAGTTTGAACATCAGAACCCAAGAAGAGCTTGAAACACTTTTCAGCTCCAAAATGAAGCAACTGTTAGCTGGGATGCTAGCACCAGTGCTACTGATCCTGACATACTGACATGCATTGATATCATAAATCTGGGTAGGGCCAATGTCCTTTTTTTTTGGGGGGGGGGGTCCCACCAAGTATGTAGGCAGGCCAGAGTTTGTTACTCTCATATCACATACTCAGCGATCTGCACACGAAGCACACCCTGGAGCAAATCGCTGCCTTTTGAGTCAGTTTTTGCAGAGTCAGTGCATGTGCTCTGGCCACCTCTGGAGTGTGCCAGCATCGCAGATCCGCTAAAGATACACGGCAAAACTTTTTTTATCAGGTTGAGACTGAATTCCTAAAGACCCTTAAGAGATCAACCCAAACAGAAACAAAATGTTTAAAGCATCCGGTCGATTTCAGAATACGACATAATCCTGACTGTTAATCTCATCACTTTATCAACACTGTTTCTCATCCTGCGGCACAAGGCAAAGGTCACTAGACAGTCAGAGAGGCACTAAAGTAAACTCCATGGACAGAGAAATCTATTTTTTGAGCAGAAATCACAGAATATATAAAACCCACATCCTTATTGGAAAACACATACACTTTGCTCCACAAATACGTCCAGTAGGTCAGAGTGCATGCTGTTGGCTGGAACAAACTGCTGCGCAACTGGAACGCAGCGCAGGTGGAGTAATTAGTAGGTTATCATTATTGTCATTATCCCTCTGCCAAAAAGGCTTAAGTTCCCATGGGATGGGATGGGCTATAATACCAAACTTGGCCTTAGAACTGGAAATCTCATGCATTACTGTCTACAGAAATAAGAATTCAATCAGCCACATGGTGGAGCTGACACAGCAGGAAATTTCTGGAAGGCCACCTCTGTCAGAGTCTAAGTCCAGTTGGCCCTCTAAAATGCCCCCACTGGACCTTCAAAGTTCATTTTCTTTCAGAAAATGTGATTTTTTTTTCAGGTTTAATAGATTTACCTTGCATGGAGGTGATCAGTATCACAAATTACTGCAGTCCTGCAAACCTTCTACTACACATCTAGCCAGATGAAGAGCCACAAGAGTGTTGAGGAGTCTTGTACGGACCTAAGAGGCTAGCTGCACCCTTTTAACTTCACAAGCACGCTTTTAATTGAAACAGTGGTGAACTGTCGACCGAGCAAGCCTTTTGGGGCCAAAGGCTGATGGGGAGACAAACAACCAAATGACCCGGATCTCTCAGTGAGCAGATTTCCAGTCATAATGAGTGAGACTGGAAGGACATCAGCTGAGAAAACAACAGAGTTTAATGAGGTAAACCATGACAAAAGTGGACTAGACGAAACTGGACCACTTTGTGGAAACAGACCGTACACAAGCTTTGTATGACTCTATTCGTCCAGACTTTTTTAATTCCTGCCTGCTGCCATTTCTCTGTGAGTCTTTTAAAACTTTTTTTAAATTGAATGAATATTTTACTACTTTTGGGACACAACAGTAGCTTAAGAATCAAGATTTTCTTTTTTTCAATCTGACCTCTTGTTGTTATAAACAGCCTCAAACAAGACATTTAGAGTTTGCCTGGTGCCTCATGACGTCAGAGACCCCTTAGCCAACCAAACCATTTTGATCTGTACCCACAGAGAGAACCAAACTATCTTCTCAAAACTGGGTAAACAGATTTTCCTCAACTTTGTGTGCGTGATCTTAAGACTGGGAGACTTCAGCACAACTCTGATATTTACCTCTGTGTATTTTTATGCAGTCTGCTGTAGGACTCTGGTGAGATAGTACATCTTTCAGAGTTTTGAGAGAAGGAGCGGTTTCTGAGTTCTTATTGTGTTTTAAAATCTGATGTAGATGTTAGAGGGGGAGTAGATTGAATTTAGAGGAATGCCATTTGTCCAATCAAACACCTCTCTCATGGAGGATCGGGGTTGACTGCAGACTTCACTGTCAGCCTTACAGGAGTGGAGTGTTCAGCAGCATGTATGATGATATTAATCAGACTGACTGAAGCTGTAATTTAAGATCAGAAGTCTGCATCGCTCATGAGAACACTTCATGCTACTTTTAATGCTTCACTCACCTTTCCTGTACTTTCTATCTTTTCTTCTGTCTGATTTAAAGAAAAGGGTGAATACAAATTATTTTCAGGTCAAAGCAGCGATAACTGAGTGATAATGGCTTCTTAGAGAATGTTTAATTAAGCACTACCGTCTTTTTTTGTTCCTATTCTACTTTGTAAACTCTCCTGACTTTTATAAGTGAGTCCATGTAAAAGAGTGCATGCATGCATCCACAAAAACCCCTGTCTGTTTGTATTTGGTGCACAGAGACAATCACTTTAAAGACTCCTCCTCCTGTATTTTTCTGTAAGTTTGAATATATTGTGAGTTTCTCTTTTCATCCATGTGTGTTGAATAATCTGCACATGTAACCAAATGAAAGCATTTCTTTAAATGCGGCGCTGACGAAGAAGAGCTGTTGAGAGTAAGAAAATCTGGCTGGACCATAAAACTTGAAAACAAAATCAGAGCAGCAGAAGAAATGGATTTTTTTGTTATGTAATTTCCCCAAATGCTCCTCACTGTTTGTTTGACATGGTGAGGGAGATCTCATGTTAATATTCCACTATCTGTCAGTGTAAAACCTTCCCAGCAGTCATGCCCTGCTGCATTCTTCCCTCTGTGAAGGACACACGCTGGACTACTTAAAGCCGAGGCTATGACCTTTGCTCCTCCATCTCCTCAGCTGTGGTGATTTTAAACGGAAATCAGTCGACCTTGGCTGGATTCCTGCAAAACCTCTGACCCCTAAACTGACCTGTGAGAGGGAATTAAGATTTCAGATATGTTAAAAACACTAAGGCTTAATCTGGTGAATAAATCTTCTGACCAGTTAAAATGAGACAGTTTGAGATGAGCTGAAGATTTGGTTTGGTCTCTGCAGATTTTTGAGGCCGTGAACTTCAAAGTAAAGTTGAATAATAAAAAAAACCCTGATTTAATCTTATTTTAGCAAATAAACTAAAAACACAAATGTCAATGTAAAAATATCATTTCAGGAGTTCTCTGAGATGTGTTACGCCCTAGTATATGTTCATCTTTGTATGAGTTTTGATAAATTCAGGTTCAATGCTGTTGGTTTGCTTCCTTTTTATTCCTCTTTCAGTGTCTTAAAGCATTTGTGCGCTGTCCAGTGGATCAATTGGTTGTTTATGTCCAGGAATTAAAGCCTAAAGAGAAGGCCCGTTGACTGGAGCAGCAGCCAGGCTTTAGCCACAGCCTCTTCTATTGGCAGATGTCCACGTTTCCGTTCCGTAACACTGGATCAATATCAAGTGCAACCAAGCAGCAATCTTTGTTGTTGAAAAAAGCAGCCATTGTGGACGTTTAAAAAACTGCAATTCCTTGAGTTTCCAGTAGGGTAGTCTTCAACAGCATAAGAAGTCACAGACACAGAAATAAAAATGTTTCAATCCTGATTCAAGAAATGTTTTTCAGCATAGTCAACGTAGATGCACAGAGCACAGGAGGTGAATCTACACGTTGTCTGTTTTCTTCGTATGAAAGATTTGATGTGTCCATGGGGCTGCATGGTGGCGCAGGGGTTAGCGCTGCCTCACAGTAAGATGATCCCTGGTTCACTTCTCAGTCAGGGCCTTTTTGTGCGGAGTTTGCATGTCCTCCCCATGCATGTGTGGGCTCTCTCCATGTGCGCCAGCTTCCTCCAACCACCCAAAACATGCTCACCCGGTTAACTGGTTACTCTAAATTGCTTGGTTGTCTGTCTCTACATGTCAGCCCTGTGATTGAGTGGCGACCAGTCCAGGGTGTACCCCACCTCTCGCCAAATGACAGCTGCGATAGGCTCAAGCCCCCTCGCTTATCACCAATGGGATAAATGGTATAGAAAATGGAAAGGGGTGTGGCTGATATGAACGTAAGCTAAAACCCGCCTCAGTTCCAAGATCCAAAGTTAGTTTTCAGTATGGCAGCTGTCAGGAATTCATTCCAAAAGCCTCCTTAACTGAACGTATAATCAACCCTGATTAATCACATCCTTTTTATTTCATTTTTTAAAAATCCACTATTTTGCATGCACAACATTTTTTGTCATTTTGGATTTCCTACTGTCATAATCTAAGAGTACTGTGAGTGAAGATTTTAACATGAGCTTACAACAAAAAAAAGGAACTTGATATGGATTGAAAAGAAAATAGGAGATAATGAAAAGGTAAATACTGATAACATAAGGTTCACATGACTCTGGATTGTTCTCTGAGCTCTGTGCATTTTTAAAGCATAAAGACATTAAAATGTAAGTGAACCCCCAGCTCAAAGCGAACTCCACCCACTTCAGGATTCAAAAAAATGCACAGAAAGTCAGCAGTTTGGTACTGAGAGGAGGGAGGGGAAAGGGATGTTTTTTTTTTTTTTTTTTTTTTTTTTTTTTTTAAGGACGAGGTTTCCAGATGAAGCGGGAGTGACAGTGACTACCCTTGCCAGAAAGTGACACAGAGTCCTGCAGCACTGCTGCCTCAGAGCGATATTTAGAGGTGGAGGATTTTTCCCCTTCAAAGTCCCCCAGCAGGCTGTAGTGTGGTGGTGGACTGTCGTTGTCCTGAGCACTACCTGTTTGGGCCATTGACTCCAGCACCGGCATTACTAAAGCCAGAGATCTCTGAGCCAAGGCAGTGCAGGAGCAGGAGAGGATGGGAGTGGTCTCTGAATAGTAAAGTCAGTTAGAGGCGGTAACATTCTACCTTTTGTAGAGAGTGTGTGACATGTCACATAAGCCCCGCCTTTTGAGCTAATTAAAAGTCGTAAAAAGCAGATTTTTATCAGTTTGGTGCAAATGTCAGAAATAACACCAGCATTGATGTGTTTTATTATAGTACAGTCAGATACTTCAGTGTACAGCTGAAAAAAATTGTTAGTGTTCACTACTTTTTTAAGGAGCAGTGGTGGACTAATTTTACATCACTGTGGCTGCAGGGAGATGCTGGTGTGGATTAATCAAAGTGTGCTGAAAGGGACAATAAAGTATGAGATTGTTTCAAGAAAATCAGTGCACATTGTAGACCTTAATAAACCATGATTTATGTGATTAATTGTATCAGCCTCTAAATATACCAATGTCTAATTTTCCTGCAGTTTCCAAATACACAGGCTGTGCTGCACTCCGCAGTGCTGTGGTTTTGCTCTTGACAAAAGTGAACGACCTCTTACTCTAGAAGCATGTCTACAGCTCAGCACTAGCACCTTGAGACAAGTTGGCAAAGGTCACGGGTTCCTGCCAGTTCACACAGGAATAGTATGTCAACAACTGATTCTTTGATTTGTGTTGATTTAGACATGATTCCATGATTTTATTCCTTTCCTCATGAGTAAGCACATCACAAAGTTGAACTTTTTATGTTGGCTGGGTGGTTTTATGTAAAAAAAAAAATGTTTCTTTTTAACTCAGAAGTTAATTGTTCATTGCTTACAGCACTGACCCTCAGAATGACCTTTTGGTTAGGCTGCAGGATGATGCATTATGTTGATTTAAAAAAAAAAAAGTTTGTACACCATGTGCATTACCTCTAACACTGCATGGCAGTGTCTGCATCCAGTTGGGCTTGAAGCACTTTGTGGAGCACTTGCTGATGTTTTTTTCTTGTCTAGAAATTTGCTCGTGTTACTTACTCTAGAATGTACATCACTTTGGACACTTTTTTTCTTATCTCTGCATTGTGTTGTATTTTGAAAATGATCAGTGTTTGGATCGATCTGGTTTATGTGGATTGACATGGTCTGGTAGCAGACAGCACCAAAAAAAAAAAAAAAAAAAAAAAAAAGCTTGCATCGTATTCCCAATGAAAGGAAGCAGAGTAGCACTTCAGGGACGTGCCAGAGCCAGGCCAGAACACAAGCAGTGGAACTGGTCTGATGTAGTAGTAGTCCTTTGTTAATACCACTGTATGATTAATGGATCAGGCGTGTTTTCGTTAAACTGGCAATCATTAGCCTCTGTTTGGAGCAGAAAAGTCTGATTAAATGTTATATTTTTGGGTTGAATCTTGCCTAGAAAGCTGCCCCACTGTCATCTTCCTTACAGCTCAATGCATGGCTATGAAGTCTTATATCTGAAAGGGGTCAAAAGGCCCATCCTCATCATTAATAGTGAAAAAGGAGTATGCTGATTGAAACACATCTTTGCTTGCTTTGTTTTTGCTGACCTCCATGCAGCTAGGCCCCAGAAAGCTCTCCTCCTTTCCCCCCTTGTTCATTTAACCAAGTAGTAATTCATGCTCTGACTAACAAGGGTGATGTCATTTCACTGTTTATTGGACCAAATGTGTAAATCCTTATAGTTTCTATTTCACATGAACTGAAAGAAGACCCTATGAAAAACTGCTCCTTATAATCACCTGAGCAAAGTCTGCTCACAAAGGACTTTATCAGAATTATTTTTAACCTGATACAGAGATTTTTGTAACAGAGAAACTTTTCGAGGCCAGAGATTTAGCAGTGGAGTTAGTTAACCTTGTCCAGACTCGGCCCTTTCTCCCTCTTCCACGCTAGCCTTAAGTGATGGGCCTCTCATAGCAGCCAATTAGGCCGTGTCACTTCTGGAGGTGTGCAGGCTCCACTTTGATAGATCATGCACCAGAAGCATGTGGAGGGAAAGGCAGCCGAGCGTGCTCTTAGGTCAGCTCCATCCAACATACACCAACCCCCAGAAGAAGTCAGCCAAGGCTGTGTGATCAATGGGGAGGAAACTGGGTGGCTATTATTTATAGGATCACGAGGCCATTAGACCCAACTATCCACTTAGCCTTTGCCACTGACTGTTTCTGTGTGCCAGACTAGAGAGAATTGGAGATGGAGCACAGCGCCCCAGCCTGTATTGTAGGAATCATTCTTTTCATTTATCTCCATCTACAGTAAATTTACACCAGGCTTCAATGCTCATGATAGAGAAAAAACACCAGAATTTGAAGACAGGCAATAGCAAACCATTTACAAAGCATTTTCTGTGATGTACAAGCAGCATTTCTGTGTCCACAGTAAATATTGAACACGTGTAGACCACCGTTACAGGCTGGTATTTCAGATTCAGACCATAATAGAAGGTGGCAAAGCTAGGGTATGATGTGGATGATCACCAGTCTGTTGTTTTAAGTGCTTATCTCTTCATAAAAGCCTGAGCTGTTAAATATGAACCATCACATCTGCAGGAACATGATCAAATATGTGAAATCCTATAGGAAATTGGATAAGCGTTTGCAATGACTGGTAATGAGTCTTTCTCATCACTGTGGAGGAATGTTGTCCCACTCTTCTTCTCAGAATTCCTTTAACTCAGCCGTATTGGAGGGTTTTCCAGCATGAACTGCCCGTTTAAGGTCACACCACAGCATCTCAGTTGGATTTAAGTCTGGACTTTGACTTGGCCACTCCAGAACCATAATTTTGTTTATTTTGAGCCATTCAGAGGTGGACTTGCTGATATGTTTTGTGTCATTGTCCTGATGCATAACCCAAGAGCGCCTCATCTTTAGGTCATGAACTGATGGCTGGACGTTGGCCTTCAGGATTTTCTGGTAGACAGCAGAATTTATTGTTCCATCAATCACAGCAAGTGGTCCAGGTCCTGAAGCAGCAAAGCAGCCCCAAACCATCACACTGCCATCACCATGTTTGACTGTTGGCATGTTGTTCTTTTTACCAAATGCTGTGTTATTTTTACTCCAGATGTAACGGGCCACAGACCCTCCAGAAAGTTCAACTTTTGTCTCGTCAGTCCGCAGAATATTTCTCCAAAAGTCTCAGGGATCATCAGGATGTTTGTAGTCAAATGTGAGACGAGCCTTTGTGTTCTTTTTTGTCAGCTGTGGTTTTGGCCTTGGGACTCTCCCATGATGCCATTTTTGCCCAGTGTCTTTCTGATGGTTGAGTCATGAACTCTGACCTTAACTGAGGCCAGTGAGGCCTGCAGGTCTTTGGATGTGGTTCTGGGTTCTCTTGTGACCTCCCGGATGAGTCGTCGCTGCACTTATGGAGTCATTTTGGTTGGCTGGCCAGTCCAGGGAAGGTTCCTAGTTTTCTCCATTAGTGGATAATGTCTCTGATCGTGGTTCGCTGGAGTCCCACAGCCTTCGAAATGACTTTGTAACCTTTTCAGACTGATAGATTTCAATCACTTTGTTTCTCATTTGTTCTTGAATTTCTTTGGATCATGGCGTGATGTGTTTCTTTTTGAGATCTTGTACTTCCTTTTGTCTGACAGCTTTTATTTACATCTTTTTTTTTTTTTTCCCCACTCATCTGGGATCAGGTCATGGTGGCGGCATGCAAGCAAAGCAAGCTGTCCCAGACATCCCCCTACCCTGCGACACATTTAAACTCCTTCTAGGAGAGGCCTAAGGGATATGGGGCTCCTCACCTTATCTCAGGGCAGGCAATCTCATTCCATCCACATGTGTGTGCTATCTCTTTGTTCAGTTATTCAATTAATCAACCTGTATTTGCTGAGCACATTAACTTATCTCAGCATGATTACAAGGACAAGGAGACCCTTCCCTTTAACGGACAGGAAGCTCTAGCAGAACCAGACTCATGTTGAACTGTCACCTGCTGAGGCCAAGCTGAGATTGGAAAGGGGTAGAAGAGTGAGGGGTGGGGGAGAAGCAGAGAGAGGGGAAGAGAAGGATTTTTGACACTACCTAAAGCTCATGACCATAGTTGAGGGTTGGAGCATAGATTAACCAGCAAATCAAAAGCTTTGCCTTCTGGCTCGGGTCCCTCTTCACCACAATGGCCTTACTCGATGTCTGCATCGCTGCTCTGTCTGTCAGTCTTACTCACTCATGATTAATACCACTAGATACTTGAACTCCATCTCTTCAGCAGTTAACCCTGGCCTCACACTTTGGGGTTCTGAGCACTTTACTCTCTGCAAACCACCCCAGTGCCTGCTGGAGGTCCCGGCCTGAGGGCGCCTGTAGAACCACATCATCTGCAAACAGAGATGAGAGGGGAAAGAAATTGATTGAAATTTACACGTCTGAAACTTTCTCCACTCTACTGGAAAAGTAATGCAAACTTTTAATATGAAATAAATGTTTTTATTTTATCTCATCTATCTAACTGTCCCTGATAGACCATTTAATTTCACAGTCAAATATGGACACTCAGACCAGCTGTTTAAAGGCCGGTGGTCCAGACCACAAAGAAGAAAGACAATATCTGCATCCTTTAGCATCTGAGGAAACACAGAGGTAAGCATGGTGGGATTATACACCAGCTGTGGTTTTGACATGGATCTCCTCTGCAGAGCAAGCCCACAGGGCGCTGGATGTTGGAAGCAAGCTGTAACCTTATTGGGTAAAAAGTAGGGCCAAAGCACATGGGAGATAACGCTGTGGTTCCTCAACAGGGTTAGCTCAAAAATAACATCATATAGCCCTGTTTTAGAACGCCTTCATTTATGCCAAAAACAGTGTGGTTAGCTGTCTTTGAGGCGTCTCAGTAGTTACTGAACTTATTTGGTTAATTTGGTTTGTTTGGTTTAAGAGCTGTTCCCATGCTCCAGACAGAGTTTTACCCGTCAGTTACACTCAAACACAGTCCAAAAAGTCCCTGATCCTCTGTTTTTTACAGTGAAATCCTTGTATAATTTTGTACTAATTAGCAGGTATCAGTGTCTGTGCTCACTCTGCCTGGCTCTAAGGCTTGTTAGGTGTTCCTATCTTGTTGATTAATTGCTCTGCATGTTTGCCAGGATTGTTTTTGGCTTTTCCTAGCAAGAGAAGACAGCAGCAGACCATGGTGGGGAAAATTATTCTACCTTTTTGTTGGTTTACTGATCATTTCCCCACAACTCTTCTCTCACTTTCATCACAGGCATACATGGCATAGATGTCACAATTATGTTGCAGCCGTTGCACGGAGGCAAGAATACAGCAGAAGCAGGGGGACAGGAACAGGAAGAATTGGTACTTAATTTGGCTGCATTGATTTAACATGCATTAAACAATTACAGGTTTTTTGATTGCTTAAACACGATTTTGAAAACAGGGCTTATCTTGTCAAAACACTACACACAATTCACACAACCACACACACACATAGCAGAACACCTCAGAAACTATACACTAATTTATAAAAAACATATTTTTTTTAGCATATGTAACACACACGTTTCATATGACCTAATTCTGTTTGAACCAGTTACACACTGCTGTTGCTAACCTAAAACACTTTTAGCGATTCTCACAGAGAAAGAGCAAATATACAATAAATTCACCAAACGCGACACAAGACCAATGCTGACTGATGAAAATATCATTTATTTCTCTCCATATAATCAGTCAACATGTCAGCATGGAGAATCACAACAACACATGCCCCATGTTCATGCTACTACAGTAGAGTGCATAACACTGTAAGCTCAGTAAATATCAGACAAACATAAAATACTGTATCCAGCACAGGTTACAATTACAGGAAAATGAGGAAAAAAAAAAAAAACTGAAAATACAGAACAGAAAATGCTAGACATGGCTGGAGAACTGAACCCTCCACTGCCATGCCGAGAAAAGCTCTTTGAGGTTTAGATGTTTTTGATGAATTTGGTCCTCTTCTTCTTTGAGCATGTTCTCTTCTTGCTTCAGGTCTTCCTCTTCCTCCTTCTCCTCCTCCTCCATGGATTCCCCCTCTCACCTTCACTCTTCTCCTTCTGACTCCTTCCGTTTTTGCTGAAGACAGGTGAACTCACCTGCTGCATTTTTATAGTGCTTACCTTTTTTTTGTCCGACTGCATAAACACTAAAATCAAAAGTATTACACAATTATCAAAACCTTTCACTCAAGGAGCAAAACATCGGCTCAGATTTGCACCACTAAAAGCACAATATCAGCCTCACACTTTTTGCAAAACAATAAACACAGTGATTTGCAAAACACTAAACACACTTGTACACATTACACACTGAAGTATTTCATGATGTCAATTCCTTGCAATTCCAAAGCACTGACTGTTAAATTACCACACCTATGAGCCAGCTGGTTAAACAGCCATCAGGTGCACAAACACACGATTGCTTAATTGTAGACACACCAATCAGGTTTAAGCACTATAAAAATGCAGCAGGTGAGTTCACCTGTCTTCAACCAAAATGGAAGGAGAAGAAGGAGAAGAAGAAGAAGAGGAGTGAGGGTGAGAGGAGGAATCCACAGAGGAGGAGGAGGAAGAGGAAGAGGAAGACCTGAAGCAAGAAGAGAACATGCTCATAGAAGAAGAGGACCAAATTCATCGAAAAAATCTAAACCCAATCAAAGAGTTTTTCTCGGCATGGCAGTGGAGGGTTCAGTTCTCCAGCCCCAGGCTCAGGTACCCCTCATTCAGGCCATGGAGGAGGCCTGTGACCAAATCAAGATTTTTTTTTTTTTCACATCTTTGATAGTTGGGTTTGTACCCTTACTGGTGGCTCAGTAGTATGAAGGCCCTAAATATTAAAAAACAAAAAACAAAAAACAAAAAAAAAAACAAAACATGCTGACAAATTGCACACCTAGTCCCCACCAAGGTGTGTTATTTTGAAAACTTAAACCAAAAATTGACTCATTTATTTTTTTTTTATCAGTATAAATGATTACAGTCTAATATTTCCCAGAGTGATGCTAATACACACTTAGAAGAAGGTTTGTAAATTAAGTCCAGTCACAAAGACGACCTGACCTCCTAAAGGGCATCTTAAGGCTGCAAGTGTTCCCAACTTTTCTCTTCTCCTTCTAGAAAAAAAATCATGTTTGTTCCAAGCAGATGGATCATTTCCTCTCTCTGTGTTCCTAATGGCCCTTTTTAATTATTTATGATGATTGAACCCAAGCCGCAGCTTCTACCAGGGCTCATATCCGACTTTTGCTTTGTTCTTTCCTGCTCCGACCACCACACAAGATCGATACATCTTCAGAGTGCATTTTAAGGGCAACATGATGTCACATGAGGAATGTAAAACAAAGTTTGCTTTGGGAGGGGTTTTAGAAGAGTTTGCTAAACAGCCAAAGACTGGAGGGAAGTGGGTAAAAGGGAAGTAAAGTAAAACCTAAGTTTAGATTTATTTGTGGCATTTAATTGCTACTTTTCAAAATGTGCTTTTTTTATCCTGATCTTTCAATAGCAAAATACTTAAATCAGAACCAATCAGCTATTTTTAAGACTAAACTGACTGGTAAACATGAGAGGTTCACTTGCAAATTACATCAAGCAGCATAGAACTCCCAATGAGGGGCAAGAAGAGATTTCTACATAGAGAAACTCTACCAAAAGGCCGTGTTTGGAGCTGTTTATGACTTTACCAAATGTTCAAAGTGCAGAAATAAAAATACTCTCAATTAGTGAGCTGCTGCTCTGTCCCAAAAGTACCTTTTCAGCCCATGACCCCCAAAATAAAGGTGCCAGGGACAGGGGACCCCCACAGTACCTGAAGGTGGTTGAACACAGCCATGCACGATCTAGAATAGTCATGGCCGTCCGTAAGGGGGTATGAAGGGAGAGCTTTCTGGGGCCCAGCCAAGCTGGGAGGTCAACAAAATCATGGTCTATTGTAAAGTTGAGCTGTGATTTTTATATTTAACCTGAAAAAATAACCACTCTGATCAATGACACAAGTCTCTTTTTTAAAATCATTTGTGTAGTATATAGCCTTTTAAAAACGTAAATCTGTTTTGTATTTAAAAAAAAGACTTTAAATGGGTTAAAAATTTAAAATAGGGGTTAATTATGGCAAAAAAATGGTGGAAAAGGTGGTGAAATTGGATCTTAAAAGTAGCAGAAATTGGTTGGAAGTGGTGATAAAAATATATAAGAATGGCAAAAATAAACAAAAAAAAAAAATGCAAAAATGGGTTACAGTGGCTAAAAATGGGCAAAAATAGTGGTTAAAGTCAATTACAAAGTGTCTGAAAGGATTTAAATTGGCAAAAATGGGTGGAAATCTGGTGAAATGGGAAGAAAAATCAATATAAACTAGCAAAATAGTGCTAACTGAGAAGAAAAAATAGGCTGATATTGGCAGAAATTTGTCAAACTGGCAAAAATGGGCACATCAGAGAGTGAAATGTGGTTAAAATGGTGAATAAGTGGGCATAAAAATGTTGAAATGGGGTTATAGTGGCAATAATGAGTCAAAAGAGGCAACATTAGGATTATGTGGCAAGAATTGGGTTAGAAGTGGCAAAAACAGGCAGAAAAAGGTGGTGGAAAGGGTTAAAAATGACAAAAGTAAGTTTTAAAATGCAAAAATGTGTTAAAATTTGTAGGAAAAAGTGATGAAAACTGGTTACAATTTGGCAAAATATGTGTAAAGTGGCAACAGTGGAATTTTAAAAATGTTCTTAGTACTTTTAAGGAATCTGGAGACCCCCTCTTAGTGTCTTGTGACCCCCCAAGGGGGTTTGAGTTTGAGAACATTTTCATCCAGTCAAATTTGTTCAGGAAATCATGTATCAGTATATAAGGATGTGCATGCTACTAGACTGTATTTTACTCTATTGCATGCAGAACCTGCCAACTTTTTTTGTTCTTTAAGAGATATCAAGAAATGAACATGGGGCTGTGGTTACGGTGGGAAAAGCTGTACTGTGCCACCTTTAAGAACCTGTGCTGTTGAGGTGCCTTAATTGTGATATTTTTGAAGCGTGTAACAGCTGGATTAGACAAACTTTGAGTGAAAACAGACTCATGAATTAATCCCTGACAATGTTTGAACAAAAGCCTGGTATGAACAGAGGATTATGTCAGGATTTTTAAGGACTTTGGTAATTCACATTGAGCTGAGGACACACTGTGCATTCACAGGCAGCCTCACTTGAGCTTCATAGAATCTGGCGTGTGATGTTGACAGATGACCGAGGCCACGAGGAGCATGTGAAGGTCTAAACTGCCCCAGCAGGACACGTGAGCTGCTTCACTTTTATCCTGCTACATTACGCCCTTGAACCGTGTGACTTAATAAGTTGATAAAAGGCTGGTGGATATTATTTTCAAAAAGGCACCTTCATTTGTTCCTGTCTTTTCAGCGTGTCCACACTCGGCTGATTTGGAGCTGAAGCATTAATCAATCTGACACTGAGGGCCGGCTCAGCTGAAAGAAGTGTTTGCTCAAAATCAGGCTGAAGAAATTATTTTTCAGTTGTTTACAGTGTTCAGAGACATTTGTTGTGTTGTACTCTTCAGGTTTTTAATGGTCCAGTGTGCATATTTATCGGGAAGCATCCACGTTGGAAGGAGGCGCACTGATTTTTCTGATACACATGGTGACGCTCGTTACTGCTGCTGAGAGACGTTTAGACTGGACTGGCTTCTCCGTGTGGATTTCATATCATTAGGCTGAAGATGATGGTTGTGTTGCCTTGAGAGGCAGCTACAGCTTTGCAACATGACAATTTAATGATTTGATAAAATTCATGAAGACCAGTCCTATACAGGAAAGGTTGGGGAGATGTGAACGCAGGTTTAAAAGTAAATTTTATGAATCATCCTTCACTTTACCAGCTATTTGTCAAACCTGACAGCACTGCTGTAAGTGAAAGTATGGAAAGCAATCTTTTTTACATTTCAAGATTTGAGCTTAAGAAACATACAGGGGCAACAAACCCTGCACTGCAGAAGTCAGAGAGTGAGATGTGAAACAAATATCACCTGTAACCTGATGATTTAAATACTAGAATATTGCATGTGCACATGGCCTTTGTGATTTACGACTGAAAAAAGTTTGCCATGGACCAGAAAGATCTGCAAAACTATGCAAAGTAACTTTAATAATGACCTAAAGCAAAACAACTTCACAATGAAATAATTATTTGAAAACACTGTTAGTTTATTCAATTAAAAAAAAAAAGATTGAGCTTTTGTTTTGAAATTCATACTCAGACGTGTACTTTACCTTATTGTCTTCTCTTGGTACATTACAGAGCACAAACGCTTGTCCAGTGGCTTCACATTGAGCTACATTCACAAGCCTTCTGGCTGCCGAGAAGCACCCCCACAGCATGATGCTGCCACCACTGTGCTTCACAGTGAGGTGATGTGCAGTGGTTGGTGTCCTCCAAGCATAGCATGTTGTCTGATGCCCAAAAAGCTCTGTTCTGGACTCGTCAGACCAAAGAACTTTCTTCATCTTAACCATGGAGTCTCCCACATGCCTTTTGGTGAACTCTAGTCCAGATTGAATCTGAGTTTTCTCCAACAGTGTCTTTCTCTTTGCCACTCTCCCATAAAGCTCTGACTGGTGAAGAACCCGGCCAACAGTTGTTGTCTGCAGAGTCTCTCCATCTCAGCTGCTGAAGCTTGGAACTCCTTCAGAGTAGTCATAGGTGTCTTGGTGTCCTCTCTCACTAGTCTCCTTCTTGCACGCTCACTAAGTTTGTGAGGATGGCCTGATCTAGGCAGATTTACACATGTGCCATAGTCCTTCATTTCTTAATGATGGATTTAACTGAACTCTGAGAATATGCAGTGCCTTGAAATTTTTTGTATGCACTTCCTGACTTTTACTTTTCAATAACATTTTCCCTGATTCGTTCAGAGTGTTGCTTTGCCTTCATGGTGTAATGGTAGTAAGGTATATGGATTAACCAGTGACCGGACCTTCCAGACACAGGTGTCTTTCTTCTATGATTACTAGACACACTCAAGTGATCTCCAGTTTGCTAACTGTGTGACTACTGGCAGCAGTTGGCTTTGACAAAGTGTGTTATAAACAAAATTTCATTCTCTTATCAGACTCTAATCCTCTTCTGTTGAAATAACTGTTCAATGAAAAAACACACACAAAAAGGCTTCAAAATACAACTGCTTCCTTTTCATTTCCTGCCCCAAGTTCATTTGAAAAGAATAAAATATACTTTTTTTTTTTAATATATCTGTTCATAAGAATGTTTTTATGTTGTAAAGTTGGTTATTTCTTGTGGTTTAGACAGTATCTATAGGAAAGAAAATGTAGCACTTCATGTATCCTCTCTCTGAGTCAACACTGCAGTTAAACGGCTGATTTATTGACAGATTGATAACTCTTTTTCTTTTTCAAAAAATGATTGATTTAAAAAAGCAATTAAAGGGTAGAACGAACATCCAAGGGTGTTAATACTTTGTTCAGGCACTGTAGCTGTGACAGAGCTGTGTCTCCTGCCTGTACATTGGCCACAAAGACTGCACAGCTCTCTGTTCTCTAAATACTGATGGGGATTTTAAACAGACTTTATAGTAGGTCAGTCATGGCCACAGGGAAACTGGCAGGTTTTTCTTTACATCAGTCAACACCAAAGAGGAAGCCAGTCGTATGTTGGGTCATGTGACTGATCTTGCACAGCCTTTAAAGTGACCAGAATGCATGCACACGTACTTTAATGATAAAATGGTGGAGGGTTCCAAATTTCAATCCGAGGTTGAAAAAAGTTCATTTGATTGCCAGTAACAAATGTAAGCAATTTCTTCACTAAGTCCACTATAGTCTCTTTTCTAGTGTATTGTGGTTTTGGTGGTCTTATTATTAAACTCATCCATTGCCCTGTTAGGTAACACAGAATAAATGCACAAATATCTGAGGTTAAATCAAGGTCAGACGTTTTATTGGAAGTTTCTCTGTTTTTTGTTGTTGTTTTCATCCGAACCGTGAAAAGGAAGTCTTAAAACCCATGTCAGATATAAAACCTGACATAAACTCTCAAAATGATTGCAAATCCCACGTAGACAGGATGATTTTCAGAAGATCGGTTCCTTCCAAAGTCAAAAGTGATGTAAATATGTTTATTTCTACTGCAATAGTTTGTAAAAGAAGAAGCTGGGGGAAAAAAACTGTCCTGGATAGAAATTCTTCCCAGTGCATCTACAATGATTCTGTTTTCTGGTTTAAAATCAAATATCTCAAAGTGTTTAAAACAATCATGGGATGAATATTTTAAATTCCAGCCTCACTATTGTGGATTATAGTCCTCTTAGTCCTCTGTGTAGCCAGTTTTAAATCAGTTGAGCCACAGTGTTTTGCTCCTTATCTGTCTCATTGTTGTTCTGTGCTATTATGATTACAGGTCAACCCAACCATCCCTGAAAAGCATGAGCTCTGTCTGTTCTGCCACATTTTAGTGCAAGCTGTAAACTTTTAGCATGAACCAAAGATCTGAAACAAACTTTGAAAATTTCACCCGTAGACAGTTGCTGTGGGCCAACCATCAGTGGAGGATATTTGGCGTTTGCTCGGACTTGCTTGTGTAGTTTGGTGAACATATTTCCTTGTAGGAGGAGAAAAAGTAAAAACTGGCAAACAAAGAAGGAGTGGTGACCGGAGTTTTCTCTTTTGGAGCGACACTGATGGTCAGTGAGCTAATTAGTGCTGACAGAAGGCGACTTCCTGCCTCCGATGAAGAGTTTGACATTAGAAGGTCTTTTAAGGTTAAATAGACAGATTTCTGTGAACGTATTCCAAGTGTTTAGTAAGAAAAGAGAAGAAGAGAAACACTTCAGAGGAGTTTAGATCAGAATGATGTTACATGTAGAGGGGCTCATATAAACAAGTAACCCAGTTACAAAAATCTGCTGCCTGCTGGTATCTAACTCAGATTTCCTCTAAGAACATGCAACAGCACTAAGAACATTATTAGTAGTCTGTATAACTAATAACCGGCATGCATTTGTAGTAAAAACGAGACATTAGTCCGTTTCAGTAGTCTAACTGTTAGATTTACAACAGGAAGTGTATGCCGGTTTGGCTCTTTGCCGCATCAGCCTTGGTCCTGTCCTGTCCCTGCCTCCTAAAGGCTATGTCTAAGGCCACGCCCCATCTCTCCACATGTCTTCCCAGATGAGCCCTTCATTTTTTTGTGAACAACTTTTTTATTGATCCATTGCGAATGAAACATCTATTGACATCCATGCAACTTTTATAAGCATTACCCCCCCCCCAACCCCCGCAGCATCACCCCCCCAGATGAGCCATTCATGATGGGTAAAGCTGCCTCCGAGGACTGGTGCAACCCACCGGGTCCCAGGCACCCAATACCCAGTGACCTGAGTCAGGCCTAGGACAGCGGCCTGTAGACCTGCAGTGTCCAGCAGCTGACCCTTCCTATCCCAGTTCTCCTGAGCATGTCAGCATTAGACTCATGGTCTTACCCAAAGATGAAAAAAGAAGTCGCCACAAAGGAGCCAAGCTGGCACCTCCGGCCATCAGTAAGCTTACTAAACTGACAGGAGTATGTGAGGACTGGGAGGACCAGGAACCAAAGGATCATGACTTTTGCCCACATGCTTGGATACCTTGAGCTTTACACCCCTGTGCCAAGCAAACTGGCCCCCCCATGCATGGGGCTAAGTCACGGGACAGGACGTAAACATTTCTTTATAAACTAAGCCACTTCATTACTTATTTCCATGGATGAAATTATCCCAAGTGGTGGGCCGCTGCCTGCTGGTGGGCCCTGGGCGTACTACAGCTGGTCATTTACATCAGCGTAATCTATAAAATAGGAATCATCTTCTAAAAGATCCTGAAATAGTTTTCTATGAGTTAACCATTTACCAAAAAATCCTTAAAAACACCCTCAGTTAGAGGATCTAATTTTACACTGCTTTTGTCAAACAGAACTGGTGTGACAGTTTAACTGGTGTTGGATTTACTGATGGCACTCCACTAAGTGACTCACTTCCATGCATCCGTGCTGTTGGGGCCACTAAAACTTGATTTAAAAACAGTGTTTGCAGAGTTGCAAAGTATTTTTGAATAGAAAAGGAAAAATAATCTATTCTCTGCACCCCATTTCACTTATGAACTTTATGCCAATACTCCCTGATTTTAATGCTCTGCACGAGGGCTCAACGATCTGGGAAAATCATCTAACTGCGATTTTTTTCCCCCTGTGTTACAATTGAGATTTGATATGTGATTAATTCTTAAGTTCCTTATATTATGTTTTTTTTCTTTTTATCATCAAACAGAAGCAATAAGTCATTATATATTATAACCAATGCAACATTAGATAAAACTAGAGCTGAACAATTTTGAAAAATATCCAATTGTGATGATTTTGACTCATACTGCAAATTGGATAGGAAGTAATGTATTGAAGGGAGTTATAATTTTTTATGTCATTCTCATATTTAATAAGAAAAATATACAAAAAAGGGTTTGGGGTGTTTTGGTCCACACTGCTAGTGTGCCGTCACGGTGCCGC
Organism: Cheilinus undulatus; assembly: GCF_018320785.1. NCBI lineage: Eukaryota > Metazoa > Chordata > Actinopteri > Labriformes > Labridae > Cheilinus > Cheilinus undulatus. Next base: position 2,868,260 of record NC_054876.1, read on the forward strand.
AGAGCTCCTCGCCGTTCCTATGCAGTAACCGCTGTTTCAGACTGGCAGCCAGTGTTAGGCTTCATCTTAGAGACACACAGAGAATTTTAAGATTTGAGCTCTTGTCTATTTTTCATGCACCACGAGCGGTTATCGATCAAACTAGACAGAAAATGATAAATACAGAGCCAAAGTTACCTTGTTGTAGCAGATATTTAAATTTTTTATTTAAAAAAAAAAAAAAAAAAACTCCCCTAATATAATAGGAAAAAGTGTGTACATTCACAGGTCTTGATTCCTGTTTTCTGTCCTCTAGTGAATACACACACTTTAAATATCATGGAAGAAGCCCATGCTATCTAAAGTCTATCTAAAGTCTTTTTTTCTCAGATTGTGATGGGTTATTTTTGTGACCTCCAATAAGAAAAGTTTCAAAAAGATCAGACAAAAATGGAAAAAATAATCCATTCAATCACAAAACTTTATAGAAAGTCCTCAGATTGAAAAGAGTGAAGATAAAACATATAAAACCAAGTTTTTGAACTTGTGATTGCTTTAATACCAACAAAGCGTTGCAGAAGTAAAATCATATGCTTTATTTTTCCTGCGATCTCTTGTTTAGACAGTTTTCCCCACATTGGTATTATTTTTCTGCAGTTATAAAATGAAAGTCTTTAAGGACCAAAGTGAATCTTTTGACTCTTCAGTTTGTGTGAAATCAAAGAAAGCATGAAGATCTTTTCAAAAGTTACAAACTGTCATTGTCTCCTTTAGCTTCTATTGAATAAGTTTGCTGAAGTGTATTTTCTAGATGGTTCTCATCCAACAATTTCTGATACATGAAAGTTTTTATTCCTTTTTGTCCGACAAGGCCAGACTATCAGAGAGGTGAGCTCTACAGACTAAAAGACTTATTGAAAGAGTGAGAATACACAGACTGAGTGATTTTTCAGCTTCTTTCACACCTTTAGCTCCGAGGCTTTGTCCTGATTCAGGTTATAAAGATGATTATTATTGCCTTTTCACTTGGGCTGGTTCGTGTCCACACTGTAATGTTGTAAAGCGCCTGAGCCTCTAACATCCTTACATTGGCCTTCTTCTTCCTCTGCATGCCATGATGATCTCCCCAACAGTTGGGCAGATGAGCATATTTGTCACATTTTTGTCACAGCTTACTGTAAAAGTGAGTTAAATAGGAAGCACTTCCTCTCTAAAAGTTGGCTGCAGCCAATATTACCAATGTGACCTGTCATACTTTGCCAACCGCTTTGTTTGGCAGGCATTGACTTCCTTGCTTAATGCATGCACAGAACAAATTCACAGTGGTAGCGCCACATTTTAACCCCCTTCCTCAATGGTGTGTAATCTTGCATTATAAGAAAACTGGAGTACACTTATTAGCAGTGCTAATTTTGGAAGCAATTTGTAATTTCAGTCTTAATCTTTAGATTTAATGCCTTTTAGTTGTAGTAGCATTTTAGTCATTTCTACTCCTTATTAGTTTTAGTTGACAAGAACTCAAAAACATTTTAGTCTAGTTTTAGTGCATAAAAAGTGCTCACATTTTAGTCTTTACTTTTAGTCCAAGCATTTATTTTCTTGCCTAAATCTGGTACCAAATCATGGTAGTGTATCCCTGCTTTCTACAGCTGAGAGGCAGATGAGATACAGATGCATTGTTTTTTGACAGATTTACCCACAGTGGAAAAATTTAACCTGACACGGAGAACCTTCAATACTAAGCGTTTGGGAAAGGGCAGAGGCTTTGAAAAAAACTCCGAGGGTGATTGGATGAACTTTATGTTTGTCACAACTTCATGGGCCATTCAGAGCAACAAAACACGTGACGACTTAGCCGCTACCGAGGAGTAAACTCCATAGAGAGCTTCATAACGTGCACCATGACGACTGTAGGCATGTCAGTACTCAACTTCTGTCATTTTTTTTTTTTTTTTTAAAGAAAACAACTCACTGCTGTTCTTTGTTCTTCTCTGAATGAAGAAATGTCAAGTTCTGATAAAACTGGTACTTCAGCAGCATCCACGTTAATCTCTTCCGCCATAATTGCACCGGCCTCTTGTTGCTGCTTGCTTACGTCAGGACTCCACCGTGCCTGAAAGTTCTGCCCCTCATCGCTGATTGTTCCTGTCACTTTCTAGCCTGGCCCAAACGGTTCAGACGGGAGCTCTGAAAGATGGATTCACCAGTGAGAAACACTGAACGGGCGTATCCATCTGCTTTGCAAAGTTAGAAATATCACAGATTTTGAATGTCTGATGAAAAACATAATTACAATTTAGTCTAGTTTTAGTCATCTTGACGAAAACTAGACTTACTTTTTGACAGTTTTAGTCATCACGGATCTGTTTTTGTTAATCTTAGTCTAGTTTTTTCCAGGAGTTAAGGACCTTGCCCATGGGCATTTATTGTGTAATGACTGGAAATGCAACCAGTGGTGTAACCCACTGAGCTATCCATCCCCATAAAGTTGTTCTTTAAGTAAGATCACACATTACCTCACCTCACAAGGACTTCTGACATTGAATCCTGGCAGATCTAGCTGCCATTGTTCAATGGTGAGTCAGACATTTTGGCGTACAGTTATGGCCAGTATGGGGATTGAACCCATGACCTTGGCGTTATTAGCACCACGCTCTAACCATCTGAGCTAACCGGCCTGCTAAGTGAAGAGGAACTTACAAAAAGTGAAAGCTGTGGCGATGAGAAGGACACATTTTTTGGTTTCTTGGTTCCCTTGTTGTGCCACAGGAGATAGTTTGCACCAATCTTAGGCCTGACATAGTGCTGTGGTCTGCCAGTCAGCGTGTAGTTTATTTATAGAGCTGACGGTTCCGTGGGAGGATTCTGTGGAGGACGTCTATGAAAGGCAGAAGCTGAGATATGAAGATTTAGGAGCAGAAGCTGAACAGCGAGGATGGAAAGTTAGGACTCGTCCAGTAGAAGTGGGATGTAGAGGGTTTGTAGCAAGGTCAGCTGTTTCATTACTTAGAGAGCTGGGATTGCAGGGACAGAATTTGCAGAAGACAGTTAAGGAGTGTGTTTACCCACGACAGGGTACCACACCCTTAGCTCTGCCTCCCCCACCCTATTGCGAAGCTTGCTCTCTCTCTCTCTCTCGCCCTTCCTAATTTGAATGTCTCATTTTCCCCTCTTTTTTACTCTTAGTTATTGGTAATAATCGTTGCACTGTAATCATGACTGGTGTTGAGGAAGGTAGTATCAGCACTGTCACTACCTGGAGCTTGCATGTACGGCGCCTGGGTCTGTTGAAGGTGGCGTGCTGTTGTGGCTGTGTGGGTCATGTGGTAAGTTAGGTAAGATGATGTCTGCGTGTTGACATGGTGGGTGGTGAGAGCCGGCATGGAGGGGGGTGGCTCTGGGACGCTGGAGATCACTGTTCAGCCCTCTGGAGGTGTCGTGGGACTAACTGGACGAAACACTGACGAAGGAGGGTTCCCACTTGGCAACCGCTGTGAAGTGCAGGTTTCTTACTACCCATAGGTCTGCACGGTTGACTTTGGGAGGCAAACAGTAATGGATTAGGAATTTCTTCACTGAGTGCTGATCTTTATAGGGCACAAATATCTTGTGTTTCATTCAAACTCAAATTCGAGGAAATGGAAATTAGTTGTTTAAAGGAGACATATTTTAGCCCTTTTTCCTTGTAAGTCTGTCATTTTTGGACACCTTTAGAAGAGTTATTTATGATGTGCAGCTCAAAAAACTCCTCACTTATCTTGTACTGGCGATAGGAAAACCCCTGTTTTCAGCAGATCTCGCCTACTGCTGAGATCGCTCCATTTCAGTCCTGTCTCTTTAAGACTCAGAGATGTCTGGGACTTTACTGTTCTCTGATTGGCCAGCTTGGTCAAAGCTTTAACAATTTAGTACCTAAACTTGAAATTGTCCGTCTAGACCCTTTTTCTTATTGCAACAATAAAAGGCCCAGAAAATATCCTGTGAGTAAGTGCTTTTGCACATTTTTCCAGAATACTTTGAACTTTTATTACCTGGCAGCTATTCACCATTCACTGCATGTTAAATGAGTGTTTTAACAGTAAAATGAAGAAAAACTAAAAAAGAGAATTTGATTTAAATGAGAAAAGATGAAATTAGCAACATGTTGGCTGTGAAGCGCAACTTCTCAGCTTTCAGAAACCATTTAAATTTTCCGATTGCTTGAATCGTTGCATAATTACGGTAATGCAAAGTGATGCACCAGGTGAAAAAGGGTTAAACCAGGCCTGTGCTGAGTCATGTGACATTCTTGACCAGATGGTTAGTAATATTAGCCTAGTTAGTTAGTTTTACGCTAATTAGAGCACTGAAAGCAGTGCAAAGACCCGAGTGGCTGTTGTGATTCTCATTGTGCCTGCAGGATGGATCAGTGGTTTACGTTGCTGGTTTTGATACAGGAAGTCAGGGGTTCAACTCCCCACCAGTGCATGATCACTATCAATTACTGACCCTTGGGCAAGCCCTGCAATGACATGAAAATCTGTCCATCTCTTTGGATGTGTTATTGTCGTCTAAATTCTCTAGAAGTCATTTTATCACAATTGGAGTGAGATGAGTAAACCCATATTTGTTGCAGTAGCTGAGTCGATTGTACTCAATGCAAACAAACTACTCCAGGAGCAGAGAACATCTCTCCTTGGTGATCTCTGCCTCCCTGTTTTCTTCTAAAGTTAAATCATTGGGTTCAAATGAACTGACCCCAGAGAGAAATGCACCCTTGTTTCGTAACAGCTACTCTAAACATACCAGAGATAAAAACGGCCCTTCTCATTGGTGGGTTTCTCCCTGAATCTCCAGAGGAAACCCTCTAACACATTCAGGCCATTAGCAAAGCTAATACTTTACATGAACCTCTTTAATTTTCTGTCATCTTGTTGCTGAGGGGAAAAGTAAGAGCATGAATCCTCTGCTCAGTAGCGTCTGATTTATTGCATTTGCTGTACGCCGTGCAGGAACGTTTATACAAGAGGAGGGGAAGTGAGTGCTTCAGCAAATTTGGCCTGATGTGTGGGGCTGTGAGAGCGTTCATATTATTCACAGGGGTACTTTTATCCCGGCTTTGCTTTGTGTCCAGCCCAATTAAGCCGAGCTCGTACACTTTCTGAGACACTGAGCCTCGATTATCATCAGAGCGGCGGCTGGCCTCGTCCCAGCAGCCTGCTCTCTGTTCGCTTTGTGAAAACAGAGGGTGGTGCGAGTGGCGGTGGTCTAACTGGCCTATTTTTTCGTGTGTCAGTTAGGGACACAGCAGAGAAACACGGGTTGCTTGTGTGTTGGTATTTCTTGGTCATGTCAATTGCTCTGAGCCGGCTGAAACTCCTTCTGGGACAAATCTCAGACTCCCAAAACAAGTGTTTCCTCCTCCTATTTAAGGGTCCCCCCCGAGGACGACAACAAGCTAAATCTGGCTCTGCCACATGACCCGTGAACGACCTCTCAGAGCTGAGGGGAGATAAACTAGAGCAGCGCTGCGGTCATGGACAAATTATGAGACAAAGGGCCCCTGGGCATGAATGGATGCCTTAGAGCAATGTTCTGTACACCCACCACCCTCATTTCTCCTGCTGTTGCTCCTTTCAAAACCATCCAAAAAAGGGAGTTTATTTTCAGGTCACAGCAAGTTTGCCTCTGTTGAGATCATTGGAAGGATTCTGAATTAGAAACAGTGTCATTGGTGAGAAGCTTAACAAACACAGAATGGGTTTTTTGGAGTTTTGTGCACAACAAAAAGGCCAGAAACAATGAAAACATAACCAGATTGTAGATTCAGATGCAGACTGAAGAGTGTGATGATTTGAACTGCTGACACTGCAAATATGTCCTAGTATTATTATAACTATAACCAGTATTGATCATACTCCAGTGGGATAAACTTATCCTAAATTTCCCCGTTAGTCCTCCTCTTTTGTTTATGATTGACCTTTCTCAGTGTAACTACAAAAACAAGGTTGCTCCATGAGTATGTGTGTTGTGTACTGAGCCTCCTGTCTTTGCATAAATGTTGTTTAAAATGGAAATGAGCTCCCAGAAGCTTATCTTTGAGGAACATGACAACAAGCCTGTCTGAAATTAAAAGAGCATGTCTTCATTTGTTGAAAGGTGAGTCTGCATCAGAATACTTATGCTGCTATTTTAGAGCTTTTTTTTTTTTTTTTTTTTTTTTTTTGTTCCAGCTCAGACTTTGGAATAATACACTTTAATCTGGAGTGCAGGAGCGTTTGGAGTAGGGATGGGGCAGCGTCGGTTTTGTTGACTAAAAATATTTCTGAAACTGGCATGGGGGCGTAACGGTTCACAGAGGCCACAGTTCATGGCTTGTTTTGGGGTCATGGTTTCATAGCTCCAGGTTTCCTTCACTTATTATTCTTTTTTACTAACATTAGAGCAGCTCATATTTTGTTGCATCGAGTGTTATTTAGAACTATCAGTGTTGGTTGGTTCAGCCTGTGGCATCTTAAACATGAGACAAAAAGGAGAAAGAATAAGATTATGCAAAACAAAAAAGCAAAACAAGACACTAACAGCCTAGTATCTCCTGATCTGAAATAAAAATTAACAACATAAAATGCAAATTAAAATACATTCACTATATTGCCAAAGTAAGCATATAAACTTAAGTGACATCCCATTCTTAATCCATAGGGTTTAATATGGCGTCCGTCCACCCTTTGCAGCTATAACAGCTTTATCTCTTCTGGGAGGGCTTTCCACAAGGTTTAGGAGTGTGTTTATGGGAATTTTTGACCATTCTTCCAGAAGCTCATTTGTGAGGTCACACACTGATGTTGGACGAGAAGGCCTTGCTCTCAGTCTCCGCTCTGATTCATCCCAAAGGTGTTCTATCAGGTTGAGGTCAGGACTCTGTGCAGGCCAGTCAAGTTCACCCACACCAAACTCTCTCATCCATGTCTTTATGAACCTTGCTTTGTGCACTGGTGCACAGTCATGTTGGAACAGGAAGGGGCCATCCCCAAACTGTTCCCACAAAGTTGGGAGCATGGAATTGTCCAAAATCTCTTGGTATGCTGAAGCATTCAGAGTTCCTTTCACTGGAACTAAGGGGCCAAGCCCAGCTCCTGATAAACAAACCCCACACCATAATCCCCCCTCCACCAAACTTTACACTTGGCACAATGCAGTCAGACAAGTACCGTTCTCCTGGCAACTGCCAAACCCAGACTCGTCTCCACTGCTCTAGAGTCCAGTGGCGGCGTGCTTTACACCACTGCATCCCACGCTTTGCATTGCACTTGGTGATGTATGTCTTGAATGCAGCTGCTCGGCCATGGAAACCCATTCCATGAAGCTCTCTACCACTGTTCTTGAGCTAATCTGAAGGCCACATGAAGTTTGGAGGTCTGTAGCGGTTGACGCCAAAGATCTTAAGACATCCCATGACATGCCAGTCACCAACCAGTCACACCATGTGAACATAGGACATCACAACACATGAAAAAGTATGAGATATGATGCTTTTAATATGGATAGAAAAAAAACATACACGAGAACAGATGCAGTGTGAGAAGTAAAGGTCTGATTCTACATTATGCAAAGCAACATCCGTGCTGTTAAGTACCATTGCATACTGTTTCATTACAATATAGAAACACTGGAGAGGATTTTCTCCTATAAATCCTGATTTAAGTGAAATAAAGAATTTACTGCTAAGTTAACACATGCACCACAAATTCTTTTAGAAACTGAATTGAGGCAGACAGTTTGACATGTTTGACTGCTGCTGAATCATTTTGTCAGTACACCGCATCAGGAAATATTGTCTCTTAAAGGGGCACTTCACTGATTAATCACATGTTGGTCATGGAGAGAAAGACTCTGCTTTCTGACAGTTGCTAAACGTCTTCTGTTTCTTGACGGGGTCTTTCAAAGCTTGAGAAAACAAAATTACACATCAGAGATAAACGATGATTGGTGTGCTTTTAGGTCAGTTTTTTAACAGACGACCAGACACGGCTGTTCACAGCAAATAAGAGGAGCTTGTCTGGAAAACATCATGTTGGGTTTTTGTACTGGCATTGATGAGGCTTTTAGTCTAATGTTGTGGCTGTCACAAACATGACTGCTGATGAGGAAGAGGAGGCCATTTTTTGATTAGAGACTGAAGCTTGAAGGGAAAAGGTGGTTGGGGAATTTTAGATGACTAGTTATGTAGCCCGTTCATAAGGGAGTTTTTGTTTTGGTGAGTGAAATCTACAGACTGTAGAAAGTGCTGGATAAGGAACATGTGATGACACCCATTAGTTAGTGAAGCTACCTTTTCATGGCTGTCACCAGATCAAAAACTATCAGTCTGTAGATCAGCTGTGACAGTGAGCACTGATCTGACCGAAGCGTTGGTCAGTGTAGGAAATTACAGGCGGCAGACAGCCATAAACTGATCTTATTTATAAGGAATGCCTGATAATTATTGGCCAATACTGCATATATTTTACATATTTTTATTATACCGATGAAAAAAAAAAGAAATGAACCCATAGAATCCACCAATAACAAAGTTTTCTTTCTCCCGAGACTACACAATCTGAAACGGTAGGTGACGCCGCGGTACGTGACCCGCTGTTAAGCACCAGAGAAGAAGAGGAAGCGGCCTCAGTGCTAAGAGGCTAAAAGTGGAGTTATTCAGTATTTTCAGGGCAGACAACAATGCAGTGCTTGTATGATTTGCCTTGCAAAGATCCAGAAGAGTGGACAAAAATCCTCAAGTAGACTGAGCCACGGGCATTAGGACCAAGCTAAAGGCTAATACCAGGCAGAGTGCTGATTCAGCAGGCATTGGAAACTGCAGAAAGTTTGCCAGAGCCAAAAGGCTCACAAAGTGGTCCAGTTTGGTTCAGTACGGTCATGGTTTTGATGCATTAAGCTCTGATCAAACACGTGTTCAGCTGATGTTTGTCCAGCCTTACTGGTTTTGACAGGAAATGCGTCTCTTCTAAGAGATCCAGATCATTTGGCTCAGCTCAGTAGAGCTGAGCTTGTTTGGCTACCATTCAGCTTTTCACTTGGTACCAGTTTGTCTTTTTTGATGTGGATTAGACAACAAAGGATGGAGGGAAGAACAATGGCAGTCAAACAGGAGCTACCTACTGTGACTCACATTAAAGAGCCGTTTCGTGGCACAGGCTCATCCTTGAACTCCAAATCAGCACTCAGTCACTCACCTCACAAGGTTTTTTCGGTTGGTCGTTCATCAGTCTTTCAGTTAAAAGAATATTTTTGACAAAAATGAGGAGTTTTTTAGACTCCGCTAGACTCTTGTCTCCCTTTATCTGACTAGACAACACAAGGAGGTCAGCAGGACTGAGCAGATTGTGATAGTGATCACATTCACGCCAGGCAAGTCTGTTAAACTTCTTCTTAAAATCCTTTTTTGCAAAGTTTATGGTCTGTTCTCAATGCATGTTGAAATGATCTAATGATAAATACGGCGTTTAGGTTCATTTAGAGCTGTAAAGTGCTAACCTTCTCTGTTCCCATTCATTCATATGGCTGACTTCATTTCCTGACTGTCAACAGACATTTGTACGTCATCAGAATCACATGACTGCAAAGAACCGAGTTTGGTCATGAATTTTTACTATGCATATAATTATTAATTTATGTATGTGCCTGCCTTGACTTTCATAATGGAAATTAACAAACAGGAAGTAGGTTTAGCTGCAAATCTCTCGCTGAAACTGGATATTTGTTATCATTATTATTTAGCTGCTAGTTGTGTTTGCTGGCCATGCTGTTTGTATTTGTCAGAGGGCGATGATGGGATTGGTTTACCGTGTTTTTATGTGAAGCATGAGGACAATAGATCCGATGTCAACCTCCGTCCCAACTTAACTTGCACAGAGTGAGGAATGAAATTGTAATTAGACAATGTAAGCTCAGCTTAATAGGTGTTAAAGAGTGACCATGTAAACCGTAAAGGAGCATTCCCAAAGAGCACCAGTTAACATGGTCACGAGTCAATCCATAACACCAGCAGAGCATTTAAAGTAGCATCTATGGATGTTGTTTACCTGCATAAAGTGACGCGTGGATGGCCATGGTTGGTGTGACTAACTCCAACTAAAGGGAAAAATGAAACTAAGAATCGCTTTATCATCCGAAGTGGAACAAAGCTGAAAAGCTTTCGGGGTGAAAGCACCCTAGAAGAACTCAGTGACATTCAAAGTTTATCTCATCAGTTTGCAGATGCAGACCATGTCCCAGCTTCTTTCCCACACTGCCTGTATTTCTGACGCACTCTTTCTCAGCAGCAGCAGTGAGAGGATTACTTGAATGCTAGACATGTACACATTAATTGTCCCAGAGAGTTTTCAAGCTGGTGCTTCTGTCTTTACTTTATTGGCAGTTTTATATAAGGGCTTTGAGTATTGAACTCCCGGAGCAGTTCTAATCGACACAATGGCTCATCCGCCTCCTTCCTCCTATCAACAATTCTCGAGAAGTTCAACAACAGAGATAGAAAGTACAAGGCCGTTCACACTGACAGCCTGGAAGATTCTCAGCACCTACGGTGAACTTTCAGTCGAGTTGTTGCTCATTTTTCTCAAACTCACTCTGATGTACTCTTATTTTTCTTATTCTGAATGATATTTATCAAGGCTGTTACCACTGGTGTATGAAATGTAAGACTTTCTGTCAATAGGTTTCATTTTGAGACTTAACAGTCAGCCAGTTCATTGGGCTTTTTGTGGCTCTGATTTCATTGTGAATTAATATTTTCAGACCGTGACATACACTGAGTTTCAAGTTTGCTCTTTCTTCAGCGATTTTAAAGAAATTTTGGAGTCACAGCAGTGAATGTGTTCAAAAGAGTCCAACATTCAAGACCTGGCTGTGAATTTCCAAAATAATTAACTCACACTTTCATACTGACATAAAAAATACAACCTCAACAAATGCAACACACCTTTGCTTCTTGTAATGTGGATTTACAGTATTGTTAGGAACTTTGGGTTGTGGAGGGAAAATAATCACATTATATCCACCCTGTTCACTGGAACAGGGTCTCTCAACGTTGGGGTCTGGACCCCATCGGTTGCAAGACACTAAAAGGGGGTCTCCAAATGCCTTAAAAACTAAAAACACTTTTGAATTACACTGTTGCCACGTTACACTAATTTTGCCAAATTTCAACCTGTTTTCATCACATTTTCCCACCAATTTTGCCAACTTTAACACATTTTTGCCACTTTAAACCAATTTTTTTGTCAGTTTTAAACCCCTTTAACTATTTTTTTCTGCCTGTTTTTGCCACTTCTAAACCAAATCTTACCACTCTCTACCACTCTGCCTATTGTTGGCTCTGTTGACCCTTTATTTCCACTATTAACCCCTCTTTACCACTTTTTACACCATATTTCACAATTTAATATGCCCATTTTTTCCAGTTTCCACCTATTCTGCCTCAGCTAACCCTTTTTTTTTACCAGTTTATATCAGTTTTTCATCCCATTTCACCAAATTTTCACCTATTTTTGCTTCTTCACACCATGTCAGACACTTTTTTAATTCCCTTTGACCACTTTATATGCATGTTTTTGTCACTTAAAAACAATTTTTGCCATTTTTGGTTTTTATTTTGCCACTTTCATCCAAATTTTGGCACCTCTGACTCATTTCTGCTACTTTTAAACTCCAATTATACCATATTTCCCAGCTTTTGTTGCCATTTTTAACCCATTTTAGCTATTTTTAAAGTTTTTATTTCTGTTTTAAACAGAAGGATTTATATTTTACTTACTGCACAAATGAATTAAAAAGATATTTGTTTCTTTGATAAGAGTGGTTATTATCCAGGTTTAATATAAAACACCACAGCTTAACTTTACAATAGACCATGACTTTGGTGGCCCCCAGTTTGGCTGGGCCATTTTTCCCTCCTAATGGGCGATCTTGTCTCCACGTAACTATCTGTGCATGACTGTGTTCAGCCACCTTCAGGTACAGTGGGGATAATCGGTCTCTGACACCTTTATTTTGGGGTCCGCGGGCTGAAAAGGTTGAGAACCCTTGCACTGGAATGCACCTCGAAGGGTAATCTACCAGATATTGCCCACAGAAAAGGCATCCTTTAAGGGCATCTGTCAAGTTTTGTCCCCTAGAAAGGTTCATAAACGAAGCATCCAGTGTGGTTCTTTTGCAGTTTTTTCTAAGATCAGGGCACCAGAGGGGTTGATTGTTCCCCTCTGAGTGAGAGGGACCTGGATGAAGCCGAGGACCTCCACTTCATACCAGAAGTCGGACGAGCGTCGCCATAGCTCATCTTCAAATACCGGAAGTCACTTGAACTGAACGTCTTCTTCCTTGTTTTCTCCGTGTGTCGCTGCTATATTAATATCGGCCAGTCTGCCACATTAGGAAATATAAGTAGACGAAAAATTTGCAAGTTTTCAGGTTAGCAAACACAGCAATTACATTAAATTAATTTTGATAGATTGATTTATGATCCAAATTCACATATCATTGAGCACAGACATAATATGCGACGGGAGATTGGCTGGCTGGCGGGACACTGATGTCGCTGCCATATTGTCAGAGGCAAGTCCACTATGTCATTCAGTAGAGTAGACAGGGACTGTGCAAGTTATTGGGATAAAAAGCTTACATGATCAGATTAATATAAACATATATTAATATATAAGATCAAAATAAAAATATCTATTCATATATGAAACTCTTTTTTATATAAAATTAATTTATTTTAAATCATGGTGTACATCTTTTTATTAAACTGAGAAAATGCAAGAAAGTGGATTCTGCTTTTATGTTTCACTATCAGTTATAATTCTAATATGGATCATTTATTATAAATCAATTTAATCTCATCGTTTTAGCTTTTTATTCCAAAACCTTGCACAATCCTTGTCTACTGTATTGAATGATGTAGTGGACTTGCCTCTGGCAACATGGCGGTGATGCCGACCTCCGGCCAGCCAGCCAATCTCACGTCACATATTATGTCTTTGCTCAGTGCTACGTGAATTTGAATCATAAATTGATTTATTAAAATTTATGTAATGTTTCGTCTGTGCTTGCTTACCCGAAAACTCGATGGCACATGTAGAAACCAACGAAGAAGATGTTCAGTTCAAGTGACTTCTGGTATTAGAAAACAAGATATGGCGGCGATTTTCAGACTTTGTGAAGTGGAGGTCCTCAGCTGCATCCAGGTACTCTTGCTATGAGTCTACTACTGGGGAAGACATCTACAGAAATGGAAAACAGCGTTATTGGTAAAGCTAATGTTCCTATCATAGACATATCATATCACATATCATATCACATCATATCATAGACCGTACAAAACATGGATACGGTCTCAGTGATGTGGCCTACTGGTCTCTGAAGCGTAAGCTCTGAATCCCAACAATGGTAGAGGCCATATTTCAAATACTGTCTCAAATTTGGGCGTAGAATCAGTCATAGAAGTGGAGCAGAGCAGACCCATGCCAAAAACTCCAGATTGGGACAAAAGGACAAATTACTGCAGCTCCTCAAGTGTCTACTCCTGCAGAAGCACTGACCATGTCTGCCCGATGTTTATTTCTACAGCTGAAATTTGCTGCTTTTCTGCTGCTGTGGCTCTTTGAAGTTTTGTGCTGTTTAGTTAAGATGGTCACAGTTGTTCTCTGTTTGCTGAGTCTTCTATCAACAATGAACAATGAATATGATGAGAGAGAAAAGTTGTTTAAAAGTGGCAACACCAAGCAAGCTTTGTACTGCAAATTAATGCCAAAGCATTCTGGGATCACTCACAGTGAAGGCCACTTTTAACAGCTTTTCTCCCTCACAATGTGATAATCATCCACAAAAAGAAAATGTTGATTTGCTGTCTAGTTAATACACCTTGCTAGGTGCAGTTTCCATTGAGTGGAGCCCTTAACTCAAAGTGGCTAGTCAGGATGTGTGTCTGCAACATCAGTTTTTGCCTGATGGCGCTTATTACCTCCGCCAAGGAGGTTATGTGATCGGGTGGGTTTGTTTGTTAGTTAGTTTGTTAGTTTGTTTGTTAGTTTGTTAGTTTGTTTGTTAGTTTGTTAGTTTGTTAGTTTGTTAGTTTGTTTGTTAGTTTGTTAGTTTGTTTGTTTGTTTGTTAGTTAGTTTGTTAGTTTGTTAGTTTGTTTGTTAGTTTGTTAGTTTGTTAGTTAGTTAGTTAGTTAGTTTGTTTGTTTGTTAGTTAGTTTGTTAGTTTGTTAGTTTGTTTGTTTGTTTGTTAGTTAGTTTGTTAGTTTGTTAGTTTGTTAGTTTGTTTGTTAGTTTGTTAGTTTGTTAGTTAGTTAGTTAGTTAGTTAGTTTGTTTGTTTGTTTGTTAGTTAGTTTGTTTGTTAGTTTGTTAGTTTGTTAGTTAGTTTGTTAGTTTGTTAGTTTGTTTGTTAGTTTGTTAGTTTGTTAGTTAGTTAGTTAGTTAGTTAGTTTGTTTGTTTGTTTGTTAGTTAGTTTGTTTGTTAGTTTGTTAGTTTGTTAGTTAGTTTGTTAGTTTGTTAGTTTGTTTGTTAGTTTGTTAGTTTGTTAGGAACATAACTCAAGAAGTTGTGGACGGATTTTGATGAAATTTTCAGGAAATATCAGAAATGGCATAAGGAAGAACTGATTTGATTTTGGGATTGATCTGGATCACCATCTGGATCCAGGAATTTTTTAAAGGATTCTGTACTATTGGGAGATAGGGCTAATGGTGGAGGTCTGCACTGTTACCACTTTACACCAGGAGATGGCGGACATGAGCAACTTCAATCCCAGCAGCAGTTTTTGGGTGTGTTTCTATTCAAAGATTTGAGTTTATAGAGTTTGAAAGACGCACACCCGGTCATGGGGACGAGTCGGAGGCGTAACAGAGAGAAAGACAGAGAATTGTAGCGAGAATACTTACGATGCTGGGAGGAATAGAGGAATATTCACCCTCTGCCATGACTTCCAGTCGTCCGGTGAGACCATGGGTGCATCTGTTGGCACCCATAGTGAAGCCAATGCTTTGCCTCACCATGTTTCCGAGTAATCGGCGAATGCCATGATGGGGGCACATGGGGACGGATCCAGGAATTTTTTAAAGGATTCTTCACTATTGGGAGATAGGGCTAAGGCAGAGGTCTGGGCTCTCCAAGTGCTTTTCTAGTTTTTAATATAAAACCAGTGTAGTCCAGTGTTTTCAGGATGCAATGTCTTGAGCACAAAAAGTTTCTTCTCTTCTTTCTTTTCTATTTGGAAACACAGTCACAGATGCACAGGGGACGGTAGAAGTCAAAGCTGTAACCTAACAACAATGAATCCCGGTGATGAGTGCTCTGAAACTGAGATAGTGAGTGCAGCAAACAGAATGCTATTATTGAAAGAGAGCCCCCTGGTGGCAGCATTACACCTTCTACATTCCAAAAAAAAAAAAAAAAAAAAACATACAGTCATGTGCATACGTTTTAGGCATTTAGGGTGCTAAGGATTCATGGAGTCTGACCATGACCCTGCTGGAGAGGAGGGGAGGGAGTCAAGTTTGACACATTTCAACACGTGTGTCGCTCGGCAACCATGATCAAGCTCAGTGGCATCCCTTTTGTCGGGCCTTTCACCCCTGGTAATATGCTTGGTGACTGGTGGCAGTTTTCAGACCCTCTGGACATCCCCAAAACCCTACTGCTCACCCAAGGCCGTGCTTACCACATCCACCCCTTACTCTGGCTTAAATGTGTGGACTTTGTTATTTATCCCTTCTCCCTGGCAATTTGCAGACACACACAGCATAAGTGGGGTCGTGTCAGTCCTCGTTCCCGTCACATGGTGACATCAGGTGGGCTTACGCATCACATCTACACCTTACTTCAGCCTCATTTTTTGGCCCAAACAGGTCTAAAAGTTCTGCACAGTGCTGCATATTTATGAATTCAACAGTTTTTATAGAAATCAAAACAAACAGCACTAAACAACAAATTTTTGCTTCCACAGAATAAATCTCTGAACTAAGCACTAATGTAAATGTAAATAAAGTAGGCTTCAAAACAGAAAATGCAAACAAAAGTGACTCAACCTGCAGCCTTGTTTACAGAAAAATCTCCTCCACTTTCATCCTCTAACTCGATCTGTCCTTTGGGCTGAACTGATCTGAGAAACTAACAACAAATCTTTGCTAACTGGCAGCTAGGGAGAGAGCAGCAGTCATCCAAACGGCTCAGCACTTATAAGGAAGCAATGCAGTGATGATGAGTTGACTGTTTGACAAAGTAATGCTGCCTGGAAGATGTCCAAACGTATATATATTATGTCTATTTATTGCTCTCAAGAGTTGCTGCTGTTCATCCTGATGCTTTCACTAAGTGAAGCAGAGATTTCTGTGACTCATCCGCTGCTGTTAAAGAGGAATTACCACTCAGTTTAAGAGTTCATATATGTTATTCTGATGGTAAAGTTAATAATTTCTGACACATTTAGAAGGCATTAAATAAAAGCACTGCAGTGTCTGAGGCTGGGCTTCAATGTGAGGAGTAGACGCTGCCGGCTCTGTATCTCAGGACACCCAGGAGAGTCAATTAGAGCAGTAATATATGACTTTTTCTCTATTTGTGTCCCCAGCTGAGCAGATGAAGAGGACAGTGTCACACCACAGCTCTGACACTCACACTATATCAGCTCATTCTAAATGTCAAGGTCATTCTGTGGTTTTTCATCACAAAACCAATTTTAAGGCAGCGAAAATGTAAAATATCACTCGGAGAGAAATGACCTGCTTTATGTTGGAACATCATTTGAGTAGATTAAATTCTTTCCAGGCAAAAAACTATACAGGAATTAATGTCAATAATCAAGATCGCAGCAGCAGTGAGTATGCTTTTCTCTCTGTTAGCATGTAAGGGAGATTTACAGCAAGACCAAAAAACAACGGACACATTAAAGCTAAGGGACGTTTGGGCATATGTTGATAACCAAATGTGGACAAAGAAGCAGTTTTTATTTTGTCCTCACGGAAAAATCACCCTCATTTCTTTCAGTCAAACAAACAAAATAGCTTTTTTTCTGTGGTAAATATGTTTCACTTAATGTGACACTAACAGAGATTTTAAGAGGAAAACTCATGAGCATGTGGCTGAGATCCAAAGTCAGACCAATGAGTCTGAACTGTGAAATTCTTTGGCCCATCAGTGATTTAAAACTGTACTTGGAGCAGTGGAAAATCCAGATAAACTTTTGAACTCTTGTACCAGAAGACACCCAGAATAAAGCCAATCTCTGAAACATGGACATCATTTGGCCTTTTTTTTATTTGGAGGTGGGGGGGGGCACCTAAAATGTTCCTCAGCCCCCCAACAATAATTACAGTCAAAACAGAGACCGTGTACTCTTATCTTGGGGTGCGCGCGACGGAGGAATGTTCATAAGAGAAGGCAGAGGAAGTCCGCTGGTGGTGCGTCTCTTAAGGTCATTCAACATCTTCAATTAATAATAAATAAATAAATTAAGCATTTTAAGGTGTGGATAAAAACATTTGGTGTGCAATGTATGCCAAGCATTACCTGCAGCCATTGGGGCTAAGCCCCCCTGTCTTTCCATCCTAGTGACGTCCCTGCTCTGGAAGTCACAATCCTGAGTTGAGGCGGACTTTACAGGATGTCCTAACTGCAGGCAATGCTAGCAAGCATCAGTGAGGAAATCAGCTTGATCACTCATGATTTTTTGTATATGAGGAATCTAATGCAACCTTTTCCCCCCGTTAGCCTCTTCCTGTTTACTTCTCTGTCACTCATGTTGTCTGAGAGGAGGAACAAAGAGGGAGTGAGGGAGATGGCAAGGCACCAGGAAAGCCAAATAGGGATGTGCGTGGTTAATCGCTAAAACGGTTAAATTTGTTTATCAAAGAAGAAGTTGCAGAATTTACAAGTCAGTTAAACTAATTACCTGCCATTCTTTTTATAACCAGAAGCTTGAAATCCCCGTCTATAATGCTCTTTTAAACTGTAATGAACCTCCCACCACTAGAGGCCGCTGTAGCTTTTAGTCAATGGCCACTGCCTTCCTGTCTGGCACTTCACGGATGTAAACACGAGAAGCTCTGTGGTGATGTAGCGGTTAGCGTGTAGTAACAGCGCGGTATGACAGTTTTTTCAAGTAGTAAATGGAAATAAAGTGGTTTGTAGGCTGTCAAGGGTTAAACTCAAGTATAACTTCCATCCGAGCTGAAAAGAGGCCAAATATCCAAGCACGATATTAATCTGCAAAGAGGAACGAAAGCTGTCAGTGCTAGCTTGTAATGTTAGCCATGCTGTATAGAGTATTTCAGGCTAACGTCACACCCGCTAACTAAGTTGGAAAATGGTGTCCACTTTTTGCTAAATGGTTACAAAATCCCAGCTATGAGCCACACTCTTATCAAGCATGTCCATCTTTAAACCAAAGTTAGAGAAGTGTCAGCACTCAAAATGTCCTTTATAGTGGTTTTTATTCAAGGCAGCAAGGCACAACGGATGCGTTTCGACTTAGTCTTCCACAGCTGCCTCGCTGCCTTGAATAAAAACCACTATAAAGGACATTTTGAGTGCTGACACTTCTCTAACTCTAGTAAGTCTTTTGTCTGGCACCTTTTAAAAAAGTTTTTGTGCTTGGAGGGTGCTCCTTTTTTTGCTTTTTTGTCATCTTTAAATCAAATCAGGCCGATTCAGGACCAGTGTGGGCCTCATTTTCAGCCCTGGAGTGTCGCGACTCAAACCAGCCCACTTTCAATCCAGTCATTTCCTTATGGATTTAGTATATTTATTATAATACTTTTTCTTTAATTAAGAATTTCAAAAAGCATTAAAGGTCACTTTTAGAAATGTGATATCATGCAAATGTTAGAGGGTTTTGTCTACTGATTAGTGAGGTATCCAGCAACTCTTTATTTTAGACAGTTACATCAGTTATCAGTTTTTTTTTTTTTTTGTTTTTTTTTTTTTCAAATGTGAATTTGTATTGTTGTTTTAAGTTTCTTCCCTCTTGACAGAAGTTTTTATATGTTTGGGTTTCAGTATCTTTCTGCTTCATTGTAAATGTGTTAGGACAAATGTATTCAAGTAAGACCTCTGCATATGAGAAATGAGGCACTTTAATTCTCCTAGAAATCAAAACAGACCCCTATAGGGTTAGTTTGGGGTCTTTTTATTGATATTATTGGGGATTTTGGTCTACTACCATGAAAAGATGGGAAGGGCACTGCTTAATGAATATTTGTGGAGTTATTTTTCAAGTCCAGTTTGTGAGACTCATCTCAATTATACTGTACAATTTTCCTGCTCCTGATGCTGGTGCAAAGTTTAATGAGTTTTGCAAGTTTTGAGCTCATTAAGTCCCTCAATCAATAAGTGATTTAAATACAGTAAACAAAACGAGAAAATTTGAGACTAAAGGTGCAGATGGAGACGTGATTTACTTGCATAAGGACTATAGGGAACATGGAGAGACTGAGGTTGTAATAAAATCCAATATTGGTGCTTGTATAGAGCCTGTTCTGATAGTTAATACTTCACCACTATACTACCATTATTTTCTATTCAAACAAATACAGATACAGAGATAAATGCATTAGAAATAGCACCGCATCTTTACAGTACGGCAGACGTGGCTGAATGACAAGGACTCCAACCCGACAGACACCAAAAAATTGCTATTGATTGTCATTTGTCCTTCTCTCTGTCTCCACCGTGACTGTGCACTTCTGCCACGTTGAAGGTCCTTTAGTTAGCCGCAGTCTAAAACAAAAAGCAACCTCGTTCACCTCCTGAGCCAACACTCAGCTAAAGAGACTGGAGATAAGCCAGGGACAATCTCTGAAATGTATCTCACATTGTATGACCTTCACACAGCGCCGTGATACAATTTACTCTCTCCCCTATAGCTGCTTTATTCCCTACAGTATGGGACATTTGATTATTACGCCCTGCTCCGTTTGTGTAAAAAAAACTTTACCTGTGGGATCCAAGTCCAGAAGATTTTAAAAACAGCAAAAAAAAAAGTTAGAAAATATACATTTAAAACAAAAAGTCACACATGTATAATGCTTTACATCAATGTAAACGAATCTTTTGGCCCTGCATTCCTCATCCATGATCCTACTGCCCACATCAGCTACTGATGGTAAAATAGCTCATTAGTAAATCACTATTTAAACACACAAGCATTACAAAAACCTGCTCTGGTTGTATTTGAGCAGTTCAAATATCATTTATGAAGACATAAGGGACATATTGTGATCTTTCAGTCATGTGACCACTGTGAAGGCCAAAATTAAAACAGTTTAGGACAGTGGCAGCTACTGTTGACTACTATGTGGAACTGCAGCACCAGACCCTTTATTCTCCATCTTTTACAAACAATGTATGTTGAAGATGTGTTACTGTAAAGACCCAACATTAATCACCATACACTATGTGAAGAGGAAAACCTTCCCTTTAAGAGCAGACTCATGTTGAACAGTCATCTGATGAAGCTGTGCTGGGGTGAGGGGATGGGGGGACACAGGGAGAGAGAATAAAACCAGATCAACAACATGAGGATACGTGAAGAATTAACAATAATAACCTTGTTTGATAGACATCTGAAAGTGTCAGCTGGGATGACAATGAAATGGAAACGACTGTCATGGGTAGTTTCAGATTCACTTTAACATTTCCAGTAATAACAGACCCAAGGCTGATGTTGGTAGATTTAAGCAGTCGTAGATGGACAGATCTACAGCAGCCGGTCATCCGCACCAAAGATCCAGAGGAATCTAAGAGGGTGGGAGCCGGAGGATCCATAACAAAAGTATGGTAACTGAACTAGAACATGAAGATCCACAGCTGATGATATGAATGCATACAGGATAGAGGAGCGAGTCTATAGAAGCATAACCGACTAAGGGCTAGTCTAGGTCTGAGCTTTATTAAAGAGGAAACTTTTAAGGCTGCTCTTAGAGTTAGAGAGTTTCTCCCACCCGGACCCTGGCAGGTAGATGAATCTAAAGGAGAGGGGCCTGATAACTGATCTACCTCCCATACTACTTTTAGAGACTGAAGGTTCCAATAGCATGCCAGCATTTTGGAAACGCAATGATCTAAAGCACTGATCATCAACTGGCGGCTCGGGGGCCACACCAGGACCCCCAAAGCTTCCTGTCTGGCCCCCAAAAGATCATTAAATTCAGAAAAGGAGGAAAAGAAGATTTTAAGAGTATCCTGTTGCTTTAAATGTCTGCAGCTGTTAAATCCATCCCACAAACAATTACATTGAAATAGTTTTAGAATGACTGACTATTTGATCTGTTTTTACAGAAATTTACTGTCAAAATTAGTCAATATTTTAAAAAATGGTTAAGGTTGGCAGAAGTGTTGCAAAACTTGGCAGAAAAAAGTTGTGAAAAGAGGTTAAAATGTGTCAGAAAATTGTAAAGGAGGAAAAAGGGCCAAAAGGTATCAAAAATTTGTTACAAATGACAAAAAATAGTGAAAGAAAGTGAAGGGGTTAAAAAGTGGCAAAAAATTATAACAGAGTGGCAAAAAGGGGATAAAGAATGCAGAAAAGGTTGTTTAAAGGGGGTTCAAATTTTTCAAAAATTGGGTTAGTGAAGCAGAAAGGGGCAAAAAGTATCAACAATGGGTTAAAAGTGGTAAAAAATGGTTGCAAAAATAGTTGAAAAAAGTGATTAAAGGGGTTAAAAAGTGGCAAAAATGGAAGAAAAGTGGCAAAAAAATGGATAAAAGAGTGGCACAAAAGGGATAAAACATGCAGGAAATGTGGTTTTAAAGGGATTAAAATCATGCAAAAATTGGGTTAAAAGGCAAAAAGCATCAAAAAGGGGTTAAAAGTGTCAAAATGGGTTAATATTGGTGCTACACATGTGGACAAAATTGTTGGTAACCCTCTGTTAATGAAAGAAAAACCCACAATGGTCACAGAAATAACTGACAAAAAGTGATAATAAATAAAAATTCATTGAAAATTAACCAATGAAAATCAAACATTGCTTTTGAACTGTGGTTCAACAGAATTATTTTAAAAAACAAACTCATGGAACAGGCCTGGACAAAAATGATGGTACCCTTAATATTTTGTTGCACAACCTTTTGAGGAAATTGCTGCAAACAAACGATTTCTGTAACTTTCGGTGAGACTTCTGCTCCTCTCAGCAGGTATTTTGGCCCACTCCTCATGAGCAAACTGCTCCAGCTGTCTCAGGTTTGAAGGGTGCCTTCTCCAGACGCCATGTTTCAGCTCCTTCCACAGATGTTCAGTAGGATTTAGATCAGGGCTCATAGGAGGCCGCTTCAGAATAGTCCAATGTTTTGCTCTTAGCCATTCTTGGATGTTTTTAGCTGTGTGTTTTGAGTCATTATCCTGTTGCAAGACCCATGACCTGCAACTGAGACCAAGCTTTTTGGCACTGGGCTGCACATTTCTCTCTAGAATATCTTGATAGTCTTGACATTTCATTGTACCCTGCACAGATTCAAGACATCCTGTGCCAGATACAGCAAAGCAGCCCCAGAACATAACAGAGCCTCCTCCATGTTTCACAGTAGGGACAGTGTTCTTTTCTTGGTATGCTTCATTTTAGCGTCTGTGAACATAGAGCTGATGTGCCTTGCCGAAAAGTTCCAGTTTTGTCTGGTCTGTCCTTAGGACATTCTCCCAGAAGCTTTGTGGCTTGTCAACATGCAGTTTGGCAAATTCCAGTCTGGCTTTTTTATGATTTGTTTTCAACAGTGGTGTCCTCCTTGGTCGTCTCCCATGAAGTCCACTTTGGCTCAAACAATGACGGATGGTGCGATCTGATACTGATGTACTCTGACCTTGGAGTTCACCTTTAATGTCTTTAGAGGTTGTTCTGGGCTCTTTTGTTACCATTACTATTATCCATCTCTTTGATCTGTCATCAATTTTCCTCCTGCGGCCACGTCCAGGGAGGTTGGCTACAGTCCCGTGGATCTAAAATTTCTGAATAATATGTTCAACTGTAGTCACAGGAACATCAAGCTGCTTGTAGATGGTCCTATAGCCTTTACCTTTAACATGCTTGTCTATAATTTTCTTTCTAATCTCCTGAGACAACTCTCTCCTTCGCTTCCTCTGGTCCATGTGTAGTGTGGTACACACCATGTCACCAAACAGCACAGTGACTACTTGTCACCCTTTAAATAGGCCGACTGACTGATTACAAGTTTGTAGACACCTGTGATGCAAATTAGAGGACACACCTTAGTTGAACATGTCCCTATGGTCACATTATTTTCAATCTTTTCAAGGGGAACCATCATTTTTGTCCAGGCCTGCTTCATGAGTTTGTTTTTTTTTTAATAATTCTGTTGAACCACAGTTCAAAAGCAATGTCTGATTTCCATTGGTTAATTTTCATGGAATTTTTATTTATTATTACTTTTGTCAGATTCAAGTTATTTCTGTGACCATTTTGGGTTTTTCTTTCAGTAACAGAAGGGTACCAACAATTTTGTCCACGTGTGTAAATGACAATTAGGGAGGGTCCATTCTCTTGGATTTTCAGGGGTCCGGCCAATCCTGTTGTCCGGCCCATCTCCTTGTGGCCTGCTGCATTATAGATAATAGGGATAGATCTCACTGGTAATGACGAAAAATGTCCTGTAGTTTAAAGGAAAATACAAATACTACTGCAATAATATTTCAATCCGACCAAAATGTTCATTTAATTTTTGTGTATTTGAAAGTCTGGCCCCAAGAGTTTCTGTTAAGACTAAATCTGGCCCCTGTGCAAATGTACTTGATGACCCCTGATCTAAAGAGTTAACACGGCACTATGAGCTCTATGAGATAGTTTAGTGAAGCAGAATTTTAAATTCTAAGAGAAAAAAAACAAAACAAACAAAACTAATCGTTTGTATGCATCACTCAGTATGTGTGTAAACATTTAAGAGTTTTATACTGTTTTTTTTTTTAGCTATATGTTTAATGTTTATACCAGGAATAGTTGGTCCTTCTGTAGCTGTGATTATTTATTAGCTGATCCTGTTTGTGGGGCAGAAGTTTCTTGTGTTTATTCAGTGTAAGATCTGTTGTAGGGTTGAATTTTTGGGCCTCATTCATGTTTATTTGCTTCAGCAGCATCGTCTGCTCTCAGCCAATAAAACCACTTGAAATGATCAGCGCTATGGTGCGTGTCCTGCCATGTTTTCATGTGAAGACAAACTGCACAAACTCCCTCTTGGATGCATTTGCTTCCACATCCATTAGGCAGTATTCCTGGCTTATTCTCATGAGGAATAAATGCTTTTAAGAGGAAGAAACCTTTAATTTCCTTTTACTGGAAAATCCAGGGAACAGGAGGCCGTTTTTCCACAATATTCTCCAAAGACTTCCATTAAGAACGAGTACTTTAGGTGCTCTTAGAGGAGACTGTATTATGTTCAATTAGCTGGAGCTGGTGTAGCCAGCAGCCAAAGACATTTTAGCTAAAAAATGAGGCTTATAGCTCTCTGTACTTGAATTGGTTTCACCAATGATGCGTCAAGTCACCGTTCATGTGCATGTCCTCTCTGTTAAACTATGGCTGAAGCGCTGCAGGATGTAGATAGATGATGAATTCCTCCTCCTGTATGTCTGAGATGAGCATGTTGACACAGAAATGTTTCTTAATGAGAGCATAAATCGGGCTAATTAATGGGCCCATCAGTGGAAGTTGCACGGCTTAATTCATCATAGTGATTATTGTGAGACATTAGGAAGCTCGAGTGGCTGGTTCTCCATCAGGTCATGACAGCGCTTGTTTATCTGCTTTGTTCAACACCAAGATGAAGATTAAGAGCAGTTATTCATAGCACACAAAGCCGAGGCTGCTTTATTTCAGTGACAGGCACAATGAGCAAACAATCAGTGGATAAATACATCGAACACAACGCCATCTGCCCCCCGTGTGGCAATGTTTGGATATACTGTATTCTGTGAGATTCAGTATGAACAGTTTGGATTCTCTGTTACTTTGAAACAATCAAATACAGAGAATAAACTCTGTGGGGCTTTTTCAGCCTCAGTCACATGAGCTGTGTTGGCTCCGTGGGCCTGTTTTATTCAGCACAGGCGTGTTTGTCTCATGTTTGGTTTGTTGTGTGACTAGATTCAGCTCGACATGATTAGATGAGAGTGTGAGCGATATCACTGGAGGAAAATGAAACTTTTGTGATAGAGATGTGTTTGTGTTTTTCCCCTGTTAGATTAAACAGAAATCTAAACAAAACTGTCCTGCAGCTCTCAGTGGGAGCTCTGGTTCTCACCATTACGCTGGCAATCTAAACAGAGGATCTGCTGTTTCGTAGACAAAGTTTACATTCGTATTTTATATAAAAGACAAGGCTTCACATGCAACAACAATCCAACAGTCATGCATAGCAGTATAATGATGCAATCTGTACAGTGAAACAGCATCAAATCCCATGGGGCTTTTATTGTTCTTTATCCATCTTGTTAAAGGGGCAGCGCCTGCATTTATGAAACATTCACAGCTATTTCAGTTGTGTAACATCATCAATTACTGTCATTTCAGTGCTTTTAGTTACGGCTGAGTGAAACAAAAGGCTGCAGAAAGAAAGCCTGGAAAATATAATCAAACTTTAACATCTCATGTACAGTTTCTCCTTTTTCTGATTTCACAGCAAGAAGATCCGTCTCAGGTTAAACCCTTTCCTGCTGCTGCCACAGTGAATTTTCTCTTCAGTTTAAATCTATATTTTTGTACAGGCTGGGTGAAAAAGAATAAGCCAAAACCTGGTATAAAACACGCTTCAATGTCCATTTTCTTCACCTAAAAAGTTAGCTGCATCCTGTAACGTCTGTCCCAGTGAACAGCGCTGACACTCATGCTGTCATTCAGCTCTTTTTGCCTATTTTGGTCACTTTTCACCCATTTTTTGCAGCTTTTTGACCACATGTAACCAGGGCTGGCCAATTAATCACAAATTAGTTTAAATCACATATGGCGTGCTGCAATATTCAAATCGCAGACAGTGCAATATTTCTTTAACCTGAAACGTGTTTAAATATACGTTTGATATAATCTTTTTGTCTTTTTTTTATGCTTTATACCAGTATTACTCAACCCTGCTCAACCAAAGAGCCAAATTGTTGAAAATTACCTTTCCAAGAGCCACAATCTAAGTGGTGAAAAGTGACAAAAACAGCTTAAGTTGCAATAACCAGTGGTTCTTAAAGTTTTCAGCCCAGGACCCCCAAAATAAAGGTGCCAGAGACAGGAGACCCCCACCGTACCTGAAGGTTGAACACAGCCATGCACATTCAAGAGTAGTCATGTGGAGACAAGGCCGTCCATAAGGGGGGTTAAAGGGGAGAGCTTTAACCTGAAAAATAACCACCCTTACCAAAGAAACAAGTATTTTTTTATTCATTTGTGGGGTAGATAGCCCTCTTAAAAATTGGTTCAAATCCCGTTTGTTAAAAACAGAAATAAAATGGGTTAAAATGACCAGAATAGGTTAATAATGGCCTAAAAAAAAAAAAAAAAAAAAAAAAGTTGGAAAAGGTGGTTGAATTGGATTTTAAAAGTAGCAGAAATTGGTTAGAACTGTAACAAATGGGATAAAATTGAAAAAAAAAAAATAAGGAAAAAGTGGCAAAAATTGGTTAAAGTGGCAGAAACTGGCATAGACAGTGTTAAGGGGAATTAAAAAGTGGCTGAAATTACTTTAAATTGGCAAGAATTGATGGAAAATTTGGTGAAATTGGATATAAAATTGATATAAAAAGACAAAAAGGGTTAATTAAGACAGAAAAATGTGCAAAAATGGCAGAAATGGGTTAAACTGGGAAAAAAATGAGCATATCAAATAGTGAAATGTGGTTGAAATGGGTGTAAAATGTGACAGAAAGTGGTTAATAGAGGCAATATTGGTTTAACAGAGGCAACATTAGGTGCAGAGTGGCAAGACTTGGTTTAGAAGTGGCAAAAACAGGCAGAAAAAAGTGTTGGAAAGGGTTTGAAGTGGGAAAAATTGGTTTTAAGTGGCAAAAATGTGTTAAAATTGGCAGAATTGGTGGAAAAAAGCAATAAAAAGGGGTCAAAATTTAACGAAATGGGTGTAAGGTGGCAACAGTATAATTTTAAAAGATTTTCTTTGTTTTTTGGGGGGCGATCCCCATGAGTGTCCTGACCCCAACGTTGAGAACCACTGGCAATAACAATAAGGTAAAGGTGGCAAAAATGGTCAAAAAGCAACAAAAATGGGGAGGAAAGTTGGAAAAACGGTCAGTAAGTAGCCCAAATTAGTGAGAAGTGACAAAAAATGAGTTACAGTTGGCATAAAATGGTACAAAAGTGGCAAAACCGTGGAAAAAAAAATAGTTTAAATTGACTTTAATGGGCAAAAGCAGTCAAGATTGGCTAAAGCGGGCAAAAAATAGTAAAAAAGTGGTATTTAATGATATAAGTAGCTTAAATGGGTGAAAATGCAGAGAAAAATGGGTGAAAAGGGGCAGAAATGGGATAAAAGTGGCAAAAAGATGGGTAAAAAGTTGCAAAAAAAGTGTGAAAATGGGCAAAAAATGTAGGGTAAAAGTGGTATTAAATGGCAAAAGATAGCCTTAAAAAGGAAAAAATGGGATAAAAGTGGGAAACAATGGGAAGAAGTAGCAAAAGAGTAGGAAAAAAAGTGGTGTCCAATGGCAAAAGGTAGCTTCAATGGGTGAAAAGTGGAAAAATGTGAAAAAGTGCAAAAAGTTTCCTTTTTTAAGGTTTTCTGGGGGGATAATATTGAAAATGAAGACATAGAACAGCCGTATTTGGCTCTAGAGCCAGGCGCTGAGTATCACTGCTTAATACATTATTCAAACCTTCAAGTATCTTTTTTATTTTATTTTTTTTTACAAAAATCTGACTTTTCTTTCTCATGTATTTATTTTTCTTCATCAAAATGAGAAGAATATGAGAAATGATCGTCCCCTTCAATAGAGCAATTGATATCAAATTTGATATGTAATCCAAAATCACAGAAAGATATTTTTTCTAAAGTGAGCCTTATCTTATCTGATATTGTACTTGTTATAATATTGAGTGATTTCTTTCTGATGTTTGCTAAACAACAGAAAAATTGAGAAACCTAAATAATCGCATTTCAAATCGCAATTGCAATATTGCAGTAAATAATTGCAATTAGATTATTTTTGCAAATCGTTCAGCCCTACATGTAACTCAATACTTTGTGACTTTGCACCTATTTTTGCCACTTTCACCCAGTTTTCTCCATTGTATGCCTATTTGGCCCCCTTTCCTCTCATTATTTACTGCTTTTTTGCTGCTTTTTGACCATTTTGCCACCTTTCACTTATTTTCATAGCCGCTTTAACCCATTTTCACCACTTTTAAGCATTTAGATTGCAGCTCTTGGGAAGGTATTTTTTTGGCTCTTTGTTTGAGCAGGGTTGAATAACGCTGCCTTATAAAGACATCTCAATCAGGAGAGACTTAATAATAACTGACAATAATTTATTTTACAAATTAAATGAAAGAGAATTGTGCAAAGTCCTTGGCGACTAGACTCCACTGTGACAATATCATATATTTGAAGGGGTAGTGGATACCCCCCCCCCCCCCCCCTTGGAGTCTAGACACTGGTTGTGGTGTTGAGAGATCAGATGAGAAATAGACTTCTGAGAAGCTGCCCAGGATAAAATGAGCAGGAGAGCTGCAAGGATCTGGACTAGATGAAGAATAACTGAATGGAGGTGGCTGGGGTGGAGGAGGGTTGCAGCATCTGCACAGAAAGACGGGCTAGCTGTAAAGAGAGAATGACAGTTTTAAAATCACATAATTTTTTTTCTCAAAAGCATCAATTCAGGCACAGCTCAAGAAGTATCGATTGAGGACTGGTCTGAGGAAAAAAAACCAAAACAAACCCTCGTCATTAGAAGGCAATAATTATCTCCTCTGAGTGTTAAAAGGGATGATGTTTTTGCTGCAGAGAGCAAAGGTAGCATCATTAAACAATAGATCCGCAGTGCAAACACAGTCTAGTGACGTCTCACATCGGAGCGACAGGTGTTTGAATTGTAATGATCCACACACGAGTGTCAGCGAGCATACGGCGAGGTTAGAGGAGCGGTGTTTGCTTACGGTGACAGCTTCACCTCCAATCTCTCTTCATCTCCTCTTCTTTCAGGCTCCTCTTCAAAGGTTTGAACATTTTCTGGGATTAAATTTTGTTTTCCATCTGTGCAGAAGTGATAAGGGCGGGAGGATGTGCGGTTTGTAAAATATTTATCCTCTCGGTTTTCTTCTTATTGCTCACTTGGGGGATTTAGCTGATGAAGCATATAGTTTTATAACAACCCAAGTTGAACCACTGAGGCAATATAAATATTCAAAGGATCATTCCAATTAGCTGGTTAACATTTTGACTTCTTATTAAAAGTATTGATATTCATGCAGACCGAGAAACCAATGCAGAATATTTCTGAAATTGTAGAAGAAGCCACTCTCAGGCTGCTTTACTTTTCCCTCCTTATTTAATGACTATCAGAAGAGCGAGCAGCTCATACCTTATGGCTTGTTTTGCTCTCTTTCATGCTCTCAAAGAGGCAGCACTCCCACTCACACAACATGACTGTGCAGGGTTTCTCATGAATTGGAAATAGGGGGGCCGAGTAAACAAGCTGCCAGGATACCTTCAACTGTGTCACTGACCCTCTCCAGTTAAAGGAAAAGCACTGAAGGCTGTGTTTCTGCACCAGGCACTGACCATATCCTCGACCTTGAAGGCTGATAAATAAACAGGGGGAGGACTGAACTCAGGATTTTTGGTAGCTTTACTTATTTTTGAACACCAGTTGCTCCAGTTTCTGTTGCACCTGACTCGACTGATTATGATGGTGCATTTGAACTAAAGGAGCTTGTCCATTTTATAATCGACTGTTATTTTCCTATAAAATCTTTGTGTTTTATTGACAATACTCCTCAAAAAGATGGAGTCAACAAACTTTAGACTAACAGAGCCAGAATAAAACTGCCATTTAGTAGCAGAAACAAGGAAATAAAAAGCTTCTGTCTGCTCTGGCTCTGAGGAGCAGCAGAAATCATCATCCATATCAGAAAAAAAATATTTGATTTGTCAGTGGATGAACAGTGAATTTGGTGAGGCTAAAGTTAGCATTACTAGCACAAGCAGCTAAGGGTAAACGTGTTCTGAGTGTGGTTACACATTGCTCTGGCTGATATACCGTTCAATCTGACAACTTACGAAAAACCTCTGTTTTCAGTATCAGAATACAGCCTGGAGCGCTCTTCCTATGGGATGGTATCAATCCACTGTGCTTGTTTACATCAGGGTAGCAAAGCGAGTGGTGTGGTCTCTCCTTCTTCTTCTTCTTCTTCTTCTTCTAGGAGGCTGAGCCTATTGCTGGTTCCAGCAGCTCTTTAAAGTTTGGAGAACAACTTCACCTGACCTTACCTTTAGCTTCTTGTTTCCTTCAAGACTTGTTTTCCTCTGTGCACATTGGGAGATGGTGAAGTTGCATCAGAAAACCATACTTTTGTTTATAAGCACTTCAGATCAGGACTGGAAACCATTTTCCCCTCCATTCTGCCGTGGCTGGTGGATTCAAAAACCTACCAACCACTCACATTTTTATCATCCACTTTATTTTACCAAGCAGTCAAATATAAGGTATACTATAAAATTGAGAATTATAGTATTTAAGTGAAAGGCTATTTATTTAAGGGAAATGTTCCAACTACACCACTTTCCTCATTATTATGCAAATGACATTTTTCTCTTATTTTCCTAAATATTAATGCAAATGACAGTCAGAGTATTTTTCAAGTCATCAGCTGTTAGAGCATTATTCAGATGTTTTTATATGTATTAAGCACAACAGAGTTTAAAACATTTTTTTGGTTGTAAAGAACTGAAAATGGTCATTTGTTGAATGTGTAGCATTAGGAGGTCATATTTAATGAAATCAAAGCTATTTCAATCAAAAACATCTTAACAGGCCAAGTTCCATGTTAACATAGGAGCCCTTCTTTGATATCACCTTCACTATTCTTGCATCCATTGAACTTGTGAGTTTTTGGAGAGTTTCTGCATTAATTTCTTTGCAGGATGTCAGAATATCCTCCCAGAGCTGCTGTTTTGATGTGAACTGCCTCCCACCCTCATAGATCTTTAGCTTGAGGATGCTCCAAAGGTTCTCAGCAGGGTTGAGGTCAGGGGAGGATGGGGCCACACCATGGGTTTGTCTCCTTTTATGCCCATAGCAGCCAATGACTCAGAGGGATTCTTTGCAGCATGAGATGGTGCATTGTCATGCATGAAGATCATTTTGCTACAGAAGGCACTGTTCTTCTTTTTGTACCATGGAAGAAAGTGGTCAGTCAGAAACTCTATATGCTTTGCCGGGGTCATTTGCACACCTTCAGGGACCCTAAAGGGGCGTACAAGCTTTCTCTTCATGACTCCGCCCCCTCCTTGCTGATGTCACAGCCTTGTTGGGACATGGTGGCCATCCACCAACCATCCACTACTCCTCCATCTGGACCATCCAGGGTTGCACGGCACTCATCAGTCAACAAAACTGTCTGAAAACGAGTCTTCATGTATTTCTGGGCCCACTGTAACCATTTCTGCTTGTGAGCATTGGTTAGGGGGGGCTGAATAGTAGGTTTATACATGACTGCAAGCCTCTGGAGGATCCTACACCTTGAGGTTGGTGGGACTCCAGAGGCACCAGCAGCTTCAAATACCTGTTTGCTGCTTTGGAATGACATTTTAGCAGCTGCTCTCTTAATCTGATGAATTTGTCTGTCAGAAACCTTCCTCATTATACCTTTATCTGCACGAACCCGTCTGTGCTCTGAATCAGCCACAAATTTCTTCACAGTACGATGATCACGATTAATTTTTCATGAAATATCTCATGTTTTCATTCCTTGTCCAAGGCATTACACTATTTGACACTTTTCGGCAGCAGAGATCCTTTCTCTTTTCCATGCTGCTGAAACCTGTGGCCTGCTTAATAATGTGGAACATGTGGAAAAGTGCATTTTGAGTTGTTGTTTTTTTTTTTTTTAAATATATGGTTATCATTATAAAGTTTGTTCAAAAACATTTGAATTATGCTCTAACTGCTGATGACTTGAAAATTTTTCTGTCTGTCATTTGCATTAATATTTAGGAAAATAAGAGAAAAATATCATTTGCTTAATAATGTGGAAAGCAGTGTAGAAGAAAAAAAAAGGATTTATATTAGCAGAGTAATGACAGTTAAATTACGAGTCAAAATATGATTCAAAATTTTAAATTTTGAGTCTAAAAGGTCAAACTATGGGATTATGAAGTCAAAGTAAGGAGTTGAAAATTTGAAATAAAATATAAATCAATTATTAAAATGGTCAAAACATGACTTAATATTTTAGATTATGAATCTAAAAGTTCAAAATATTATATAAGTCAAAATTATGAGTTAAAATGCTCAGAGTACTAAATAAAAAGCCAAAATCCCAAGTTTGAGTCCTTATTGTGAGATGCAACATTGGAAATATTAAATCAAAACACAAATCAATTTCTTTTCCCACATTCCTGACTTCTTATCTAAATATTTTTGCTTCTTGCTTTTTCAGATTTTGTGACTTAACAAGGATAGCTTAAATCATCAGGATAAATTCACATTTTTATACTTGAGGAAATCTGCAGACCTCAGACTGACGGGCCGGTTAGAACAGAAATATGTGATCATCTTGTGAGCCAGATTTAACTGTTCCATGGGCTGAATTTAGCCCCTAGGCCTTGACTTTGACACCCCTGGCCTATACAGATGATTCTGTGTTCTCCTAACATGTATGTCATTTTATGTTCATCCTGTAGAAAATCAAAGTGAGGAAACCTTGGTTTGATTTGTGTCATTAAATCTTTCCTGATGCGTTCATATTTACTGCAGTGCAGCAGGAAGTGTGTTTCTCTTTCTACCTGGTTCTGAGTACAGAGCTGACACAGTCTGTCCTCTCATCAATTAATCACCAGACGGGATTTTTCAGGGTCCCAGCCAGTTCTCTGGGCAGGCCTGGACCCTCATGAGCCCTGTGACCTCGACCTTTTACCTATAACCTCTAAACTGTAATCGTACAATCCTTAAGTCAGGACAGATTTTGGTGCAAAGTTTAAAGAAAATTCCTAAAAGTGTTTTTGACATATTGTGGGCACAAGAAAGGCCTAGAAAGATGGAGATGCACACAAGTAACAATAATCTTGACCTTTGACCTCCAAAGTTTTTTGATTCATGCCTCCTTTTAGGATGAATGTTTGACTAAAGGTCATTAGAAGCATTAGAAAAATCATAATAAACATGGAAGACAGAGCAAGGCAGCAATACAATATGAACTTCTGATTCTTACATCAATTTATCTATGAAATATCTCTACATTTGTGATTTAAACTGCTGTTTTGTTTGATGTTTAGGTATTTGAGTTAATCTTGTAGCACAGAATACTAATCCTCTGCAGCCACAGCAGAGTCATAACCTTCTTTTTAATCACTTTGCCATCATAATCTGATCTCATCTTTGTACATAAGCTGGGATCCATTACCTTTGAAAGCCACACAAACACCGGCGCTGTTGTTTGGTTGTTCTTTCCCTCCATCTCACCAAATGCCCTGAGGATGTCATTGACCCTTGTAGCTGCAGTGAAGTGGAAGTGACGGATGTTGTAAGGAAAGCTGTCGGTGTAAATGGAGCTGAGAGTCTTTGAGCTGCAAAGTGTGGAGCTGCTGATGCATTACCACCAGACCAAAGTGTTTAAATGTCCGGCTCTGCTGTGCATCAAACTACTCAAAGTTAAATAAACCCAGGTGCTAAAAAGGCATTTGGCAGCCATCAGCACACTTTGTTCAACTTTGAATCTCTTCCACTTCCTTCTCTGGCTCTCTCTCTCATAATTGGGCCTGTTTTTTTTTTTTTTTCTTTTTTTTTTTTTTTTCCAACCACAGCTCAGCTAATCTTCCTCAGCTCGATCCAAAGATTTGTCATGAAATTACAGCAGATGTGTCGCTCTGCGGAAGCAGTCGAAGATCATTGACCCCGCTCCTGTATCAAAGCAGCATTCTGTGACTGGTGAAAGCAATCTGTTGTGATTGCAGCGGCGCCGTTCTCAGCTCATTGTCTCCGTCACTTTTCAATGTGACGAGTCAGGTGTGTGGGCAGATGAACAAAAAAAACCTGCGACGGCCTGAGAAAGGCATTTTCATATGAACGATAAGCCGAGTCTTCAAGCTCTCTGCAAGTCTGACGGTGTTCAAGGCCGGGTGTTAACGTGTCTGCTAATACCTGAAATCAGTGCTGAAAACGAATGACCTGGTTGCACGTCATGCCATTAACTCTGTTGTCTGATGGACACTAAACTTGTTTGCCTAATCTAATAGGACTGCAACAGCGAATCAATAAAATCGATAAAAATTGACATTCGAAAGTGTTGGCAACAAATTTGTGTATCGATTCGTTGTGTCACACGATTATGGCGTCAGTTGGCGTGGCACGGAGTTGTTTATGTCACACACAGATGGCTGATAAATTACTTTTGCTTGGTTTCTTCTCTGATTATAATCTGATGTTTAGCAGAATAATTAAGTAGATACTGTATATTTATCATCAGCCGTGTCTCATGATGGAAATGAGACGCCAACAATCTAAAAATAGCTCATCATTGTAAAAACTCCTACGGACCATTAGTTTAGTTTAGGTTCTGTTACTATATGAGACTGGATAAAAACACAGCTGGACTGTCAGACGTTCATGTAATCCATGATCTTTGCCTCACTTTGTATTGTAAATGTCTGTGAAAACAGGAGAGAGGAAGGAAGAGTGTGAGCTGCAGTCACAGGACGACAGGAGTGGAGATCCAAAATTAGCACAGAAAAAACGTTTGAATATGGCTAATCTAAAGTGACTGAAAATTTTGTTAATTTTTTTTAAGCTTGCCTGATTTTTTACAGTGGTCTGGGACCAAAGGAAAGGACGGGCCCCACAATTGGGTTAAAAACGTGGGGCCCCGCAAAGTGACAAATACGAGTATGTGTGGTTGAGGGTGTGTGAGTGTGTGTCTGTCTGTTTGTGAGTGCGGTCCGTCTGACAACAAGCATCAACGAACTAACATTAGCGTGTTGAATAAGTGAGTGACAAATGTTTATAAGTTATCCTAATATCAATAACTGTTATAGGCTGAGGCTTACCTGTAGCTCCTCTGGGATAAAATAATTGCAAGAGGATGTAATAAAAGCAGAATCCCACTGTAAGTGTCTTTCATTCAAATCGTATCCCCAGGCTGCTGTCATTAGTCTGACCTAAAGGTTTTTGTAGGCTATGTTTGTAAGGGGGGAGGCAAAGTAACAACATAGAAAACAACTTAGTTACATTTTTAATTAAGGGATCCCACATTTCACTTTTAGCTATGCCCATTTTTGCCAGTTTATCCTGTTTCTACTCATTTCTGCATATTTTCTGCCCCAGTCAACCCATTTGTGCCAGTTCAAACCAGTTTTTCATCCCATTTTACCACTTTTCTGCCACTTTTTAATCTTCTTTTACCACTTTTTATGCCTGTTTTTGCCACTTAAACCTATTTTTGCTTATTTTCTGCCACTTTTATCCAATTTTTGTGACTCCCAACCCATTTTTGCAAATTCTTTCTTATGTTTTGCCATTTTTATCAAACTTTTTTACACTTAAAACCCATTTCTGTTACTTTCAAACTCCCATTTCTCCACCTTTTCCACCAATTTTAGCATTTTAACCCATTTAAATGTTGATTTCAGAAAAGAGGTTTACATTTTTGATAAAAATAAATGTACATTTGTTTACTTGATGAGCGGTTATTAATCAGGTTAAGTATAGAATATAGATATCACTGCTTAACTTTACAGTGAACCGTGATTTTGCTGACCTCCATAGCCCCCCAGTCTGGCTGGGCCCCAGAAAGCTCTACCCTTTACCCCCCCCATGGACAGCCTTGTCTGCTAACGGCTGTTCTTGAATGTGCATGGCTGTGATGGACCACCATCGAGTACAATTAGGGCCCCTGAAATGGTTGAAAACTGCTGATTTAGACTACATGGAGCTTTGAGCATTGTGAGGGAAAAAGTTTAGGAGGTTTGTTTTATGTTAATAAAGGAGCGTGTCATCACAACATGGTCTGTATTTCTGTGTGGATTTGAGTCAGACTTACTGGACTTGATTTAAGATGAAAATATGAGGAGTTTGGATTTGAAATCAGAATGGAAAGGCAGGTTATAAAGAATGCTGTTTGATTGAAGTTTTTAATGAGGTTAATGAAAGACTGTATTTATTTGGTACAGTTTCCTTCTTTCTCTCTTGTGTAGTTAAACCCTAACCAGAATAGGCTGCATGCTCACCTTCCCTTCATCTGTGCTTGAAGGTCTTTAAAAACCACCACAGCGCTCTGATGAAACCTCTATTTTTAATGCTGCTCTTTGCTTCCCTCCAGGTGTGCACAGGGAGACGTGGTCACGCACACAGCATGGCTGAACCGGTCCAGTATCCTGTACGCCGGAGAGGATAAATGGTCCGTGGATCAGAGAGTGAGTCTGGTGACTCTGAATCAGGACGAGTT
The DNA here is from genome assembly GCF_018320785.1 of Cheilinus undulatus. Taxonomy (NCBI): domain Eukaryota; kingdom Metazoa; phylum Chordata; class Actinopteri; order Labriformes; family Labridae; genus Cheilinus; species Cheilinus undulatus. The sequence goes on from NC_054876.1 coordinate 2,904,876, forward strand.
CACCATCAAAATTGAAAATGTGGACATGACAGATGAGGGCCAGTACGTGTGTGCAGTCCAGACGAGCAGTCGACCGAGAACCACCTCAGTGAACATCCTCGTCCAAGGCAAGTCCTGTCTGTGACCTTGAATCCTGCTACAGAGGAGCGCTAATGCACATCTCTGACACACCATGTTTACATTTAGAGCTGTTTTATGATAGTTAATAATTTGGTGCTCATCTAAACCCTTTAAATGATCTATATACAGTTTAATCTGTGCAGGGCTTTACTCTATAGGCCTGTGTCGTTGCTGAGCACCAGCACATGAGGGCATAAGTGAACAAAGCAGAGCCTAAAAGCAGAGTCTTGCTCTCTTTCTTGAATCTCATTTCCTCATTCATTGCTCCACTGGAGCAATTAGAGGCTAAATGTCTGTCTCAGGGAGGGGGAGGGCAGGGCAGAGTGTAGATCACTCACTGTGTTAGGTACGGTTAATGGGGAATACCAGATGTTAAGATGCTTTGGCTAAAATGAAGTGTGGAGTGGGTGCAGCATCTCCATAAAGACACAGGCCACAGTGAGGGCTGCTGTTATATAAACACAGTTTAATGGGAGGATTAAAGTTTCCACTTAGATACGCTGATGATCCATGCAGCATATTAAACATAATATTAGCAGAGTTTGGATCGCTTTCTTTGTCCCGCAACATGAAGCTAAATAACAGTAATGCATTCAGAGTGTTCAACCAACAACTCCTGAATTTTATCTGCTATTTAAGTATAATCTATGGGATTTAAATGAATATTTAAGCTTGTGTGAAAGTCAGCATCCTGACATTACATGCATTCCTCTGTTTCCTCCTGACACACACAGACATCATCTGTGATTGCATGTGTTGTTTACATGGTGTTCATTATTGCACATAGCATCAATCATGCTGCAATCATGGTCAAATTTTGCAACCTATAAAAACAACACTTTTGCAACCTGCATTGTGGATTTTGTCAACTACTGAAGAGAGACAAGAAACATGGGGAAAGAGATGCTGAGATCAGGAACTGGTCGCACTACCAGGGGTCCAGGACAACACCCTCAGCCTATGGGTGCCGCCTCTACAAACCGAGTTAAACTGGCACCTTAAAAATAGATCTTTGATAATAAAAACTGACAAAAAGTAGGTTTATCAAGGAGTCTAAAATGAGACTAAAATGTATCAGGTCAGGTCCACAATCCTGCTCAGATGCTCTATGTATCTATGAATGCCATAATGCTCTTTATTCCAAATGTGAACAATGGTGAATTAACAGCTCTAGCATGTCACAGGAGCAGCACAGGGTGGTGCTATTTTGATCTACACAACGGTTTATAAGCTGTGCATAGGCTATATTAACAAATATGAATGCTAACCCAGTAGAGGATTGAAGGCACACAGCGCTTAAACTACTAACTGTAGTAGAGTTTTTCTGCTTCCCATACCAGCATCAAAAATATGCCAGATTCTGCTTAAAATGAAGGTTTTGGTGTTGGCAAGTACACAAGTTTTTACAAGTTGCACCAATCTGATACCGTGTGGTTTAACTTTATTTTTTGCTTTGTTTAGCCATGCTAAAAATCAAATTAATTCTCCTTCACTGCTGGAAAACACTGCATGCACGAGCTACTTTTTTTAAAGCAGTGAAGAAGGATCCACTGCAGCAGCAAAGAAAGGTGTCTGTGTGATAGTTTTCTCTAAATGCAATCGTTAAAACGCCTTCCAGACCGGTGCTGTCGTACACGACAAGAAGTGATGCAGTTTATCAAAAGTTAAATCACTTTGAACCCTAAATCACTGCCTCTTACTTGTTTTTCCTGTTGAAACTAGCCGTTGTGCTTTCCCATTGATGCTATTGATGCCTTTGAATCGCTTGCAGCAGCGATTTCAGCGAGCTTGGAACTCTTGTGACTTTTCAAGACTGTAAAGATTAAATCCACACCAAAAGGCCTTCAGTATCCACACCACCTGATACTGAAGGTTTTTTATACAATTTCATCCGATTACGATCATTTATAATTGTTAGCTTGAATGCTAACTGTTTGCCCTTTGTGAGGATATGTCAGCCAGTTGCAGGCTGCAGATAGAGTGGTGAAAACAGGTTAAAATGTGGCAAAAATTGGTTAAAGAGGGAAAAAGGGGCAAGAAGTATCAGAAAAGTGGTAACAAATGACAAAAATCCTAACAAAAAGTAACAAAAACAGGTAAAAAATTGGCAAAAATAGAAGAGAAGTGGCAAAAATGGATAAAAGAGTGGCACAAAGGGGAAAAACACGCAGGAAACGTGGTTTAAATGGGTTGAAGAATGGCATTAGTAAAAAGGTGTTCTAGAGTGGTACATGAGGGAAATAATTGGCAGGAAAATTGCAAAGGGGGTTAAAGATTGGCAAAAATGGGTGAAAAGTGGCAAAAATCGATCCTGATCTGGTTGTCCATTAATACCAGCTAGCTAAGGCTGGCTAAATAGCACTCACCTTTGCTTTAATATTGAAGACTTGCATGCCCTTAACTCTCCAAACAACAGCATCATTGATCAAAACACATTAAAAATATATATATAGCTAGCATTACTTCTGCAGAATTTCATCCTGATAGCAGTCTTAGGGAAATGATCTTCCACTCCTGCAGAATTACCAGTAAATGAACATGACTTAAGGTAAGTTCTGGCTGGGATGTTTCTGATTTTAGTTATTTCAGGAGTGTCCCTGCTGTTAAAGGATCCAAAGTGCCCACAAATGTAGAGTGTGAATGAATATCTCTGTAGGTGAAGTTAACTTGATGGAGATGGAGAAGTGAAACAGCTTCACATAGCAGTCAAAGTCTGCCACCACTGCCCTACACTCTTTTTGCCCTCTAGACCCCTGCACTGGTCATGTGACTGAAAGCTATGCATGGACAGTATGCATACTGGACTTTAAGTGTACTCTGTCTGGATAATTCAAATGACTATAAAGGCTTAGCCTAATGCAGCCCATCTACCATCCATTGTATTTATTTTTGCTGTTGCAGCCAGCAGCTCTAATGACATGATCAGAGAGACCGGCTCCTTAAACACTGCCATGTAAAGTTATGTGACAGAGATAAGCACTTGTTTGTGTTCTTTAGGAGAGCTCATTATATAGATCTGGCTCTCCTCCCTTTCTCTCTGAAGATGTGATCAGAGGATGTTGGTAGCTCTCCAGAAGAACCAGTTAGTCTCTGGAACAATTCCAATATGCGCTAAGTTCTTTAATGTGAAGTCTGATTATTCTTTGTAGAAGTGAGAGGATGTTAGAGGAGAGATCTCTACCATAGACTTCACTAACAAGCTCTGAATCACTCAAACTAATTTCCTCCCATACTTCTGTAACAATATGAACAAGCAGCAAAGCTATGAAAAATGACGGCTGAAAGGAAGTGAATCAAATCTGCCGTTGACAGCAGGAAGACAACATGTTGTGATGATAAAGAGAGACAGAGTTATCTATAATTTGGGGGTGGAGGCTTAAGCACACTGCATGTAAAGTCAACTGTCAGTAGAGGATAACTGAGTTAGATATTTGCCTGCTGATGGAAAGTAAGTTTGAGTTAGCATTTCTGCTATGGCAGCCACCCTCAGGGCTTACAAACAAGACGTGACTTCACTGAAACTGTGTCCACGGTACTACAGTCACTGAAAATTACAACAGTTGGGGACTTGTCATTAAAAAAAGACAAAAACAAACAATATGGGGTTGTCAGGTACTTGAAGGCAACACAGGCTTTAAACAATAAAGACATGCATAAAGCAGTGATACTCAACGCGCAGCTCTGGAGCCACATGTGGCTCTTTTGTGATGATTTGGGGCTCTTTTATGTCTGAATCTGAAATATTACTCCCCCAGAAAACCTTAAAAAAGGAAAATTTTGATCTCAGAAATTATCCATTGCAAGTCACAGTAATCAGTTTGTTTCCCACACTTGTACAGTAGGCTTTAAAAGGCCAATTTTAATCCATTTTTGCTGCTTTTTGCCACTTTGTCCTGCTTTTTGCTGCTTTTTCTACTTATTTTGCCATTTCTGCCTCTTTATGCCCACATATGCTGCCTTTAACCATTAAATGCCACCTTTTTTCAAAGTTTTGCCATCTCCTTACAGGTTTTTGCCCATTTTTGCCACCTTTACATTGCTTTCTTGCCCGTTTTAGTCACTTCTGACTGTTTGCTTCTTTTTTTTCCCACTTTTGACCATTTTTGCCACCTGTAACTCATTATTTTTGTCACTTCTCGCCCATTTTTGCCTGTTTTTGCTTGTTTTTTCCTTCTTTTCCTCCCCATTTTTGCCCCTTTCACCCATTTTTGCTATTTTTTTTTTGCTGCTTTTAGCCCATTTTTGCCACTTCTTTTAACCACTTTTCACCTATTTTTGCCACTTTGCCCTTTTTTTGCTTTTTGCTATTTTTCCCCCTTTTTTGCCATTCCCTGCCACTTTTCGCCCATATATGCTGCCTTTTGCCATTAAATGTTCCTTTTTGCTCAGTTTTACCACCTTTTTGCTGCCTTTTACCCATTTTAATTAACTTTCACTGATTTTTTGCTTCGTTTTTGCCATCGGTAACTCATTTTTTGTCACTTCTCACCCATTTTTGCCTCTTTCTTCCAGTTTTTGCTAATTTTACTCCACCTTTTTGCCCCTTTTCTGCAACTTTATGGCCATTTTTGCCACCTTACACTTACTTTTATTGCCACTTTAAACTTTTTTGCCACTATTCACCACTCAGATTGTGGCTCTTGCAGAGGTATTTTTCAACTATTTGGCTCTCTGGTTGAGAAACACTGCCACAAAGACTTCAATACACGCCAACCATACAACAGTGGCTCCATGGGTGCCATCATAATAGACAGGCAGGGAGATCTGACACACAAAAGACAAAAGTCCAGAATGTCTGTGCAACAAAAACCTGACTGCTGATGACAAATTTGACCTTAGATTCGTATTTGATTTCAGTTTTTCCCTGCTGGCAGAACTCTAAAGTCTGCGGAGGATGCTGAGGGTCTAACAGGATGGCCTTACTTGAAAATCATGGTGCCAAGATCGTTAAAGTCTTTGCCAGAAACCTTTGGGCAAAGTTTAACGGTATTCACAGCCTTGTTTGTTAACAACGCTGAGGCTGCTAGAACAACAGGTTACTAAAGGTTAAATAGATTCGATAGAGACTTAATTCTTTTTTTTCTTTCAGAAAGAGATTTAACGACCTTAAATGTCTCAAGAAGAACAGACGTTTACCAACCTGCTCAGAGGCATTAGTGTTAGTAGAAATATTTTGATACCATCTCTGATGATGATAGACTGATCTTTGATGCTGACTCTCTGTCTCTGGTGAGTTACGTTGGTGGTTATGTTAAACACACTTCATATACATCCTCCTGGTAAACTAGCTGTTACATAGAGATTAAAACAAAGCAAACTAGAAAGGATTATAACTTTCTTGTTTTCTAACTTTGTTATCCTACAGCTGCTCTGAATAATAATACTATAAGTGGAGTTCAGTAAAGTAGGGCCATAAAACTCCAGTCTTCGATCTGAGTCCATCTGGTTTGACTTCTTAAAGCAGGCCGGTGCCATGTACGTAAAATCAATGTGTTAACATATCTCCTCTTCATACTAAAGAACTCTCAGAGTAGAAAAGTGAAATCCATACTTGAGTGAAAACTTCACTCCTTGTTTCCTTGGTGATTATGAAAGCCGGAGAAAAGAGGCTGATTGAAGCAGCAGAGAAGTGCTTGAACAGCTGAGGCCACTCTGGAGTATGTGGGGTTACTGTACGCTGCTGCTGCTGCTGCTGCTGCTGCTGTCGAAGACGCCGACACTGGGAATTAGACAGTTTAACACCTTACAGACGCACATCCTTCAGTCTTCTTCTTTTAGCTACACAGAAGACGTGTTGATCAAAATGTTGCACTTGTTACTTTAAGCCTTTAAAAAGATGTTTAGGCATGTTTAGAGTGTTTGTGTGTCTGTTTAACCCACAGAACCATCCAGAACAAATAACAAGTCGTTTATGATAACCTAGGCTGTCAGACAATGAACTTTTACATGTTTGATTAGTTGTTAAATCATGAATGCGTAGAATTCAATTATTTTACATTTTAAAACACAATTTCCTGTCTGTATTGAGAATGTACACCGGTGTGGTCTGAAACCCTGAACTAGAGCTAGTAGATAAAACACATGCAGGAGTGCATGTACAAAATGGCTCACTGACAATGATCCCCCATTAATGTTATAGCATTTTCAGCATTTTATGATATTTATTAATTTTTATTTATTTTTTGCTTTGCTTTTACAAAAAAAAATTGTCTGGTCTCCAGCTCAAGCCCAAAACTCATTGGCGCAGGACTGGTGTGTCACATCATTTGATGCACCTTAATTGCCGTTGCCAACACACACCGGCCGTAGTGCCTCAGTAATCAAACTCCCCATCAGCCGCTGCATGGTCAGGTGTTTGATACCAGCGCCAGAAACCCGCCCGTGGTGAGAAAAACAATATGAGCAGTGGTATTTTAGAGGCTGAGGCCTCCTGGCTATTCTTTACCTCTAATAAAAGATGGAGCTAAATGTCTTGTTCTGCTCTCCTCATCAGAGCTTCCACTAGAGATGGGCATGGCAGAAGTTCTCTTGGGGAAACTCTCCACCAGCTGTGGCTGGCAGCATCTTGAATAGTTTCCTAAAAGCTGCAGCATGGTGCTTCCATGGGGCTGGATGATGCTGCTGTGTTCTGGGATTAAAGAAACCTTATCCCATAATAAAACCCAAAACAGCATTAATTTTGTATGAAAAGACAAAACTTCTAGTGCAGGGGTGTCAAATCCAATCACAGCAGGGGCCAGATTCTTTATTTAGGTCTAACCTGAGAACCTAACAGGGCCAACATTAAACCATAAACTGTCAACCTCGTTTTCACCAATAATAAAATATTACAAAAACGCACCGATAATAAATCGTTTTGAAATTTAAAAAAAGTCAAAACAGTAAGTTTAAAGCTCAAGAAAATATTTGAAAACGTGAGATAAAAAGTCAAAACAAAAAATAAAAATGGAAAAATTGTGTTTTAAAAGGCAAAAGTCATATTTGTGAGTTTGGAAAGTCAAAATGTGAGATAAAAGTCAAAATATGAGTTTAAAAATTTTAATTGTGAGTCTAAAGTTTAATCTAGATAAAGAGTCTAAATAAAGTTCTTGTATTGTATTGCATTGTATTGTATTGTAAAGGGTAAAAATATGGGATAACAGCCAAAGTTAGGATTTATGAAAATATTGAAAAGGTCAAAGGATGTAATTAAAAGTCAAAATGGTAAATGCGAGTCATAATTTTGAGATGCAAAATTGAAAACATGAAATGAAATCCCCAATTTTCTTTTCCAACATTCCTGGTTTTTATCTCTTGATTTTTTTTAGTCTTTACTTTTTCAGATTTTGACAACCTTAACAAGGATATTTGAAATCATCAAAGTTTAGTTTACACTTCTGAACTGGAGAAAATCTGCAGACCTCATACTGAAGGGCCACTTATAATGGAAATATGCTGTGATCTTGCAGGCCGGATATTACCATGGGCCAGATTTGGCCCCAGGGCCGTGAGTTTGACACCCCTGTTCTAGTGGATGGATAGTAACAACATCTGCAGAAAAAGATAATATCAGACAATATTTGACAATATTAGATGTCAGAAGGAACAGATGGCTTCTGACTTTTCCACAGTGGTCTGTGGAAGTTTTTAAATAGAAATGAGACATAAAAGCAGTGGTTCTCAACCTTTCAGCCCATGAAGATGGTTGGACACAGCCATGCACAATCAAGAATAGTCATGTGCAGACAAGGCTGACCATGAGGAGGGATAAAGATGGAGGTTTGTGGGACCCTGCCAAACTGGGGGCCCATGGAAGTCAGCAAAATCATGGTCATTTGTAAAGTTAAGCTGTGAAAATCCATACTTTATATTTGCCCTGAATAATAACCACCCTTATCAAAGAAAAAATATCTTTGTTTATTCATTGCCTTCTTGAAAATGAAAACTTTTGTTTAAAAACCTAATTAAAATGGGTTAAAGACAGCAAAAAATGGTAAAGAATGGCACAAAGAAAATGTGGTGCATTTTGATATTTACATAACATAAATGGGTTAAAAGTGGCAAAAATTAGATAAAAGTGAAAAAAAAAAATCAAAAATGGGTTAAAGAGGCAAAAACATGCACAAAAATTGGTAAAGGGGGATTAGAAAGTGACTGAAATGGCTCTAAAGTGCAAAAAATGGTGGAAATTAGGTGGGATGGGATGAAAAATTGATCTAAACTGGCAAAAATAGTTTAGCTGTGGTTAAAATGGGCAAGACAAGGTGTAAACAGTGGTTAATAGTGGCAATAATGGGTCAACAAAGGCAACAGTAGGCAGAAAGTGGCAAGAATTGGTTTACAAGTGGCAAAACTAGACATAAAAAAGTAGTGTAGAGAGTTTAAAATGGACAAAAATGGGTATTAAGTGGCATGATGTGTGTTGTAATGATAAGGGTTAACATCTGGTAAAATTGGTAAAAAGTGGCAAAAGTGTAATTTTAAAGATATTCCTAGTTTTTTAAAGGCATCTGGTGACCCCTTCCTAGTGTCTTGCGACCCCAAAGGCGGTCCTGACCCCAAGGTTGAGAACCAGTGCATTAAAGAACAGTGGTTAATTAGAGGTGCTTAAGTGAGTATACAGCTGATTTCTTGCTAAGGTAACTCAAGCACAGTTCACCTAAAAGAGCATTCCACTGGAAAATTCACTGTTGGACATGAATTGCACTGTGATAAATTCATCAACATGGACAGCCCTTCAGCAAATGAATAAAGCCAAACATAAGCCCTATTCACATGGGGTTAGTATTACCCAGGGACCTCTGGTAGTTTGTAATATCTGCACAGAAAAACCACATCTGTGTTTTGAATCCCGTGCGAATCGACCAAATCAATTGCGTGGTAAAATTTCCAGGGAAAGTTAACGACCAAATATCAGCACACACCGGCATCCAAAGGTAACTCTAATCCCATGCAAATCAGCATCTCCGAATTTAAAATCCAGCATACACTGGGCAATATAATCCGACTACAGCCCGACCAGCTGCTCCCGACTACTTGGATGGAATTCTGACATGTTTGACATTTTTGTTCTATGGCTGTGTACACTCGCACTGTAAAAATAGAACCAACATGAACATTACCATGAAAACAGCAAGAATTACTTTATAATAAAGGGAAAAAAAGAACAGGGAATGTGCATCCATCCATCTATCCATCCATCCATCCATCCATGGAGGATGGGGTGGGGGGGGCTGAAGCCTATCCCAGCTGGCATTGGCAAAGAGCCTGGGTGCACCCTGGACTGGTTGCCAGTCAATCACAGGGCTGAATTGCATTCCTGCTGCATGGACTGTGATGCTGTTTTCTATGACAGAGGGAGCGATAGCCAGGGAAAGAAAGACAAGTGTGACTAATTACAACTTTAACCCCAGTATGTCAGACTCTTTCAACACAAACTCCAGATTTCTCTCACAGTCCGTCCATACCTCACTCGTACAGTGTGAGCATTTAAGTCAAGAACAACCATTGGTCCATGTAGTGTGAGCATTTAAATCATGCACAATGGTCGTGCATCATAAGTGGCTCAGTCACACAGTATGAGCTGTCACTCAGCCACTGCTGTCATAGTCGGCTTGAGATCCCGTCTGGCTTTAGGGTGGTAATTATGCGTTTTACTGTTGTGTGGCTTTTTCTGATTGAAAAAAATAGAGGCTGCAGAGGAGATTGTCTACACAGTTGGACACATAAGGGCCTTTACGGAGCTTTTACCACAGTTTCTTTCATCTTATGTTGACAAAGGGCTTTATTTTTGCTTGATTCATTCTTTTAAACTACCATCCAAATGCAGGTGTGCACCCTGCTGCTCTCTGAACAACTCTTCTCCTCTGCCTCAGCCTCTCTTTCTATAGACATACTTTTCATGCATAACACAATTTACGTAAATATGTCGCTCAACATTCAGTGATTTGGCTACAACAGCTGATGTGGGAGAGGAAAGTTGGGCTTTCTTTACAATCCCAAATGAATAAGGTGCAGAAAAAACATCAACAGCATCATCTGCAGAAAACTTTTACTGAATGACAAAACAGCGGTTCATATTTAACAGGATGAACATTAAAATGCTCTTATTTCTTCCTCTTTCTCTATGTCTGATTGCCTGTAGATACACACAGGTGAGAAACAGAAACACAATCTGGACTAGGAGAGCCAGGGGAGATTGATCAGTCATTTACAGATTATCAGCAGATTGCAAAAGATTATAAAAAATAAAAACCATCACTCTGACATGTTATCCATTGTAAACTCTCGTTAACAGCATGTATAGGATAGAGCACATGAAGGAAATGTCACCCGCAAAACACAATGTGCATTACACTGCAGTTTTGAATAGAATTTAAAAATAAAAATGCACAGTTTATCGCTGCCATGCAGCACCTCCATGTTTACCTTCAGGAATATCAGTAAATTTTAGTAAATTACAGACTTACCATGTGTGAATGTGCCACAGTAAACACTGATGTCAGGGATTAATTAATAAATTATCAGAGGTCACCATGGTTAGACTCTTCCTGTGTTAATAGTACAATAGCGATGGACATACACTATATTGCCAAAAATATTCGCTCACCTGCCTTGACTCGTATATGAACTTAAGTGATTTAGTGGTTTAATATGACGTCGGTTCACCCTTTGCAGCTATAACAGCTTCAACTCTTCTGAGAAGGCTTTCCACAAGGTTTAGGAGTGTGTTTATGGGAGTTTTTGACCGTTCTTCCAGAAGGTCATTTGTGAGGTCACACACTGATGTTGGACGAGAAGGCCTGGCTCTCAGTCTCCGCTCTAATTCATCCCAAAGGTGTTCTATGGGGTTGAGGTCAGGACTCTGTGCAGGCCAGTCAAGTTCATCCACACCAAACTCTCTCATCCATGTCTTTATGGACCTTGCTTTGTGCACTGGTGCACAGTCATGTTGGAGCAGGAAGGGGCCATCCCCAAACTGTTCCCACAAAGTTGGGAGCATGGAATTGTCCAAAATCTCTTGGTATGCTGAAGCATTCAGAGTTCCTTTCACTGGAACTAAGGGGCCAAGCCCAGCTCCTGAAAAACAAGCTCACACCATAATCCCCCCTCCACCAAACTTTACACTTGGCACAATGCAGTCAGACAAGTACCGTTCTCCTGGAAACCACCAAACCCAGACTCATCCATCAGATTGCCAGATGGAGAAGTGTGATTCGTCACTCCAGAGAACACGTCTCCACTGCTCTAGAGTCCAGTGGTGACATTCTTTACACCACTGCATCCCATGCTGTGCATTGCACTTGGTGATGTATGTCTTGGATGCAGCTGCTTGGTCATGGAAACCCGTTCCATGAATCTCTCTACCACTGTTCTTGAGCTAATCTGAAGGCCACATGACGTTTGGAGGTCTGTAGCAGTTGACTCTGCAGAAAGTTGGTGACCTCTGCGCACTATTCGCCTCAGCTTCCGCTGACCCCACTCCATCTTTTTACGTGGCCTACCACTTCATGGCTGAGTTGCTGTTGTTCCCAATGGCTTCCACTTTGTTATAATACCACTGACAGTTGACTGTGGAATATTTAGGAGCCAGGAAATTTCACCACTGGACTTGTTGCACAGGTGGCATCCTATCACAATACCACACTGGAATTCACTGAGCTCCTGAGAGCGAGCCATTCTTTCACAAATGTTTGTAGAAACAGTCTGCATGCCTAGGTGATGATTTTATACACCTGTGGACATGGAAGTAATTGAAACACCTGATTTCAATTATTTGGATGGGTGAGTGAATACTTTTGGCAATATAGTGTATTTTCAGTTGAGTAACTTCCATTCTTAAAAAAAATCTGAAACACATATGATGGTAAATGTGATATATGAAAAATGCTTCATGCACATCGTCCAATCAGGAGCTCCATCAAGATCCGTGCTCAGCTTCTATCCAAATTAGCGGATATAAACTAATAGCCTGTAGCCATGAGATTCCCTGAGCCCATTTACTGGTTTGTTGCTGCTAGAACCATTTCCATTTTAATGACCTGGTTTCCTGTTGGGGGAAAAAAAAAAAAAAAAAAAAAAAAAAAAATGTAAAAATGAAACCACAATCAATGCCATGCAAGTAGTGCTGCTGGTTTCCTCTCCACCTTAAAAACAAAGAAAATAAGTGATGATTTATGAGCTAAAAATGAATCCTTTGACTTACCTAATGGAGAACCCTTAAATCATGAACACTTAAAGGGTTTATATGTGACATTCTGATCAGCTATTCTCCAAGTCAGTATACTGCAGAGTCATCACTGTCATTAAGAGGCAAGCATCGACTGGATCAGAAATGTTAAAGTGAAGCAGAACAGGAACAATGGAGGAGAAACTGTTTGGATAGCTGCACAGAGAGCCTTTAAATTCCTCCAGTATTTTCTATAATGACTCTTTTAAGGAGCCATTATGCCAGATTGTGTGACCAGGAAACTTCCAGCAGTTGTCCAATTTTATACAGCACTTATCACTAAGACAGCATGTTTCTGTTTATTTCAGCTATAATAACTTAATGTGGTTATTCCCTGCAGTCATTAAAGGATAGAAAAAAACATAGTTAAACAGGAAAAAATAATTTAAGATCCTGGCATTAAGTTTGACAGACTGTGCAGAGCAGATGCCTCTGTCAGAGATTGTTTGGAGCAAATATCTATCAGTAATTCAGCGCTGTATTTGACATATTTATTAACCAGAATGATTACGTTTGTGGGTTCAAATGTGTCTTTCACATTCTTAATAATTTGGAAAGTGAACGCATCACTCAGCTAAGGTATTCATGTAAAACCAAGATTAAAATGTTTAAAGAACTGAATTAAATCAATTAAAGACTACAACGTAGGTCTTCATAGTTAATAGAAATTAAATAAAAATTACTTTCCTGAAGTCTAACATACTCTGCCAATTCCAAAAAAAGTTGGGGCGCTGCATAAAATACAAATAAAAACAGAATGAAACAATCATGAAATCTCCTAAATCCATATTTTATTCACCATAGAACATAAACAACACATCTCAAAAAAGTAGGGACAAAGCAACAAAAGCCTGGAAAACTAAGGGCGCATTCACACCAGAGCTGTTTGGTCTGCTTTAAACAAACTCTGGTCCGTTTTCCGGGATAGTCAGGTTTGTTTGGAGCAGTGTGAAAGCTCAAACGAACTCTGGTGCTAACCAAAAAAAAATCAGACTCTGGTCCATTTGAAAACAGGGGGTCTCGGTCTGCTTCCAAATGCACCCTGGTGTGGTTTGTTTGAGGTGTGAAAGCAAAGCGAACCAACTTGTGAACCAAAGGCAGGAAGTGGCATAAAGCGTCATGATTTACTGATTTATATGTGGTTTAATACATTCAAATACGTGTAGATACCGCGCTTGGTGTCTGTGTAGCCATAGTAACACGTCTTAGTCTGTGCTCATCTCATGTAAAGAACGACATGCTGGACAGCTCACCGCCTCGCTGGCTGCTCACAATGCCCCAATGCAAGAGCATTGAATATGCACCTTGGTCACCAGATTTTGTCATACTTACTTGTTATTGTAGTTGGTTTACTTTTAATGTACTTTTATATGTTTTTAAAATAATATTTACTGATCAAATTTTTACGTCTGTACCCACATTCAGAGCGACAACACCTAACAATCTTTAAGAGGATGTTTATTTAATCTTTCGCCTCTTTGCTCATGTAATCCTGTCACATATTTAGTGCTCAGCACACCCAGTGCCTGCCACATCATATCTTCTAGATATTAAATAAACTACGACAAAGTGCCTGGAGATGTGGCGGTTAAAAAAAGGTCAGCCAGCCTAATTATGTCGACTGATTTTAAATATTAAAACCAAAACTCAGCATTTGTAACACTAATATTCCCAGCTCTAATTTGAAGTTTATCAAACACCGTAGTAAAATTCTCTTTCAGTGAAATCCAGCAGCTTTAATGTCAATCCTCCTGACAGCTTCATTAAAATAAATGAAGTTGTCAATCACTGAGCTTTTCCACGCCTGAGAGGAAAATCCATTTTTGGTTTGTTTTTGTGAGTCCGTGATAAATTCTGCATGGGGTGCACGGTGAAATAATGAGAGATATGTTTGTCCAGCGCGTTGATGGATCCTTTCATCCCAGCTGAAGTACACTCATTAATCCTGCTGGCTAAAACACAGACAAGTTTCCACGCTGCTCTGTTTGTCTCAACTTTTAAAGAGGTAGAATCAGCATGTGAAGCTACGGGATGCCCTGATCATATTTGTTTAATGCTGATACAGTCATGTTTAAGGTTTTGATACATCATCTGGTTTAGTGGTAGGCCTGTCTATTTAACTTTGGAGTTGTCTGGGAGCTCCTAACAGCAGTTTAACCTGAACAAAGGAGACAGGAGCAGCCTCAGTCCTTTCTTCAGCAGAGCAAATGCCTCAAGTATCCTGCAATAAGGACAACCTATTGTTCATTTATGGGAATCTATTAAAACATTACCAAAAGACTGAAAAAGTGTTCAACAGGCTTAACATTGCAAATAGTGTCATTTCGCAAACATTTCAGCCCAGAACCCCCTGAATCAAAAGTTCCAGAGATGTTCAAACCCAGTCGTTTTGCACCAAAACTGAGGGGTCCAAGTCATCTTCATCTTAATTTCATCCCCAGATCCAGCTGAAGGGACACAACCCCAAAGTGTGACGCTGCCCCCACTAGGACTGGGATGGAATCAATTTTAAAAAACATCAAACTTCCCCAAATTTCCCTTAGGTTCTCTGCAGATGGCATCATGCAGGAGTGTAGAGCTCCATTTGGGGATCAAGGATATCTTTATTATCCCCGAGGGGCAATTTGCTTCACAGCCAGCAATACCGTACAGACAATTTCATTCAAAGACAATTTCATTCAAAATAGGAATAAAATAGAAGTTTGGACACATAGAAAACATTCAGAGACCCGGGAAACAATGGCAATGGCATCAAAATAAATAAGTCATGGACAAATTTCACCTTGAACTATTCAAAAGGCTAATGGCAGTCGGGATAAAATAATCTTTCAGTCTGTTTGTCTTACATGATGGAAGGACATATCTGCATCCAGAAGGGAGCAGCATGAACTCCTTAAAGAGTGGATGGTCTGGTTCACCAAGGATAGACTGAGTCCTGAGTTTGAATAAGTCAGTCAGATCACTCAGAGTAGTGCCTGCAATTTTGCAGCCGGTTTTAACGAAGCCTAGCAGCTGGTTTTTGTTTTTCAAATTAAGTGAACCATGAAAACGGATAAAAGAGAATGTAAGAACAGATTCAATAAAACAAGAATAAAACATTTTCAGAAAAACACTGTCCACATTAAAATTCCTAAGCTTGCGATAAAAATACAATCTTTGGTTAACTTACTTGCAGACAGCGTCTACCTGAGGCTTGAAGCTCATTTTATCATCCACAACAGTACCCAGGTATTTATATTGGCTCACTTTCTCCCCTGACTGTCCATTAATCAACAAAGAAGAAAGTGCAGTGGGATTCTTCCTAAAATTCACAGTCATTTCTTTTGTTTTTAAAACATTAAGCTTTAAAAAGGATTTGTCACACCATTCAATAAAATCTGTTAAAATGGGGGGGTTAGAAGTAATATCTGCATAGAGAAACTCTACCAAAAAGCAATATTCTAAGCTGTTTACAACTTTGCCAAGTAAAAAATCAAAAATAAAATAACCACGTGTAATCATCAAGCAATTTTTATGTCCAGAAATTAGTGAAAAATTATAGTTAAAAAAAAACAAAAAGCGTGTTGCCACCAGTGTTACTTTTGTTGACTAAAACTAAGACTAAAACTATTCATCAATAGCCTTTTTTTTCATGAAAAAACTAGACTAAGACTAACAAAAATCGACCTGTGATGACTAAAACTGACAAAAACTAAGTTAAGTTTTCATCAGGATGACTAAAACTAGACTAAAATGTAATCTAGTTTTTGTCAGACATTCAGAATCCCTGATATTTCTCCACTGTGGGTAAATCTGTCAAAAAACAATGCAGCTGTATCACTTCTGTCTCTCGGCTGTAGAAAGCAGGGACCCCAGGTTTAGCAGAGTGCAGCGTATACGCTACCATGACTTGGAATCAGATTTAGGCAAGAAAATAAATGCTTGGACTGAAAGTAAAGACTTAAATGTGAGGACTTTTTATGGACTAAAACTAGACTAAAATGTCTTGAGTTTCCGTCAACTAAAAGTAAAACTCAAAAGCGTAGAAATGACTCAAATGTGATTAAAACTAAAATGCTGTTATGTGGGTGTGTTGAAGATCCAGAAGGCAGACAAGGTTGCAAAAGTTTAACAGATTTATTGGTAATAGTGCAAAGGGGAGGGGGGAATCCACAGGTCCAGGGGATGAGGAGATCCAGGAGAGGAGTGAGAGTGAGTGAGGCTTCTTGAGAGAGTGCTGGGTTCTGGGCTGGTGTGAGGCGAGGAGGAAAGCACTGGAAAAAAGGAAGACACAGAAGGTTATCAAAAATGAGTTCCCAGGTAAGCACTGGAGAATTTCTAATCGTATGAGGAGTGTCACTGGTAAATCTGGAGGAGCCGTTGTACCGCTGTGCGTGGCAAACAATACTCTGGCGCTGAGGCACCCGTCTGCTGCAGTGAAGTAGTGTGCTTGATTGTGGAGCAGCCACAGGTGCGGTTAATCACCTCAGCGCCGGGGGAAGGGAAGCCTCTGGGAAGAGTGAAGAGAACACCAAGCAGCAGCAACCTGAAACAAAGACTTTCAAAATAAATCAAGTGCAAAAGAATCACCACAAAATGCATTTCAATTAAAGACTAAAACTAAGACTAACATTTTAAAAAGCTGCATAAATAAACACTGATTGCCACACAGCTAGAAGCAAAGCATCGTCCAAAATGTTCACGTTCTTACGGCATCACCACTCGCCCATCTAACTGCCAAACAGAGCAGTGTGATTGGTCACTCCACAGAACATTGTCAGTGTGTTTTACACAACTCCATCAGCATTGGACTTGGTGATATGAGGTTTGCATGCAGCTGCTCGGCCATGGTAACTCCTCCCTGAAGCTCCTGCTGCAGTTTTAGTGTTTAAATTAATGCCAGTGGAAGTTCAAAGTTTGGTGAATTTTATGCACCATGCACCCTTATCAGTGGTTGACCCCGATCTGTGATTTTATGTGGTCTTCTGCTTTACAACTGAGTTGCTGTTGTTCCTAAACACTTCTACTTTCTAATAATATCACTTACATTTGACTGAGGAATACCCAGCATGGATGAAATTTCACCAACAGTCTTCCTGCAAATATGGCATCCATCACAGTACTGAGCTCTCCACACTGACCCATTTGGGATCACAGATGTTTGTCACGGCAGACCGCATGGCTAGGTGCTTCATTTTATACACCTGTGCTAACAGATCTGATTGAAACAGCTCAGGCCTGAATGTGCAGTCACTTAGGGAGGTCCAAGTGTGCATGTGGTTATGGATGTCTGCAGCCAGGTTCTCTTGAATCCTGAAAATCTGACTGACCTGAAGAGGGCTTTGCACAGGAAATGTCCTCACCATCTGTCAGATTTTTACTGCTTTTTAAAGAAGAGGGCCATTTTTGCAAAGTCAAGAAAGGCTATGTCTATAGACTGCTATAAACTCAAAATATGCAGTCTATTCTTTAATGCAACCAGGTTTCATCTTTTTTTTTCTCCCTATTATTTAAATCAAATCCTCCTGAAACACTTGTTTACTTTCCAGTTGAATTATGTCTGTTAAAGGTCTCTCTAAAAGCAGAAAAGTTCTGAAATGATTCATTCTGGCCTCATTTTTTCACGCCACAGAAAGTGACATTTTAACAGGAGTGTGACGACATTTCGTGGTCTCTTTAATGTCACAGCAGTTCAGTGCTTTTCTCAGCCACAGACACTACAGTTTTGACCACAGGAAAATGCTTTGGTTTATATAAGTAGATGCATTTCTTCTGATCTAGTAATCACATATTTTCAATGAAAACAAGCAGATAATGATCAGTTACCAATCAATCATGGCATTTCTGGTGAAACTGAGTCATCCCATGCAGGAAAACCTTCCAGCTGCCCCATCTTTAGGCTGTGAGTGGTCAGAATCCTCTAAAGCAGCAGCCTATAGAGATCCATTCTTTGCATGAATGCTCCTAAGCCAGCTGTGTCTGTGTTACTCTGAGGCTTAACTCCTATTTGAAGTGGATGTTTAGCTTTAAGACTCATGGACGCCACAGGTGAGGGCGTCACAGGTGAACACGTGTAACTGAGACGTCTGTGGGCGGATGTCGACTTTGATTTAGTCACTTTTTTGATCTCACAGAGTAAAAGAAATGTTTGTTTCCTGAATTTCTGAGAAGAATGAGAGAAACCTTGTACTGCACTTGTACCGCCTGATGTTTTACAGTCAATTAAACGTCTGCGTCACTGAAACATGTTTACCGTGAGAGATGGAGGCTCTTCCTGAAGGAGACTTTTGTATTTCTGCAGCTTTCTTTGTCCTGTTAAAGACTTGCTTTTTCAACTCTGAAGGACTGTGTTATGTGAAATATGAACACTCTGCAGAAAGATGACCTTTTCTTAGGACTTTCAGCTCATAGTTTGAAGTGTAAGCATGTGTTTGTAACAACAAAACCAATGTTTGAAGTGGAAAAATGAAAGTTTATTTTTCAAATGTTGCTGTGAGCATCCTCCAGCCTACTTTAAGATGATTTTTTTTTTATGTACAGATGCTCCTTGTTTATCAGAAACTTTGTGACTGTGTTTACGAAGATGCTCAAGGAACAAATAACCCTCTCATCTCAACAAGTTTCTCCTGTTAGATAAAGACTGAATGGAAGAAGGAATACTTGTTGAAAGTATCAGGGGGCGATAGTCTTTTGAGAATCTAAGAATATAAATATATAAATTATTATAAATAATACAGCCAGCACTCTTCGGGAAGGCTTTCTACACGATTTTGGAGAGGTTCTGTCCCATTCATTCTGTAGAGTTTTTATGAGGTAAGGCACTGATGATGGAGGAGAAGACTTGGCTCACAATCTCTGTTCCACTTCATCCCAAATGTGCTGTATCAAATTTCTTCACATCAAACTCATCAAACCCTGTCTTTATAAACCATGTCTGCTGTGTGCACTGGGGCACAGTCATGTTGGAATAGAAAAGGACCTTCCTCAAACTGTTGCCGCACAGTTGGAAGCACAGCATTGTCCAAATGTCTTGGTATGCTGAAGCATTAAGGCTGACCTTCAATGGAGATACGGGGGGTCTGGATCAAACCCTGAAAAACAGCCCCAAACAGTCATCCCTCCTCCAGTAAACGTTACATTTGGCACAGTGCAGTGAGGCAGTTAATGTTTTCTCACATCCACTAAACCCTGACTCGGCCTTCTGAAGTGTGATTGGTCACTCCACAGAAAATGTTTCCACTGCTCCACAGTCCAGTTTAAGTGTTTGCATTTATGCCAGTGGAATTTCATGCACCATGCGCCTTAGCAGTGGTTGACCCCACTCTGTGATTTTATGCGGTCTTAAGCTTTGTGGCTGAGCTGCTGTTGTTCCTAAACACTTCCTGATAATATCACTAACAGTTGACTGTGAAATATCTAGCAGTGATCAAATTCCCTCAACCGTCTTTTTGCAAAGGTGGCATTAGGGCTGAAAGATTTGTAAAAATAATCCAGTTGAGATTTTTTTTCCCCAAATGTTTAATATTTAATACGCCATTATTCTTGGGTTGATCTTATGTATTTTTCAACAAATCCAAGCAATAAATAATTCCATAAAAATGACCATGTGTATTAAAAACAGTTAAATTATTTACGAAGCATTTAATCCATAGTAGCATGAATCTGAATATGAGGGTGCAACAAGCTTTAAGCTATAAAGGAGGCAGCTGGGGTGGAGGTGATGAGGCTGGCTACCAGCTGATCACAGATGGGGTATGACTTCGTGAAGTAACGCTAGGTTTCATCAGTTTTAGAATGAGCTAACTATTTTTGCTGATATTGCAAATGTGATGTCATTTTCTTTGTTTAAGGGCATTATCAGTTTTATGACACTCATTTTGATGAAGAAAAACTTCCATAAAACACAAAAAGGAGGATTTTTATAAACCATTATAGAAAATAAAACATGTCACTTGAATGTTTGCATAATGTGCGTAAAATCTCTGCCACTGCAAAAAAAAAAAGAAAAAAGAAAAAAAAGATTTATTAAACTGAGATTTTGACACATTTCAAGTTAAAGAACAATTGCAACTTCAGCAATTTGAAAATTACAGCAGGCATCCATTGCGATTTCATCTAATTTGTGATTAATTTCCCAGCCCCAGGTGGCATCCATCACAGTACCACACTTAAAGTCACTGAGCTCCTCAGAACGACCCGTTTAGAATCCAGATGTCGGCAAATGGAGACTACATGCTTGATTTTGCACACATGTGGTAACGGCTCTGATCAAACACCTCAGTATTTACTAGGTGTTGCCAAATTGTCCAAATGTCCAAATAGTTTGTGTGATTACCGTTTGAACAATTTGATTCCTACCTTGTCAAAGTCCTGATAAATAAAGGCATCATTAGACAGAAAATCATCCACTGATCTCAACACTCAGAACTAAATAAACTTTGAGCCCATAAATTTGTGATATGAAATTTAACCTGCAGATTTTTATCAAGGTTGCAGCCAAAGTATTCAACAAAGGCAATGATTTCCCCAAGAACTGTAATGTTGTACGTTTTTGGATATCATATTCCTCAAGCACACTTAAATGTTCTTTATTATCTTAAAAATTGCATTTTTAACATTGATTTTAATCAGTGTTCATTTCATCAGCTAAAACTATGACTTAAAATGTTGGTCAACAGCCTTTTTCCATGAGGAAGACTGGTCTAAAGCTGCGTTTCCAGTGGGTGGTAAACACCAAAATAGTTTGCGTATTTACAGACACCCGTACACTGACTTGGCAGGCTGTAAAGGTGTGAATGTGAAGTCCAGCCGCAGAGTTATAGAAAGAATGAGTGACAGAAATCAGTAGGGAATAAGCATTAAACAGCTTTATTTCAGCTGAAAGTGCTTTTTGAAAAAATAACTACATCTTAGTTATTTTAACCGCTGTCAGCACAGATCCTCAGCTGTTGGAAAACGTGTACAGAAATGCTTTAAGTCAAAAATGTTAATACAGGTACATCTCAAAAGATTTGAATGTCATGAAAAAGTTCAATATTTTTTGTCTCTCATTTCAGAAAGTGAATCCCATTTATTATATAGACTCATTACACATAGAGTGAAGTATTTCAAGCCTTTATTTCTTGAAATGTTGTTGATTATGGCTTACAGATAATGAAAACCCAAAATTCAGTGTCTCAGAAAATTAGAATATTACATAAGATCAATAAAAAAAAGGATATTTTAAACAGAAATGTCAGGCTTCTGAAAAGTATGTTCATTTCTATGCCTTCAATACTTGCTTGGGTCTCCTTTTGCATGAATTACTGCATCAATGTGGTGTGACATGGAGGCGATCAGCCTGTGGCACTGCTCAGGTGTAATGGAAGCCCAGGTTGCTTTGATAGCGGCCTTCAGGCCATCTGCATTGTTGGGTCTGGTGTCTCTCATGTTCTTCTTGACAGTACCCCATAGATTCTCTACGGGGTTCAGGTCAGAATCAAGCTCAGTAACACCATGGTCATTGAAGCAGCTTTTGGTACCTTTGGCAGTGTGGGCAGGTGCCAAGTCCTGCTGGAAAATGAAATCAGCATCTCCATAAAGCTTGTCAGCAGAAGGAAGCATGAAGGTCTCTAAAATGTCCTGGTAGATGGCTGCGTTGACTGTGGACTTCAGAAATCACAGTGGACCAACACCAGCAGATGCCATGGCAGCCCAAATCATCACTGACTGTGGAAACTTCACACTGGACTCCAAGCAACGTGGATTCTGTGCCTCTCCACTCTTCCTCCAGACTCTGGGACCTTGATTTCCAAATGACATACAAAATGTACTTTCATCTGAAAAGAGGACTTTGGACCACTGAGCAACAGTCCAGTTCTTTTCCTCCACAGCCCAGGTAAGACGCTTCTGACGTTGTCTCTGGTTCAGGAGTGGCTTGACACGAGGAATGCCTATGTTGTAGTCCATGTCTAGGATTGGTCTGTGCGTAGTGGCTCTTGATGCGCTGACTCCATATGCTTGGATACAGAACTCTGAGAACAACCAGCTTCTTTAGCAGTGACCTTTAGTGGCTTATCCTCCTTGTGGAGGGTGTCAGTGACTGTCTTCTGGACATCTGTCAAGTCTGCAGTCTTCCCCATGATAGTGTAGCCTACTGACCCAGACTGAGAGACCATTTAAAGGCTCAGGAAACCTTTGCAGGTGTTTGGAGTTAATTAGCTGATTTGGGTGTTACACCATGACTTTTCAATATTGAACTTTTTTACAATATTCTAATTTTCTGAGACACTGATTTTTGGGTTTTCTTATCTGTAAGCCACAATCATCAACATTTCAAGAAATAAAGGCTTGAAATATTTCACCCTATGTGAAATGAGTCTATATAATATATGGCTTTCACTTTCTGAAATGAGAGACAAAAAATACTGAACTTTTTCATGATATTCAAATTTTTTGAGATGTACCTATATGTGAATATATCTAGTCCAGAACAGTTTATACCACATAAAATAAGTTTAGAGCTGTGCCATGAGAAGAGGTCACATTAAACATAAGCTCAAGGTTGAACTGGTGTTAAAATAAACTAGATTATTTCAGAAATCCTGGGTGCACTGATTTTGTTTAAAATAGGCTGCAGCACAAAGTTTTATGAGTAAAATCATCAGCCATAGAGCGATTTTTTTCCACAAGTTTTTTAAAGTAAGGAGTAGATGAATAACTATCTACAAAACAGAGAATCAACAGAACTAAAGCTTAGTATTCACAAAACTCCAGCATTATTTTAGTTTCACATCCATCGCAGATAGACCAGGCTGATGTGAGCCTTCAGGCTCTGCTTTGTGTTCTTAAAATCAGGTCCAGATACACATCAGGAAACTTGATTTATGGCCAGATATCAATATCCACAGACTAGGAAACAGTGTGGATCAGTGTCAAGTCCAAATATGCCCGATTAAAGCAGATATGAGTCTGTTTTTCTCTCGTTTTCGCCAATCCCCACAGAGACTTCAGTGTTTTGCAGCCCAGAGCTGAGCAGTTGTGTTGCACGCTGACATGACGTCAGTGCAAATCCCTGTTGTTGTGTGTGTAAATCCACCCTTTTGGGACAGAGAGATAAGATTGGAACCCTTTTGGAAGGGTAACTGTAGACATGTCAGTACACGACTTTGTCGTTTTTGAAAAAGCAACTCACTGCTGTTCTTTGTTCTTCTTTTAATGAAGAAATGTTGTCAAGTTCTGATAAAACTGACGCTTTAGCAGCATCCACGCTAAGCTCTCCCACCATAATTCAAACCGGCCTCTTGTTGCTGCTTGCTTACATCACGACTCAGCCACACCCAAAAGTACTGGCCCTTGTCGCTGATTGGTCCTGTCACTTTCTAACCGGGCCCAAACAGTTCAGAAGGGAGCTTTGCAAGTTGGAATCGCCAGTGACAAACACGGAAACGGGCAAAGCCATCTGCTTTGCAAGGTTAGACTAAAACTATAAAGGGTAAAAATGACTCAAATGTGACTAAAACTAAAATGTATTTAATATAAAGACTAAATTTGCTGTCAAAATTGACACTGATTTTGATTAACAATTCAATTATTTGATTGCAGAAAGACCACTGTGTGAAGATTGTCTAAAACAGACCTAAATTTCCTTAAACTCCAGCAGGATTCTTGAAGATTTATTTCCTCTATTTCTGTCTCTGGCAGACTGGCCGTGGGTTTACTGCAGACACAACTGACTTAAAGCCATCACTGTCAGAGCAAACAAGGGTCTTAGCAGGATTTCTCTTTCTTCACGGTTTTATAATTAGCAATTTCACCAGAAGGAGCTGACGATTTTTACAGCCTAACAGCTCGTTTTGAATCAATTTGAAGCTCAACCTTTTGTTTTTCTTCCACAAACAGAGTTTCAGCCTTGGCCTCCTGCACCACAGCTAAACGAAGCAGCGGCGCCATGGTGGCGTGATGCTTTTGTCATTCATGAAGGGTAAACGAGGATTAAGCTGGAATAAATTATTCATAGATTTTTGTCTTACAAACACTTCTGATGTGACTAAAACAAGTTGAAGCACTGTTGACACTCTATTCATACGCTCTAAGTTGATTATCCTGAGATGTCAAAATACAGATGTGTCCTTGTTTCTTTGAAATGGAAATGACAGAAAAGAAAGCTGGCAGAGATCTGTCAGTGATAAAAATAAAGAAAAAAAAGAGACAAAAACTGTTTTTATTCAGGAAACTGAATAAGTGTGAGCCATCAAGAATAAATCAGTGCAAAGGTATACAGACATCAGCTTTGTTCAGTGATAGACCGAGACATCCAGGGACATTTTTAGACGAGGCTGTCATACCAGGCTTTCTTAAATAAGTCTGCAAGTCACAAATATGGCCGTCATTTAGATCAGATCATAAAGTCAGTCCCATCATTACATGGTCACATGAAATAATTAGCCTATAAACTCACCAAGCGACTACCACAACTCTAAAATGACAAAAATAATGAGATTAAGGTTCCTGTTATCTTTACTGTCAGATTTTAGGGAAGGCAGCAGCCCAGAGATGTAATCAATTAATAAATACGTGAAGTGGTATCACAAAAAAAGACCATGTGAAGCTAAAACCCTAGTCACAAAAAGTTGGGACGCTGTGTAAAATGCAAATTAAAACTAAAGCAAATTTTCAAATCTTATAATCTGATATTTTATTCACAATATAACATATCAGATGTTGATGCTATTTTAGATATTTTATCATTTTATTAAAAAAAACTTGAACTCAGGTTGAATCTGATGGTGGCAACATGTCTCAGCGAAGGTTAAAGAAAGGTTAAAGAAGGTGAAAAAAGTTAACCTTGCAAAGCAGATGGATACGCCCATTTCCTTGTTTTTCACTGGCGGATCCATCTTGTTAAGCTCCCACCTGAACTCTTTGGGCCTGGTTAGAAAGTGACAGGACCAATCAGCAACGAGGGGCAGGTAGAGTCGTAACGGTAGAGTCGTAACGTAAACAAGCAGCAACAAGAGGCTGGTGCAATTATGGTAGAAGAAATTAACATGGATGCCGCTAAAGTGCCAGTTTAATCAGAACTTGATGACATTTCTTTATTAAAAGGGGAACAAAGAACAGCAGTGAGCTGTTTTCTTTTCAAAAATGACATAAGTCAAGTACTTACATGCCTATAGTCGCCCTGTTTTGCGTTATTCCTGCTCACGCGCAGCTCGATAGCTGCTACGTCCTGTGTTTTGTTGCTCTGATTGGCCCATAGAGATGTGACAGACAGAACGTTCATCCAATCACACTCTGAGTTTTTTTCAAAGTGTCTGCCTTTTCTCAAACGTTTCCTGTTGAAGCTTTCCCAGATTGATGTGTGAATCAAATCCATCTGGCGTGTCAGGTTATGAAAAAACTGCATCTAAAAATATTGGAACAATTTAAGATAAAGGCATATCTCACCATCAGAAGATTCTGAGAAACTGGAGAAATCTGGGTTAGCCAGGGACAGGATTGAAAAGGCACTTTGTTGTTCTTTCTCCATGAGTAAAGACCTTCTGAGTTTAAACTCTCTGGCAAAATGGTGAGGACTAAAACTGACAATGTTCCCTGAACGTTGTTAGTTAAAGCTTTTGCAGCCTTAACTCCCAGGAAGATTCTGGGCCCCTGTGCAGCCGACAGCTCTGCCTCCTCTAGCAGCCAGACCTCCATTCCTGCAAAGAATGAACACAATGATGGAAACCCCGTCTGTCCCTGTCCCACGCTGACTGAGCAGAAGGGCAATGAGGACTTCTTTGGTGGTCCTCTGAGGAAGCTGGAAAAGCCCTGAGAGTTGGAGGATGATGAAAAGGCAGTGGTGTCATTTTAAAACATATCTGGATGTAATTTCTGCTCCTTTTGGTATCGCCTTTTAATCTTTTCTCATTTACATAGTGGGGGAATGTGGTTTAGCTGTCTTGCAGTCGAAATGTTGTGGTTTTGATCCCTTGTTCCTGCAGTCACATGTTGATGTGTCCTGGACAAAACACTTAGCCCCGGTTTGCTCCCACTGCTTTATTGGTGGTATTTAATGTGTATAGATGCATATGAATTGGATTGGTTCAAACTGAAAAATCCAGAAAAAAACATCAAGACATTGGACAGGAATGGGACAACTTCCCTCTCTGAAAACTCCAGCAACTAGTCTTCTTACTTCCACTGTTGTTAAAAGAAAAAGGGACTGGACACAATGGTAAACATGGCCCCGTCCCTACTTTTTTTTGCTGCCATCAAATTCAACATAGCAGTTTTTTTGTACATGTATATTTTTGCCTCGAAGGTGTCTTAAGGGTGCCATATTGTTAAAAATACAAATGCAATCAGATTAATTTTGTTGCTAATCTTTGACCCATCCAAGATTCTCATCAGCACCAAAGCCCTTTCTTTCTATTATTTATTATGAAAAATAATTCACTTTTTGTGTTCTTTTGTAATAAAAGATAAAATATTTCAAATAATCAAACTGGCATTTAAAGGGTTAAAATCTTGAAAATTATTGAATGTTTGGCAGTTTTTTAACAGGTCTGAAGTTGTTAAAGAGATTTATGAAAAGAAAAAGTAGAAAAAAAAATATTGACGTATGCTGATTTAATGGCAATTTTTCTGTACATGTGCATTTTTGCCTGAGGGTAGTAAATTTAAGGGGGGCAGGAGGGTTAATATCTAAATAATTCAGCAGAAACCTATTCAGTATTACTGAGAGAAAGAAAACAAAGACAATCACTAGTTAACATATAATTTAAAATACAGTGAAGGAATTATTAATGGAGTCACACTGTTAATATTTTCATCTTTATATCTTGAGTCTGCCAGGCTGAATTTTATTCATATTTTGAAAAATAAAACCATATTTAGCAGATTCTCAGGGATAAATTAACAATCAAACCATCTGGATTAAAGAAATGATAATGTCTGAGTCTGCCACTGACTTGATAGTGACTGTTTCATTGGTTTAACTTATTCATGGAATTTCTGGGAAAACAAGAAACGTGTTTTCCATTTCCTGTTTTTCAGAAGCAGATTGTGTCTTTTGACAAGGAGACCTTGGTTAACTCTGAGGAAATGTCCCTCTGCAGCAACAATTGAAACTCTTAGATGAAAAGTTGAAAATGGAGAGAAGATTCAGCTCAGACTTATTGACTACTTTTAAAATTGTCTCTTTTGTTGAGATAGCAAGGATCAGCCCAAAAGGGCATTTCTAAAAAGTCAATTCAAAGTTCTCTATTGACCAAAGTGCTGTATCTACCAGGGAATATTCATCTTATTTCTAGGATCGATTGCACTGGGAACATGGGTCCTATTTGTTTGTAAAGCTATCAAAAACTATACATTCATACAGTTTGGAAACATATTCCTTCACCATCAATAACAGCACCATATTGGCTGGTGTAGTGTTAATCCCTGGGCTGAATCAAAATACATCCACTAATGGAGCTTTTATTGCCACGCGCCAACTCTCTCAGATGTTATCAGAAGTCTCCAACATTATCACACAGAGGATCCTGCAGAGATTCTGAGGATTTATTACCTGAAACTGCTGTTCGAAACTCTGTTCAAGGATGCCAGACAGCCCTGATAGACAGAAATGCTACCTTTAGAAAAAGGATGATACACTATATTGCCAAAAGTATTCACTCACCCATCCAAATAATTGAAATCAGGTGTTCCAATCACTTCCATGGCCACAGGTGTATAAAATCATCACCTAGGCATGCAGACTGTTTCTACACACATTTGTGAAAGATTGGCTCACTCTCAGGAGCTCAGTGAATTCCAGCGTGGTACTGTGATAGGATGCCACCTGTGCAACAAGTCCAGTGGTGAAATTTCCTGGCTCCTAAATATTCCACAGTCAACTGTCAGTGGTATTATAACAAAGTGGAAGCCATTGGGAATGACAGCAACTCAGCCACCAAGTGGTAAGCCATGTAAAATGACGGAGCGGGGTCAGCGGATGCTGAGGCGCATAGTGTGCAGAAGGG
Source organism: Cheilinus undulatus (assembly GCF_018320785.1). Taxonomy (NCBI): domain Eukaryota; kingdom Metazoa; phylum Chordata; class Actinopteri; order Labriformes; family Labridae; genus Cheilinus; species Cheilinus undulatus. The sequence goes on from NC_054876.1 coordinate 2,933,169, forward strand.
GCAAACTTTCTGCAGAGTCAATGGCTACAGACCTCCAAACTTCATGTAGCCTTCAGATTAGCTCAAGAACAGTGCACAGAGAGTTTCATGGAATGGGTTTCCATGGTAACAGCTGCATCCAAGCCACACATCAAGTGCAATGCAAAGCATCAGATGCAGTGGTGTAAAGCACACTGCCACTGGACTCTAGAGCAGTGGGGATCGTGCTTCTCCATCTGGCAATCTGATGGACATGTCTGGGTTTGGTGGATGCCAGGAGAACGGTACTTGTCTGACTAATATTCCAAGTGTAAAGTTTGGTGGAGGAGGGATTATGGTGTGGGCTTGTTTTTCAGGAGCTGGGCTTGGCCCCGTAGTTCCAGTGAAAGAAACTCTGAATGCTTCAGCATACCAAGAGATTGTGGACAATTCCATGCTCCCAACTTTGTGGGAACAGTTTGGAGATGGCCCCTTCCCGTTCCAATATGACTGTGCACCAGTGAGATGAAGTAAAAGTTTTCCTTTTTTTGTTGTCAGCTGTGATTGAACAGTTGTACTAACACGGTGTGTTGTGGACTCAAACTCGTGTTGTTTGTCCTTGGTAAGGATGTCGGTGCCTCTGTGGTTGTTTGAAGCCCTTTAATCCTATTATTAGAGCATTTCTGTTATTCCTCTGAGTGATCTTTTAAAAAGAAAGCTGTGATTCACATTGAACCTCTCTGCGTCTGACAGTAACCTCCTCTGTTAACCTCGGAGCATCCTCACTAGAGTTTAATACTTTTTTCTGAACAAAGTGCTTTTTATAAGTCTTCTATTCTTTGCTTGTTCGAAACAATGCTCCCTGCTCTCCTTTCAAACAACTTGCTAGAGTTTAAGAAGTTTATGAAGGTTTTTTTTTTTCTTTTCCCTCCATGCTGCACACTTTATGTTGAAACCTTTAGATGAAAACACATGCAAACTTTTAGAGTCAGGAAATCACACATTTTTAAATCCTGATGACTTTTACCTGCAGAGTGCATATCCTGACAATCATATTCAGCTTTCACATATTTTAATTTTACAAGAAGAAATTTAAAAATAATGTTGTATATAATCTCTTCTTTGGCAACTTAGTAGTAAAACACCTAACTTGAATCACATATAATGCATTTTTTTCAATGTATCATCTCCTGACTTATATTTTTCAATAACCTTTTCTCTGAGGGCGCTTTCACATTAGGGCCAGTTGTTTCGAACCCCGCCGCAGCTTGATTCCTCCCCCTTGCCCCCACTGGCTTGCATTCACACTAGCAACATTGACTCGTGCCCGGGCCCACTTGCGTCTGTACTCAGTCTGAAACAGCAGGTGGCAGTATGCACGTAGCTGGTTTACAATCACGACAAGGAGGAGAGAGAAGAAGAAGCCACCATGGCAACCACTGGGGTCATGACCTGAGCGACGATTGTTTTTGTTTTAACCCGGCAAAAAGTCCATCCTTCAGCCATGGATGATTTAAAATCACTTTAAAGATGCCAGCAACTCTGCTCTTCATATCTGCACATCTACTACAGCTCAGAGGATTAAATGGGCTTGCACTGTGCAGATACAGCGGTTTTTGAGGTGAAAGGAGACTTTCATTGCCTTTGCACCTCCTCTCACTGACTCTAACTTGTGTTCATCTGTAAGGTGAGTCACAGCAGACCATTTATTGACTGGATTCTAGGGGTGAAAATCACCAGTTTCATCACGATATGATACAATATCGATTTTGAGAATGATTTGATATTTGCTGATATCAAAGTCTACCACCATTTGATTTAGATTTTGATTCGACTCGATAAAGAGGCCTGCGATTGATATCAGACGATTTTGTGAACCCATTTACCACAAAAGCAAAAAAAACCACAATATTGATACTCTCTTGGCTGCCATTACCTGCTATCCGTGCCTAGTGGTGTTGTGACTCATGGATGGGCAGAAACTGTCATAACCAAGCATGTGGGGGGATTTTCAAATTAAAAGCGAAAGGTAAAAATATCGATTAATATCGATGTTTTTACTTTCAATCGATTTGACTGAATCATTGCTCAAACAATCGATATATCGATCCAGATCGTTAAATCATTACACCCCTGCTGGATTCTGATGATTCTCGCCCTTTATTCAGGAAGAATGTGAACAAACTTTCTCGCTGTGGAAAGAAGTATCGTTTTTCTGATGACGTCATAAAGCTGATACGACGCTCTGTCCCGTATTTGGTTGCATTCCGTGCCAGAGTCTGCTTGAATTACACCCAAGACCACCTCCCCATGTGGGCCAGGGCTAGGTGCCCGGGCACGGTTCGTTTGGATTCACACTACCAAAAAGAACCGGACTTTGGGCTCAAGTGCACTCAGATCCAGCACAGGACCCCCTAGTGTGAAAGCACCCTGAGTTGCTCAGGTGTTCTTTTGTCTCCATGGTGTAATGGTAGCCAGTAATACTGATTAACCAGTGACTAGACCTTCCAGACACAGGTATATTTATAGTACAGTCACTTGAGACACATTCACCATCCTCTCCTCTTTTCTCTTTGTTGTTGGAAGAGAATGTTTGAAGAATGTAGGAAGAGTATGGGTTGTATTTTTTGGGGTTTTGCTTTAACTATTTTCACCTTTTTAAGTACTAAGAGAAGTCATTTTTGGTTTTCATGTAAAGCAGTTATTGTTGCAGTAAAAATAAACCAAAGCTTTGTTTGGAGAAGTTAGCAGCACTCTGGCTTTGTCCATTTCATTTATGATTAATTATTCTGTGATTATTAATGATTTTAGTATTTGTTTGTATCGCCATGACTACTAAAAGGGTTGGTATCCACCTCCATAGGTAACAGCTGTGCAGTTTTGGGTTTTCTCTGTTTCATTGATTTGAATGTCTTTACTAGTCCATCATCTTCATGTAAGCAGTCATAAATTAAAGCCACTCTAACAGACTTTATTATCACTCAGAAGAAAATAGAAGAATATCTTTCTCTCTGTTGGATTCAACGCTGTGTAACAAAAAGCTTTATTCTCCACGGGGAATTTAAAAAATGCTCTCACAAGGCGGAGTGAATTAAACATGACAGTGACTCCATTCTCACATAAACATAATTTCCCTTTATTGATTTGTGTGCTGAGGAGATAATATTGAGTTTACACGCTTTGAAAAGAAATGGCTTGTGTTCATATCTTTAGGTGCTCCAGTGAAGTGATTGCATTATTCATTACAATTTGTCACCGAGAAAGGAGCCAGGCTTGTCTGGTAAATGAATATGGTGGCAGTTTTTTGTAATTGTCAGGTTTTAACAGCTCTTCTAAACTGTGAATAATTACACCTCTGCATCACAAACACTAATAACAGATACTTCACTTTTAAAAAGGCATGAAACCTTTAAAGTGTGCTGCAGAATGCTAAAAACCAGCTCCCGCTGCACAGTTTGAGTCCCAGAGGAGCGAGCTGGTGGAAGCCTTCACCTCCTCTTCACACGTGAGCAGAACACTGAAGGTGGAGTCGTTCACACCTGCAGAGATCCCAGAGGGCACTGATGCAGACACAGAGCAGCTCCTACAACACATATAAAACATTCTTTTCTTTCTCTTTAACAAATAAGCAGCTATTCTGCACAGTCTCATCAAAGCAGAGACAAATATGGAATAGAAGATGGAATATAAGGGTAAAAGACTGCAGACAACAGACATCCATAAATGCATGTGCTCTTAGACATCCATAAGTTCATGTTACAGCCCCAGTCCTAACAGAAACTGTGATTTAACTAATAAGTAAACTATTGTTGTCAGTTTATAAACATATTTCTAAAATTTAAGGAGAAAAGCTGTCTTTAAAGCTGTCTTTAAAGTGCAGACACATTCTGCTCTATTCCTCCACAAGCTACAGAGGAAGCATTCTGGGAGTGTGGAGCAGCACAAGGCTGGAAGGTGTCAGCACTTTCAAACTTAATTTCTCTCTTTAGGACAATGAGCCTCGGTTTACTGTATAGTACCAACACCTTTTGAAGACCAGTCTTTAATGGAAAAGCGCTTCAAAAAACATGGTAGGCAACAGACAACTGTGTCATATATGGCACCAGTTTGGCTATGGCCTCCTCCGAAAACTGGCCTGGTACTTACCTGGAACTGCAATGTCTGACGAAAGTGGGAGCGATTGGCTCCGCAGTGCGCTTCATATACAGATCACTGAGGACTGCTGCGCAAGAGTTGTGGAATTTGTGGGTGAGTTCATGCAGGACATGTAAGCTTGGCTACAATCAGCTGACTGCCTGCTAACTGAGTAATAACTCATAACCAGGCCCGCCCACAGAATTGGCCCCTGACAAATCCAGAAAATGGGCCTTCCACAGATTTGATTCATCAGTGACATCGGAGCATTGGTGCTAGCATCCTGGCTAACAGTGAACTCATTTTGGAGCTGAAAAGTGTTAAACTATTACTGGGTTCTGATGGAATTATTTATTTGTGATACTTTAACCAGTATAGTCACTTACTACACATTTTTGACACTTTTTACCCATTTTGCAGCTTTTTGCCCCAATTTGCCACTTCTTTCCAGTTTTGTCAATTTTTCACCACTTTTCAACTCTTTTTTCACTTTAAACCAATTTTTGTGGCTTTTGCCACTTCTTTTTTTTACTTACACTTCTAACCTATTCCTTCCGCCCTTTATTGAGGAAAAATGTGAACAAACTGCTGCGCTGTGGAAAGAAGTTTCGTTTTTATGGTGAAGTCATAAAGCTAATACAACGCTCTGTCCCATATCTGGGCACGGTATCATTCACATCTGATTGGATCCATGCCAGAGCCCACTTGAATTGCACCAAAGACCCCCTCCTGATGTGGTCCTGGGCCCGGTGCCCGGATGCAGTTCGTTTGCATTCACACTACCAAAAAGAACCGGACTTTGGGCTCAAGTGGACTGGACCCCTAGTGTGAAAGCACCCTGAGTTGCTTGGGTGTTCTTTTGTCTCCATGGTGTAATGGTAGCCTGTAATACTGATTAATCAGTGACTAGACCTTCCAGACACAGGTATATTTATAGTACAGTGACCTGTGCCCTTTTTCCCCACTTTCAAACACTGCTTTTGTTCGCCTTTTACCCATTCTGCAGCTTTTTGCGCATCTTTGACACTCCTGAAGATTTTTTTGCTTTTCTTGCCACTTTTATCTCGTTCATGCCGCCCTTCTTCCACCACCTCTAAGTCATTTTTGCAACTTTTCAATACATTTTTCTTCCATTTTTTCACCACTTTGCAGCTTTTTGCCAATTTTTGCTACTTTTTTGCCACTTTATTCTAGTATTTGCAACATTTCAACCTTATTTTTTAATTTGTAACCCATTTTTTCTGCTCTTTGCTCTTTGTGACACATTAAGACTATTTAAATCCTTTCTTTTTGCCACTTTTTATAAATTTTTAGCTCCTTTTCATCCTTTTTTAATATTTTTAACCCATTTTTTGCAGCCACTTCCCCATTTTTGCCTTTTTTTTGCCATTTTCCTCTCCTTTGGCCACTTTTTTTGGCTCCTTAAACACATTTTCACCACTTTTTGCCCTTTTTCCCCCTTATCCTCTGCTTTGTGTGATGTGTGTGCACATTATGGCTGTGCTCTGCAGTGAGACATTACTTTCCTAATCATTTAACTCAGTATGCCCATCCATATTGTTAACATTAATGATAAAACTGTATTTCTGTTTTAAGAATAAAAGGTTTTACATTTTTAAAAGCCTATATTACACCATGACATAAAGTGATATGAAATATTTTTGTTTCTTTGATAAGAGTGGTTATTTTCAGGTTAAGAATAAAATATTGCAATCACTGATTGACCTTACACTGGACCAGGATTTTTCTGACCCCTGTGGGCCCCTAGGCCCCAGAAATCACAGCTCATTCTCTCAACCTGGTGGTCCATTTAAATATGACGCCCTTCATACTGATCTATGCTTCCTCAGTGTTAATTACACCCTGCTGCTGGTGGCAAAGCTTCACCTCCATCACTGCAGCCTCCTCCGTCTGACCTGAAACTCACAGTTCGGCTGCTAAGGCTTGGATTGCTCCATGCTCCCTCTAAGGAGCAGCATGCTGCTTGGCTAACCCAGGGAGCATCTTTGAGCAGAGCCCTTAAAAGCAGGCGAGACAATATATACACGCTCCAATAAATGATTAAACTCACGCTTTATGAATTCACACTTTTGTCACTTGTCTTCACAGTACCACCAAAAATCATCAACCTGTCGAGGGACATCATCGTAAACGAAGGCGCCAACGTGACGCTGATGTGCCAGGCCAGCGGTAAACCAGAGCCGTCCATCAGCTGGAGACTCATCTCCTCCTCAGGTAAACACTTCCTTCTCTCTTCAGCTCACCCCGCTGTGTTTATCTCCTCATCTGTGACTTTGTGTGACCCCTGCTGGGTTTCTCGCTCCACTTATTACCCATCATTACGTGTTCCCACATCATCATTACAACATAATTGTTCATAGGAAAATAAACTGACCCTGTTGTTATTGGACTAATTAATTAGGATAATAGGCTGGATGTAAATGATGTGGAGGCCATTTGAATGACAGGATTAATGTGGGAAAATGAGCACAGTGGAGCATTATGGGTAAATACACACACGCTGCTGTAAGCATTTCAAAGAATCCGATTAAGTGCATTTATGTTCTCAGTCACATTCACTCATTCCTCTTAGACGGACAGTCAAAGCTGCTACGCCAGAGTGTCCTCTCTTTAATCCAGCATGGCTGCATTCATAATAAAAATGCTGCAGATACTGTACATCCTGCTTCCAAAAAAGATGGGACACTGTGTGAATGTGAATCACAACAGAACACAGTGATTTGCAAATCTTTTTCAAGCCTTATCCAACCGAATACTGCGAAAAACTCTGTTTCTCTGGACATACACATTTCGTCTCGTTTGTATTTAGTTGAATATAAGTTGAAAAGAATTTGCAAATCGCTGCATTTGTTTTCTATTCACATTTGCACAGTGTCCCAACTTTTTTTGGAATTCTTGTTTGTTCATCATGTTTTTTGGTTGTTTAAATCAAAGTGAAATCAGGGTATCATATTGTGTCTGGAATAAGTGTGGCTGTGCTGTATGTAAGGAGGAAATCAGGCAGAGAAATTATTGTTGGAGTGTATTATTTTGAACAGCTCTGTGTGTTTATGGCTCTAAATGTTGAAATCCCTCTTTTAACCCCCCCAGAAACAATAATCCACAACAGTCTTTTTGATTTAGTATATGATGAGAGAGAATAATAGTAAGCATCTGAAAATGACTTGTAAATTGGTTTCAATTCAAATTCAGATTACTCTCATCACATTTCATTGTCTTCCCTATTATTGAGCTTTAATTGGGTGTGATTATGCTTGGATAATTTATTACCTACATTAAGAAATTAATATGCTAAATCAGTCATAGGAGGAGAAACACAGCAGCGATGCAGCTCCTGCGTTAGCGTATTCTATGACACCTGCAGATGATTATTGATGGCAGCGTTTCTTCAGATTTCCATGCTGTTTTCTTTTTTTGGCTGCAGGAGTTTGATGTGGTTGTCGATGATGATTGTGGTGTATATTGTTTATCTGAGTCTGACAGAGTGTAGCATGGCGGTAAAGCTATAAAACTTTTTTTTCATGCTTTAAGACAAGTCAGAGCTTCTCATCTTGCGTTGCATGTGCATGCCAACAATGGCAGGAATGCCAGAAATCAATTTCAGTTTGAGGAGCTGCAAGTGGACAAAATGAGATTTTAATTACTCCAGAAACTAAACAAAGCAGCAAAGCATTTATTTGTAACATTAAATTAAAAAAAAAAAATTAAAATTGGAGACAAAAAAGAAGACAACAACAATACATAAATTCCCCTTCGTCAATCCATGACAACAGAGTACCAGAACTTAAATAACTGTCTATTTTAGAACCAGAAGAGTGCAGTAAGACTTCTATTTATCAGGCTTTCCTCTGGAAACAGTTTCATTCAGTTTTAAATGCCTTAAGCTACTTGATAGACCTTGTAGTGATTTTTCTTTTTTCAACTGCATAATGGCATAACCATTTACTTCTTTTTTTTTTTTTTTTTTTTAACAAAGACTAGTTTCAGATTTTTTTTTTTTTTCTCTAAAAAGACAATCAACAGAATGATGGTATTTAATTCGAGGACACATCTCTTCCAGATCACCACATATAATTTAAAAGAGTAGTTTAAGACAAATACTAGCCTGCAAGCAGCCCTGAGGGGGCCTCACATCTGGGTGCATGTTGAGGTATAGGAACCGTGGGTATGTTGGAATACTTGGAAGATAGCAGCCTGTGCAGTGTGCTGCAGCACGGCTTAGGGACCATATGGAGAACTCTCACTGCAGTGTTCATTTTGACAAAGGAAGTAGGTAAAGGTGATCAAGCCAGAACCAATATTTATTGTGTAAATACAAAGAAAAGGGGATGTGTTTTGTTTTGATTAGGTGGCGCTTTTTCAAAACCATGAAATTATTATTTTAATGTATAGAGGGCAAGACCCTGATCAGACATGTTTACTTTGAAGCAGATCAGATGTTTCATATCAGAATTAGGACAACTTCCTGTAAAATTGGCGAGATATCAAAATGCTTGCCATTGGCAGTTAGGCATCCATTAATGAAACCTGTGACAGTTGTGGTCAAATAATGTGGCCAGTCAGACTTTGATAGGTGCAACTCAGATGTAGGGAAAAAAATGGCCCAGCTGTGTTACTTCCTGTTGCCAGAACGGAGTCTTACAGCAACACTAAAAAAAAAAGTTTGAAAACGGGGCAGAATTTGATCATGCTTGCAAAAATTGAAGCAAATCAGATGTTTCATATCAGAATTAGGACAACTTCCTGTGACATTGGAAAAAAATCAGACTTTGAAGGTTCAACTCAGTAAGAGGAATAAGAAATGGCCCAACTGTGCTACTTCCTGTTGCCAGGAGGGGTGCTACAACAAAACCAAAAATCATACTTTTGAATGTGTGGGGGCTGATCTTGGTCATACATGTGAGATTTGAGGCAAATCTGATGTTTCATATGAGAGCTATGGCAACTTCCTGTGTAAGTGGCGAGATACTGTAGTACTCGCCATTGTCGGTCAGGTGTCTATTAATGAAACAAATCAGTGAAGTTGACAGTAATTGAGGACTTCAGCTGAAAAATACGAGGCTCAGCACAGGAAGAGGAATTAAACAAATTACCAATTTGTGTCACTTCCTGTGAGCAGTAGGGGGCGCTATGATGAGATGTTTGCATGTGGGCGTGTTCGGTACAATACTGTTGTCTTGACAGAAAGAGTAGAAGATCCCAGAATAATGTTTACAAAAGTTAAAAGATATCAAAGTCATTTGGCTCCATTAAAAACGCCTCATCTGAAACTGTGTAGCTCTTCCCCAGTCTCCTGTCTCACGTCTAGGGCCCCGGTGCGGTGTCTCTTTTTTGCACATTTTTCATCACTTTTAACCCTTTTTGGCTACTTTTAACCCATTTTTGCCACCTGTTTGCCAATTTTTTTCCCTATTTTGCTATTGTTTGGCCTTTTTTGCCCAAATTTGCCACATTTCAAAAAGCAGTCATTTTAGCCAACCTTTCCCACTTTTTGCCCAATTTTCTACGTCAACATATTTGTTGTCTCTATTCAGTTCTCCTGAACTAAAGTTGTCTCAGTATCTCCCACTTCATTTTTCAGCATCCTGATGGTTCTGCACATTATGACCTAGCTATGAAGTTGACATTACTTTCCTAATCATTTAGTTGAGTGTCTCCATCTACATTGGCAATAAAAAGGTCATTCTGTTTTAATGGGAAAGCATTTTTAAAGAGGCTATATTGTACCAAAGCATAAATAAACAAAACTGATTTTTGTTGCTTTGATTAGAATTTTTATTACCGGTATTTGGGTTAAACATATTTAGTATCACAGTTTAGCTTAACAATGGATCATGGTTTTGCTGACCTCCATGATCCCACAGTTGGCTGGGCCCCAGAAAGTTCTCCCCATAACCCCTCTTATGGGCAGTTTTGAATATCATTACTGAAAGAGTCTATTTCATATTGGTATGAACATACACGGTGTGCCTTGAGATTTTAGCTTAACCCTTGGTGTGCCTTGGGCAAAAAAAAAAAGTTTGAAAACCACTGCTCTATGGTTTCCATCCATTGGGCAAAACTTAAATCGTGACCTCCAAGTGTACCATATAATGGGATAAAAATATAAATTACCCTCTAGGGGGATTTTTCAATGGGTTCAAAATGACAAAGTGCCCTCCAAGACGACCTCCTATAGTTAGCACTTAATTGTAATATCTGGTAAAGTCAGTAGTTTATTTTAAAATACCAGGAAGCTGAAGAATTACCAAACAGTCTTTTGAATTCTACCAAAATTGAAAACGTTTCTTATTAACTTAGAAAAATAGAACTGCTATAGCTGGTTTTGATTTTTAAGATTGGATTGATACAATAGTCAATTGATCAGTGTTAAAGTGAAAGACTGGATGATGCATTTGATCCAGAAAGTGTTCAGTACGTCTTTGTTTTACTGCTGAATTTTGTCCCCACAGGTTGGACTTCTGTGACTGAGTTGAAACTTCAGTCATGGTGCAAAAGTCCCCACAGAAAGTGAAAGCTCAGTGACATATAGGTAAAATATAATGTTTTCAATTATTATGTTTACTCTGAATTTACAAGGTATGAGCCTTGATACCACTGTTTCTCTCTGGAAGATGTCATGACCCTGATCTAACAAACACTGTAACACTGTAGCGGCAGGTGTTGTTCAGACTGAAGCATTTTATTGTTAAGGATGTTGAGAGATGCAGCCGTTTTCTTATCAAACAGCCAAAGACCAGCATCATCCTAACCTAACGCCCATGAGGACTGTAGAGAGAGAGCACAGGGGCAGGGGGGTTATTTACTTAAATATGTTGTCTTCTCTGACTCTTATCTGACTGAAGTTGATGCCAGTCATAATCCAAGTCCAGACCACAGATCTGAAGTATTAGATGCTTCACTGTCCATTAATAAATCCATGGTGCTGAAGCAGCAAACACATCAGTGATTGTGCTTTCAGTCGCTCTGTGGTTCCTCTCTGGTCAGTCTCAGTCTGGATCTATTGTATCCTCTTATCTTTACACTATATTACACTGTACTGAAGGGCTGATATGGAGAGGGCAGTGGTGCTCTAAAGGTGAAATGCTCAAAATAAGGCTGAACAATACTGGGGAAAATGACATTGTGATATCTCTTTCCTGTCATCCATGCTCATATTAGGTACATCTGATCTACTGCTTGTTATTGCAAGAATCTAATCAGCAGATTAATCAATCACATGGCAGTGACTGGTGCAGTCAAGCATGTAGAAGTGGTGGCAGGAGACCACAACAGGTGCTACTCCTGTCAGGTAAGAACAGGAAACAGAGTCAACAGGTCACACAGGCTCACTAATTGGACAAAGAAAGACTGGACTGATGTTGCCTGCTCTGGATTTCTGCTGCAGCATGGAGAGCCAGAGTTCAGGATGAACAGCATGAAGATTGGATCCATCCCAGTGGTGAAGTGGTGTCTGCAAAAGTAGAATCAAACAGGGTCATCTAGTATCATTCAACAGTGGAAATGAATGAAATCCTTTCGGTGCCATCATAACAAAAGTAATTCTGAAATCTTACAAGAGTAGGTATACCTTTAATTCACACCCCATAACTTTTTCTAAGTGACCCAACAAGTAAAGGATAAACAGCCTGTGTTTATAGTACTCATCTAGAATACCTAAAAACAGGCTTTTCCATTTGTAGACTTTTCAGGCTTTTTCAGGCTTTAAACATACCTTCTGCTGTTTCTCTGTGAGGTTATAAAAAGAAAAAATATTGTGAACATTTTACAAATTTTAAGACACAAAATTAGCTTAAGAATGAAGAATGTTGAGTAATGTTTTATTTTTATTGTTTGCTTGGCAAAACAGCTTAAACTGCTTGATATGGCTGTTTTGAAAAACAGTTACCTGTGATTTCCACATACAGCAGCTGTGCCATGATCCTCCAGTGAATCATACTGTGGAGCAAATCGCTCCCTGTCGAGTCAATCAGAGCAGTTCCACTGCCTGCACTCCAGTTCAGCACCGGGGCGTCCCTGAATTGCCACTCCGTTGAACCTGGCTGGGGATATGTGGCAGGTCTGTTTTCAGTGCTGGCTACTGCCAAACCACGTCTATTCTTGTTGATCAGAAAGATCCAAACAGGAAGTCACAAGTGTAGTATATCCAATCCTTTCAAAATACAAAGCAAGGTCAATATGCCATGGCTTAGGGTTGAAAATAAAATCGTGGCTCCATATAAGGTAAATGAACTCTTATTCAGTGGTCTTACTCCCAAGCCAGCCCAGGAGAAATCTGGTCCCATAATGTCTCACTCTATTAAAATATGGCAGCAGGCTGTTAAGTTGGGATAATCAGATATAAAATGGCACAAACATACTCCAATTTTCAATAATCAGCTCCTCTGCTTAGACCACTGACCACTGTTATTCCCATCTTGGTCTAATCGGGGCATTCGCTCCCTCTCACATGTAATAAATGAAGATGGTCTAAGATCTTTTGAAGACCTCAGGAAAGAATATAAGTTGCCACCAGCCTCATTTTTCTTTTATTTGCAGTGAGATCAGTGCTTCAAACTAGTGTGGTCCCGTGGAAAGCGGTGCTTCCCACTCACCCTCTCATTAATTTTATGACCACCAAAATTAAAAGTGTGAGTTTTGTGTCCAATATGTCAAAGAAACTTCAGGAAGTTACGCATCCATATACGGGTGTGACAAAGTGGGTTGAAGTGAGGAAAATGTGTCTGTTATTTTGTGTTGATATATGACCCAAATCTCACTCTGATAATGAATAAAAACATTTGATCACAAAAAAAAAAAGCAATGCATGGGCTCCTGATTGTAAACCATCATTATAGAGAGCAAAGGGTCACCGGGAGGTCAGTTGCTCACTCTTTTGAGGACATTTAGCCAAAGTATTTAATATAAAACCACAGATCCTTTAAGCAAACATTAACCTTTTAACTTCCTAAAGTTCTCACCCAATGGTGGAAGCAAGAATATCGTGGACTTATACCAGAATGGAAAAGGTAGAATAGTCCGCTGCTGACATTTTTTTCCTGGCGCATCGCTCTAGACATGCTACCAGTGGACGAGGTCACACGCCTTCAGTCGGAACAAACCTGTGACGCTTTGGTGCGTGACACAGTCGTCGGAAATTGTTATGCAGGAAATAGAACAGTGGCATCAATTGGTGCATTGCATTGAGTCTGGCTGCTGCCGGTGTGGGTTTAGACATAGAAAATAATGGTGGCGATCGTTTTCACGCATGTCATATGGAGCCGGTTTGTTTTGGGCTAAAGGTGGGTCAACTGTGTGATGCTACCATGTCAATGTGGACCAACATTTCTAGGAAATGTTTCCAGCTCCTCAGTGAGTAGGAAGGAAGTACAGATTTGAGCACTGGTGTCGCACCTGCTGGGCATTTCTGCCTGACGCACTTTCGTCAGTGCCGTTATGGCAGCTGCAAGGTCATCAGCCGGGAGCCACCCTTCACAGATGTTTCGCTCCTTTAATCCAGGAACATCTCTAGGTGGTGGAGCAGCGGTAGGGACGTCTCCCTACTGCCCCCTGCAGCTGCCCTAGGATCCATCTCTCCCCCAAGCCTTGTCTTTCCTGCATAGCCAGAGCCAAAAATGCCCAGATGTGGGCCTCTGATTCCAATGGTCTTAAGGAATCGCTGGGTGGAGCTTCCTGTGTAGCCTCTGCAGCCGACTTCCACTGGAAAGGTGTAAGCTCTCCACCCAGCTTGTTGGCATTCGAAAGCAAGCTCTGCATATTTCTCCTTCTTCCTTTCAAACGCTGCTTCCATCCCTTCTTCCCACGGTACCGTTAGTTCTACCATGATTATGGACTTTTTCCCATAGGGAAAGATACAGAAAGGTTTACTAAATAAAGGTGGAGTTCTGAGTTCTGATCTAATCAGTGTTAACCATAGTCTAAAATGTCAAGAACATGTGATGTGCAGTTATCATTTAACACTCTTGTAAGTGTGATAAATATTTCAGAATCCTTCTAACCTTAAGCTCTAGCTGTTAGCAGCATGTTTCTCCTGATTCTAAAATAACTCCAAAAAGCATAATTTTCCCACCACTAAATTGGTGCCAATTAAATCTAAATCTGCAGCAGATAGCTGGCTGATCCGACTGAATGAAACTATTATGAGTGTATGGCTGCAATATTCAGGTCTCCAACCACTGGCAAAATGTCCACATGCTGAGAGAAGGAGCAGAGCTTGTATCCAAATCATTTTTGTCTTAATGACTGAGAGAAATTATTGTGAATCTCTCTTTAAATAGTTTGTATATCTGAAGGAGGATTCAGGTGTTTAATAGGGTGCAAGGTCATCTGACTGGCTGTAGAGGGAGGGTCATTAACATGGTGAAATTTTTATAATGGGAAGGGTGAGTGGTGGTTTGGGTCAAGTAAAGAAGTCATGTGATTCAAAAAAAAGACACAAATTATTTGTTTTAAAATCCAAAACAGCAGGATGTGGTGATGAGAACAGTCATCATAGACTTGTCATTTATGGTGACCCCCAAAATAAAGGTGTCAGAGACCGGGGACAACCCCCCCCACCCCACACACACACACACACACACTGTACCTGAAGATGGTTGAACACAGTCATGCACTTTCAAGAATAGTCATGTGGAGACAAGATAGTCCATAAGGGGGGAGAAATGGCCCAGCCAAACTGGGGACCAGAAAAAAAATCATGGTCCATTGTAAAGTTAAGCTGTAGTATTTTATATTTAACCTCAATCATAACCACTCCTCCACTACTATCAAAGAAACAAATGTCTTTTTAATTCATTTGTGCAGTAAATAGCCCTTTTAAAAGTGTGAATCCTTTTGTTTGAAACAGAAATAAAAAAATTTAGAAATAGCTAAAATAGGTAAAAAATGGCAAAAAGGGGACTAAAAAAGTGGCTGAAATGGCATTATAGTAGAAAAGATAAGTGGAAATTTGGTGAAATGGGATAAAAACTGATAAACTGGCAAAAAAGGGTTAGCTGAGGCAGAAATACATAGGTGGCTTAAACTAGCAATAATGGGCATATTAGATTGTGAAATGTGGTGTAAAAAGTGGTGAAGAGGGGTTAATGGGGAAATAAAGGGTCAACAGAGCCAACAATAGGCAGAGAGTGGCAAGGTCTGGTTTAGAAGTGGCAAAAACAGGCAGAAAAAAAGTGGTGGAAAGGGTTTAAAACTGACAAAAAAAGGGCTTTAACTGGCAAAAAAAGTGTAAAAGTTGGCAAAATTGATGGGAAAATGTGATGAAAATGGGTTGAAATGTGGCAAAATTGGTGTAACGTGGCAACAGTGTAAATTAAAAAATATTCCAAGTTTTTTCAAGGCATGTGGAGACCCCCTCTCAGCGTCTCGCAACCCCCAATGGGGTCCCGACCCCAGTGTCGAGAACCACTGCTGTAAAGTGGCATCAGTTTTAGAGATTTTTATTTAACATTTTATACGTTCTTGTTGAAGAATGATGAGTTGGATATTTGTAATCAGCCACAGAGTGCTTGAGGAGGATATTTTGCTCTGACTGGGGAGATTGGAGAAAATGTTGAAATTTGTTCCCTTAATGGGCAATTGAGAAGAACTTAAACGTGTTATTTTGGGCTGATACTGGGGAGACTTTGTAAAGAAAAAAAAAAAAAAAAAGGCCTAAAATCTTGGTTAAACATCCTTTTAAAAGTGTAATAAAACCTCCCACCACTAGTAGTCAGTGTAGGTTCCACTGGTGCTTAAATATGAGAAGTTAGTGGTTAGCATGTCTTAGGAACAGTGTGGTTTATCAGTATTTTGAACTACAAAATAAAAGTACAGCTGTATGTTAGCTGTTGTGGGTTAAATTCATGTAAAACTATTAAACCAAAAGGATGAGTAACTGTATGAAACAGGACATTAATCCCAAAGAGGAACAAAGGCTGGCAGAGCTATCCGCTAACTTTAGCCACTCTCTACTCAGCACACCAGCCTCATAAACCTGCTACAACCTTGTGATAAATTTGACTTCTGAGCATCATCTCCACTTCCTACAGCTTCCATCCATCCCATCCATTTTCTATACTGCTTATCCTGGTGCTGGAGCCTATCCTAGCTGTCATTGGGCGAGAGACGGGGTACACCCTTGACTGGCCACCAGTCAATCACAGGGCTGACATAGAGACAGACAACCAGGCATGCTCACATTCAGACCTACGTCCAATTTAGAGTCACCATTTAATGTTTTTGGTGGTGGGAAGAAGCCGGAGTACCCGGAGAGAACACATGCATGCACGGGGGAGAGCATGCAACCTCCACACTGAAAGGCCCTCAGCGCTAACCCCTGTGCCACCATGCAGCCTTTCTATAGTGTAACACAATTTAAATGAACATTTAGATGGATGGGGAATCAGCCACCCAGGTTCATCACTTGTTAAGGATAAAGAAATTAGCAACTAATCGGTTCTTAATTTTCCAGTTTAGCAGTCTAACCCTTTGAGCCGTAAGGCTATTTTTAATCATTTTGTCTTGCTGGGACTAAAAAGCTTCTAAAACATCAACTGTGTGGTGTACTGTCAAGTTCTACACATCTTTTATTTCAGGACATCCTGAGCTAAGAATATGTGTGCTGCAGTAATATCACTTGAATTAAAAAAAAAAAAAAAACACATAATGGAACTTTAAAGACAAAAGAAAATAATACCTACTAAGAAAAAAAAAACAACTGAAAGATTTTTATGTGTGACCCGCAGCAAACAGTAATGACTAAAACTTAGTCATGCACGTCTTTGTATTGGCTCTCTTTGGGCCATTATTCAAAGCACATCCTGTCTTCTGTGACACAGAGGGCCACACCACAGTTTCTGTCCCTTTTTCTCTCGGTTGTGAGCTTTTTAGACCGTCTCCACCTGGATCTAAGTCTTAAGCAAAGCTCAGTTTTATGTGTTATGAAGCAAACATTGTGTCATTGGTTTACAGCCCTTCACAAAACAACCTTGGGAAACAACATGGCATTCAGCATGCAGATGCAGAAATGATGGAAAAAATGTATTTCTCTGTCTCCTGCAGGATCTGCCCAGTAAGACATGCGCAGTTTGACAAAGCATGACACGACATTGGAACAGCCTGCCATTGGTTGTCACAGCCTGTAACAAAGCAAAAATGAATTATAAAAAACATGAAAAAGACATTCAATGTTGAAATTAATAGTGTGGATTTAATCTTTAAAGACCCTAGAAAGTCAACCAAATCCCTAGATTGAGCCTGAATCTCTAGATAAGCCTCAGTAAGAGCTGCATAGGCATGGATAGAGTTATAAGAATGGCAAAATAGCAGGAGGAAGAGGAAAAAGTGTACAATGTATGGTTAAACAGGGGTTTAACTTTATGTGACCAGCATCTCCTGTTGTCATACATGACAATATTGTCTCAGAGGGGGCATTTAAAAAAGAAATACTTTTTAAGAATTTCTTTTGCTCACATATTTGGGTTGCCTGAGCATCTACTAACCTACAGAATGTAAATAAGCCAACCCAGTCCTATGTTAATGACCACATATGTCTGAAAATATAAAACTGGATTGTCCTTTCAGACTTCTCTTCTTGTGACATCGCAAAGAGTGATGATAGTACCTGCCCAAACCTGGTATCCTCAACCATGTATCTCCCCCCACAGCCATGGAAGCATAGAGCTCTGCTCCTGAAAGACACCACGGGAATAAAGGAGGGGTGAGGTGGAGCTCTTTCTTCTATTTAGACTCATACCAAATAGGCCCTTTCAGAAAAAAAAAAAAATCACATTTAAAGCTCAGTCAAAACCTCCTCTGGTGCTTGATCCATGTTATATTTTGACCAAATAATGGCACAGACATATTAAGACCACAAAGGACTGTATTCTAAGATGGACAAGAGGTATGATCCCTCAACTTTAGGGGTCATATTGCAGTGAATATTGCATTCTGTTTTCTTGTGCATCCCTTCTGCAGAGGTGAACAACTTTACGGCTGAGGAGAACTTTCAGAACGATCTTCTTTCCTGTTTTAATGAACCACAGGAGTTTTATTTCTCATTCAGATTCACTATTTATAAATTAATTTTATCATGATTAACAGAAAACAAAGGGAGATATTGACAGAGCTGAGAGGAGCAAAGCAGAGAAAGTCAAAGTTTATTATCAATAATTATGAAAAAAGAAAATATTCATGGTCAGTAATGAAATCCAAGGGGCTGCAGGCAAAAATCAAAGTTCAAAAACAATTTCAAAGAAAACAAATTAAATACCAGTTGGAAGCAGTGGGATGAGAGGTTGATCATGCAAAGGTGAAAAATCCCCAGGTGATGAAATTAAACAGTCCCATAAAGAAATGAATAACACCTTCAAACAGACAATAGAATGATATTTACAATATCTTTACAATAGAATTAATGCTGGACATATTAGAGTAATTATTCAAGCCTGGATGTGAGTGTACCTGACCCTGAAGTCTGGTGCATTTGTTCAGTGTAAACACAAGCGTCACTTCATGTGGACTGGCATGGTACATTGGATATGTGAATGCATGCATGCCAGAGTACTGGGTACTGATCGGTGAGGAGAGCTGTCTGTTCAAAAAAGCCTTATTTGTAGCATTTTGTAGGATATTTTATCATCTAAGCTGCACAGTAGAAAGTAAGGAGAGGAATGAAAGAATAAAATCATCTATGGTAGCCTGCAGAATAGACCCTACCATCTCCACAAAGCTGCTTCCTCTTCTTTTTTCTTGGTAGATTTTAAATGTAACAATGTGCACACCCTCATTTATTGTACCAGACACAATGTAAAACCAAGCATTCAGGCACAGAACAGCATTTTTAATGTGAACGCAGAGAAGGGTGGCAGGCATGGTATGTAAGAAGAGTGCCTGATATGAGCTGTGTCTGTAGGATTCAAATCAAACACTATATTGCCAAAAGTATTCACTCACCCATCCAAATAATTGAAATCAGGTGTTCCAATCCCTTCCATGGCCACAGGTGTATAAAATCAAGCACCTAGGCATGCAGACTGTTTCTACAAACATTTATGAAAGAATGGGTCACTCTCAGGAGCTCAGTGAATTGTGTGAAGCGTGGTACTGTGATAGGATGCCACCTGTGCAACAAGTCCAGTGGTGAAATGTCCTGGCTCCTAAATATTCCACAGTCCACTCTCAGTGGTATTATAACAAAGTGGAAGCCATTGGGAATTCAGCCACCAAGTAGTAGGCCACGTAAAATGACGGAGCGGGGTCAGCGGATGCTGAGGTGCATAGTGCAAAGATGTGGCCCACTCTGCAGAGTCAATCGCTACAGACCTCCAAACTTCATGTGGCATTCAGATTAGCTCAAGAACAGTGGTAGAGAGCTTCATGGAATGGGTTTCCATGGCCGAGCAGCTGCATCCAAGCCATACATCACCAAGTGCAATGCAAAGCATCGGATGCAGTGGTGTACAGCACACCGCCACTGGACTCTAGAGCAGTGGAGATGTGCTCTCTGGAGTTACAAATCACACTTCTCCATCTGGCAATCTGATGGATGAGTCTGGGTTTGGTGGTTGCCAGGAGAACGGTACTTGTCTGACTGCATTGTGCCAAGTGTAAAGTTTGGTGGAGGGGGGATTATGGTGTGGGCTTGTTTTTCAGGAGCTGGGCTTGGCCCCTTAGTTCTAGTGAAAGGAACTCTGAATGCTTCAGCATACCAAGAGATTCTGGACAATTCCATGCTCCCAACTTTGTGGGAACAGTTTGGGGATGGCCCCTTCCTGTTCCAACATGACTGTGCACCAGTGCACAAAGCAAGATCCATAAAGACATGGATGAGAGAGTTTGGTGTGGATGAACTTGACTGGCCTGCACAGAGTCCTGGCCTCAACCTGACAGAACACCTTTAGGATGAATTAGAGCGGAGACTGAGAGCCAGGCCTTCTCGTCCAACATCAGTGTGTGACCTCACAAATGCGCTTCTAGAAGAATGGTCAAAAATTCCCATAAACACACTCCTAAAGCTTGTGGAAAGCCTTCCCAGAAGAGTTGAAGCTGTTATAGCTGCAAAGGGTGGACCGACGTCATATTAAACCCTATGGATTAAGAATGGGATGTCACTGAAGTTCATATGTGAGTTAAGGCAGGTGGGCAATATAGTGTATTTTAATGGGAATACACTCCCACACCAGGCAGTCTTTAAATCTTAATATTTCAGAGGAAACATGGCCAAATGTTAAATACTTCCGCTTACAGAGTTTAAATAATGCCTTAAGTTGAGGTGTTGCCACTGCTGAATGCATGAGCTTTCTTGTCAGAGAGGAGCACCCTTTTTTATTCCACTCATGTTGTTGAACTGTGGAAAGTCACAGTGTTGAAGAAGTCAATAATTTTGCCAACTTTAGTTTGAGTGACATGTAGTTTCTAGAAGCCTGTAAAGGTTAATGTTTAATAAGTGTTGGAGCTCAAAGCATCTAGTCTGCTGCTTTATGCCTGGCATACTGAAAATAAAATCCTGTGTTTATACTCTTACCCTCAGACTGGGGGATTCTGCAGAATGTGACTGAGGTTAACAGAGAACTCTAGACAGACACAGACATGCAGTAGCTGGATATTGACTCCATAAAGAAGCTGTAGTATCGATCACTTTTTACCACAACATAGAAACTGTAAACAGAAAAAAGAAAGAGTACTATTCCTTTTCTGAGGTAGCAATCTCAGACTCAGTGTCTTACCAGGGTGGACTTCAACATGTGACTGCAGGGATCACACTGCTGTTGCATCAGTGTGTGTAAAGGTGCATGAATGGGATTGATTAATACAGATGCAAACTTTACACGAACCTCTGCCATCACCATGAAGATGGATAGGCATGACTTGTGGTATAAATGGTGCTTTGAGCAGTCAGATGACTACAGATTTCTCCTGCTGTATGGCCAGCAGTGACCAAATAGATTATTATTATCTAGTGCCAATATAAAGTACTCTCCCTTCTTTGATTTTTTTACACTTTTATTGATTTTATTAAAACATCATGACATTCATCATCAATATAATTTCCTTTTTTGGACAATTTCTACAAAGTACTGCCCATTAAATAAAAATATGTAATTTAAAATATGTTACTACATAAATATTCACCCCCTTTAAAAAGGGTCTGGCCTGATTTAACAGAGGTGCAGCCAAATGGTGCTAGTAGTCTCACAATAAGTGAAATAGTTACCTGAGTACAGTCAATGTGTCTTAAGTGATTGCAGTAGAAATACACCTGTGTCTGGAAGGTCTAGGCACTGGTTAATCAGTGTTCCTGGCTATCATTACACCAGGAAGACAAAAGAACACTCCAAGCAACCAAGCAGGGGATGGATATAAAAATATTTAAATAGCTCTTAACATCCCCATGAGTTCAGTTAAATCCATCATCAAGAAATGGAAGTAATACAGAACACGTGTAAATCTGCCTAGTTCAGGCTGTCCTCACAAAGTGAGTGAGCGTGCAAGAAGGAGACTAGTGAGAGAGGCCACCAAGACACCTATGACTACTCTGAAGGAGATCCAAGCTTCAGCAGCTGAGATGGGAGAGACTCTGCAGACAACAGCTGTTGGCCGAGTTCTTCACCAGTCAGAGCTTTATGAGAGAGTGGCACAGAGAAAGACACTGTTGGAGAAAACTCAGATTCAATCTGGACTGGACCTCAGTAAAAGGCATGTGGGGGACTCCATGGTCAAGAGCAAGAAAGGTCTTTGGGCTACTAAGTGCTTGGCCATCAGATAAGATGGCAAACACTGTACATCACAACAAACTGTGAAGCAGGGTGCTGGCAGCATCATGCTGTGGGGATGCTTCTTGGCAGTTGACCTGTGAAGGTTTGGAGAGGTTGAGGATGAAATTAATCCAGAAAAATATGGGATAATCTTGGAAGAAAATCTTTTCAAGTCTGCACGAGAACTATGGCTTAGGAGATTTATTTTCCAGCAAGAACATGACCTGAAGCATACAGACACAGAAAAGAATGTTCTGAAGTGGCATAGTCAAAGCCCAGACCTCAATCCAACAGAGAATTTGTGGCTGGACTCAAGGAAAGAAGAATGTCTTCATTGACTAAGGCTGAATCCCAATTCTCCCCTTAACCCTCAATCTTAACCCTCAGTCTCAAAATGCACGTTCCTGCGAAGTGCGAGGGCTGTCTCAGTTCTCCTGAGAGTTGAGGGGCGAGTTTGAGGGCTTTATCTCCCTCAGTTTTGAGATGTTCCTGGAGCTCCCTTGGTATTGAGGGTTATCACTCAAAAAAAGATGGCAGCGGGGAGAAATTAAGCTACAAATGTAAATTTCTTTGTTGATATAGATCTAAGAATTACAAAAACCAATCCAATATCTTAGTTTAAATTTATTTTATGGATCTTTTGCCTTTTTGTAGTGCAACATTTACTTTTATTTTTACTATTGTAAACCAGTAACTGTGCCGTTGTGGACAACCCTACGAGTTCCTACTGATGTTTGGCGTTAGCTAATGGCCGTGTTATACAGTGACTTTCAGCTAAATATGCCCGTGGTTGTGGTGTTTCTGCATGTTATTTGGTTGAATATTAACACGTCCTCATTCTTCTTCTTCTTCTTCCTCTGAATCGACATACTACGCAGGTTTGGCACATTACTGCCGTCTACAGTCTGAAATCGTAACTGCTATTAAAGGGTGTCCTATTTCTAAGTCACCAGATGGCCCTTACTCTCAGTTTTGAGGGACAAGTTAAGACTGAAGATTGAGGGTTAAGAGGAGAACTGGGATTCAGCCTAAAACTAGAGTAAAACTATGAAGGACAAAAATGTGACTAAAACTTAAAACGGTTGCCAAAATTAGCACTGTCTCTAAGTCTATTCAACCACGGGGTTGTAGATGTTTGGTTTTATTTGTGCACAACTGCTGCAAACAGCTCCTCTAGACCTCTAAAATACAATGTTGAAGACATCCATACATTAATAAAACACATCAACATAACCCGCTTAGAATATACATAATCGCTTAGAAATGATTAATAATTTAATTTGGCTCTAGGTTTTAGGTACCGGGGATTCGTCTCAGACTCGAACAAGGGTAATGGGGACTTGACTTGGACTCGGACCCAGATAAAGGGGACTTGACTTGGATTTTTCTTTGGAGAGTCAACTCAGACTTGAAAACTAGGGACTCAACTCAGACCTGAGGATTGGTGACTCAACCACAACACTGATCATAGGACATCTACCATTAGAGAGGCACCTCTGAAACTGTGAAAGAACCCTTCTATCTGCAGGGGAACAAGCCAAGACCAGGGAGGATGAAAAAAGCCTGAGCATTCACAGATGGCTGGTTCAGCACACAAACAGTTAGGACCAAATCATCAGCAAAGCTGTAGTTTCTACCAGTACTGAATGATGTGAGCTAAAGTGAGAGGTAATACCTTTCAAAATTAGATGGCACTCAAATCCAACAATACCTAACTGCTGATTCAACAGCCTGCTGATTGTAGACTCATCTTACCGCTGAAAAAAGCATCAAATGTGTGACAAAGCCTGCTGTGGTCCACCGGAGTTAAAAGCCATAATGATATTGATTTATAGTCTCCCAGCAGGGACTCTCAGGAAGATGGACTGAAGGATGGATGAAAGATGGCGCTGCATCTGTTTCTCCAGATTTTCGCCTTATTGCTTTATAAAGATAAGAAGAAACTAAGTTTTAGATTTTTTTTATTAATCCTTTGTTCTCATTGGATTCTTCTATGGCTCCTTTTGTCCATGAAACACACTCGTGAAAATTTCCTTTAAACTGTCCAGGTGAGCTGCATGTGTCCACAAATTGCCTTAAAAAAAAAAAACAAAAAAAAAAAAACAACCTGACATTATTTGAACTTTTACCAGCTGAACACCTTGTGAAGACAGCAGGAAGCAGAAGTGGATGAATGAACACAGCATGAAGGAAGCGGGGGAAATTAGTGTGAGGGAGCAGGAAGGTGTGAAAATGAGAGGAAACCAGATCTTTGAGCACCAAATGAAGCTGATTCAGACTCTTTAGCTTGTAAGTCTTTTCCTCTTTTATTATGACCAGTTAGACACTGGACACTGGACTTTCTTGCTTAAACTTTTATATTTGTGTGCTAGAAAACCAGGGGTGTCCAAAGTATGGTCACCAAAGGCTGCATAAAGAAAAATAATGATGGAGTGACTTTGATGTGGCTCACCTTTAGTGTGTTGAACCTTACAAAACCCTTCCAGTGTAGTTTATTAAGTGCTTGGTGTTGTGCTAAAGAAAACTGTAGTATCCACATATTACAAAGTACTTGAGGAAAAGAGGAAGAGCATTTTACATCTTAGAGATGGTCATCATCATCACCACATGACAAGCTGCTTCTGAGTGTACCAGTGGGAGCGACATGATGCCTGCACAGGAAGCTTTAAAATGTTAAATGACTCCTCATCGTCTGTGTAAAGCCCGGCTAAAATGCTTTAAAGAACAGCTCACATCAGTGCTGGACTGGTAATCTGGCATACCCAGCATTTTCCCAGTAAGCTGACATACTTTGGGGCTGGTGTGATCTATTTATCTTAATTTTTCCTAAGCACCGGCCCATAGAGCAGAGGAAGTGGCTCATTGGTTGTTTTCTTTATAATGATGGTTTACTGGCCCAATCATGCCTCCTAAAGGTCTGTTTAACCCCCTCCCCTCCTTTCTCTGCTCCAGCTTACCAAGTGAAACTGAACCGTCTGGAGAAAATGAAACTTAAGCGTGAAAACGACCCTTTGATGCAACCCCGCACACTCGCTAGCCTGCTCCAAATGTGTGTTGAAGAGGTACCAGGGAGGACTCTGGCCTCCCTGGAAATTGGAGGTTAGCTAAACCATTGCAATGAAGACTGAGTGGTAGTAAGGTTTGTCTCATTTACTAAACTTTCCCAAATTAACATTTGGTGAAAACTGCAAAAAAAGATATGAAACCATGACACCAAAGAACTGTATCTCACATGCACATGAAATAAAACTGGAAATTATACAAACATATTCCAACAGTTTTTACATAAAATGTCCTATTTCTCTATACTAGCATAAAATACTCACAGCATTGCCTGTCTTATGCTTCTAAGTGGATGGCAATGGATAGTCCTTGGCTGTCTGGCTGCAACTGTCAACCAACTCCCCAACAAAACAAAGCCCACCCATGAAAGTTTTGTAAGCCAGCCCACAAAAGCCAAGAAAGTCAACTCATGAATTGGTGAATGCCACAAGGCAACACAGGTAGAGTTCATGATATTGTTGTGTCTTGCAGCCATTACTGTTAAATAATAGGTCAAATAGATAAATGTACCAACTATACCAGTGTAACCTTTCTTATTATTCTTATTATTAATTTATCTTAGTATAATTTTAACAATGATTTACTACCCACCCCCCACCCCCAGTCCAATATATATATATATATATATATATATATATATATATATATATATGTGCACTTTAATGTATTTTAAAATCATAATTTCCCCATTTATGAGCAGTATTTTTACTATGGTTAAATTTAATTTACTTGCTTTATTTCACAGCACTGGAGTAAACCAATTGGACATTTTTAAGGAAGGAGCAGAGGCCACCAGGGTTGTATTTTACCCTATTTCTGTGTTACTCAACCATTCTCAACCAAAGAGCCTAACTGTTGAAAAATACATTTGCAAGAACCACAATTTAAGTGGTGAAAATTTTCAGTTAAAATAAGTTAAAGGTGGTAAATATAGTCAAAAGGTGGAAAAAAATGAGTGAAAAGTGACTAAAATGGGCAAAAGTCAGATAAAAGGAGGGGGAAATGGTCAAACAGTGGCATTTAACCGCAAAAAACAGCTTAGATATGTGAGAAGTGCCAAAAAAGGGGCAAACTAGAAAAGCACTCGGAGACCGCAGACCTCAGCCATTAGCGCTATCTCCCAATAGTACAGAACCCTTTAAAACATTCCTGGATCCAGACGGTGATCCGGATAACTCCCAAAATCTAATCAGTTCTTCCTTATGCCATTTCTGGCATTTCATGAAAATGTCATCAAAATCCGTCCATAACTTTTTGAGTTATGTTGCTAACAACCTAACAAACCCTGTCCGATCACAAAACCTCCTTGGTGGAGGTAAAAATTGCAAAAAGCAGGATAAAAGTGTCAAAAATGGCCTAAATGGGACAAAAAGAAGTGGCAAAAATGGGGAGGAAAAGTGGCATCAAAGGGCATAAAGTGGTAAAAATGGGTGAGAAGTAAGAAAAAAATGAGTTACAGGTGGCAAAAATGGTCCAAAGGTGGCAAAAACATGGCAAAAAAATGAGTGAAAAGTGACAAAAAAAATGGGCAAAAATCAGCAAAAAGGTGGGAAAATGGGCAAAAAGTGGCAGAAAAAGGTAAAAGAAGGAGGCAAACATTGCAAAAAGCAGGATAAAAGTGTCAAAAATGGGCTTAAAGCAGTAAAAATGAATAAAAGTACCAAAAAACTGCATTTAAGGGCAAGTGAAATATACAGGCAGAAAAAGAGGTTGGCAATGAAAGCCTAAGAGTGGGGAACAAACTGATTAATGTGACTTGCAATGGATAATTTTTGGGGTCAAAGTTTCCTTTTTAAGGTTTTCTGGGGGAACAATTTTTCAGATTAAGACAAGACCACGTTGGGGATCACTGCTCTATTTGATACAAATTACAGTTTGTTGAGTGATTCATTTAGTTTGATTCAATAATGACACTTATTACTAACAAAAAAACAAATAAAAACACACTAATCATTGCAGGCTTCTCATGGGCTCCTCCCTACTTGCCCTTTTTCACCCCTGTGCTACGCCCATGCTACCCACAAATATCATTTTTTATAGTGTACCTTCTAAAACAATGGCAGCACTGACCTCAGCAGAAAATAAGAAAACTGAAACATCGAAGTCTCTGGTGTAGTTTACATTATCAGCAGTGCTGGTATTTCTGAGAGACATCATCAATGATCAGACCTGTGGATCAATAATCACTCCTTTACGTTTCCCTGCTCCTGGTTGAATTCTGTCGCTTCATCTAATTAATGCTGCATTAGCTAAAAATGCCAGACCTGTAGCGAACAAACAAGATGAGCTAAGCATGGATTTTTATTTTACTACCAGCAAGTTTGTTCATAGACACCAATAATCTAGTGAGAATGAGTCAGAAATACTATATTAAGATCCATGCACCCATCACTTGCATCTTTTCCTATATCCTACTGACCGGAGATGCATGCAGAGACACAAACACCACTGAATAGGGATGATAAATGTCTTTAGCAAATGCATAATGATGTATACCTCATTATATTTCATATTTAAAGGTTTTAAAGCAGATCTCTGTAGTCTCTATAGTAACTCCAGCCACACACTGCTATGTTTAAGTCTTGAGTACCTGCTGCTGTGAGCTGAGCTCCTGCAGAAACATTCAGATCAATCCAGCTACAGGGAGAGGGGACTTGTGTCAAACCCTAATCAGTAGTAATGAGGTCTGTGCAGACCCCAGCATGGCGGGTTTTGTATGTAATGTTTTCAGCCATGATGGGAGCTCTGCTTTGCAGGAAGAAGCAGCACCCGATGTACAATAATGCAAAAGATGCAAAAGAAGAGCAAACTGCACGAGCATGACAACCTGCTGGGTGTGTTTGATTTTTTTTAGCTGGTTTGTTTTGTGAATTTGTCTGAGACAGAGCAGATGGTGGGTTCAATCCAGGGTACTTGAAGTGCGATCACAACTTTACAGCTCAGTGAAAATAAGAAATAATCTTTCATCCAATTAGTTCATTATCCGTACCATGCATTATGATAAACAGTCCTTTATTTTGAAGGAGATTCTTTAATACTTGTGCATTTTTGTATACAGGCCTTAGTGGGTTCCGTGAACCCCCCTAGATCCCCCTAAGAGCAGCACTAATATTACCACGAGCTGAAATGGAAGAGTTCACCCTAAAATGATTCACAGGAGAGCAGTGGAGTGTGATTTTGACTCTTAATTAGTCAAACGGTGAATTTGAGGAGAGGGAGCTCTGACAGAACCCTCTGCAGGGTCAGAGGGGGGCCACGGGACAGACCCACTCAGCTATCACCGCAGCTCTCTCTCATTAAGTGGATGGTACGGCAGGTTTCACTGCTGCTTAAACTCGCCGTCTGCGCTGTGAACGGAGCTGTTTTCCTGTCAGACCTCCTAAAGTTAAAGTCTGTTATAGAAATACAACCTGATGGAAGAGGAGGCTGACTCAGACAAGAGCTGAATTCTTAACTTTCACTGGATTTCTCCTCTTTTGGCATATTGTTTTCGTGTTAAATATATGTGACAGACACAAACGCCCACTCTGTAGTTAATAATAATTAGACCTCAGCATATGAGAGACCTGCTGAGCATTTTAAAATAGAGTTTTCTTGTTGCTTTTTCCACTTTACTACAACAAACTTTTGACTCACATTTACAACACAAACACCAATCTGATGATCCATATATTTTCTTCAGCTTATCTGAGGTCGGGTCGCGGGGGCAGCAGCTTAAGCAGGGTAGCCCAGACTTCCCTCTCCCCGGCCACTTTTTCCGCCTCTTCCCAGGGGATCCCAAGGCTTTCCCAGGCCAGCCGAGAGACATAGTCTCTCCAGCGTGTCCTGGGCCTTCCCTGGGGCCTCTTCCCAGTGGGACCTGCCAGGAACACCTCACTAGGGAGGCGTCCAGGAGGCATCCGGACCAGACGCCCAAGCCACCTCATCTGGCTCCTCTCGACGTGGAGGAGCAGCAGCAGCTCTACTCTGAGTCCCTCGTGGCAGGCTGAGCTTCTCACCCTATCTGTAAGGGAGAGCCCAGACACCCTGCAGAGGAAACTCATTTCTGTACCCGCAATCTCGTTCTGTTGGTCACTTCTCACAGCTCGTGACCATAAGTGAGGGTAGGAACATAGATCGACCGGTAAATCAAGAGTTTCACCTTTTGACCCAGCTCTTTCTTCACTATGACAGACCGATGCAGAGACCACATCACTGCCATTCTTCCCTCACTTGTGAACAAGGCCCCAAGATACTCGAACTCCTCCACTTGGGGCAGGATCTCATTCCCAACCTACTCCCAATCTGAACATGCTCCTAGTTAAACTATGCAAGAAGATAATTACTATTAACCAATCATACAAGAAAAACCTGTAAAAGTGACAAAGGGAAAGCAAAAAACAGGCGGACAGGAGAGAAAAAACATACAAACGGCCAACAGAAATATTTGCTCAGACAGATTTTTATAATCAGAAGGTATTTGGTGAAAAGATTTTAACTTCCCTACTTATGCTTTAAAAATGCATTTTAATAATAAGAGCATGTGTGAAATCAAATCCCATGGAGTATGATACCCAAAAAAGATGAACCCCTCCTCTCAGTGCAGTTGGTTTAGTCCAAAGGTCTCAGTCAGACCGGCAGGTCAACAGGCCCAGAACTAAGCTAATGTTAGTTAGCTTTCTGCAATGAAGCATTCTGTTCACTATTGACAAGGAGCACTAAGAGCTGTGTGAACTTAATAAAGGCTGAAAAATTACCAAGGCATTGTGACCAGTAGAAACTAACTTGTAAATGTTAGTTTTCTACTGTCAGTCTGTCAAGATGCAGAGGATTTCTTTCTTCTTTTAAATGAATGGTGGAGGAACAAAAGACGAAAAAGACCACAAGGTTAAGATAGGACTCACAATTAACCTGAGAATAATAGTTGTCTTCATTGTTTAGTGCAGTGATACGCAACACGTGGCCACATATGGCTCTTTTGTGATGATTTGTGGCTCTTTAATGTCTTTATTACCTCCGCCAAGGAGGTTATGTGACCGGGTGGGTTTGTTCATTGGTTTGTTTGTTTGTCAGTTTGTTAGCAACATAACTCAAAAAGTTGTGGACGGATTTTGATGAAATTTTCATGAAATGTCGGAAATGGCATAAAGAAGAACTGATTAGATTTTGGGAGTGATCCTGACCACTGTCTGGATCCAGGAATTTTTTTAAGGATTCTGTACTATTGGGAGATAGGGCTAATGGCGGAGCTCTGCGCTGTTACCACTTTACACCAGGAGATGGCGGACATGAGTAACTTCAATCCAAGCAGCAGTTTTTGGGTGTGTTTCTATTCAAAGTTTTGGAGTTTATAGAGTTTGAAAGACGCACGCACGGTCGAGGAGACGAGTCGGAGCGTAACAGAGAGAAAGACAGCGAATCGTAGCGAGAATACTCACTGTGCTGGGAGGAATAGAGGAATATTCACCCTCGACCATGACTTACAGTTGTCCAGTGAGACCATGGGTGCATCTGTTGGCACCCGAAGCCAATGCTTTGCCTTACCATGTTTCCACACTACCAGGGAGGGAGTAATCAGCGAATGCCATGGTGGGGCACATGGGGATGGATCCAGGAATTTTTTAAAGGACTCTTCTCTATTGGAAGATAGGGCTACAGGCGGAGGTCTTCGCTCTGTGAGTGCTTTTCTATTTTGAAATATCTTTCCCCCAGAAACCTCAACAAAAGGTAAACTTTAACCTCAGAAATTATCCATTGCAAGTTACATTTATCAGTTTCTTTCCACTCTTGTACATTTGGCTTTAATTGTCAACCTTTTTTTTTGTCGGTATATTTGCCATTATTTGCATTTCTTCCCCTTTTCCTTTTTTTTTGCCACTTTTAATCCATTTTTACTGCTTTTTAAGTCTAAGTTTGCCACTTCTTTTTGCACTTTTTCCACCATTTCCCCTTTTTTGCATCTTCTTAAACTGCCTGTTTCCTTTGAATACCACTTTTTACCTATTTTTGCCACTTTTGCCCCTTTGACTCTCTTTTCACTCATTTTTTACCTTTTTTTTTTACTGTTTTCAACTGTTTTTCCACCTGTAACTCTTTTTGTTATCCATTTTAACCACTTTTTCTCCACATTATTGCCACTGTCACTCAGTTTTTGTCACTCTCTGCCTATTTTGCCCCTTTTCACCCATTTTTGCCACTTCTTTGCTGCTTTTTGACCATTTTGCCATTTCAGCGTATTTTTATTGCCACTTTTACCCGTTTTTTGCCACTTTTCACTTCTTAGATTGTGGCTCTTGCAAAGGTATTTGTCAACAGTTTGGCTCTTTGGTTGATCAGGGTTGAGAAACACTGGTTTAGTGTCAAACTGATACAAGTGAAAGTCCTGCTTTCAAAACATGCTTATTTAACAGTGGCAACCCAACTACTCGCCAAGACAGTACCCTAGGCCAAGACTGTCCAAACCTTTTCCACTGATGGCCACATACAGAAATATATCAGGATGGTCGGGCTGCTTTCATTTACCTCACCTTGTCAATATCAAAGTTAGTAAAACCAACCTAATGTGGGCTCAGATATGCCTAATGACTGAGAACGCCTCAATGGCTACCTAACAGCTGATAAGGCAAATAGGGAATAATTTTCAGGACCTTTGGGAGGCCAATCAAATTCAGAGGGCCCTGTTCAGCCGCCACTGGCTCTGCCCCTGAAATGTTACTGCTATTTGCTATAGTAACCCATCAAGAGGTTATACAGAAAGATATTGTTATTATTTTGGTTGCCAATATGTTTTCTATTCACAGTGTCATCTCAGTTTAGCCACACAAAACACACAAATAAATTCTTCTTGTCAAAATATTTGTTTACCGAATAAGCACGGTAGCATCACCTTGCGCTGAAACTACAAAGTAAGATACATTCAAGCACAAGCTTTATGTTCTAATGTTCTAATTTCTACTATTTGCTGAGGGCCAATCAAAAATTGACTGTGGGCTGCATTTAGCCCCCTGGCCATAGTTTGAACACCCCTACCCTAGGCCAGTGTTTTTCAAACTTTTTTTGCCCAAGGCACACCTAAAGTTAAGCCAAGGCACACCATAATCATATCAACACAAAATAGACTTTTTAATTAATATAACAGTCAAGGTGGCCCAGAAGGGGGGATAAAGGGGAGAGGTTTTTGGGGCCTAGCCAACTGAGGGTGGCGAAAGTGGGCAAAAGGTGGCTGAAAGGTGGCAAAAACTGTTTAAAAGTGATGAAAGAAACATGGCAAGATTGGGCAAAAAGTGGCAAGACAAAGAAAAAATGGGTGACAATTGGCAATAAGGGGCCAAAAAATGGGTTAAAAGTGGCAAAAACATGTTGAAAGTGTCAAAAAGGTTGCAAAATTGGATAACAAGTGATCAAAGAAATGGGCAAAATTGGGCATAAAAGTGGCCAAACAAAGGAGAAGTGAATGAAAATTGGCAAGATGGTGGTAAAAATGGGTTGAAAGTGTCAAAAAGATGGCAAAATAGGTTAAAGTGGCAGGAAAGTGGTGACAGTGGTCAAAGTTGCTAAGACGTGTTAAAATAAAGGGTTAAAATTGATCCAAAAAAACAATTGGCAAAAAACTTCCAACCAATAGCAAAAGTAGGCAAAAACTGACTGAAGTTGCAAAAATGGTTCAAAAGTATTACAAAAAAGTTGCAAAATTGCAAAAAACGCAGCAAAAAATGGTTTAAGTTGTGAGATGTTAAATGGTTAGAAAAATTGGTTAACTTGGTTAAAAGTAGCATGAATTAATAATTTCAACGCCAGTTTCAACTCAGCGATAGCTTCCCAATGAGGCAACTGTTAGCCTGGATGCTAGCGCCAATGCTAACACACATACACTGATATCAATAAATCACAGCTGGGGAGGGCCCATTCTCTGTTTTTTTTTTTTTTTCAGGGGCCCAGCCAGATCTCCACGGCACACCTTGACTTTCCTCAAGGCACACTAGGGTGCCTTGCCACACCATTTGAGCACCACTGCCCTAGGCCATGTTTACCCACTTTATCAACCCCTTACTTCACCCTAAAGTTAAGGACTTTATTTTTTTAACAGATTATTTTGGTTACATGCAAGGACATCCAGAGCATGACCTGGGTTGTGTCAATCCTCCTTCCTACCTCACGGTGCCCTTAGGCAGGCTTGTTTACCATTACACGCCTTACTGTAGCCTCAATGTTTGGCCCAAACATGCAGCTCAAAGTGCCCTGCAATGGTGTAGGAACATATACTTGTTTGAACAGCCCACACGCTCTTATTCTCTGGTGTCAGCATCGCTAGCTTGTAAACTATCTGATCTTTTGAGGACCTTTGCACGCTTGGCTTTAAAATAAAAGATACTGACTCATAACAAAACAGCCTGACTTTTTATAGTAGGGTCGTGAATCCAGTCTCTTACAAGTCCTTGGTCACATTGTATCAGTGGAGTCCAGCTGGTGTGAATAGTTATGAAGGTGTTGTATTATAGTGCCCTTTTTTATGTCTTTATTTTGATATAAATCATTTTAAAAATGCATCTTGGTCAATAAATC
Organism: Cheilinus undulatus; assembly: GCF_018320785.1. NCBI lineage: Eukaryota > Metazoa > Chordata > Actinopteri > Labriformes > Labridae > Cheilinus > Cheilinus undulatus. The sequence goes on from NC_054876.1 coordinate 2,966,621, forward strand.
CTGAATATTTATGCTCAGCTTTGACCCGAGTGTCTCTGTGTGACTTTTTCATGTTGTTACACATCCACTGAGCTTTAGTACGACAGCAAACTGATTTAGAATCTTTATGTAAAATAAGCAATTTTTCAGAGCAGCATCTCTATTCAAGGCCGCTCTTGATTCTGTGCTCATGTCAGCAGTCTGCATGATCAAACTGTGTGCAGCGGCTGGTGGCTGCTGTTTATTTATCTGTTTAAAATCAATACTGAGAAGAAAAAGACATTGAAATTCATAGTGAAGATCTTTCTCTGTGGACTACAAGAAAACTACCATTCAGAGACGTCTATTGGCTTCAACTTTGGAGAGGGATGAAAATGTACATAGACGACGTCAGCTTTAGGAGGTGTCTGTTTGATTTTCCCCGAGCACGATGAAAAGGCAAGAGTGCGTCAGAGCTTCTGCCTTTCTTTCTTTCTTTTTCTTTCTTTCTGGTTATTTTCAGATTGTTAACTTTCAATGTGCTGAATTCTGAATGTAATTTCTTTTTTCTTATCAGTTTGTCTTCAGTGTTCAGCGGAGGGCCTGCAGAGTAAGCTTTGGTAAAATAAAAGAGTGACTGTGCAGTTGTGGCACTGAGTCAGATTAAAAAACAGCAAAGTGGGAACAGCAAATATCCAGTTACAGGTGCAATGGTGTTTTTATGCCCATTTAAGTCAAGCTGCAGTTAGAAACTGTAGGATATTTGACTGGACAGCCATTTTTTTTCCCAGTTTACGAGATATGGGGGAAATAATTTTCAGAAGTTTGTCTAACTGAGGAGATTTACGTGCTAAACTGTTCAGGGCTACAGCTGGGCAGTAAATGAGCAAAGCCTTAACCTTGAAAAGCAGATCAACTGATCAGACTTCATGTCTGTCATCAGGCAAAACAATCTTGAGAAGCTTCAAGCTGATAGGCTCATTTCCAGTCATAGACAGGCCTTTCAGGCTGGCAGGGCTCTGAGCCGGTTCCAGTTCCTGAAGATGAGCAGAAAATGGAGAAAAAGAGGTCTGCTGAGGAGACCAAATGTTTGGTTGTGATCTGGGCGTAGATAGAACCCCAGGTGAAGCTGGAGAGTAGCACAAAGAGGGGCAAGGTATATGCTGAACATGCAGAAGAGATAGTGAAGGCTGGGTTCACCCGAGCGACAGACCAAACAATTATTTAACTCAAGAAGGAATACTGGGACAGCAAGAATGACTTGGTGATACATGTCCATCATGTCCTCCCACTTTAGTTCTGCTTAAAAGTGCAGTGTGTAATATTTAGCCTAGTAGCATTTAACTGAACAAACTTGGTAAAATAAAGCAAAACTTTTCTTAGATGGTCTATCTAAATAAGTGTTTAGTCTTCTAAATTCAAAAATAACTATTTTGAAAAAAAAAAAAAAAAAAAAAACAACTCAGAATAAACCATTAATTCATACATAGAGAGGGTCCCCTCCATGGATGCCACCATCTTGGATTTTTACATGTTTCCATGGTAACATGGAGGAATAAAGGAAAAAAAGGATAAATACAGTTATTGTACTGTATTGTATTCATATTACAGATACACATTAAACTGAACTGGTTGCCACAGTTTCCAGCAGAGAAATGCAATCTAGCACCCACTTCTAGATGTTGATATTCAGTTTTACTCGGCTAGCAGGTTAAGGGACGCCCTGTGTAATATTCACTCTGGGGCCCAAAATCTGTAGCTACGCCACTGGATGTCCCACAGGCTTTATCAGATAACGTTTATCCAGTTCTTTCTATAGTCTATGGCAGCGATCCCCAAATGGTGACCCACGGGCCACTTCCAGCCCACCAGCAGGTGTCATCTGGCCCACGAGACATTTGGGGAAAAAAATTGGAAATTAAAAAAATTTAAAAAAAAATAATATATATATATATATATATATAATTTTTTTTTTTTAACCCTCTTAGGTGTTTAAATACAAATTTTCACTCATTTATCATGATCTTTCTAGGTTGTAGTACTTTGCAGTAAATGAGTTAGATATGGTACGTTGAACTCTCTTTAGAGCAGGGAGGAGCATCGTAAAAAGACACACGGCAGACTGCTTCATCACCTCAACTCTGCACACATGCTGCCCAAAAAGAGGCTGATACAGTCGGTTGCAGCTGAGCAGACTGTCATTGAGTCCAGCCCTGTCTGCACCTCTGACTAGTTTTCTACATCTCAGACCTTAACGAATGTCAGAGTTTTTTGCCTTGTAAAACCAAACTTCTATCCCTGTGGGGGATTAAAACAGCTGCTCTCAGGATAACAAACACTTTCCCTGCATAATAGTCCGTCAGCCCCGAACACAGACATCGTATCTCACTTTGGTGATTCAGCTCAATGTCAGCCTGATTTAATCCCTCATTATAAAGACTCTGTAATGCCAAAGTAATATCAACTACATTTATTTACATACAGTTTAATTTTATGTCAACAAGACGTGCAGTTATGGTCTTGATCATTAACGTTTACATGGGACATAGTCTATAAACCCTATGCGTATTGACCCCAGGTCTTGTCAAAAAACGGTAAAAATTACTCTCATAATGATAAAACAAATTGTTTATAACTGAAAATGTAAGCCTAACCTGGACACAGGCTGTCCTATGACATAAGAGATCGGCATTTTTGGTCTTGGTGCAGCGCTCACATAATACGTGACAATTACGCATGGAGATGCGTCACTTCATGACGCGCGCAGGGATGTCAGGGAGACTCAGAGAGAACAGACATGCATAAGAACGACTGTTGTAGCTCAGACATGTGCTTATACAGGTTGCCATTTTAAAGCCATAAACAGTCATGCTGAATGAATGTTTATAATGCATATTCCAGTCTTGTAAATTTAGCATCAGTGGGTCTTAAAAATGTAAAAAATGCAAAAAAATTGCCACCTGATAGAAGGATAGCATATTTATGACTGACCTGTTTAGATTGCTTGCAAAACATCCTCTATCTAAAATGTAGCTAATTAAGCCATACTCTGTCTGTGGGTGTATATATATATATATATATATATATATATATATATATATATATATATATATATATGTATGTGTGTGTGTGTGTGTAAGAAATCACGTCTGGCCCTTGGCTTTCTCTCCTTGAAAAATTTTGGCCCCCAGGAAAAACTAATTGGGGGGCCCTGGTCTATGGTATCAACTCAGTACTTTATCTAAGATGAACTTACTTCTAGGCATTCCTCATATGCAGGGCTGCCCGTGAATGGTGACAAAAGGGCCAGGGTCATTAAGAGGCCTTCTAGCATATAATACTTGTGAAAACAGCAAAAATGCACGTTTATTTATTGCAGCCTGTTTAAAAATGAAAACCCCCTCTTCCTTAATAGTTTGAGACTTTATTTTGTAATATTAATGTGGATGGTGGGCCCATTGGGCTGAGGCAGTAATGTGCTCTGCTAAAACCTGCAGAATTGTATGTTATCCTGCTCCAAAGCTGAAAGGAGCCAGGCGTGGTAGATGAATGTTATCAAGGGGCCCAAGTTTTCCAGATCCAGTGTGTATTAGCTCATATCTGGGGAGGGCCGTTATCATGCCTTTCAGGGGCTCAGCCATTTCTGTGGATGGGTCTGCTCACATGTAATCATGAAATGCAATAATATATCTGTATTATAGTGATGTATTTATTGATATTGTTTCATATTATTGTGTGCTGCATAGATGTTGATGTCTTTTGTCATTTAGGCTTTTATGCTTTCAGTGCAAGGCGAATTCTCCAAGGGGCAATAAAGATTTCCTTCATTCATTCATGTTAAAGAAGAGAATTAGTTTACAACCACCCTAGTTTTATCTACCATGTAGCACACCGATGAGTGCCATTTCTGTCTTTGTAATCTGAGAAATGGTGGAGATTAGAGGCAGCTTCGGCAGAACTAAGATCTCCTTAACTGTTACAAACACTGTCTAATTAAAATATGTCTGAAAAGCTGGAGAAGCCTGCTTTCTTGGAGGAATAGCAACTGCAGCTGGGAAATTTTGGTAAAAAAAAGTCAGTGAAAAATACCATGTTGTGGCTGTCCTGAGAGGAACAGAAACAGTACGGGTACACGCTGTGGTCCAGACCTGTCCCAGTATCTCCCAGCTGCAGAGTCACTGTCCTGCAGCCTGAGGCCATTCACTGTGAGGCCTGCTCCTGCAAACACTGCAGGGTGTTAAAAACAGTAAATTAAATAAATAACAGCCTCTGTGTGACTGTGTGGGCATAAAGATTGATGATTTCTGGCTGAGACTAGGGCCCTCACGTAGCCGCGACCCCCTCCCCTCCACACCTTTGATAGATGGATGGCTGTAGGGGCTTGTGGCGGATCAAAAGAGATCCTTCGTATCTCCCACAGACTGCAACACCTGACTGCAAAGTTTGTTGGCGCGGGCGACGATTCGACACCCCGGTGCATTAAGGCAGCAGGAAAAGAACATGCACATGATTGAATTTGGCCCCGAGCTGTAAAAAAAAAAGGTTTTCCACATTTGCACCGGCTGGCCTGGCCGGAAAGATTCATTTGAAGTAGGAGATGATGGAGTCAGACTAGATCGCTGCCGTTTTGACCCATTTAAATGCAAAAGAAAACTTAAATTCTTCAGCACCATGCCAAGAGAATGTGAGTTTGTTTTTGTCAGTGTCATAGATTTTTAAATATTATCTTTAAGGTTTTCTGAAGCCGAAGCATTCAGCATCGATGATGCATACAGTGGTAACCTGTCTTGATTTTGTTTGTTTTAACGTTGGCATATAAAACTAAAAGTAAGAGCAGCGATTCTCTGAGGAACAGCTCACATGTGAATTATTTATCAGTCAGTCTTGAATTATTGGAAAGACTCTCCCGACTGAGATACAACATCTTTTCAAAAGATCCATATAAAGTTATCACACAGTCAGTTTTCTCCTCTACATCTACAGAAAAACTGATTCTTATTGGTCCACTGACCCACCAATCAGAAAACTCCCGCTCACATCTGCCATTGCTGGGCTACTTCCTGTTAGACTACCGCCCACCCAGGCCAAGTCTTTTTAATGACACTTTGACTGTTTTTACTCCAGCGTGGTTTTGCAAGAGCAAGTTAAGACATCCACGTCATAATCGAGAGTATTTTTCATCCTGTCTCCTAAACTGAAGGTTAATTAAGAAAAAATGCCTGTGAGGGTGACCACACTCACAACTCAATCCATGAAAAACCCAAAGAATATTTCATCCTGAAAACAGAGAAAGGTAAGATGAGAAGATTTCAGGTTAGGATAGACTTGAATAGGAGTGAATAATCATCCATGTTACACTTTTAGATAAAAGAGAAATGAGCAACATCTTTGACTCCATCACAATGTCTTCACTCACTCAAAGAGGAAGAATACAATCTTTAGCTTCATCAACACAATAAGGAAGTGATTAATATGACAGCCAGCTTCACTCTCTCCTCCTCCTCCTCTACAGACAGTCAAATGGACTTACCCATATACAGAAATACTAAAGTATTCCCTAAATATTAAAATTGATGAGCCATTTTTTTTACTTTACCATAAATAAACTTCTGCCACTGTTTCAGTCCTTTGTTAGAAAACAATATTGAGAAGCTCATTCTTTCTAAATGTGTTGTTATGTCATTTACAAAAAGCTTTCCCTGCATGCGCTCACATTAAATGCAAACTGTTTAACCTGGAAAAAAAAAAAAAAAAAAAACTTTTTTAGGCTTAAAACACTGATATTAGGGAATAGACACAGAAAGAGAGGTGATATATGCAGCATTGTGCAAAGAACAGAAGTGCAATTGTGTGCAAATGTTACCATAAATTTTGCAATTTATGAACAGCTAGAAAAATGGCTTATGTAGTAAATCTTACCCCCAGATTTCCCCCTGTCTGTGCAGCAATCCACTATGGAAGTGCACTATGGAGCAAATTGCTCCCATTAAAACTTTACTGCAACTCTATGGCCAAACCATTTCAGTGCATGCAGAGCAGTGGTTCCAACCTTTGACGAAGCATTTCTAACTGTTTTATCGTACTTTTAGTTAGTATGGGCACATTTTATTTTAACCCTTTACCTACTGACCCAGCGCCAGCGCTGTGTTTGGTCCGGAGTATTATTACCATAACTCTGTCAGTTTGTCCGTTCAGAAAATTCCAATGGCGTTGGAAAGCTGAGAATTGTGGGTATGCGCACATATATGGTTCATTACAGTACTTGCAACCATATGACGTGAGCATTCTTAGCAAAACACCAGAAGTATCGCAAGACCGCTACATGGATTCTCAACACTGTAACTCCTTGAAAATTTGTTCAATCTAAAAAATTCCAACACTGACAGAGAGCTGAGGATCTGTGCTTTCCGGCAATATATGATGTGTGATATATACAGTATATTACGGTAATGTCAAACAGCTTTCAAAAAATAGCGTTAGATAGTGGCATTGGTGCGTGTCTGTCATGTGCAATAACGATATGTTACTTGAGAATGTTGAGAATGCATTTTTCCACCTTTATTTGCACTAATTGTCACCTATGTATATAGTTATCTTTTGCACTGTGTTTTGCACACCCAGAGTCCTAGACTCAGAAAATGACTGGTGATTGTTCTAAACATTCACATTTCAAATGTTAAATCAAAACTTCATAAGCAATAACAACATTTCTTCTCATAAAAGCTATGGAAAGACAAATCAGTTTTTGTGTTTTTCTTCTTTTAAACTGCTGACAGTTCCATATAATGTGCAATAATCACTAACCAGATGTTGAAAAGTCAAGTTCAAGTACTCCTGGGAAAAGGGACCAAAGCTCTCAGACTTAGGGCATTTCCTGACTATTTTACAGCCATAACAACAAAATATGTCCAAATCGCCATTATTAGACTCAGTAGGTAAAGGGTTAATCAATTACACAGCCAGCAATTAATGACATATTTTAATTGATTGACAGCAGTTGAATTGATTGGCAAAATTTGAATAAAAATACTGCATAAGTAAAAAACATATAGCACTCATGCCATTGTTTTCCTGTGTTCTGGGTTAAATTCCCATTCTTAGCTGAAATCTTTTGATGCTGTTTAACAGACAGCAGCGTCTCTCCATCTGCTGTCCCTGCAGACAGACAGTGAAAACACAATGAAAACAAACACAATAGTAAATGTTTGACAGGAGACTCAGCAGTGATTTAAACTCTGTTTTAATGAATCCTCTGTTTGGCTTTGCTTGTCAACACTTCCTTTATTGGAGTAGATGGAAATGTCAAAAATCAGGAGGATTTCAGATTCTGTTTAGCATACAGAAGCAGAAACAGAATAGTGATTCACTCCTATATACCATTCATTCATCACCGTTTTATCTGACGCACAGTGTCCTTCACTCTCACAGCTGCCTCTCCTTCACTCCATCGCTGATACAGGACGAGCTGTGGCCTGAGAGATTAGCAGCAGCCGCGCTGTTCATTTCTCTTTGTATGCTTGGAATTATTCATGCTATTGACGGGTCAAATCTCACCACACTGTCACAACGCATTCTCTCTGCTGGCAAACCTCCTGAATAGAAGCAAAGCTGCATTACTGCACTCTGCTAATACATGGAAACCAACAGCTACTGTATTTTTTATTCTCTGCTCACCACTTCTATATGTTTGTCGCCTTCAGAGACGAAGGTGCATCAAAGGAGGCTCGGCACATTATGAAATTTCTAATGCCAAAGGCTGATAATCAGAGGGAAATAAGTCTACCTTGAAATCTTGCAGCAACAGAGACACGTTCAGACTGGAGCTGTGGCTCGGCAGCAGTCACTGCCCGTCCTTCATTGTCTTCTCAGACATCTTTTAAATAAGCTTTCTCTGTTGTTGTTTGTCTGAGTAACAAAAGCTTCGTCGCCTCTTCAACACACTTCACTTTGACTATGTTTCCCTCAGGACAACACTGACAACAGCGATTCCACTCCCACTCTCTCTTTAGATATGTATGCTTTTCTGCCTGTTAACAACTCCTATCTGCCATTCTGATTCCATTTCCTCCCCTCCCGCTGCTCCGATTCATCAATTTAAATCCTGCCTCACCACATCCCCTCGCACCCCGTCCTTAAGTGCCTATACTCCTCCAGCATCTGCTCCCCTGTTTTTCTTCCCTTGCCCCCCAGACACGCTCACACATTTTTTTTTTTTTTTTTTTTTTTTGCTGGTTTCGCCCCCATTTCCTTCTCTGCCCTTGAGTTGGAGGATGGCATTTCAGGAACACAGAAAGGGTACATCATCTCCTGCCAGCCTCCAGAGACCTCCTGGCTGTCTTTGCTTTCTCCTCTCAGCCCCTTTCTCCTGTCTGCTCTCTGCAATGTCCTGACTTGTCACTCTGATGTAACTGCAAAATGGTCCGTTAATGACTTGGCCTTGAACCTGGCATCATCACCTTTTCATAAATACTCTCAAACTGACCCTTTCTCCCTTTTTCAGAAGTCCTGCCCTCACCAGGAACTGACCCTTTGTCGAGTCCCTTTCTTTTTTAATGAGAATGTGGGAAAGTAAGAAATGGGACTGGATGATGTTGATTAGAGCCTTCCATCGGGGTACTTTGCCCAGATGACGCCGGCTGTGTTCCTTTCTGGGTAAAAGTTCAATCAAATTGAATGGCAGAAAATATGAAAGATTGGTTCGTCCACAATTTTAGAGCTTAAAATCTGAAAACTATGGTCAAACTGTTATTGAGCCCAAATCTAATGGCCATGCAAGTATGACATTTTCGAATAAGTATTGGCATCATGGCTGAAAAACAAACTTGTTGGTTACATGAGTCTGTTCAAAGTTATTTTTTATGCAGCACACTCCTTCTGTTGTGTAAATAAAGCGGACATGTCTGTGTCGTTAACACACTGTATATTTGGTCACTGCATGAAGGGACGCCAGGTCAAGGAGGTGCTGATAGCAGGAATACACTCTCTGAGGAGCAGCCTCATATAAAAGAGCGTCTACCTCCAACGTCATTCTGGTGTATCTGTGACTGGAGCCGAATCTCATATAGCCTGAACATTTTGACATAACAAGTCAGCAGTTTTGGGGTGTTATGCCGAACCGGTGTGGTGAAGAGGGAGCTGAGCCGGATGGCGAAGCTTTCGATTTACCAGTCGATCTTCCTCCCAACTTTCACCTGATCATGAACTCTGGGTAATGACCAAGAATGAGAGTGTCGATACAAGCAGCTGAAATAAGTTTCCCCCGCAGGGTGGCTGGGCTTAGAGATATGGGTGAGGAGTTCAGACATCCTGAGGGGACTAGGAGAAGAGCCGCTGCTCCTTAGCATCGAAAAAAGCCAATTGAGGTGGTTCGGGCATCTGATCTGGATACCTCCTGGAAGCCTCCATTTAGGGGTTTTCCGGGCACATACAGCTGGAAGGAAACCTTGGGGAAGACCCAGAATGCACTGGTGGGATTATATATCCTGTCTGGTCTGGGAATGTCTCCAGATCTCCCAGGAGGAGTAGGAAAGTGTTGCTTGGTAGAGGGATGTCTGGGTTGGCTTGATTACCACTTCGACCCATCCCCAGATAAGCAGAAGATGGATGGATGGATTATAATATGATGGACATACACAAACTGCATGCACAGTGCTCAGTTCTCTGACTGCTGATGGTGATATGTCAGAGAGAGCACTGATTTTGTTTGTGATATTCATGGACAGGATCTCAAGGCACAGTCAAGGGGAGGAGGGTTTCATTTCGGGGACCTCAGAATTGAATTTTTTCTGTTTGCAGATGATGTGGTTGATGATGATGTGAACCTCCAGCAGGCACTAGGGAGGTTTCCAGCTGAGTGGAATAGTCAGGATGAGGGTCCTGTCCATGTCTGAGGCCATGTTTCCCTGCTGTAAAACAGTAGATTGCTCCCTCCAGGTAGGGAGTGAGTCTCCGTCCCATGTGGAGGATTTAGAGTATCTCTTGGTCTTGTTCACAAGTGAGGGTAGAATGGACTGAAAGACTGAGAGGAAGATCATCAGATGTGTTGCAGGCATTGTACCAGACTGTTGTGATGAAGAGGGGGTTAGACGAAAGGCAAGGTCTTCGATTTACCAGTCAGTCTACCCTCACCTGTGGTCATGAGCTCTGGGCACTGTCTAAAAGAATAAGATTGCTGATACACGTGGTTAAAATGAGGTCTTAAGGATAGGGTGAGAAGCTTGGACATTTGTAGGGACCTTGACATAGAGTAGAAAAAGAGACACTTTAGGTGGCTCAGGCATTTGATCAGTATGCTTCCTTTTTGCCTCCCTGAGGTCTTCCAGGCTTGTCTAACTGGGAGGAGACCCTGGGCGTACCCAGAACTCGCTGGAGGGATAATATATATCTCATCTTGCCTGGGAACACCCCAGAATTTCTCAGGAGGAACTGAAAAAACATTGCTGAGGAGAGGGACTTCTGGGTTTACTTACTTTGCCTGCTGCCCCAGTAACCAGACATCAGATAAGCAGAAGAAAATGGATGGATGTTAACTAACCCCTGAGGAGGCATGAAGCTTTTACGCTAGCTAATGCTTTTTTGTGAACTGGACTAAACCATAAAACAGTTCAAGAGTCAGCAGGTGCTTCGTTTTCAAATGTCTGTCTGATTTGCTCATTTTTAAGCTTTTACTACTGTGCACCCCACACTCAGGCTTCTCCCCTACAATTTTTAAGTCTTTTGTAAAGCCAGTGTTTGTGAACTCCTCTCGGACAGCATAGACAAAGCCATTTTAACAGTCACTCAGAGTCAAGTAACGCTCGCTCACTGCGTAACTTGCAATCAAGCCTGAGGGCGTTTGCTGGTGTCACTGATGCTTGCATACTCTTTGCACAGCAAAAAGATACCAATTCTATTTTAATACCAGTTAGAAGTTTAGTAATATTCCAAGCTTTTTTACTCTGCCGATTGATGTTCCAGTAAAAACTGGATTTACATTTAGTAAAAGCGGCTGTATGGGATACGGAGCTGGGAGCAGATGCAAAGATGCTTATACCGGTGTTAATTGTTCCATTGTTTTTGCATATTCAGAGGTGTTCTCCTGCAAAATTTTGAACAAAAGGTAAATGTGTAAAGGGGTCTGATGATAACTGAGGTATGGAGAATATCTGCAGAAAACCCAAGCACACCTGTTCACTCTGATAAGGTAATGATAATTTCTCCATGATGCAGAGAAAGACCCAGGAAAAAAAGTTTGTCCAACTAGAAGTAGCTTAGCAGTGCTTGTAATGAGAAGGGGCTCTTTGATTGGTGGGTCAGCAGACCAATCAGAGAGCAGACGAACCAATTAGATACATTTGGAGTAAAGATAAACTCTGCCTGTGGCTGAATTTGAAGAATATCAGCAGTCGTGTTGTTGAAAATACTCAGCCTGAGCTGCCGTTCATACTCATAAAAATGCTGTAATGAGGACTTCCTGTGTGTTTCTCTGAGCTTGGAGAGTGTGTGTGGTGCTTACTGAAGATTTCTCTGAACTCTTTGTTTCTGCTGAGACAACATTTGTTCCCACTCTAGTCCACATAAAGAGAAACATCAATCTTTGGCACGCGCTGGGAGTTCTTCACAATGGTTTCACTCACACAGTCGGGTGACTGCTGGTCAGACTGACACCAGCAGCTCATGAACAGGCTAACCATGAGGGAACAAGCCCACAAGATCATCATCATTTAGCAGTTTATTCAGACTGCAGGGAGATTTGGTAAAAAGAAAAGCGGAGGGAGATGTTAGAGGTAATTCAGTACTTGATTGATTCAGCGGGTTGCTGTTTGAAGCAACAAAGGCTTGTGAAGCTGGAGAAGCAAAGACACACATGACAATGACAGGATGTGCTGGAAATGATGTTTAGAATAAATCCAGCATCCTTGAAACATACACTTATGCCCAGTGTTGGGTAGCGTTACTTTTGAAACTCGTTAGATTACTGCGTTACGTACCAAGAAAAGTAATTTGTTGCGTTACTGTGTTACCTACTTCTAAAAGTAACGCGTTAGAGTACTTTTCGCGTTACTAAATATTAAAACCCTTTAGCCATTCGTTTCACTTGGGGGTTGTAGATAACAACCGGACGTCTGCATCTGAATGTGCAGACTCTAATGCCAGTGTAGAGCCTACTTTACAGCTCATAATCTGTATCTCTGCAGCCTGAGAACACTGCTAACAGACAGGAAAACCTTTACAGCTATTTAACCCTTTACCTACTGAGTCTAAAAATGGCGTACATATTATATTGTTCATATTATGTAACTTTGTTGTGTTAAAATTACTCTAACTTTTCAAGTTCTTACAGAAAACTTAACAAGGTTTCATTGGAATCACTTAATAGTAAGAGATTTCAAGGCTACAAAACACAGTTGATTAAAATGACCATAACCATCTCACTTAAATCCAACATGCACACAACGATGCTCTCCTATGATGCATTCTCAGACGTGCAATAACAACGGAGCAAAACAACCATCGGCACTTGCGTGCCAGGTAGCAGCACAAGTGGTGTAATCGTATTTTTTTAATCACATATTGCTTGTTTGTATAAGGTATACAAACTAGCTATAGATATCAAGATGTAGCCAACACTTGGATATTTCTCAAATTATTTGAGTTTTGACAAATCTTCAGTTTTCCCAGAATGCCTTTGGACACTATACCTTTATGCACTCAGTTTGCTGCTGCTGTCTTGGCCAGGACACCCTTAAAAAAGAGATTTTTAGTCTCAAAGAGGTTTTCTCCTGGTTAAATAAAATATTTAAATAGAGTGCACCATGAGTGAAGTTGCTGTCTCAACTAAAGAGGTCCTGCCTACAGGGAACAATGTTACTGTTGTTAATGTCAGTGAATGGAAGATGGCTCACTGGCATTGTTGAAACTTCACCTACTGATTTAGTGAGTGACTAACAGTCGTTACTGCAAATGACTGCACAAGTCAGTCCACCTTAGATGAAATGGTAATATAACAAACATTTATGGAACCTAAGCAAATTTCTTTTGTGCAACTACTAAAATAAATAAAATTAAGTAGGATCAACAGAACACTTTTATCAGTGCACCGTGCAGCCTTGCAACTTATATTGTATTAATTTAATTTTGTCATTTGACCAGTACAACTGAGGTGTTGTATTAACACAAACCTACCACATTAATAATAATCATCTGTGTTAAGTTAGTTGAACTCAATCATATTAAGTAAACTTAATGTAGTGTCAGTAAATCCAACATGATGTTGTTGTGGTTATGCAATGTAGTAATATCATGTAGCTTTAAAGTAAGATAATTAAGTTAGATTTACTTAATATGTGTTGTTCACATTACTCGTGGTTTGCTTTTCCATTTTAAACAACACAGTTATGTGGAACTGGTTGACATAACTGAGTTAAGTAAAATCAACATTTCATTTCTTAGAGTGAATAGTCAGGAAATGCCCTAAGTCTGAGAGCTTTGGTCCCTTTTCCCAGGAGTACTTGAACTTGACTTTTCAACATCTGGTTAGTGATTATTACACATTATATGGAATTGACAGCAGTTTAAAAGAAGAAAAACACAAAAACTGATTTGTTTTTCATGGCTTTTATGAGAAGAAATGTTGTTATTGCTTATGAAGTTTTGATTTAACATTTGAAATGTGAACCTATACATGTTTAGAACAATCACCAGTCATTTTTTGAGTCTAGGACTCTGGGTGTGCAAAACACAGTGCAAAAGATAACTATATACATAGGCGACAATTAGTGCAAATAAAGGTAGCAAAATGCATTATCAACATTCTCAAGTAACATAGTGTTATTGCACATGACAGACACTCACAAATGCCACTATCTAACGCTATTTTTTGAAAACAAAACACCACTCTGGCTCGCTCTCCTTTTACTCTCTTCCTTCACTCTCCTTTCTCACTCGTCTTCTGCCAAAGCTGCCATTTTCGCGGTGCTGTTCAACATTACTGTAATATATATACCACACATTATATATTGCCGGAAAGCACAGATTCTCAGCTCTCTGTCAGCGTTGGAATTTTTTAGATTAAGCACACTTTCGAGGAGTTACAGTGTTGAGAATCTGTATAGTGGTCTCGCGATACTTCGGGTGTTTTGTTATGGTGTTTTGCTATGAATGCCCACGCCATATGGCTTGCTTGTGTGCGCATGCCCAAAATTCTCAGCTTTCCAACACCATTGGAATTTTTCTGATTGGACACACTTTGACAGAGTTGCGGTAATAATACTCCGGCACACACACTGAGGCACCGGCTCAGTAGGTTAAGGGTTAACAGAGGCTACAATAGGTGCAAAGTGGCAAGACTTGCTTTAGAAGTGGTAAAATTGGTGGGGAAAAGCGATAAAAAGGGGTCAAAATTTAACAAAATGGGTGTTATGTGGCAACAGTATAATTTTAAAAGATGTTCTGAGGTTCTTTTGGGCATCCTGCGACCCCCATGGGCGTCCCGACCCCAACGTTGAGAACCACTGCTTTAATCCCCAAGATCCTGCCGTCTACATGTAGATGTCTCTTTGGGCAAACAACTGAACTCCAAATAGACCTGGTGGTATTAACATCACTGTGTTAATTATGTATTAATAGGATGAGTTATGACTGACTTGCACCTCACAAAACCATCAGAGGGTTAATAATAAATAATGGTGATAATGGTCAAAAACCCATTTACCAGTAATGATCTTCAGAATGAGCATGTTGTAAATGTTGAAAAGCCAAGAAAAGAAAAGGGCAAGGTGCATGCTGAAGAGATTTTATATACCACAGTAAAAAAATGAAGTTGTAGTGCAGAGAAACACAGAATCGTCTCATTGCTGTAATCTCATTTTAACATGCCAGCCTATTATTAGAAACCAGTTCTTTCTGTTAGATCATGAAACTGTGCTGGATTTCTCTGCGTGTGTTCAACTTCCAAAATGAACAAATTCCAACAAATTCAGATGAATCTTTTAGTTTCTTTAACATTCGGCCAATTACAGCCAATTTTGTAAAAATTGAAGAAAACTTTGCTCTGCTGCTCTCCTCAATAATTTAAATCATCAGCCATGCTCCGGCTAGTCAAAAGTGTTGTGAATAAGTTCACAAACTTCAGCTAACAGACGAGATTGATTCAGAGTTAGAGAGAAACTGTAAATAACCCCCTCAGTCATTAAACACATGGTCTTCTCCGTCTAATGCAGTGCTTGTGCCAGTTTTCCTCCGGGGTTTACATAAAAGTGATAAAAGTGCAGTAAAATCTAATTAGCAGAGGAACTTTGTATTCATGCTAGGCACTGTGCCTTCATTATAATAAACTGCAGGAAACTCTGCTGTGGAGTAACACAGAGCTTTGAACATCAGCGACGGCTGCAGTATTTTAAAGAGACAGAGACACGGAACACAACAGGACCAAAATACAGGCATCTGGGAGGGATTTACAGCTTTGTTAGAGATGAATTTACCATGATGACTGATTAAAGTTAGCTTTTCTGTCACAGATTAAAATTTAACAGGACTTCTTGTGTCAGATTTGTTAAGCAGTCCTGAAGGTTCAAACATGAACATCATTGTATTTACTGTGCTATTTATAAGCTCATTTTAATGAGCTGGGAGCAAACACGATGACGATGATGATGCTACCTTAAACGAGGAAATGCAGCACCATTCTTGTTGTTTTTGCTACCTTTGATGACAAGGGGATCAGCCACCACCTGCCACGGGGACTCCAGTGCACTTGGTCTACATGTCCGTCCCTGCAGCTGGTGTACCGAGACATCAGGATGAAGATGAACTGGCTGAAAGGCAAAGCTCTCACTTAACCATTTGATCAGTTAGCCATCCCTTAGCCATGCACAGTGAGGCAGTGAATGATAGAGTCTGACTGCAGACTTAAATAGAGTGAAGAAGGGTCGATCAGCTGGGGGCTGCTCGGCAGTGCAGGGGTTAGCGCTGTTGCCTCACAGCAAGAAGGTTCCTGGATCGCTTCCTGGTCAGGACCTTTCTGTGTGGAGTTTGCATGTTCTCCCTGTGCATGCGTGGGTTCTCTCCGGGTACTCTGGCTTCCTCCCACCACCAAAAAACATGCTCATTAGGTTCACTGGTGACTCTAAATTGGCCGTAGGTATGAGTATGAGTGTGCCTGGTTGTCTGTCTCTCTTTGTCAGCCCTGGGATTGACTGGTGACCAGTCCAGTGACAGCTGGCAAAGGCGATAAAGCATGAGATTAATCAAGATTAAAGGAAAATTAATGCACTAGTGCAGGGGTTTTCAAAGTTTTGAAGAGTGAGCCTCCCCTAAGAAGAAATTATTCATTCGGTGGACCCCCGACCACAAAAAGGCTTCAAATTGAAAATAAATAAATAAATAAATAAATAAACAACAACATTTCAAACATTTATGTCTAATCTTTAAACATTTTTAACTTTAATATATTTTGGATATTTTGGTTTGCAAATGTCCTTAATCATCTGCCTTTCCCTCTTATTCAGTTATAACGCCATTAAATACCCTTTTTCATATTTTTTTTAGCCCTTTTACAACTTCTTTTTGCCTCTTTTTCCCCATTTTTTCCACCTTTATCCCATTTTTGCCACTTTTCACCTTTTTGCACATTTAAGCTACCTGTCATCATTAAATAAACCTTTTTCCCAATTTTTTTGCTCATTTTTGCAACATCTTTTTGCCACGTTTATCCCATTTTTTGCCCTTTCTTAAAAACCATTTTTTGCCCATTTAAACTAACTTTGCTTAACTTTAACTTTACTACTTACCACTTGTTTCCTCTTTTTTGCCCATTTCTTCCACTCCTGACTGCTTTTTGCCCATTTAGAACTTTCCACTTTTTTTTTGTCCTTTCTCACCCATTTCTGCTACTTTCTGACCATTTTCCACTTTTTCTCCTCGTTTTCGCCCATTTTTTGCTGCTTTTTGACCATTTTGCCACCTTTAACCTATTTTTATTACTACTTCCAACTGTTTTTGTCTCTTTTTACCTCTTAGATTGTGGCTCTTGTGAAGGTATTTTTCAACAATTTGGCTCTTTGATTGAGTAACACTGCTCTATAGCGTAGTCCCTATAGTAACTATAAGTTTATCTATTTTGCTCCATGCACAGCAGGTTCGCAGAGCAAATCGCCTTTTTTCTGGTTGATGGTTCCGCGCCTCCCCTGAAGCTCTGTGGCGCCCCCCAGGGGAGGCCCGCCTCACACTTTGAAAACCTCTGCACCAGTGGATTATAATTGATCATGATTGATACTATGATTCTGTGCAGCCTTTGCTATGTGATTGCTGTTTTCACGTGCAGGGATAGTTAGATTCAGGTTAGCTGAAGTGCTGAGGCTGGAAGCTGGAAGCACTGAAGTAAAAATCTGAGGATTTTGGGTGTGAGCGTCTACATTAGCGCTCCTCAGACTAGTGAGGCTCTAACTGACACCGCTCTCTGTTGGCGGATTTCTCATCCTCTTTTTGAGCCGAACCCAAGCAGACTGGAACGTGCACACCTCCAACCAGTCCTCCTGATACTCCCCGTCAGGTGAGCGGAGTGTCAGCGAGGACTTCTCTCCATAACAACCTTCCCAGGTGAAATTCAGTAATGTGCCTGGAAGCATCAAAGTGAATCCATGTGCAATTTATTCCTGTCACCTCCCAACATCCTGGAAGGAGACTTGAAGTCAATTACATCCTTTGTTCTTTGCGTTGAGTGCTGTATTAAGTGTCTCTGTCAAGCGTGTCAAATTGATACAAGGAAAAGTAGCAGGGCTGGCATTTTAACGCTCATATTCTGAAACGCTGAAAAAACGCCGAATATGAACGTTCTGACAGAGAAGGTGGGGGCTGAACAAAGCACTAATCACACAGCGCTGCGACGGCCTCACAAAAATGTCAGAAAGCTCCAGAAGGGGTCTGTGTAAGTGTTGAAGTGAACAATGGGAGCGCGTCAGAGGCAGACAGAGTCGGGTACACCGCGTCATATTTACTTGTGTAAGTTTTGATGCACATGTACTCGTAGGAATTCAGCCCGTCATCCCAGATCATGTTTCCACAAGAATTAACAAAAGCTGTCGCCTTTACACACTGCTGCTGCCGCTTCTAAACTTAGATCTGCACTTTTATCTTTGTTTGGATGACTTTAGAGCTGGGGAGATTAATCAGACCAGTCAAATGTGGCTGTAAGATCTGAGGCTCTTGTGATTTATTTTTAACCCTGTTAGCTTAAAAGAGGCTTCACAAGATGAAGTCAGCTGTCAGATGGACACTAAACCATCCTTTATACTCCTCTTTAGGGTCCAAGTCTCATTAAAAATACTTTTTGACTGAAATGATGAAACCCTAATGAGGATCAAGGTGTTTTAATTATTACACATATCGGTAGATTCAAATTTTAGACGAGAACAATAAATAACACCACCAGTCCATGGGCGTAGCACAGCGGGGAAAGAGGGTACCGATTACCTGGGCCCACAGTAGGGAGGGGCCCTTGGGAAGCCTGCAATGAAAAGTGTTTTAATTTAATTTTTTCTTAGTAATTAGTGTCATTATTGAATCAAAAGCAACCACATGAATTGGTCAACAGACTAAAATTTAAAAAGATTTAAATAAAAATACTTGGGGGGCCCTGCTCCTCCCTTAGAAATGTCTGAATGCTGTAGTCCAGCACTGCAAAACAAGTAAATTTAGTTTAACCATAGTAAAAAATATTGCTCTTACATCTGGAAATTATGGTTCAGAAATACATTTGAATGCATAGACATTTGTAAAAAATGATGCAACATTTGTTGGTTGGCTAGCCGGTCAGGAGGGGCCCTGGGTAATATTCTTTCTGAGGGCCCAACATCCCTAGCGACACCCGTGGGTCGTCCATAAGGGGGGATAAAGGGGAGAGCTTTCTGGGGCCCATCCAGACCAGGGAACATGGGGGTCAATAAAATCATGGTCTACTGGAAAGTTAAGCTGTGATATCCATATTTAATATTTAACCTGAATAATTACCACTCTTTTGAAATAAACAAATATTTATTTTTATTCTTGTATGCCCTAGTAAATAGACTTCTTAAAAATCTGAATCCCTTTTCTCAAAAACAGAACTAAGATGGGTTACAAATGGGTTCAATATTGGCTAAAATTGGTGTAAAAGGTGGTGAAATGGGATTTTGAACGTAGCAGAAATGGGTTAGAGGTGGCAAAAATTGGATAAAAGTGGTGAAAAAATAAGCAAATTCGGTTAAAATGAAAAACAAAAAAAACGTCATTAAAAGTGGTAAAAGTTATTAATAAGTGGCTGAACTGGGTTTAACCCCTTAAAGCCTGTTGTATCATTTGTGATAAGTACTTCTATGATTCCTCTATCTAATGTATACGATCAATAAATTACAAAAAAAAACTTCTGAATACAATCTGATAAATGATAAAAATGCCCTCAAGTGGATTATCAGTTACCAAAAACACCTAATGCATCAAATAAGATACAAAAAAATATATATGTTAGATTTTATTAAAATTTGGATTTTTTTAGATTTCAGTAGAAAGTGAAATAAACATTTAAGCTCCAAAAAGTGAGAATTTTCTGGCTATAATTTGTTTCAGGCTTTAATGGGTTAAAGTGGGAAAAATGGGTGGAAGTTAGATAAAATAGGATAGAAAATAAAAGGCGTTTAACAGTTGCAGACAAATAATCAGAAATGGGTTAAACTGGTAAAATATGGGCATATCAAATAGTGAAAGTGGTTAAAATTGGCAAAAATGGGTGTAGAAAGTGGTAAAAAGTTAGAAAAATGGGTTAACAGAGGCAACACTGGTGGAAAGAGCCAAGAATTGGTATTAAAGCAGCAAAAACAGGCAGAAAAAAGTGGTGCAAAGGTTTTAGAATGAACAAAAATGGTTTTTGAATGTCAAAAATGTGTTAGTGTACCAAAAATGACCAAAATGGTAGGAAAAAGTGATGAAAATGGTTTAAAATTTGTCAAAATTGTTGGCAAAAGTGATGAAACTGGGTTGAAACTTTGCCAAATCTGTGTAAAGTGGCAAAAACATAATTTACACTTTTAAGGCATCTGGAGACCCCTCCGCTGCATTTTCATTATGGTCTTTAAAATAAAAGCGATATTTTTACTTCTTGAATTTCAACTAAGAATAATTGCGCTTTGAATGTGTTTCCACTAAAGAGAGTTTTGGGGATGAGACATGCAATTCTTGTGAAATCTCACTTGTGAGACTCCGCTGCAAGGAAGCTGGACGCTCAAAACCTGTTGATACGGTTATGATTACATCTACGGCGGTTGCCATGACAATTTTGAACTAAAGATGAAGGCAACAGGTGATATTTCAGAGGAAAGTCCGTATTTATAGAAAAATCCACGTCTAAGGGTTTAAGTATGGTGTTAAGAAAAGCCTCGTCTCCCCTTCTGTCCACACGTACGCCATGTTGTCTCGGAATGAAGTGGTCATGTGACACAATACGTCACGTCAGTGAAGTGTTAATGCTGAAGAAGTGTTTCCATTGCACTTCTGTGATACGTTTCTATATCAAAACATCTGAAATACCTCCTCTGAGAGCATAAAAAGTTTTTTTATTTGAGAGTTTTGTAAATTCAGGTGTTTCCATTACCAGTTTTTAATTGCACTATTTAGATTTTGCACACTTCTTAGGGTAATGGAAACGCAACAATTGTCTCGTGACCCCAACAGTGAGAACCACTGACTTAGGAAATTGTGCTTTGAGGCTAACAATATGAAATAGTGGTCCACCACAAATCAATGAAGAAGGTTGCACAGTGTCAGCATGGTTTAAGTCATTAGGGTCTGCCTTTAGTTCCTGGTCTCTGTCTATCAGTGATGGTGTTTTGTAAGCTTTTTGGGTTGTGCATGAATACAATAAATAAAAACATAAGATTATCATCAGCAGCACTGAGGACCAGGTAGTGAAAGGTATCACACTGATGTGCATGAACGGCACCTGGCGTTGATACAGAGGCAGCAAGTGTCATTATGAGGTCAGACCCCCGTCCTGCAGGATCGTCTCTGCTGTGAGGTTCATGTGTGAACAGCCAAATTAGGACGATGTGAGGGCTGTCAAGCATGGATGAGTCTGGATATTTTCTTCAGTGTTTAGAAAAGGCGTTCAACCCTTTAAGAGCAGCCACCATTACTTCTAAAACAGATAGTAAAAATGCTACATTAGTTGTTGATGGACTCCCTCACTAGATAAACTCAAATAAGTGTGGTGAAGATTGTACCTTTCATTCCCATCATCCCCTTCCCTCCTGTTTCTCTGAGCGCCGCCGTGTCGATGACTTTCCCAGAGGCCACTCAGGGACACGGTGTGAACGTGACAATCGGGGCCACAGCCGCAGACTTGTCGAATTAACTCTGAATGACCGTCTCCACTTACTCCCTCTTTGTGTGCGTGTGACCTTACACAGGAGACCTGGCCTCAGACGATGAGTACCTGGAAATCCCATCTATCAGCAGACAGAGAGCGGGGACGTACGAGTGCACGGCTGTCAACGATATCGACACAGACGTCCAGACCGTCGACATCACCGTCAACTGTGAGTGAGCTGATAGATGACTCAGAAAAGTGGTCAATCTGAATAAATGATGCTTTGATTTTCAATGGAAATGTTTGTAAAGGCTGCAGCTGCTGTTTCAGAGGCTCATTAATCCTGGAACAGTTAAAATAAGGAAAAATAACCAAATATTTTCAGATTTTACTTTCTCTAATAAAAGCATTCTCTGCCTTTCTCTCCTCATTCAATGTTTTAAAAAGGAAAAGGCGTTAAAAGAGCAGTAATTTGTCTCTTGTGTTTCCTTTTTAAAGTGATTTTTTTCCATTAATGTGGAGAAAAATCAAGATAAAAAGGAAGAGTCTTTAGTGGTAGCTCCACAAAATTTGCATTGAAATATCCACTGATTTCAGTTTTTCAAAGGAAATATGGCGGCTTTTAAAACAAGTTTTCATCGACTGTTGGCTTCATTTATTCAAAGACCAGGAGTTTAAGGGTTTCTGAAAGGACAGAATAAAAGACTTCTTGGAGCAAAATATGAGATTAATCATATTCAAACTTTGGATGATTATTTAATTAATGTGAGTTCATTTATAAGAGAGTGCAATCTCCATTTCAAAAAAGTTGGGACACTGTGTAAAACGTTAAAAAAAATCAGTGATTGTCAAATCTCATAAACCCATTTTTTTATTTATAATGGCACATTAACAACATATATGTTGAAATAGAGACATTTGACCATTTATTAACTCTTATTAACTCATTTTGACTTGGAAGCAAAAATCTAAAAAAAAAAAAAAAAAAAAGTAGGGACAGGGGCAACAAAAGCATACCAGAAGAATCGATTGCAGGATTTTGTTTTTCGCTCGGGTCTGCAGCTTTATTCTGTCAGAAACCTGAAAGTGAAGAATGGAGGAGAAACAGTTTGATTTGATTGGAAACTTTGGTCTGAAATCTGCACAGAAATACTCTCACTTCCTCCAGAAATTTCTATGATAGCTCTTTTAAGGGTGCTTTCACATTAGGGGCCCAGTCCCTGATCCGAGTGCACTTGAGTCCAAAGTATGGTTTGTTTTGGTAGTGTGAATGCAAACGAACCAGCCCCGGGCCCACTTGGGGAGGTGGTCTCGGGCTCGATTCAAGTGGACTTTGGCTCGGTTCGGATGAGATGTGAATGCAACCGCGCCCGGATACGGGACAGAGTGTTGTATCAGCTTTATGACGTCATCATAAAACACGAAACTTCTTTACACAGCGCGGCAGTTTGTTCACATTTTTCCTCAATAAAGAGCAGAAATCATGAGAATCCAGTCAATGAACGGTCTGTTGTGACTCACCTTACAAATGGATACAAGTTGGAGTCAGTGAGAGGAGGTGCAAAGGCAATAAAAATCTCTTTCCACCTCAAAAACCGTCGTATCTACGCAGCGTGAGTCCATTTAATCCTCTGAGCTGTAGTAGATGTGCAGATATGAAGAGCGAAATTGCTGGCATCTTTAAAGTGATTTTAAATCATCCATGGCTGCAGGATGGACTTTTTGCCGGGTCAAAACAAAAACAATCTTCGCTCAGGTCATGACCCCAGTGGTTGCCATGGTAGCTTCTTCTACTCTTTCCTCCTTGGCGGGGTTGTAAACCAGCTACATGCATACTGCCACCTGCTGTTTCAGACCGAGTAAATACACAAGTTGGCCCTGGCACAGTTGGATGGTTCTAGTGTGAAAGTAAGCCAGCGGGGGAGGGGGAGAGGGAGGAGTTGTAGGCCCAGTTGTTCGTGTTCGCGTGGTTCGAAACAACTGGGCCTAATGTGAAAGCGCCCTAAGATTCCATTATGCCAGATTGTGCGACCAGGAAAAGTTCAGCTGTTGTCCAGTTCTGAACAGCATTTATAACAAAGGCAGCATGTTTCTGTTTTTATTTCAGCTATGATAACTTCATTTGATTATTAGCTGCAGTAATGAAAGGATTTAAAAAAATAAATAAACAGGGGGAAAAAAAAGTATAATGCTTGCATGAAGTTTGACATAATGTGCAGAGCAGATGCTTATGACAGAGACTGCTTTTGGAGATAAGAGATTGCTGTATCTGACATATTTACTAACCAGAAGGATTATGTTGTGGTTTTAAATGTGTCTTGTTCATTGTAAAGGGGACATATTGTGCAAAAATCACTTTTTCAGGCTTTTCTAACACAAATATGTGCCTCTGGCCTGTCCACAATCCCCTCAAGTACCAGAAAAATCCATTCCCTCTCCCCCTCTCTTTCTCCACCTTTCAGAAAATGTGAGTTGAAACAAGCAGTTTTCAGATTTTACATCTAGTGACCTCACCAAGGGCCTAAGCAACCGGCCCCTAGGTTTGGTTGGCCCTCCCCCACTTGGAGGAAAGTTCTGCCCTCCTCTACTGATCCTCTCATCTGCCAGCTGAGATGCTGGATAGCTCAGTGGGTTACCCTGCTGACTACAGTCTGGGAGATTGATGGTTTGAAGCCCATTCTAAACTCTGGAAAAAAAAAAGTGTCTGTAATATCATGAGTGCTGCATCCATTTCCTGAGGGGGGTGTGGTCAGGGGCGGAGTCAGACAGCTAATTACTATTTAAAGCCACAGACACAGAAACGGCTCGTTCTGAGCGGGGCTGGCGGATAGCGTGGTCTTGAGTACAGCACTACAATGTAAGTCATAAAGGTAATAAAGATGGAGGAAATATTCCTTTCTTTTAGGCTGAAATGCACCCCTGATTCCAAAAACACTAAACAACATAAACAACACATCAGATGTTGAAAATTAGAATTTTACCATTTCATGAAAAATTATTAGCTCATTTTGAATTTGATGGCAGCAACACATCTCAAAAAAATGTGTATGGGGCAACAAAAAGCTGGAAAAGTAAGTAGATGGAGGAACATTCTGAGTCAAATTAGGTTAATTGTCACCAGGCCAGTCACAAGGCTGGGTGTTAAAGGAGCATTTTAGAGAGGCAGAGTCTTCATGGGCAGAGATCAGTCAGTCTGCGAGAAATTAGTGTTACAAAAACATGGAACTGTTTCAGGAGAATGTTCCTCAGCGTAAATTTATTATCATTATTACAAAAGACTTTGGATATCCCACCATCTACAGTCCAAGATTCAGACAGTCAAGGCTGAAGGTGGATGCTTATGATCTTCGGGCCCTCAGGGGCCACAAAACTGGGGTGATGTGAGCCGTCCTGGTGGACCTAGTCAGCAATCTTCCAGCAGCATTTTGAACCAGTTGTAACTGATAAAGAGAGGATTTATTCAAGCAGATAAAAAGAGATTTGTAATCGTCAGGTCAAGAAGATACAGAGGCATGAATGAGGATGTCCAACTCATGAAAGATTCAGTCTTTCATGAGACATGAGAGTTCAGCTTGGAGAAGATTCTGAAATGAAAGAACGGGTCAGTGACTTGACTGATCAAAAAGCATTCAGTGATGAGATGTTTAATTTTTGTGTAATTTTATTGGCAACAAGGAAACAAAAAGACATGATTCTCACACACAAAAAAGCAAAACCCTTACCTCTCCTCCCGTAGACCCCCCTTCACCTTCTCAGTCACTCAGCAAATTACTGACATATCAGTTT
This sequence comes from Cheilinus undulatus, assembly GCF_018320785.1. NCBI lineage: Eukaryota > Metazoa > Chordata > Actinopteri > Labriformes > Labridae > Cheilinus > Cheilinus undulatus. Next base: position 2,991,681 of record NC_054876.1, read on the forward strand.
GCACATGTTGTTTTACATAGGGTAAATAGTGTCATATTTTTAGAAAAGTGTATAAAAATCATATTTTCTTCATGTTTGTATGTTTTTCTTATTAAATATGAGAATTATATAAAAAATATATTTCCCTTTAATGCAACAGTTCATATCACATTTGCAAAAGTGAGTAAAAAAATCCTCACAAGAACATATTTTAACAAAATTGTTATGCCGAGTTTAATCTAATGTTGTTTTGGTTATAGTAAATAATGAATTATCGCTTGTTTTTTGTTGTAAAATGCATGAGATGAGGATCTTAAAAATTAATTACATGTTTAATTGCAATCACAATATTGGGTAAAAAAAAAAAAAAGATTATTTTTCCAAATCCTTCACCCCTAGTTGGGGTGAAGTAAAGCATGTTCAGAATTTAAAATTACTCTAATTTGTTCTATAATGAATTGGTTATATTTTCTTCTTAACGAGGAAGACAGGGATCCAAACCATTTCTGAACATGGGAGGAGATGTCCTCAGAGGCAAGGATGAGAATCTCAGTTTCATCAGTATTTATCTGGGGCAGTTATCCCTCATCCAATCCAATCTAATAGGTCAGTTAGCCTACTAAGCTTTGCACTGCACTGGTTTCTCCTATAGGGGGCAGTGTAGCCTGATAAAGGAGTAGAGGAGTCATCCTGATTCAGTCAACAACGTGCTTTTACTAATTTTGTTCAGCAGAGCAGATCAAATCCCTCCTAATGCACCTCAGGAAACCTGAAATACAGTGATAACTGATTCGTGGTCATGCTCTTTTTGGGGATTAATTTATACAATCATTACCGTGCAGAGTTTGCATGTTATCCCCGTGCACGCGTGGGTTCTCTCCGGGTACTCCAGCTTCCTCCCACTACAAAAAAAAAAACGTTTGTTAGGTTAAGTGGTGACTCTAAATTTGCCATAGGTGTGAAAATATCACATTTCACCTTAAAAATGTATTTAAGTTTTTCACCAAACTCTAAATTTGTTATATTTACCTTCACTAAGGTATTTTAGGAGCAGGATCTGACATCAAAGTTGTGTTTCCTTATATCCTCAGCTACCCAGCTTTAATTTAAGTGTCAACATGAATGTCTATATTGAATTAAAATACTGAACTCAATAATATTTTAGTCAAACATGCAGCGTATCAGGTTATTTTGATTTACAGTACCAATGTGTCATTGCCTAATTCAGTTGGTTATTATTAATACACTATGATGCACACATGGTTGTTTTCTCAGCAGACTCCAGAGTGTTGGGGACTAGAGGCCTTAATTCTAATCATGTATTTTTTTAATAAAAACAGACAATAATGAAAAGTTCCCAATAATCTGGACGTCTCTGCTCCATACTGATCTAAAACCTGATCATGTGATTCTCTCTCTTCATATCCTGAACGAGCAGTGTCAGTATGATGATAAAAATTGTAGATACCTGGAGCAGATCAGAGGATGAAATCCCTCAGCAGAGCAGCTGACCCCTCTCGTGATCTCCTTGACTTGCCTTGGAGTGCTCTCATATGCTTCATGTGCTCATATGTTTGTAGACGCTCCATCGGTGTCAGAGGGCAGAGACGTCGGAGTGACTCCGGGCCAGAGAGGAGTGCTGGAGTGTGAGGCGGACGCGGTGCCGGAGGCAGACTTCGAGTGGTACAAAGATGACAGAAGGTAATTTGTTTTGTATTTAAATGTTGGTAAATATAAAATATGTGTGTGCTTGTTTTTAGTCTCTATGATGGCTGTTGAACAGCTGCCAGGCATTAATATCTCCATGATTGGGCCCAGCTTATTGTAAAATAAATGTTTTTTGCTCAGGCCAGTGGTGATGTGGCTGATGACTAAAACAAAAGAATGAATCATAACTAAAATCCACCTGATGGCTAAGACCTCTTATCCTCCCGTCCAGGATCTTCAGTGGCTTGGATGGCGTGGAGATCCTGAACTCTGGATCGCTGTCTAAGCTGATGTTTTATAACGTGTCTGATGGAGATTATGGCAACTACACTTGTATCGCTATTAACAGCATCGGGAGCTCGAACACAAGCTTTCTCCTGTTTGGTGAGTACGGGGAGTCTGTTATGAAACATTAAAGTGATAATCCACAACTCTTTTTCTAATCGTATCCTAGTTTAAAGCTTTTACATTCACTGATTTATAAAAATAAAGAAAATCAAAATCCTGAAGTGTTAAAGAATGTTTGTCCTCTAATTTCTAAGTGAGTAGCACCCTAACTGAAACCAGAGCCCATGCTGTGAGTTTGATTTAATTTGATCAGTTTGATTGTGGACTTGCTGGCTTCTGGTCTCTAATGTATTTCTGAAAATCCTGAGACATGTTACGTTGTTTACTTTGCCCAATAGAGACCAAAATGACCAACTTCCTATAAGAGATAAATATTAATAATAATAATTTAAAACTTTTTTTTTTGCACCAACAACAGTATTGTGCAGAATTTTCAGGCATGTTTTGGCCAAAAACCGGGACTGAAGTAGGCGTGTTGTGAATAAATCCACCTGAGGGCCCCACTGGACAGAAGGAGGATTGACACAACCCAAGTCCACTCTGGATGTCGTTGCATATTAGCAAGGGCATGGGAACAAACGACAAAGGCTGCACCTTTAGGGCTGAGTAAGGGGTGGATAGTGACTAAGCATGGCCTAGGGCAGTGATGCTCAATGCGGGGAGTGGGACCCCATTGGGGGTCATGAGACACTGAGATGGGGTCTCCAGATGCTATAAAAAGATAAGAATATTTTTTTTTAAATTACACATTTGCCTCGTTACACCAACTTTGGCAAATTTTAACTTTTCATCACTTTATGCCACCAACTTTGCCAATTCAACACGTTTCCACTTAAAACTATTTTTTTTTTTTTTATTTCAAACCTTTCCAGAACTTTTCTCTTAAGTTTTGTCACTTCTAAACCAATTCTGTCCACTTTTCACCTTTTTCCCCCATTGACCTATTATTGCCAATGTTAACCATTTTTACACCCATTTTTACCCATTTTAACCACATTTCATTTTTTAAGTCCATTTTAATTGATATAGCTAATCCCCTATTACAACTTTTTATGCCTGTTTTTGCCATTTTAACCCATTTTTGCCATTATTTGCTTATTTTGTGCCACTTAAATCGAATTTTTGCCCGTGTAACCCATCTCTGCTGCCTTCAAAATCCCATTGCAACACCTTTTCCACCAATTTTTGCCATTTTTAACCCATTTTAATTCTGTTTTTTTTTTTTTTTTTAAGAAAAGGGATTTATATTTTAAAGAGGGATATTTACTACGGCACAAAAGAATAATTCAAAAAATTTTTTTTTTTTATGATGGTAATTATTCAGGTTAAATACAAAATATGGATATCACAGCTTAACTTTACAGTTGACCATGATGTTCCTGACCTCCATGGTCCTTCACCTTTGGCAGGGCCCTGGAAAGCTAGCCAATTTATCCCCCTTATGTGCAGCCTTGTGTGGACATGACTATTCTTGATTGTGCATGGCTGTTCATCCACCCTCAGGTACTGTGGGGGTCCCTGGTCTCTGACACCTTTATTTTGGGGGTCACGGCCTAAAAAGGTTGAGAACCTCTGGCCTAGGGTACCGTCCAGATGGATGGTAGAGTCCACGAGCCCCTGCTCATGCTGTTAATGTCTAACCTGACACGCCAGGTGGATTTGTTTCACGCATCCATCCGGAAAACCTCTCATACACAGTGTTTGGGAAAGGGCAGAGCCTCTGAAAAACAAAACCTCAGAGGATGATTGGATGAACGTTTTGTCTGTCACATCTTTACGCGCCAATCAGAGCAATAAAAAACATGACGTAGCCGCTACTGACGAGTAAACTCCATAGAGAACTGCATAACGGCAACCATGGCGACTGTAGACATGTCAGTACGCGACTTTTGTCGTTTTTGAAAAGAAAACAACTCACTGCTGTTCTTTGTTCTTCTTTTAACAAGGAAATGTCAAGTTCTGATAAAACTGGCGCTTAAGCAGCATCCATGATTATCTCTTCTGCCATAATTCCATCGACCTTTTGTTGCTGCTTGCTTATGCCATTACTCCGCCGCGCCCGAAAGTACTGTCCCTCGACGCTGATTGGTCCTGTCACTTTCTAACCGGGCCCAAACGGTTCAGATGGGAGCTTTGTGAGATAGATTCGCCAGTGAGAAACACGTAAACGGGCGTATCCGTCTGCTTTGCAAGGTTAGTAAATGTCCCCATGGCCTGAAAACTGCAGGTGGTTTCCAGGCGTATCGGGCCCAGACAAAAGACATACCACTGAGCTTGTCCTTGGCTGCTGACACACACGTGTGTATCGACATGTGTCAAGCTTGACTCTGGCTGCCGTACCTGCCTAAAAGTCATGCACAGAAAAGTACTTAAACAATGCAGGGATCAGAATATATTTGGACGTTTTTATACATTGCTATCATAATGAAAAAGTCATATTTTAATGAAACCATCTGCAAAAAATAATAAATCACTGAATGGACACATCCAGGGTACAGATGGCAATCAGAGCAGACAGTAAGTGATTATAAATGTGTTCCAGATTCAGATAGCTTTATTTATCCTCGACAGAAAGACAAAATCAAAAGTCTAACATTCACAGCAGCATTCAACAAGGTTCATGTTAGTAAGAGCAGGTCATGAAAAACTGATTAATGTATGAAGATGTTATTTGGTTTAAAGTGAACTTAATGAAGGAGTTTGTGGATTATCACTCTATCAATGCTGGGTTATTGTATGAAAATTAGAGATGTTTTTCCTGTTAAATGATTTTCTTTTCTCCAGCTTGAGTCTTGAATACCGGCTGACATAAACACAGTAAACTAAGATAGAGCTGCCTGCTTCTTGTCCTTTTCTCAAGTGTTGTCAATGATGTGCTGCTGTTCTCTTTCCGATGTGTTATTCTGCTTCGTTTGTCCCTCTTGTTTAGTGGTAATTGAACCCACTAGCTCAACGCTATTGCAAGGTTAGTATTCAGCGCCGGCATGCCATTTAAATGTCTTGGATGTAAAGTGTTCCTGCATGCTGACACACGACAAACATCGGCTTGTTTTCAGAGAAAGTGAGGCTGCAGTGACGCAGAAGTTATCCACAGTGTTAAACATGATGAGATGGGTTATTGAACCTGTCTATATTTTATTATAATAGTTAAATCACTGGTTTTTCTCCTCATAAATGGATTTCTTAAAGCTATTTTAATGTGGATCTGTGTGATATGGTCATTGCAGCCTGCTTTGCTAACCATGTTTCATTTCTCTCCTCTGTAAACCTTTCTGCTTCTCTGTGACGTGGCTTCATTTTCCTTTATGCATGCTTCTTTTTCTGCTGTAAGTATTTTTCATCTTTAATTCTCATTATGTGTGATTGTTTGTGTCCTAACTGTGCTTCCTTTAAGAAAAAATATGCATAATGAAACAGAAAAACTGCAGAATCTCTCAGTGTATGTACTTCAGCAGAATGAAAAAGAGTTGTTATGAAAGCAGAGAGAAATCATCTCGTCATTTAAGGCGTCTTTGTGACTGCTGGTTGCAGCATCTTGTAAGCAAACCTCCAGTAATATAATTGTGTTAATGGCTTTCCTGCAGACTCGGAGTGAGCGTCATTATTGTAATTAACCATATGCAGGATTAGGGATAATCCACTGTGGCAGAGTAATTGGATAGATGCCCCAAAGGAAACAGTGGTGAACTGATGGAAATCCTGGGGAAATGAGTCGTCATTGTGTAACAGGCTTCAAAGTAAAAACTCAAATTGTGTCCTCGATCCTCAGACTGTGTTCGTTCAGACGGAGCTTGGCTCATTCCTGAAAAGAGTGTGATGAAAACACTGTATGTGCTTCATTTTTGTTAGACTGTATTGGAAACACTCATGCTGATTGTGTGGCTGTACAATCATCTAAACCGCAGGTGTCAAACTCAAGGCCCGAGGGCCAATTCCGGCCAGTGGAACAGTTAAATCCGGCCCGCAAGATGATCTCATATTTCTGTTCTAACTGGCCCATCAGTCTGAGGTCTGCAGATTTCCTCAAGTATAAAAATGTGAACTAATCCTTGATGATTTAAGAAATCCTTGTTACTTCACAAAATCTGAAAAAGTAAGGAGTAAAAATATTTAGATAAGAAGTCAGGAATGTGGGAGAAGAAATTAATTTGTTTAAATTTTAGATTTTAATTTAGCATCTCACAATAAGGACTCAAACTTAAGATTTTGACTTTTAATTTCATACTTTGAGCATTTACACTCATAATTTTGACTTCTCATATAATATTTTGAGCTTTAAGATTCATAATTCTCATTTTTAAGTGCTATTTTGACCTTTTTAACCAATTATTTTGTATTTTATCTCATATTTTCAACTCCAAACTTTGACTTCATCATCCCATAGTTTGACCTTTTAGACTCACAATTTAAAATTTTGAATCATATGTTGACTTTTTATTTCATGATTACACATTTTATTTCATGTTTTGACCTTTTTCAACTAATACATTTGCTTTTCTCAGATTGTGAGCCTTTAAACTTATCTTATTAACTTTTTAAATGTCAAAATTGTTTATCATCAGTGCTAAGTTTTCTTTTTTCATATTTTATTACCAGTGAAACAAGGCTGACAGTTTGTGGTTAAAAAGGTGACCCTGTTAGGCCCTCAGGTTAGTCCTGAATCCAGAATCCGGCCCCTGCTGTGATTGAGTTTGACACCCCTGATCTACACAGACTAGAGCAGGACTTTTCAAGACAACCCCAATTAAAAACGATGCGTTAGTTGTAAATAAAAACAGAAAGCAATGGTTTTCAAATATTATGACCCTATATTCTACTCACAGTACAACATAAACAACAAATCACATGATGAACCTGAACAATGAGATCAGTATAATGTGCACAATTTGTTTCAATCAGTGCTGTCAGAGTTGATATATTCTATGTATTAATTGCAATTTATTAAGGTATAATTAAGGGTCCAGTACCGTTTGGCCATGCTAAATGTTAACACTACAAACCACAAATCATTTGTTCTTCGCTGCCGGAAAACACTGCATGCACAAGCTACCGTTTTTAGAGCAGTAAAGAAGAACCAAAGGACCCAGCAGCAAAGAACAGTTTCTGCGTGACAGTTTTTCTCTGAATGTGATCGTTAAAACGCCTTCCAGACCGGCGCTGTCGTACACGACCAGAAGTGACACAGTTTATCAAAAGTTAAATCACTTTTAAACCATAAATCTTTGCCTCTTACTTGTTTTTCCTCTTGAGGCTAGCCGTCATTCCTTCCCATTGACGCTATTGATGCCTTTGAATCCCTTGCTGCAGCATTTTCAGCGAGCCTGGAACTCTTGTGACTTTTGGGGACTTTAATGATTAAATCCACACATTTAAACCCAATACTGAACATCTTTGTATCCATTGTAAAGATCCAGAGAAATAGGAGGGACCTGAGCTACATTTACAGTGTTTTGGTAAGGGGTCTGGATACTTTTGTCAATATGATATTTCTTTTTTTTTAAATATATTTTCAAAAGTCATGACGGGGTACTGAGTGTTTAACTGATGAGAATAAAAAATTGTTGCATCAGGCTGTAATATTACAGAAGTGAATGAAGTAAAGGGGCTTCGAATCCTCTCTGAATGACGTGTTTATCAGTAGAGAGAATGTGAAGTTTCATCATGTTGCGCTGCATGTTCGGCCTCAGGCACCATCTTCAGAGGATCTTGCATAATCTTACTTTTGTCTGAAAACAACATAATCAACAAGGAGAGGCAGCACTGCTGCATTAAGGAGTGCAGAAGCTGACCACATGATCAAGCTGGTTGTAAGCGATGAATAAATCTGTTAATTTTCTCATTTATTGGAGGGAAAAATGAAGAAAGAGACACTGCTTTACTTGGCTGCAGACGAATTTTGCCTAACATTTCCTTAAACACAGAAAGTCAGAGTGGAAATACATGAATATTGCTGAAAGATGCTTTTATTAACTGTTGTTAAATATTCTTCAGTAAAAATTTGACTTTATTATTTTAATGGTCCTCAAGACAGCATAAAAAACAAATACTGGGAGTGAATTACTTTTTAATGGTTCAATAATAAAGATAAAAGAATTATAAAAATTAATAAATATGTTTTAAAAGTATTTTTCTAATATTATTACTATTATTATTTGTTTCAAGAAATCTCCATTCAAAGTTTAAGACATTAGGATCAGTGGTGACTTTTGGGGGTTTTATTTCCTGAAGTGGAAACTAAGACTAAGACAGCACTTTAAAAATAATTTGTAAATCAATTTATTTTATTTTTATTTTTTTGGTTTTATTTGATTTTATGATTTATTTATTTATTATTATTATTATTTTATAAAGCTCTAGACAGTACTGGACCATGTATTAAACATACCCGTCTACTGCAAGGAAATTATTTTTAAAGTTTTACTAAGACAGAAAACAGTTTTATGGAAATGCATCAATAGCTTAAGAAAATAATCCTTCTCTGAAAAAACCTCCATTAAAAATGTAAGATTTTGTAATTAATGTTTCATATGTTTTTTTGTCTGTAATGGGAGATAAGGCTTTAGAAAATGAAGATTAGTTTTGAAAATTAAGGTTGTTTTCATGGATCTGTAGAAATGATAAACCAAATATTATTCTTAACCTTAAACTGCCAGTTGATTTTGTTTCGTTTAATTATCTATGAGAATATTTTGGGGTGCAGGGACTTGGAATCGATCCCATGACCACCGGACTGTTGCCTCTGTATATGAGTGCCTGCTCCACCCAGCCTGGATGATTTTTAAAGCTTTGTATTTAGTCTGGTCTGAGCCACTCAAAGTGTTACCTCAGCTTTGAGAGTACATCTGCTGCAGCCCTCAGGCTCTCTGCAATTTGCAGATCGTGAACAATTTCAAGGCTAAACTTCTGATTAACCTTCACAGACTTTTAGCGTTTAAAGTCTCTCAGAATGTGAGCAATAGGTCTGAACACAAGCCACGGATGTTTGTATGTGTGACTAGTGGTGGTTCATCCAGGCCATAATCCAGTCCTGAGCAGCTCTGGGTCTGTCAAACTATCTTTTTCCACTTACCTGTGGTCAGATTGCAGTGGCAGCAGGCTCCTTCTCTCCAGTAACATTTTCTGACTCCTTGGGGATCCCAAGATGATTCTAGGTCAGAGGAGATATATAAGGCCTCCAGTGAGATGTAGCTCTCCCCTGAGGTCTCCTCCAAGGGAGAGGACCAGGAGGCATCCTGATCAGATGACTAAACCACCTCAGCAAACTCCCTTCAATGACAAGGGGCAGCAGCTCTACCACAAGGTGCCACGCTTCATATTTAGACTCCTCCGCCTTTCTCTACGGCTGAGCCCAGACACCCTCTCAAAGGAACTTCGGTTTTTTGACTGTTTGAATCATCAATCTCAGTCTTTTAGACACTAAAAGAATCCCATGACTAAAGGTTAGGGTTGACATGAAGACCAACCAGTAAAATAAAAATTTCTCCTCCCAGCTCTGCCTCCTCTTCACCGCTACAGTCCAATACAACACCTGCAATAAAGCTGATTCTGCACCCATACACCTGTATCTTACAGGGACCTGTATTTTTGCCCTTCATAAATAAGCAATTTAAACCTTTTGTTTCTTTCAGTTCAGATAAAATGCGCCAGGTTGCAAACAAACTGAATATGTTCCTTCCAAGATGGCTCCTGTGACCCAGCATGCATTGCTGCATGATGTAATCTTCACCTTCTCTAGTTTTTACTGTTAGATTTAGTTACATTAAATTCTTACTGCAGACTTCCATCTATGAATAGTCAAAGAAAGCCTTCATGTTAGAGCATGATTAAAAAAAAAAAAAAAGATCTTATAGAAGCTTTTTAATCATCATGGATGTTTGAGAACTGGAAGTGACAAAAAATAAACGAGACGGAAAAAAGATGAGTGTTAAAAGCAAAATAAGGAGAAAAAGAAACAAGACCTATGAATAAAATCAGGTCAGTTTGATTATTATAATGTTTTTTTCAGTGACAGCAGTTCCATATTCACTTTTATTAGTGTTGTTTGTTACTGACATCCTTGAGGTGTCGTTCCTGAAAATGATAAATAATTTATTTTTAATCAGAATACAGAGACATGCGTCATCACCTCTGCTTCTTCCTTTATTTATTTTTCTTCCTTTCAGGACTCATGATAAAGCTCTCATCAAACTCATGAACATGAGTGACTGGGGGAAATATTGCACATTATTGCAGCAGACTGTCGGTTTCAATAACAACACTCAGGAAGGTTTACTAACTGAAATACTTAAATATTTATGGTTTTTACAAAAAGTTTCCCTTTGGACTTTTTCACTCCAGTTTCCTGCTTCTTTTCAGACGTTTTTATATAAAAAAGTTTGAATTTATAAAATAATCAGAGAGAAAAGAGAGATAGAAAGATCCTATTGGCTGCTCATGTTAGTTTTGTAAGAGTTAATGCAACTATCATCTTCTCTCAAAGTCAGAAATAGTGATTTTATGAGCTGATGACCCCAGATGTTTTTTTTTTTTTTTTAATGTGGACGTAACTGAGCATTGACAAACCGTGACTGTGTTATCATCACCTAATCAACAAATAATGTTTTGTTGTTGTTGTTGTTGTTGTTGTTGTTGTTTTTTGTTTTTGTTTTTTTAACTAATCACCTGGATATATTTAAGTCAGGGGTGTCAAACTCAAGGCCTGGGGGCCAAATCCAGCCAGTGGTACAGTTGTATCCGGCCCGCAAGATCATCTTTTTATTATAACTGGCTCACCAGTATGAGGTCTGCAGATTTCCTCCAGTATAAAGGTGAAAACTTTACCTTAATGGTTTAAAATATCCATGTTAAATAATAGAAATCTGAAAAGTAAAGAAGAAAAATAACTAGATAAAAAGTAAGGAAGGTGGGAAAAGAAATTCATGTAATCATTTCATATTTTCAATTCTGACAAATTGACCATTTTGACTTTTTTCATGTTTTGACCTCTTATATCATATTTTCACCTTCAAGATTCACAATTTAAAATTCTAAGTCATATTTTTACCTTTTGAAGTGTAATTTTGACTTTCTGTCTAAAATATTTGCCTTTATAAAACAGTATTTTGCATTTAAATTTAGTGTTTTGACACTGTGAACTAATAAGTTTGACTTTTTAATCTCATACTTTAGGCTTTTAAACAAAGCATTTTGACTTTTTTTTCCCCAGAATTATTTATTATCAGCGATTTTCTTTTTTTTTTAAATATATTTTACTAATGGTGAAAATGAGGTTGACAGTTTATGGTTAAATGTTGACTTTGTAAGGCTCTTAGGTAAGGCCTAAATTCAGAATCTGTGATTGACTTTGACACTCCTGGCCTAAACAGTCCGGCCCTCAGGACTTCTCATTGGAGCAAATCTTGCAATATGAGTGTGACACCCCTGGTTTAAGTAATGTACCTTTAAAATAAAAGGGGCTCTAGGGTGGAGCCTTGAGGTACCCCGCCTGTGTTTCCATGTTTTTTAGTTAAACTAACTTACTCTGATTGTTGCTGTTGTGTTGTTGGACTGTTGCTGTGGCAGAATTCCTCATGTCAGCATTTTCCTAGAAAATGGCACTAAAGTGCAAATCTTTATTGATAAGTCTATGAGGGGGACAGTTCTGCTCTTTAGATATGTATAGGTGGAGTTTGCACAGCAAGAGTCTGACAGTGCATGATGGGATATCGCCTGTGTGCTGTTAGGACACCGTGTGGCTCGGCTGCCTCCCTCAGCTGGTGTGTTTTTTATAGAAGCCTCAAAGAAACTGAGCTCTCCCATTAAACCCCTAAAGAAACAAAATAACAAAACAATAGTAAATCTTCATCTCCTAACCATGGAAAGCAGATGGATACGCCTGTTTTCTTGTTTCTCACTGTCGAATCCATCTTCCAAAGCTCCCTTGGGCCCAGTTAGAAAGTGACAGGACCAATCAGTGATGAGGGGCAGTACTTTGGGGTGCGGCGGAGTCGTGACGTAAGCAAGCAGCAACAAGAGGCCGGTGAAATGATGGCAGAAGAGATTAGCAAGGACATTGCTTAAGCGTAACCTGACACACTGGAAAACCTTCAATTTACAGCGTTTGGGAAAGGGCAGAGCCTTTGAAACTAAACTCGGAGAGTAATTGGATAAACGGTTTGTCTGTCACATCTTTACGGCCAAAACAGAGCAACGCACGTAAGGTCCTCGCCGCTACTAAGGTGTGCTAGCGCAGCTGCCGAGGAATAATCTCAGTATAGAACTACATAACGCGAACCATGTCCACTATAAATAAAACAACTCACTGCTGTTCTCAGTTTAACAAAGAAATGTCTAGTTAAGTTGATAAGTTGATAAAACTGGCACTTTAGCAGCATCCATGCGAATGTTTTTTCTAAACAGTAAACTACAGTTTCTATTATATCAGATGTCGCGTTTATCAATCAATGACACATTTTTTTGAAGGATGACGGAGAATTTTGAAGACTGTCTGTCATTTTGACCGACTGGAATGATGAGGAGGAGCCTGCGTGTCAGCACACGCACACAGACAGATGCATAGACCTTTTCCATTTTGCTCACATGGACTATCAATGCCATGCAGAGTTCTAAGCGATGAGTATGAACAACAAAAAAGTCCAGCACAACCTCTGTGCTACATAAAACACTGCTTCTGTACTGGTCTAGCATCAGAATCCACCTCCATCTGCTTAATGTCAAATCACAAACCCAGATATCTTCCATGTTTTAATCATCACCAAACATTTTTAGCATAAGAAGAAAGAAAATAAATGAATAAACAAAGAGATAGAGACACATCCTTGAAAATAAAGGTAGATCAGAGACTTTTTGCCACTAAAATGGCTTTATGAGCCACTTCTTGGTCCTGACCCACCAGCCGAGAATCAAGGGCCTTAAATGGGGGAGAAAAGCTGTTAAAAAGTTGGTAATACCTTCCATCTTTGTACCATGAGCTACATGAAAAGAATTTGTGAAGCGGGACAGCTTAGTCACTTTCGACCAGCTTTTCTCCCTCATTATGAAGAATTCGTCCATGAAATAAAAATGTTGGTTAGCTGAGAAATAAATGTCGGTTACAGGCTGATGTTCCTAATGAAAAGACCCCTTAAATTTGCAGGAGCAAGTACGCATCTGAGATGGGTGGCTTGGACAGATTTAGTCTGTCCATAGTGTGCCTGTGGGTTTCTTTGTTGTCTTCTGCTGTGAGACTATTTTAGTAACAACCCCAGCCCATCTGTCTCTACTTTAAGTGATAAAGACTCACAATGAGGAAATAAAAAAGGCACTATTTTCAGTCAGTTCCCTTGTAATGAAGCCCCAGAAGAGCCCCAGTCTCATAGGGTGTCCAGCCATGAGACTGATCCAGGTGTTAACTTTTCCTTCTTCTTCTTCCTCCCTCCATCAGGACCGAGAGCAGTCCAGGACGGCAGCGGCGGAGCGTCAGGGATCCACTCACACAGCTGGCTCCTCTTCATAGTGTTTCTGCCGTTCCTGCTTCGATTTTGAAGACGAGTGGATTTGATCAAGACGTCTGTGTGTCTGTGTGTGTCTGTGAGTGGGTGTATGAGCGAGTGGATGGTTTTTCTTTTCAACCTGAACCATAAACTGATGCACGGACAGTGCATTGAGTCCCCTGATTATGTTGACCCACTAAAGAAGTCAATAACAAACATGTTTATTTTGGGTTTTTAGATCCCTAAGGTGTAACGAATTCTTCACATTTAACTGGATTGTGTTTGATATTTCCCTCTAAATGACATTATTCTGAATTCTCTCTTTATTTGGAAAAAAAAAAAATCATGTTCTAAATGTGGTATCTTTTATCCGGTTGAGTTGTGTTTAAGTTTCGACCACATTGCATATTCATGTTGACTCCAGTTAAAGGCAATTTACAGCAAGTATGCGAGGTGAATGTTAAATACCTCAAAGTCAAACAGAGACGTTTAGCAGAGAGAATCTAGGTTACCCAGAGGCTGAAAGTCTGATATTATCATATTTTAATGTAAAATAATTATCATTCAGTCTGGTTGTTTGAAGCAGAATTGTTTTTGACCTTTAAGTATTTTCTTTCTCAGCGATAGAGTGATATAATTACAGTTGTGTTCAGCTAATTTCTGATTTTATTTTTCAATCATGTTTAGTTTTAAATAATTTTCAGAAGGCAAAGTTGTAATTATTTAGGGTGATATCCTAGTGTCATGTCTTTGTTGTTTATTTTTCTTGACCACACAAGTTGTACACTAAATTGTGTCATGAATAATTATGTTTTAATTAAACGGTTTAACACGAAGGAGGATTTTTACTCCACTTTTGTGGAGATGACATTTGATTTAAGTTATGCAGATTGTTTTAATGCTGATGATATGTGTTTCAAAACCATGCCATTCCTAATAGCGTGTCCTAACAGCGTGCAGTGACAGTGAGCCTCAGCAGCAAAATCAGCTCAATCAGTGTTTCCTGTTGAAGGGTCATAACAGCCTGCAGGCAAAGTGGCGTAAAGCATTCGTGATGGACTGGCATAAAAAACTGCCCCTTTTTTATGGAAACCAACATACACTTTAATAACAAGCTTGACCTGAAACCGTACACACTGAGAGGATTAAGAAAATAACAGCATACAATAACATAATCACTACAGCGGCACATGACAAATTACCTATAAAAGAAAATAAAAGCTGTATTTTTTATTCCACTGAAAACCTATAAAAAACTATCCATATGCAACTGCAAACCAAATCACAATAATACCTTTAAAATGTAAAAGAGAGAAGCCTGAAATCAGCTGACTGGTGTGGCCCTCTCTCACCCTCACTCACTCTCTGACAGCTGTCCGTCTCAGTCTTCAGCACCATGGACAGCGCCGCATTCACACTCACTTTGAACATGATTTTGAAAGTAAAAGCTTGAAACAACGATGCATCCACCTTCAAACATAAAAAAGGACCACTCATTTTTTATCCTGATGTTTCAACTATCATCATTAAACTCATCAATCCTATAAATAACAGAGCAGACAAGAGACAGGGTTAACCCTTAGAGCTCAGAGCTATTTTTTCACCATCACTTCTCATCTAGACTTTTTTGACTTAAAAAGCTTGTAAAACATCAACCCTGTGGTGCACAGTCAAGCTCTATGCCTCTTTTTTTTCCAGGACAACCTGGGCTGTAAGATTATATCCACTGTAGTATTGTCACTCGAATTTTGAAAAAGTTATCAGGCTCCAAAGACAAAATAAAAAAAAACAAAAAAAAAAAACAAATTGGAATTTGAAACTCAAAGACTTGTATGGATAACTCAAAGTAAACAATAGTGACAAAGAATTCTCTTTGCACAGACTTGTTCTCCATCTCTTGGAGACAAAACAGTGAAAAAATAAATATTCTGTGACTAAAGGTTGTCAAAATATCTGCATATATACAAAAAAAAAGTTAATGCACTTTGTTGCAATTAGATTCATTCGTGCCATTCCTTCAAGCAGTAGAGATGCAACGTCTTGCTATTGGAGGACAGCCCCTCCCACAATGCATTGCATGTAAACATTGCCCTCAACAAATATTGCGCCACTCATTGAAGCAAGCCAAATTACACGATCCAAAATTGATTAAAAATGGAAGAAAAGATGCTTCTTATCGGATCCAGCGCTGGGGATTTAATCTTTAAAAGAACCTGAAAAGTCATCGAAGTTTCAGGCTTCGCTAGAAAATGTTCTGTAAGAGCGACGGATGCATGAAACCAGAGCTTTTACAGGAAAAAAGTAAGGGTCTACGACTTGCGGTCCAAAAGTTACCAAGCAATTTACAAAGGGTACAAAGGCACAACGGTAACTGGAAACATTTTGCAAACAACTTAGCTCTCGATGCCTGCACAAAATTTACATGAGCTGACCTCTTGCTCCTAAGACAGCAGCATGCCAATTTGTACTGCATCGTAGATTTACGATTTGATGCACATTTAAGCTTTAAAAATAAAAAAAAATTACATATTACAATTTAAAGAAAGGGCTGGACGTTTTACAAATCAAGAAGGTAGAAACGCCTGAAAATAGGCTAGTAACAAATAAGAATGTTAAATTATTTGATTATTTTGATTTAAAATTGTTTTCTATTTTTCCCCGTTTCTCTTGGCAAAATTTCAGCGACCAACTGTAGAGCAGGACCCAGACCCGGCGCTAACCAAACGTTAGGCTATGTCTGCTTCAAATAAGCAGTCTGCACACCCTGCATCATTCAGAGCAGTGGTTTTCAAAGTGTGAGGCGGGCCTCCCCTAGGGGGCGCCACAGGACTCCAGGGGAGGCCCGGAACCATAAACAGCAAAAAAGGTGATTTGCTTTGCTAACTTCCGCTGTGCATGGGGAAAATTAGACAAAATTATAGTTAATGTAGATCTGACTATTAAAGTTAGGATTTTCCTGCATTGGTCCTGATGATGCTCAACGGCCAAAGTGTTTCATTAGCAAAGATGTACACGCTAATGACAGCATAAGGCTGCTTAAGCATAGTGAGACAAAAGCATTAATTCTAGTGACCAAACCAGGGAACTTTTTGACAAGAAGTAAAAGGAATTTTGGCCACTGAAGGTAACTGAGAATTTTAGCGCCATAAACACTAAGACAGCCTGTGTGAGTGCAGGTTTTTTGCACCAAAAATGAGCAAAATGATTACCAGGCAAGGCTGAAAATAGAGGATGATCTGTTGTTATGTAATCCTGCATCAACAGCATAGATGTAAACTCGTAGTTCCCACTAAATAAGAAGGTAGAGCATAAAAATCAGGTCGTATTGGCAATAAGCTAATCACTGAAGCCAAATAACTGATTGCCTTTGAGAGATGGATGTTTAAAAATATATTCTGAACAAAATATAACAATGTTACAATAAAAATTCTTAAAGATAAGACATAAATGTTTGAAAATGAAATTGTTAAAATTGTATTTTTTTTTATGGTGTTGGGGGTCCACGGAAAAAAATGATTTTCTCTTGGGGGCTCACTTTCCTACACAAAACCCCTCATTTTTCTGACTTTTGGGACTAAATATGATTGGTTTATGTGGGCAGAACAACCCATGAGTTTGTCTGCTAATACAAACATCCTGAATAGGGTCCTGGTGGGGTCAAAGGGTTTAAGCAAAGTAAGGCTAATCTCAAACATTTTTGGCTTTTTCAGAATTATTGTCTTATAAAAAGGTTTTTGAGAAAATTCCTATTAATGGTAATAATAGCTTTTAAAGGGTTTTTATTTAAGTAGCCTATAAAATAAATGTGGTGGCTGCTTTATTCAGCTTGCAAACGTGCAGTGAGCCAAATTATGGCAATGACAAATGCCTTATGGCAGCTACGGTAACTCTACAGGGACAATTAACTTATTAAAACTTAATTAAATATATATTAGCATTATTCCCCTGTTGTTTCAAATCAGCAGAATGATTCTTCTTGGCCCAACCTCACCATGGCTGGGTGGCCCTTTCTGGCATTTTTCCAGAATCCAGACAGCCAGTCTGTTTTCACCTTATTGCCATGTTTCTGTTTCGTTTTTGCCACTTGTATTGACATTGGATGAGGGATGAGGGAGATTCAAAGCATTGGGAGGGTCTTGCAGAAAGATTTTATTAATTTTCTTTGACTTTTCTCACTCACGGAGCTCATTACCTTGATTTAAAGGTGCATATACTTGTGCATTCATAATCGCCATTATGTTCACTGGGAATGTTGCAGTCCACTTCGACCTGAGTCAACACAGAAGCAAAACTATGCCACTCATCAATGTCAAAGACTTGCCAGTATCAACGCACTGCTCTTCTGTTTCTCCAATTTCAAAATAAAAACACTAGATGTCATATTTGCCATGAGCAGAACTGAAATTTACAGAGCAGAGAATGTGGTGTGAAATGATACCTGATGCAGGCATGCTGTTAGGACACGCACTAAAGGGCACGATTTTTGGAGAAAATGTTGCTGTAAATGTTTTAAACCAGCACCGGAGGGTTATAGGTTGCTCAGTTAACATCAGGTTATTACAGTAATAAATAAACACTTTTTGCATGTTTTAAGAAGCCAATAACCCAAAGACTTAGCAATTTATACATCACTCTTAAGAGCATTTCTGTTTTCTAATCTCAGCACCAACAACACACTAAATATGTATTTAAAAAGAACTTTCTTTTCACAAATGTGTTTAAAATAAGTTTAATCAGGATAACATGCAAAACACCTGAAATCACAACGAAAACCTAAAGTTTGTGGTGATGATGAAACACTCGTCAGAAAACATTTCCATTAGAAAGAAAATAAATAAAAACGTTCTTTAAAGTATGCAAGCCAACTGCAATAAACCAATGCAATCAAAAGTGTGAGCAAACAGGCTGTTCTTATCACTTTTGATTAATATCTACATTATCAGATCAATCAGAGACATTTGTGGATAAAGATCAGACACAGGGAAAGACATGATCTTTGTTGTATGGTTCAGATCTTTATGCAACAACTACCATACAATCTGGTGTATAAGACTCATTTTAAGAACACATTTTTTCATTAAAAGTTGGATGTGTCCAATTTTCTGGTGCGACCAATAAACTGGTATAAAATGCTGGGAGCCATGCCTTCATGACCGAGAGTGCAGCCGCCAACATCACTCATTTATTCATGTACACTGTGCTTCAGACAGTAGCTTCACCAACAGAACATACTGGGATGCATAACAATGCAAGCGGGGGCTGGCACCACTTTTTAACATCTTTTCTCCATCATTTAACATGCATTTTAAGAAAATGTTGGTATGCTGTGAAGTAAATAAAGCTTGTGCAGTGTTGGTTGGTTTGACTGAAAAGACTCCTCAATTAAAGACAAGAAACGACAGAGGAGGTGGACAGAGAGAATCCCAGGCTTTGGGTCTGTACTTCACAACTATTCATAGCTTTAATGTAATATAAACAAAAAGTAAGAAACTGTGTTTGGTAGATTATTTCTTTGTTGTAACAATGCTTCTTGGTAATAAATTTTATACTGTTGGAAAGCCTGTTTATTACCCTTTTAAATGGTGCTACATTTGTAAGGATCATGCTTTCGTGGGATGAGCAGCAGAGCTGAGTATGTGGGTTGCGCCCATGAAAAATGTGCCAAATCTTCTCTGCCAATGACAAACAGCTGATTCTGCCATTGACTCTTGTTTGGTGTTTGGTGGATTGGATGTTTGAAGTTTGAAGAAACAAGACATATTGACAATTAGACCCAACAATTTATTCATTTAACAAACAGGAGCCTCAGCAGCGTGTGGAAGAACCATACACAGCCACAACAGCCTGGCTCCTCCTCCTCATGCTGGTCACCAGCCTGGTCACACACTGCTGTGGGATGGCATCCCATTCTTCAACCAGCATTTGTCGCAAGTCAGCCATTGTGGTTGTGTTGGTCACTTTGGCACCAACAGCACGTCCAAGCTGATCCCACAAGTGTTCAGTGGGGCTGGGGTCAGTCCATCCTCTCCACTCCCAAATTCTGGAGGTAGTCTCTGATAAACCCGGCTCTGTGGGGGCGAGTGTTGTCATCTTAGAGGATCGAATTCTTGCTGACAGGGTGAGAAAACAGTATTTTGGGGTGTTGTCTTCTTGGGACACCCACTTCGCGGCCTGTCTCTGACATTCCCCGTTATATGGAACTTGGCTCTGCTGGCTCAGCTCTGCTGCTCATCCCACAAACACATGTTCCTCACAAATGTGGCACCTGTTAAAAGGGGTAATAAACAGGCTTTCCAATGGAATAAGATTAATTGCCAAGAAGCATTGTTATGACAAAGAAATAATCTACCAAACACAAATGTTGTTACTCTTTGTGCTGAGGTTAGTTCTTGTTTGGCTGGATCAGTGAGCTACAACCTTGTTTTCTTTCTTTAAAACTTGTTTTATAAAAAAGGCTCAAAAAAGAAGTGAAATATTTCTGTCATATATTATCAGTTATCATGTTTCCAACATTAAACATTAACGGCTTTTAAAAACCTTATCGTAATGAAAAATGGATCTATTAAGTGCATGATTGTGGTTTTTGGCTATTATGGGCAGATCTGCAGTATTGTGCAGAACTTTTAGGACAGTTTGGGCCAAAAATTGCGGCTGAAGAAAGGCATGTCATGGTGAGTAAGCCCACCTTAAGTCACTGTCAGGTAGAAGGAGGATTGACACAGCCCAGGCTGTGCTCTGGATGTCCTTTCATAGTACCACACTAAACAAAGAAAAAATAAAGTCTGCAAAGAAGAAGCAGCTCCAGAGCTTATTGAATCTAGATTATTACCACTTAGGTGACATTTAAGGCCCTAGCCCTTCATCAGACATGAGCAAAACACAGGGGATGTACCTTCATATATGCATGGCCTGAATCACCTGACAAGTCATCTGACACAATTCTGCCAATGTAAGAATATACAATCATTATAAATCATTTTATATTTAAAAAAAGTCCCAGTCTTTACATAAATATACCAATAAAACCCTTTCATATGACCACAGGCACTGGAATAAATCTTTTAAAAAATAACAAAGGCCACACCTTAAGTGAAAAATAAGAGGTGAATGTGACAAGGAAGCATGCAGGTAGTAGGGTTTGCCACGAGCCCTTGGTTTTACTGTGGTTGTCTGAAAGACCCCCCTGAAAAATGACCAGTGGTCTCCAGGTGTATCACCAGGGGTGAAAAGAAAAAGCCAGGACAAAGGAGATGCTGTTGACCCAGACATCAGCTGCCAAATAAGAAACGTGTGTCGAGCTGCAAATGCTTAGCGCCCTACATGCCATAAACTTTCATACAGTACTGTGGTTCTTGTTGGAGTTCTTGTCACATGCTTGCACTTAACAAAAGACAGATCCACTATATTAGGGGTGTCAAACTCAAGGCCCGGGGGCTAAATCCAGCCCATGGCACAGTAATACCTGGCCCGCCAGATCACAGTTTTTATTATAACTGGCCCACTAGTATGAGGTCTGCACATTTCCTCCAGTATAACAATGTAAACTTAAAAAAGATATTTTCAATCATCAAGGTTAAGTTACAAGTATAAGAAAGAGTAAAGAGTTAAAATAATCTGATAAAAAGTCAGGAATGTGGGAATAGAAATTTGTGTTTTCATTTCTTATTTTTTAATTTGCATCTCACAATTATGACTGCTAGATACTTCGTCTGTTCTTTTGTTGGACTCAAACTTTATTCCAATCACCACATAAAAGGTAAAAATAGTCGGCCGAGCTCTTCTCTTGTTCACACAGGATCAAGAAGAGAGAGCAACATCTGGGTGTGTACCACATTTATCTTCAGTCGGAGGAACCCATTCAGCACATTCTTTCCCTGTCACTCTCCTTCTTGGGAGCAGTGGAGAGAGAGACACTCTCATAGAGCTATTTAAAATAGTATACATATGACTATATGTGACAAAATACTACATGTATGTCAATGTGAGCATGTGTGACCTTCTGTGTCATGCCCTCTCCTGTTTATCAAACGTACTGACCGTTTACCAAACTATCTGGATCCCTGTGACCACTGTTTCTAGGCAAAGACACTGCCTTATCAATGCACTGTGTGTTAAACTTAGCAATATTTTACATGACTTAAGGTTTTGGACATTTTATATCATACTTTAGAACCATTTAGATTCACAATTTTAATTTTTAAGTCATATTTTGAGGTTTTAAAGTCACAAATTTGAATTTTATCTTACATTTGGACTTTTTCAGCTCCTAACTTTGAATTTAAATCCCAAATAATAATCCTTTTTGATTTTAAATCTTGAATTTTTATCTCATCTTGGGACCTTTATAACTCAGCAGCTTTTTTTAATTTATCTCATGGTTTAGAAATGTATCCTGTCTTTTAAATATTATCACATATTTTCAACTTCTTAACTCTTGATTTAGAATGTCTCATATCGTGACCCTTTCAACTTCTAAACATAACTTTTAATCCCAAATATTGACCTTTTTGAGTCAAAATATTAAACTTTTAATGTCACCTTTTGACCTTTTAAAGTCATGATTTTGAAATTTTTTTAGAACCTTAACTGTTAAAAATGATGATTTAAACGTTTGACTTTTTTTTTTTTTTTATTGCAAAATCATTTATCGTCAATGTCACATTTTTTTATCCTATAATTCCTCGCCGGTGGAGATGAGGTTGACTGTTTATGGGAAATTTTGACCCTGTCAGGCCCTCGTGTTAGACCCAAATTCACAATTCGGCCCCTGCTGTGGCTGAGTCTGACATCCCTGCACTATATGATCACGGCTTTGGGCGTTACAGGCAAATCTAAGTTTGACCACCTCTGAGCAGAAAGAGCCTTGCGCCCCGCTGAGGTTACTGATGCCCCTGATAGGACCCAAGAGTGGGAACCAGTGAGCTATATGCACCTACCAATGAGGAGACAAGCCTGGGTTAGTTACTTCTACAGAACGCCATCAGAGAAAGAAAAGCAAGAAAGGAGAAAAAATAAAACTAAGGCACTTAGACACTCTTCTCTCCTTTCAAAACTTCAAAAATCCATAAAACTGTCCATGCTTTTGCAGATTTTCACCCTGGTGTTGGCTCTAGTGTAGGGTTATCCAAACTTTTTCCACTGAGGGCCACATACAGAAATATAAAGAGATGGTGCAGACACTTTTTATATACCTCACCTTAAGAATGTTAAAGTTTTTAAAACCGTTCTAATGGAGGTTTAACCCTGCAAAGCAGATGGATACGCCCGTTTCTGTGTTCCTCACTGGCAAATCTGTCTTCCAAAGCTCCGATCTGAACAGTTTGGGCCCGGTTAGAAAGTGAAAAGACCAATCAACATCGAGGGGCAGTACTTTCAGACGCAGTGGAGTCATGACAACATTTCTTTGTCAAAAGAAGAACAAAGAACAGCAGTGAGTTGTTTTCTTTTCAAAAACGACAAAAGTCGCGTGCTGACATGTCTACAGTTGCCATGGTTCGCGTTATGCAGCTCTCTTTGGACTCCTCGGTAGCAGCCGCGATGTCATGTGTTTTGTTGCTCTGATTGGCCCATGAAGATGTGACAGTTTTTTTTTCAAAGATTCCGCCCTTTTCCAAACACTGTCTATGGGAGGTTTTCCAGATAGATGTGTGAAACACATCCATCTGGCGTGTCAGGTTAATGTAGGTTAAGATATACTTAGCAATTGGGTATACGTGAATGGCCTGTTAATAGCTGAAAAAGATAGTTTTACAAATTCGGTGAGACCAATCAAATCTGAAGAGAACACTGGTCCGCCCTGGCTACCACTGGCTCCGCCCCTGGAATGCCATTGGCACTGCTATTTGCTGCCATATTCCAACAACATTATAAATCTAGATATTATTATTGTTTTGAGTACCAATATCTTTATTTTTAGCACCGATGTCTGAGTTACTCTTTTAAAAACAATACATTTTTTCTTGTCAAAATGTTTACATATAAAATTTGCATGGTAGCGCTGCCTCAGAATTTGCTGTGGGCCAATCAAAAAGAAACTGCTGGCCTCATTTGGCCCGGGACGTCCCTGCTTTAGTGGAAGGACATTCTGTCCCAGCATACGTGCTGGTATGTAAACATTAAAAAAGCTAGGTTCTGGATAGCATCCCTGTGCTTTGTAAATGTTGAAAGTGACAAAAACTCACAGTTTAATTCTTATTCCTTTTTTTCTGCTGTCATCAAGTGAAGTCTACAAGTGTTTTTAAAGAGATGGGTGATAAAATGCTCCAGCAGCAAGCTGTGGTCAGTGGTAGCCCCTGCACGGTCATGTGACTGAAATCTATGAATAGGCTGAGAGCTCAACTGTTATAGCTAGAAGTGGAGAAAATCAGTGGTACTGAAAGGGCATCACTGCTGCACAAAACATCTGAACAGGATGAAAATCATCACACTTTAAAGCGTCTTTTCTTCTGGGAGAAATTCAAAAACAGCCTGCATAATATATACTGGTGAGAGTTATAATCCGGATATTACCGTAAAAGCTCTCTCTATGACAGCCAGTTTATCTTTCCAGCTTCAGTAAGCATTCACACCAACTCAACCACTCAGGTCGTCCAAACAGCTGAGAAGAGCTGAGTGACCGTGATAAAAGAGTCGGCTCAAGGCCTTTTGTTTAGTAAAATAAGGGAGATCACGCCTGTCCTCCAAAATGTGTCACTGTTTGTGTTTGCAGATGCACATGCAGCAATTTGTTGGTTTGTATGAGCGCTGCGCTCAGCAGCTACATTAACACTGCCTCAAACAGAAGCAGTCTATTAAAACAAATTAGTGTGTGAGTGTTTAGTGGAGGGGCACTGATGCTCCCCTTATAAACACACAGCCCTGATTGTGTTTTCACATATGGTTATTTTTTAAATTAATTCAAGCTTAGTCAACAAGGAGAGAAGCGCTGATCTCTGCTCTGTTTGTTTTCATATTTTCCCCGCCTAAGCCAGGCTCAGACTTCAGGAGTCTAAGGCTGATTTATCCCCGTTATAACATGACCGGAAAAAGGAGGAGAAATCTGGACAGGGACTGTTTACTGTACCAGTGTTGTTCACAAATTATCTGGTAATATGAAGTGTTTGTTTGCACAGTCCTACATATATCCAGCAGTTTGGAGAGACTTCAACAGGGCTACGCCAGAAGGAAATTACTATCCAAGGTGCATTCTGTGGGCAGATAGCGGCAAGTACGTGGAAATTGGAGTCTGTATTTTTTGGGTCCGTATTCTGATTTATAAAGCAACCACAAAAAGGTCATGTTTCAAATCTTGCACTCTTGAATCCGTAAAGTTTTATTTGTATTTACTGCAAAAATTCATTCACTGACTCAACTTTTCAAAACATCTCAGCAGGAAGAATTGAGTTTTGGCAGCAAATAGCAGTACCAATAATATCCCAGCGGCAGAGCTAGTGGCAACTAGGACTAAACAGTGCCCCCTGAAACCTGACGGGTATCCCTAAAAACCTTGCAATGCTTGGCTATTTGCATTATCAGCCATTAAGCGTTAGGTTCAGGCAGGCCACGGAGTCTAGCTCTGCCCCCGTCGGCTGATCTAGCGCAAGCCCTCATCAGCTGATGGCCAGCTAACTCGTTCTAAGCACACTATTGGCCATTCCCTCTCATTCTGCCTTATTAAACTGCTCTTGCCTGGCCACGCTGTACTGCTCTGTCTTCAAGCTGCTCTTGTAACCTTCTTCCACCCCAGCTCCTCCGATATTCTGCTTCTTACTTAAGCATGTCATATACCTTGTCTTGTGGATATTAAAGTGGGCCCAATGTCCTTATATATTCCTGTATGTGGCCCTCAGTGGAAAAAGTTTGGATACCCCTGCTCTGCAGTGACTGCCTGCTTTTAGCAGCTCTGGTTACTGTGGTAATGTTCTGATTCAGATACAAAGATAACATTCTAGAAAATCCATTAATCTAGTGTTGTAATCCTGGAACCGAACCAACCATCAACCCAAACATCAGAGACTATAAGGCATTTGATTTTGTGCAAAAACTGATTTAACAATGGAGAGAATTGCAAAAGTACAAGACTCTGGACTTAAGCTTTTGCTGTAAATCAGAGTGATTTTGTAAATCACAGAATAGTAGCTTTTCTGACACCCAAAAATCAACTGATCAATCTCTAAGCCCTTGGCTTACTGAGGCCTTGTCCACAAGGAGACCAAAACGTCATATTTCCGTTTCGTTTTGAAAAAGTTTTCCATAATTACGGTATCGTTTCAGGAATTGTCTGGATTGTCTGTAAAGGCTGTAGTATATATGCCAAGAGAGGAAGATTACAGAAAACTGCCACAAACTTTCTCCTAGTTGCCCTTCTGGTTGTTCTCCACGTTGGATTTAAGATCATCTGGTGTCTGCTGGTCATCGCAGTGATAAAAGAGCATCAGATTTTGCTGTAAAAGCCATAATAAGCTCAGTATTGTGCAGCAGGAACACAACCCTGTCATCCGCTGTCATTGCTGTTTTGGTTCAACATTTGATGCGGTGTACGTGGGCTACGCTATGTATGACGTAACCGTTTGAGGAAAGTTGAGGTTTGCTGTCCACAAGGAGACGAAACGGTAAGTGTTTACAGATTCGTTCACTCTAGGAGCCAGTTTCAAAAAGTAGTGCTTACGGCCTCCCTAAACGCCGTTTCCATGTGGATGAAACGCCAATACGACAAAAAACTATTGTGTGTACTCCTGAATTTGTCTCCATGTGGACGGGGTCTGAGACAAACATGGTGAACAAATTAACTTTAATGGTTTTTAGTTGGGTGGGCAAAGAAGAAGCTAAAATTAGCCATGAAGTCAGCAATGTAACATTACTTTGCAAAGTTTGCCCTAAGATATGAAGCATATATAACTTTAAACATTATGTTACAGACATGATATTTGAGATAATACACTCACTGACCACTTTATTAGGTACACCTGCTTAATTGCTTGTTAGCAGAAATGGCTAATCAGCCAATCACGTGGCAGCAACTCAATGCATGTAGACACATAGATGGGGTCAAGATGATTTTTTTAGGTTTAAACCGAGCATCAAAATGAAGAATGGGAATTAAATGTGGCATGGTTGTTGGTGTAATATTTCCTAAACTGCTAACCTACAGGGATTTTCATGCGCAACATCTCTATCTTTACAGAGAATGGTCCAAAAAAGGGAAAATATCCAGTGTGTCACAGTTGTGTGGAAGAAAATGCCTTGTTAATGTCAGAGGAGTGATTTGAGATAATAGAAAAGTAACAGTAACTCAAATAACCACCCGTTACAGCAGTAGAAGATGACACCAGAGCCACTCCTGTCAGCTAAGAACTGAGGCTACAGTTCACACAAGCTCACCAAACTGGACAAAAGAAAAGTGGAGAATTGTTGCCTGGTCTGATGAGTCTCCATGTGAGCTGTGACATTCAGGTGGTAGGGTCAGCATTTGGTGAGTAGGCATGGATCCATCATGCCTTGTGTCAACAGTTCAGGCTGCTGGTGGTGTAACAGTGTAGGAATATTTTCCTGGCACACAATCGTACTTGAGTATTGTTGCTGGCTGTGTCCATCCCTTTATGACCACGTTGTACCATCTTCTGATGGCTACTTCCAGATGATTAATGCACCATGTCACAAAGCTCAAATCCTCTTAAACTGGTTGCTTGAACATGACAGTGAGTTCACTGGACTCCAGTGGTCTCCACAGTCACCAGATCTCAATCCAACAGAGCACCTCTGGGATGTGCAGCAACTGTGTGATGCTGTCATGTCAATGTAGACCAAAATCTCTGAGGAATGTTTCCAACGCCTTGTTGAAACTATGCCACTGAGAAATAAGGCAGTGCTGAAGGTAAAAGGAGATCTGACCTGACACTAGTAAGGTGTACCTAATAAAGTGGCCACTGAGAGTAAATACTTGTGACTTTTAAAGTGAACTTTCTATCACTATGTTGTCCTTCCTTCACACAAATGTTGACATCCTTCTCTATTTTCTGTGTCCAGTGTTAAAAGAGACCCTTGTCATCAGCTGTTTGTTGTTGTGGTGTTTTCGGAATTTTTAGATGAAACTCAAGAAGAAGCCAGCTTTTTGATATCACCTTTGTTGGTGGATGAAAAACCCATCTGACTCATCATTTTGCTGTCCAAAATGTCCACGTCTACCGCCCCATACAGGGCAATATTAAACAGACGATGTCGGCCAAAGGAAGTGGAAGTGTCCTGAGCCAACCTCTGTTACCTAGCCACTTCAGTATCATTTATAACGGCTCTGAAAGCGATGTTTTGGGTGCTGCCGGGACAAAAAATGGCCTGCCAGTGTCCATAGACTCTAAAGACTAAGATCCTCCTCGGGTCTGAGCCTGGCCTTAAATCAGAAATATGATCTCTTGTTCCCATGGTCTTTCCTCGGCTCCTGTGAGATTTCTCACCCACCCTAATTCCTCTTCTGAACTCACCCTTTTTGACACTGTTTTGAACACCAAGGTTTCTGCTCCCTGATGTGACAAAAGAGCCAATATCCAAATCAAAACAGCGTGAAACAGATAGGGCCATTATTGAAATTGATCGGGGTAATCATCAGCTGAATCTGACAGTCTAATCACGGTTTGTTTTCACACACAAGACAAAGAGAGAGACAGACACTGCAGACGATAATTCATCTGCAGCTCAGTGATGTTTGGAAATGACACCATAATTATTCCGTCCTGGCTTGAAGGATGGCAGCCCTGATCCCACGTCGCTCTGTGCACAGTCATTTTGCCACCAGATTAGGCACGTTTAAGATGAAGTGAAGTCACATCGCCTCCTGCAGAGGCTCTGTGCTGAGATCCTTTCAGAAGGGTTGGCGTTTAGTGTCTGCTGTCGATATTCACAGCCATCACAGCCTCGATGCTTTGAGTTCATTCAGGAGGTTAATAAGAAACCACATGTGAGAATAGTTTCCCTGAAAATATCACTTAACTTAAACATGCGCCCCACTTCCTCTCCTTCTGTCTCACTTCACAGACTTCACTGATCATTTACCATACAGCGCCACACTTTGCTTTACTTTACCACAGCAGGCACATGTTTGGATTTTTATTGGACATCATTTCTTCAGCCAAGCACACTTATAAGGTAGTCAAATCCATATGAGCACTTCTAGTATGAAGTAGTTTACTTACTTTACCCACAAAATCATGAGTTTGAAGGTGGTAGTAAAGCTGAACCTCTCTTTTCTTCCTCCTGATACCAAAGCAACAGTCACTAAAGCCCTGGTCTCACAGGATAACTGTTACCCCCAATTTCCACATAGGACGACTGAAGGAGAGCGACCTCGCCCAGCAACAGGCAGTCCTGATCAGCTGAAAGAGATCACGGGAGAACAGTGAGTTCACACAGGAATGTCAAACAGCTTTTGGGGTTAATTTATCATTCTCCTGGTATAAGTCCATGGTATTATTGCTTCCTCCATTGAGTGAGTACATTAGGAAGTTAAAAGTTTAATGTTTGCTTAAAGGATCTGTGGTTTTATGTAAAATTCTTCGGCTAAAAGTTAACTTTTCCTCGTCAATGGTGCCGTTGTAGCTCTGTGACCCTCTGACTTTTTGGTGACCCTTGGCTCTCGCTGCAGGATGAGATGTAACGTTGATATGTTGATGATTTACAATCGGGAGTCCATGCATTGTGTTGTATTTTGAAAGAACTGAAAATTCTATGCTTTTGGCTTCCTCATCTGGAGTTTTCTGAACGGATATTGACACAGTTTGGCAGCGGCCGATGCTAAACATAGACCTAACTCGAATGAAGCGGAGCAAAGTGTCGGTCTAGGCATGTGCTGGTCTGGAGCGCCGGCTGTGGAAATGCTCTGATGGACCAGAGAGGAAGTGATGTGCTTCGCAGTACGATTCGCCGGCGGCTTACGGCGCATTCGCTCTGTGTGGAAATTGGAGGTTAGGCTACCTGGGGACCTCTGGTATTTGCCAAGGACAAAAAAAAGTCATAATTTGTTGCCACACATTTGCAGATCATAGGTGAAGTCTATAATCACTCAAATTTAAGGCCTTTGCACATAAAGAACAATGCAAATCAACGGCACAAAAATGTGAATTACTCAGAGGGGAAGTCTGACGTGCCTTTCTATTCACATCAAGATCTTTTAAATGTGCCTTATTTTTAGCCTTTAGCAGTGAGGTCAGCCTCTATTGCCTTTACTGAAGCCAGCCACAAGGGGGCGATTGAAATATTAAGACACATATTTCTGGGATGGCCATGGAGTTTCAAGTGGAAATGCTTCACCATGATTGGTGAAAAACAGATGAAGGAAACAGGTCTCTTGTTTTGATTCTCAGGCAGTAAAACATAAACTCTCAACCCCCCTGAATTATTTAATTTGTGCAGAAATCTGCTAACTTGGCACGCCAGATAGATTTGTTTCACCTGCCATCTGGTAAACCTCTCATAGACAGTGTTTGGGAAAGGGCAGACGATTTGAAAAAAAAAAAAAACTTGGAGGATGACTGGATGAACGTTCCGTCGGTCACATCTTTACGGGCCAATCAGAGCAACAAAACGTGACGTGGTAGCCGCTACTGAGGAGTAAATTCATAGAGAGCTGCACAACGCAAATCATGGCGACTGTGGACATGTAGGCAATCATTTTTGAAAAGAAAACAACTCACTGCTGTTCTTTGTTCTTCTTTTAATGAAGAAATGTCATCAAGTTCTGATAAAACTGGTGCTTTAGCAGCATCCATGCTGATGTCTTCTGCCATGATTGCACCGGCCTCTTGTTGCTGCTTGCAGACGTCACGGCTCCACCATACCCGAAAGTACCGCCCCCCAACACTGATTGGTCCTGTCACTTTCAAACCGGGCCTAAACGGTTCAGATGGGAGCTTTGCAAGATGGATTCACCAGTGAGAAACACACTTTACAAGATCTCTTTCGAATCAACATAATCAACTTTCCCTAAAACTTTTGTAGATCATCTAAATTTAAAAAAGGCCCTCCAGTGGAATATCACTCACCAGAAATGCCTCACACATCAACTGTGATACATAAAAAATATGTGAAATGTGAAAGGTTTAATGAGCATCACACTTTCAAAAAAGTATAATTTTCTGGCTTTGCAGGGTTCAAGTAAACAACATATTTCTCTCAGCTCACCTCTTTTTTCCTCTTTTTTTTCCTTGTTGGCTCCCTGGGGGTCTGATGGTGCTCCTCCTTAGCTGCAGCGCTGGCTGATGCTAATGCTCACTTTTACAAAGCAGTAATGAGAGATGTGTTGGTCGAGCACAGATGAATCTTAATAATATGAAGCGCTGATCATCAACTGGCAGCCCAGGGGCCATATCAGGCTCCCCACAAGCTTCCTGTCCGGCCCCCGAAAGATCATTAAATTCAGAAAAGGAGGAAAAGAAAATGAGTATAGAAAATAGAGTATCCTTTGGCTTTAAATGTCTGCAGCTGTTAAATCTATCCCACAAACAATTAATACTGAAATAGTTTGAGAATGACTTAACATTTGATCTGTTTTACAGAAATTTACTGTCAAAATTATTAGATATTTAAAAATAGGGTTAAAGTTGGAAAAAAAAGCTTTAAAAGTGCTGCAAAAATGACCAGATAAAGAGGGTTAAAATGTAGCAATAATTGGTTAAAGAGGGAAAAAAAGGGCAAAAGTATCATACATAGGTTATAAATGACAAAAAAAGTTTAAAAAGATAATAGAAATAGGTTAAAAATGGTCAAAAATAGAAGAAAAATAGCAAAACTGGACAAAAAAGTGGCACAAATGGGATTAAACATGCAGGAAATGTGGTTTCAATTTGTTAAAAATGGCAAAAATTGTATTAAGGAACCAAAAAGTTTAGACAATGTGTTAAAATTGGCAAAAATATAGTCAATAGCCTGGCAGATTAATGAAAAGGTGTTCAGGAGTGGCACACAAGGTAAATAATTGACAGGAAAGTTGCAAATAGGGTTAAAGAGTGGCAAAAATGGGTTAAAAGTGGCAATAATTGGTTAAAAGTAGCAACTATTGTTGAAACAATGTAATGAAAAGAGGTTAAAGTGATTAAAATAGAAGAAAAGTGGCAAAATTGGACAAAAGAGTGGCACAAAGGGGATAAAACATGCAGGAAAGGTGCTTTGAAGGGTTAAAGAATGGCAAAAATTGGGTTATAAGGAACCAAAAAGGGGCAAAAAGTATCAAAAATGAGTTAAAAGTGGCAAAAAGACAGAAAAAATAGCCTAGTATATTAGTAAAAGGTGGTCAAGAGTGGCACACAAGGGAAATAATTGGCAGGAAAGTTGCAAAAGAGGGTTAAAGAGTGGCAAAAATGGGTGAAAAGTGGCAACTTTTATTGAAAAACATGTAATGAAAAGAGGATAAAAAGTGGCAAAAATAGAAGTGGCAAAAATGGAAAAGAGTGGCACAAAGGGGATAAAATACGCAGGAAAAATGGTTAAAATGGGTTAAAGAATGTCAAAAATAGAGGCAAAAGGGGCAAAAAGTATCAAAAAATTAGTTAAAAGTGGCAAAAATATCAACAATAGCCTGGTGAAAAAATGCTTCAAGAGTGGCACACAAGGGAGATTATTGGCAGGAAAGTTACAAAAGAGGGTTAAAGAGTCGCAAAAATGGATGAAAAATGGCAAAAATGGATGAAAAATGGCAAAAATGGATGAAAAGTCGCAAAAATGGATGAAAAGTGGCAAAAATTAGTGCGAGGGCTACAAAAGGAATAAAACATGTAGGAAAAGTGATTTAAAGGGGTTAGAGAATGGCATCAGTTGGGTTAAAGGGGTAAAAATTGGTTAAAATGAGTTAATACTGGTGTTAAATCACAGTGGTGGAGGGCCCATTCTCTGGGATATTCAGGGGCCCAGTCAACTCTGTTGTCAGGCCTGTCTTCTTGTGGTTGCTGGTAGATAGTAGGGATAGAACTCACTGGTAATGCCTAAATATGTCCTGCGTTTGATAATAATATGTTAATCAGACCAAAATATGTATTTAATTTTTGTGTATGAGAAAGGTCGGCTCCCAGAGTTTCTGTCAAGGCTAAATCTGGCCCTTGTGCAAAGGTACTTGATGACCCCTGATATGAAGTAATTGTGGGTGCATACCTCAGATTTGATGCACACCTTTAAATACTCTGGAGCCCCTTGGAGCAGGAGGTCCCAGCTAATTGCTTAATTTGCAACTTGACAAACAGGCTAAAGTCTGTTTTAAGTGAACCAAGCAGGTTATGTGTTAAAAACACCTTTACTTGGCTCTTCTGTGAATCAGCCTCCAGTCTGTCTGGCAGGATGAGCCGGCTGAATTTGCTCTCTAGATGCTGTCACAATTTCTCACAGTTTACAGTGTCCAGAGCATTTATTATTCTTGACCAGAAAAACGGGGCAGAAATAAGCTGCAGAGCCATCAGAATAAAAAAAAAAATGCCATCCAAATCACCCAGAAGTCAATTCAGTCTAGATAACTGTTATCAGAGGACCTCTGTGTTTGGTAAAGTATGGCCGGCCGTCTGCCCCGGAATTGTTACTTTACAAATAGCAGACATGGCCGATTCTACAGAAGTAAAAGCGCAGAAAAAAAATCAAATGAATTATTAGAGGTCCATAGTCAATGCTAATCCAGTCCTAATAGGATTTATGACAGAGCTTCAATGTTGAGTCACAGCATCACAGAGCTCAATCCAAAGATATTCACACTCACACTGCGAGCATCATGAGAAGAAGGCTGCAGACTGTCAGAATCAAATAAACATAATGGTTACTGACTCTGCAGGGTTCTGTGGTCAAAGACAAAATGTTGTAAACTGTGTAAAGCGGAGCCGAAGAAAGAAAACTAAGAGAAGTCAGCCTGAGATCAGAAGACGAGATAGTCTGGCTTCTTTAGAAAACTTGAACAACAGCAGGCAGCACCTGTCAGACTCTGACTGCAGATCCCCACAGATTATCGCCTCAAGTTCTGGACTAGGTCTGAGCAACGTGCCGCAAACAGAAGGGTATCATCTTTATTTTCTTGTTTTCAAATCCCTGCTGCTCGGATCGTGCAAGGGAAGGCGTGCGGAGAAAAGCCTATGCAGGCTGCTGCTTTAAAGGCCTCATTTGTAGTGTTTCTGACCTGAGGCCTTTTGTATTACACAGCAGCAGTGTTGCATTACTGGCCTCTGTAGCCTCGAGGATGGACAAGCTGGCTTGCATCACATAAAAATAAACACAATAACATTTCACTCCGAAGGACAGTGTGATATTGAGAGATGCCCGACTCAGCTATTTGCAGCAATAGAACTCGTTTAGAAGTGAAAGCTGATCAGCTCTTTGCTGGTCTGTTGCCTCGGCTCTTTATTTCCTTTATTTCCTTAGGATGCTAGAACGGCTCCTTATCAGTCAGTACATCTACAAGCAGTTAGGAGAAGTTAAATTATTGTTTGCCCGGCCAAACTTGAACTTTAAAGAAGTAAACATATTAGCCAGACTGGAGATTGATGCATGCATTCAGAGCTTTTATGTGACGTCAATCATTTACAGAACTGTTTCTTCGCTGGGTGAGATCTGCTGCACGCTGCTGCACACTTTGGAGAGGTTTACGGTTGTGGCTAACCAAATCAAATATTAGCTAACCTAGAACATGTAGAACATGACTGTCTTAACCTAACATGACAGTGTCAGAACAGAACAGCTGACAGTGATACTCATACTCAATAATTAGCTAATGTTTGATAATTAACACCCACCAATGCCTTAATTCTTGACCTAAATACACTGTTAATACATGATGCTGTTGGTGTTTCTATAGACATTCATCCTGGCAGCAGAGAGGTTTCCTCTTTGGCAGATATACTGGTATTTAAACACATGAGGGCTAGACAGCGGCGCAGGGGTTAGCACTGTTGCCTCACAGTAAGAAGGATCCCAGTCAGGGCCTTTCTGTGCAGAGTTTGCATGTTGTCCCAGTCAAGGGCGTCAGTTTGTATTAGCAAAAGTGACTTTTGAGAAGTGCCGAGGACGATGACTATAATTGGTTTTGCTTTAGGTAAGGCTACTATAACATGCATCAGCAGCGTAGGCTTATTTCATGATTTAAGTGAAATATCACTTTTTTTTTGTTTTTACTATCAGTACTGAAAAAGCAACAAAACATGCTCACAGAGCAGGATCGTTGGAAAGGGTCGTAAAAATTCCGTCATGCCATTTTACAATCCGTCATTATAATTTTCTCTTTAATATTTGTAATATGTTATATTTCAATATGATTTTATTAGTAGTGTTTAATTAATGACGCACCCTTTCTAAACTTATATTTAAAAAAAAAATCTTTGAGGTTTTGCATTTTAATGGCACTGAGAGAAAGATGAACACAGCAGCACAGCTTTTACTCCTCGTCATTTTTATGCAGTGATGGAAACAATCCCTGTCTTTAAGCAAGCAACTATGAACTGCGCCATTTAAGATATCACGTACAGTTTTAAAGACCCTGTAAAGTAAAAATAAATCTGTATTTAGGTTTTTGGTATGATAGATCACTGTGTTATGAACCCCCAGGTCAAATTTCAGTCACATAAAACATCTCCAAGTTTATAAAATGAAGCTTGAAATCATGAAAAATGAGGCAGTAAAATCTGCTCCAGGATGGTGTGGGCGTGTCTGTTGAAAGAGCTGAAGCCACGCCCATTCAGGACACGGGTAGTCTGCAGCATTAACCCCCTCACTCATGGTGTCATACTTGGAAAAATATTTTCCCCTAAAAACATGAACCAACAAACAAAACATGCAGAACTATAACTTTGCACTGAAACATGAACATTATAGAACGGTACAAGAGTACAAGACTGAATTCCTTTGCACAAAATGAAGCAGAAGTCCCTGCTCCAGGTGACTGCTTCCTTCCACAATATTGTAGTGTCAGAGGGGCGGGGTCATTCTCTACTGTGGGCTCATGACATCGTGAGTCCACATATTGGCCCCGCCCACATGACACCAAGCCAGGAAAGAGATGAAATGGCCTAAATCCAGAATTCAGTCTCATGTAGATCTCAGAGTTTTCACATGTTTACAGCAACCATATTCCAACATTTCTAGAGTGTTTAGACAAAATCTTTGGATTTCACTTTACAGGGTCTTTAAGGATATTTTTAATGTCAAGATGTTGTAGTTTGACGATCATAGCCGACAGTAAGTTGTTAAAAGGCTGCACTGTGGAGCTGTGTGCATTTTTGTCTGCTCCACAGGAGTCCAAAAAAACGTCACACACTCTGACCTTGCACACTGAGTCAGGTGCATTTGGCCTTGACTGCGAAAATTTGTAGAATGTGGCAAATAGTTTCGTACTGCGAGCCAGGGTCTCTGTCACTCCTTTAAAATCCAGCCGGATCCATCCTGACACAGAGATTCATACAGCACACGCTCATGCATCATAGCGCTGAGACGAGCTGGAGAGATGGAGAACAACTTTTTGATTCTGTCTCTGTTAGTACCTGTGAGTAGGCTACAAACGTAGAATCATCATTCCAGTCCATCAAAATGACGGACAGCCTTCAAAATTCTCCATCATCCTTCAAAAATTCCCGTCAGTGACGGAGAATACTTGGTTAACGCGACCTCTGGTTGGCACAGACGCAAATCTACAGCAGCAGCACGGCCCGTTGCCTCGCAAAGGTCTGCTGGGTCTCTTTACAACTCTCACGTGCAGATGGTGTGTTCAGGAGCGTTGGAATTTTCTGTACTACTGAAAATAACCAGAGTTACAATGGCTTACACATGAAGGATTTGTGTGTGGTGGGGACAAAATGACCCTTGGCAAAAAGTGGGGGGAACACATCCCCCCCGTCCCCCCCTAAACTGACGCCTATGGTCCCAGTGCATGCGTAGGTTCTTTCCAGTTACTCCTGGCTGCCTCCTCATTAGGTGACTCTAAATTGGTTGACCAGCCCCCATCCAGGGTGTACCCTGGCTTTCGCCCAATGACAGCTGGGATAAGCTTCAGCCCCCCCATGACTCCCAACAGGATAAGCAGTCTAGAAAATGGATGGATGAAGCGAAGTGGCTCAGAAAGTTCTGATTATAGCATCCTTAAGTGTCCCTGGTGCTGTATGAAACCCTGACCTGACATGCCAGATGGATGTGTTTCACACCTCGCATACACAGCATCTGGAAAAGGGCAGAGCCTTTAAAAAAAAACTCAGACATGGCAGAATGAGGTGGATTTCCCAGTTTTGTCTTCTTGTACGCCTTCTCTTAAAGAGCTCTTGTTGCATTGGAAATCTAAGAGTCCATCACGACAAACCTTGCACTTTAAATCAATACAGTGGTATTATGTGTTTGCCAGGTGATTAAAAGATGCGTCATTTAGAAGAGATGGAGAACAAATGCCCTGTTCTGTAGTGGTATGTGGTGTTAAACTGAGGCTCCACTGATCACAGGATTGATTCCAGGTCTGTTTTATTTGTTGCATGCTCTCCTCCTCTCTCTCCTCCAAATATTCCTGTCTCTCTTAAGCTGTCCCGTCAGAATGAAGGCAAAAACCCCACAAAGTAAAACAAAAGGTCCTATGTTTTTTTTGTTTTTTTTTTTACCCTCCAGTCACTTAACTAAAAGCTATTAAAACACTTGAGTAAGACCCAACCTGGACTAAGCGTACTGAGCATGCTCCAGTTTTCTCACACCAGGCTTTAATCCAGATGCTGAACAATATAAATCCTACGCACAGCTGTTGATGTGATGTCTCCAGCCTTAAATATAAATGCTAGGAAGTTCAGTAGATCCCAACCTGGACCAGGACCCCCTAGAGGGGGTGGCAAAGATATCAAGAGAGGGAGTGCATGGTTTTAGTTTTTTTTTTTACTCTCAGTAACAGTAACTGTGAGTGGACCTGGTCTTTAAGATTTTATAACTAAACTAGGACTGTCAGAAGCTTTTCCATACAACATGCACATTTTGAATCACGGTTGATCGCATCCTTTTTATCACATTTAAAATTTCTTGTAAATGTTCTGAGTTTCACTACTCAGCAATGGGGCCCATTCTGTCACAGAAACTCTGACAGTCAGTCAGCTGGCCCTCATGTAGTCCTGTTAGCTGGGCTGTCTCCTCTGTAGTACTGTTGAGGGGAAGCTAGTTTGACTGCAGCTTCAAATAAAGCACCATCCTTTCCATGAACAAATCCCATCAAAAACTGTACATTGATTGTTTCTCCACATGCTGCGCTCTCTTAACAGCTGGTTCCAGCATGCACCATGGTCAGGCAAACTGGACCCAGCAGGGGAACCCATACATTTCATTACTGAGGATAATTCTCTCTCAAACTGACATGGCGAGAGCTGAGCTGATGTACTGCAGTTTAAAAAGTCAGCCTCCACGCTGCATTAGAAGAGCAAATCCAGATGATCCAAACTCCCACTGAGCAGGAGTTCAAAAAGGGATATGCAGGATGCACTGATAGTCCCATTCAAGCCAGACTTATAATGACAAAAATCAAGCAACCCAAGGAGGGGATCTTGGACTAACACTGCTAAATTATTCCTCATCCTCTCCTGAAAGTTCAGCTAGAAAAACTGCACAGAGAAAGCCTGACTGCACACAACTTCTCCTGTTTCTGTCTGACTCCACTCTCCACATGAAGGCTTACATTTTGGCAGCAGTGCTGCATATTTATGTTGCTATGACCAGCTCTGTCTGTTTGAGGAGCGCACAAGGATTGCAGGACTTATTCTCTCTCGGACCTGGCAAACATGGGTCCAGATGGAGCATAGGCTGTGTTGGGAGGGTTGTTTCAGCCATGTTTCCTTGCTTTCGATCCATTTGTGCGAGAAAAGAGAGCAGTCTTTGCAGGAAGTTTGACACCTTTTAAGAGAAATGAATGAAACAAGTAACTCAAAAATAAGTGAGATTGAAACACTTTTTAAAAAAAGATTTTCCTAATGTTTGATCAGTTTTACAAAAATCCTACTTTTATTAACGATTAATAGCAAATACAATGCATGACAAATGCATACTCCAAAGTCCTTTCTTGATTGAAGCAGCAGATTTCTGCATAAATGAAACAGTTCAGGGGGATTGAGAGTTTATTTTTACTGCCTGAAAATCAAAACAAAGACCTGTTTCCTTTATTTGTTTTTCCCCCAAATGATGCAGCATATTCACATGAAACTTTGGGTAGTCCCATGTGGATTAAATATCTCAATC
Source organism: Cheilinus undulatus (assembly GCF_018320785.1). Taxonomy (NCBI): domain Eukaryota; kingdom Metazoa; phylum Chordata; class Actinopteri; order Labriformes; family Labridae; genus Cheilinus; species Cheilinus undulatus. Next base: position 3,030,359 of record NC_054876.1, read on the forward strand.
GCCCCCTTGTGGCTGGCTTCAGTATAGGTAAGAGGGACTGAGTCCTCTGCTAAAGGCTAAAAATAAGGTACATTTTAATGAAAATACAATTAACTAGACAGATGTGTTTCTGTTATTTAGATCATTTAATGGTCCGGCCCCCACAGTACTGCATAGATGAAAGCTGGCCCTTGAACAAATGCAGTTGATGACCCCTGCTTTATGATACGGTACACAACAGACCTTGCAAAGATATGAGGTAAAAAATGAGCTAACTGCAAGATAACCACAGAACCAATAAGTGACTTTTTTTCTAGTTAACCTACTTTAAAGCTGTCAAAACCACTAGGTTAAACATTAGTTACTAATACTGGCGGCTAGTCAATAGGGGGCGCGAGCAGGGCCAGATTAAGACATCGAAGTACCCCTGGGCAAGGTCTTATAAGTTATTATAAGTCTTTTAAGTTTTTGGTGTATTCATAAGTTTTCGGTATGCCTGATGCCCCATCTTCAAATTGTCCATTTGGCCATCCCACTTAGCTGTCTCCCTGATTTCTCCATTTTGGCATTCTTTGGCTGCATAGAATAACTGACGTAGTTCGCTGACCTACACCAAGTTGATTGGTTTTTCCTCTGTCACCTTTTACCCGCCCCACGCCCCCTGGCCAATGAGGAGGGGTATGTCAGCTCACAGTGCCACTGTGTGAAAACTACAGAGATACTAGAGGACAGGATTATGTAAAACGCTGAGCAATCTTATTTATGCAGGTGGAAGTTTGCAGTATGGTTATGTGGCTACTGCCATGGGCCCCTGTGGGTCTCGGGCCCCTGGGCAATTGCCAAGTTGCCCTAATGGTTAATCTGGCCTTGGGTGCAAGGGTTGAGTGTTTTAGCTCGTTTTACAAACTGATGGTATCGTTGCATTAATAAAATCCCATCCATGTCTGATATGTCTTCGGTCCAGCTTGTGTCAACACAGAGTCAAAACAATTCAAACCTGTCAAATGCCCCCTCATGTCCACTCCTCCCCTCTCAACATAAAATTGCTAGATGTTTTATATATTTTTACAGTAGAAGGTGGAAGTCACAGGGCAGGAGTTCAAATGTTTAACTGTATGCAATGCTGTGTAATGCAATGACTGACGCTCGCATGCTCTTAGGACAAGGAAGCAATGACGTATCACTAACAAACTAATATAACATTAATTTTAAACAATAATACAAACACATAATTCTTAATGTAATAAATGTCAGTTAAAATTTCAAACAAGCCAGCTGATGCATCAGGTTTATGGATGCCTATATGTGCATGTGTAGGTGATGAAATATATACCATTAAATAACAATAGAAAATACTAATCAGTTATGATACATCAATAACATCCAAGCATGGGTTAAAAGCAGCAGTTCAATACTTTTTTGATTCATCTTAAGTACCATTTTACAAACACATCTCTTTACAAAATTGGAAAAGATATTCCATGATATTGTATTTGACCTCTTCTAGTAGAATGAATGAAGCTGGGCAGGTTTAGTGTGAATATACCTGTGATTCTGCTATAAAGAAGGTATTTGGGATACTCTCTTCATTCAATATGTTATAAATAAGAATGCCTACCTTAGAAGTATTATTGCCTGAATTTGAAGAATCTAGAGTTTCTTAACAAAGGACCTGAAGAGGCATGTGAGGTGGCATCCTAACAGAGTGTTGCTGGAGGAGCAGAACTTTCTGATGAGTCAGAAAAATAACTCTCCTAAACTAAATGACAGAACAAACTAGAAAAGCGCTCGGAGAGCGCAGACCTCTGCCGTTAGTCCTATTTCCCAATAGTGAAGAACCCTTCAAAAATTTCCTGGATCCGTCCCCATGTGCCCCCCACCACAGCATTCGCTGATTACTCCCTCCCCGGTGGGGTGCAAACATGGTGAGGCAAAGGAGTGGCTTTGCTATGGGTGCCAACAGATGCACTCATGGTCTCACAGGACGACTGGAAGTCATGACAGAGGGTGAATATTCCTCTATTCCTCCCAGCATTGTGAGTATTCTTGCTACAATTCGCTGTCTTTCTCTCTGTTACGCTCCGACTCCGACTCTCCTCAACCAGGCGTGCTTCTTTCAGACTCTATAAACTCCAAAACTTTGAATGGAAACACACCCAAAGTGCTGCTGGGATTGAAGTTACTCATGTCCGCCATCTCCTGGTGTAAAGTGGTAACAGCGCAGACCCCGCCATTAACCCTATCTCCCAATTGTACAGAATCCTTTAAAACATTCCCGGATCCAGACAGTGATCCAGATCAGTCCCAAAATCTAATCAGTTCTTCCTTATGACATTTCTGACATTTCCTGAAAATTTCATTGAAATCCGTCCTCAACTTTTTGAGTAATGTTGCTAAAAAAATGAACAAACTAACAAACGAACAAACCCACCCGATCACGTAACCTCCTTAGGGAAGGTAAGATATAAAAAGACAAGCAGGAGAAAACTGGCCTTTTTTATTAGCAGGAAATTTGTTAAGAGGTCAACAATTATCAATACTTATGAGTTGTCTGTCAATCTTTAATATCTATCCATCCATTCCATCTATCCATTCCTTCATGGTAATCCTTGAACACACATGTAGAAACAGGCTGGCCAGGGTGCGTGATTACATCATGGCCATATACACAGCAGCGGCAGTAATCAAAATAGGAGGGGTGCTAACAAAAACTTGTACAACTTTTACCCAGTGCTGTCCAATGTGCTATCATACACCATACATCATATATATTGCCAAAAATATTTGCTCATCTGCCTTGACTCACCTATGAACCTAAGGGATAGCCCATTCTCAATATGATGTCGTTCCCCCCATTGCAGCTATAACAGCTTCAACTCTTCTGGGAAGGCTTTCCACAAGGTTTAGGAGTGTGTTTATGGGAATTTTTGACCATTCTTCCAGAAGCACATTTGTGAGGTCACACACTGATGTTGAACGAGAAGGCCTGGCTCTCAGTCTCTGCTCTAATTCATCCCAAAAGTGTTGAGGTCAGGACTCTGTGCAGGCCAGTCAAGTTCATCCACACCAAACTCTCTCATCCATGTCTTTATGGATCTTGCTTTGTGCACTGGTGCACAGTCATGTTGGAACAGGAAGGGGCCATCCCCAAACTGTTCCCACAAAGTTGGGAGCATGGAATTGTCCAAAATCTCTTGGTATGCTGAAGCATTCAGAGTTCCTTTCACTGGAACTAAGGGGCCAAGCCCAGCTCCTGAAAAACAACACACCATAATCCCCCCCTCTACAAAACCTCCACCAGACTTGTCTATCAGATTGCCAGATGGAGAATGCGTCTCCACTGCTCTAGAGTCCAGTGGCGGCGTGCTTTACACCACTGCATCCGATGCTTTGCATTGCACTTGGTGATGTATGGCTTGTATGCAGCTGCTCGGCCATTCAAACCCATTCCATGAAGCTCTCTATGCAAATCTAAGGCCACATGAAGTTTGGAGGTCTGTAGCGACTGACTCTGCAGAAAGTTGGTAAATGCTGCACACTATGCACCTCAGCATCCATCATTTTACGTGGCCTACCACTTTGTGGCTGAGTTATTGACGTTACCAACCACTTCCACTTTGTTATAATACCACTGAGAGTGGACTGTGGAATATTTAGGAGCCAGGAAATTTCACCACTGGACCTTGATGCACAGGTGGCATCCTATCACAGTACCACGCTGGAATTCACTGAGCTCCTGAGAGCGAGCCATTCTTTCACAAATGTTTGTAGAAACAGTCTGCATGCCTAGGTGCTTGATTTGATACATCTGTGGCCATGGAAATGATTGGAACACCTGATTTCAATTATTTGGATGGGTGTGTGAATATTTTTGGCAATATAGTGTATTTCTGACTCCCTGCATTATAAAGGATTGTTGCCTCTTCGGTATTTTCCTGATTATAAGTGTGTGCTCATATTTAAGGCTGTCAATAATAAAATGTATCTTACCAGTGTGTGCTGTTGTGTTTTTTAAAACAAACTGCTTTCTGTTTACTGCCAGCAGCTTTTCCCAAGTTGCTCTAACAGCGGACTTCATTCTGTGGCATTTATCCAGGAACAAGACAAACCTATTGATTTTTGGATCCCTCTGAAGTCTCGACCTTGGACTGAGCTCATTGTGGTTTGTCCGCTACATTACCAACAACCGCTAACTGCAGTGCAGTAATGACACCAGCGTGTCTTTGAGGCTGATCACAGTGCGTTTCAAGGGTTCTGGTTCATCAGTTATGTACAGCAGCAGCAGGAGGTCTGCCATAACGCTCCCAGTCTGTTTTTCCTCCTCCTCCATGAATGTTAATTGCAGGCTGTAGCTGTATCCGACAGCTATTTCCTATTCTCATTCATCTGCTGTATAAAGATGAAATACGTCACAAGACTCTGGAGTTGTCCCTAGCAATAATGCGTGTGATGGAGCAATGCTTTACTGTCTGGTAGTAATGTAGTCTTCATCCACACTTGTACCGTCTTTCATGTTTTTGTGCTTTTATTGCTTCTACTTTTATGGTGACAGAAAATGACTTTCCAGTTGGTACCTCACTGCTCTACTTCAGCCTCAACAAATATTTAATTCATGCAAACATCTGCTCCCTGCAGCTGAGACCTGCTCCGTACACAAAAGACCCAATGCAGTGACACTGCTGGAGAGAAACAAGCGGCCCTGACGTGAAAGGTAACAGAAAATGCACAATTTCCAGCCATTATGGCCTATTGTGACTGCACAATACAGCAATTTTGAGGTTGTATTATTCTTTCACACTCTTTGCAACTTAAGATCAATGAAGCTGATGAAGCATTGAAGGGAAATGGCAGAACACGACAAGTCAACCAGTGAAACACTCCATTTATGATTTATAGCAATAAAGAGAGTGCGCTCACACAAAGCCTGTGTTGATCTACAGATTCTAGAGTCCTGATTAAACTAGAAAGTGTCATGAACGGGTCGATGGCTCAAAATATGACGGTCAGAGTTACATCTGGCTGAAAGTATCAGACAAATGCTTTGAGGGATCTTTAGTTTTAACACATGCAGACTCTGCATTCTGTGCGGAGTCTGCATGTTCTCCCGTTGCATGCTTAGGTTCTCTCTGGGTACTCTGGCTTCCCTCCACCACCAAAGACATGCTCATCAGGTTAATTGGTGACTCTAAAATGTAGGTGTGAGTGTGAGCATGCTTGATTGTCTGTCTCTATATGTCAGCCCTGTGACTGACTGGCGACCAGTCCAGGGTGAACCCGACCTCTCACCCAATGACAGCTGGGATAGGCTCCAGCCACCCCACGACCCCCAAAGGGATAAGTGGTATAGAAAATGGATGGACGGATGGATGGATGGATGGATGGACATTCACTCTGACTGGATGTAGTATTCTTTTTTGGAGGATATACAGTCATGGACGAAAGTATTGGCACCCCTGGAATTTTTCCAGAAAATACACCATTTCTCCCAGAAATTGTTGCAATTTCAAATGTTTTTGGTATAAATATGTTTATTCCCTTTATGTGCATTGGAAAAAGACAAAAAATCAGAAGAAAAAAACACAAAATTGACATAATTTTACACAAAACTCAAAAAATGGGATGCACAAAATTGTTGGCACCCTCAAGTTAATATTTGGTTGCACATCCTTGGAAAAAAAATAACTGAAACAAATCTCTTCCTATAACCATCAACAAGCTTCTTACACCTCTCAACTGGATTTTTGGACCACTCTTCTTTTGCAGATTGCTCCAGGTCTTTCGGATTTGAAGGGTGCTTCTTGCAACAGCAGTTTTGAGATCTCTTCATAGGTGGTCAATGGGATTTAGATCTGCACTCATTGCTGGCCACTTCAGAACTCTCCAGTTTTGTCTCCAACCATTTCTTGGTGCTTTTTGAGGTGTGTTTGGGGTCATTGTCCTGCTGGAACACCCATGACCCCTGACACAGACCCAGCTTTCTTGCCACAAGTGAAGGAGTTCAAGTATCTTGAGCTCTTGTTCACGAGTGAGAGTAGAACGGACTGTAAGTTGACAGGTGAACTGTAAAATGCAACATCCATTTTACTCAAAGTTGAAACTACTCAGTTCTTTGTAACCTGTTATAAATACTTGTTATAAACAAGTTACTTGTACTTCTTGGCCATAACAGCTAAAGGGCTCAGTTTACTTTAGTTTACTTGGTTTAAACAAATTAAGTAAAAAGGGGGTAAAATTGAGCTGTGTTTACTCAAAAATCCAAAACAGCGATTTGAACTCTATTTTCATGAGCTGATAGATCTCATTTCAGTTTTAAGTGAACAGTACTCAAACAATTTAAGTATTTTTTGTTATAACTCATATTATTTGAATTACAGCAAATCTGCAGTTTTCCCAGAATGCCTTTGGGCACTAAACCTTTATGCACTTTGATTGCTGCAGCTGTCTTTGCCAGGACACTTTTGAAAAAGAGATTTTTAATCTCAATGAGGTTTTCTCCTGGTTAAAAAAAAGGTGAAATAAGATGAGTAAATAAAATGCACCATGAGTCCCGCCCATCAAGGGTAAATTTACTGCTATGAGCATCAGTGAAAGTAGTATGGCACACTATCATTAATGAATTGTGTCACCAACAGCCATTGTTGCAAATGATGGCACAAGATAGATCACCTCAGGTGAAATGATGATTTACAAAACTTTAACAGAGAGTGCTAGCTGATGTTCTAAGGTAATAAGTTATCTAAGATATTTTGAGGGCTATGAACTTATCAGTGTTTACAGTGCACTAAAACTGTTAAGTATTGCACACTCAAAATAGATGATTTAGGCTAAGTCCTGCAAACTTAAATTACCATTTGAATCTCAGTTGTGAGAACTTAAAATAACTGATTTAAAACTAGTAGTGAATACTTAAATAGTTCAAGTAGAACAAGTACTGCACACTAAAAACACACGTTTTTTTTTTTTTTTTTTTACTCACAAAAGTCAAGAGTAGTTTACTTGTTATTTTTGAGGCAATGAGTTTCCATATTTTTGTGAGATATTTCAGTGAGATTTGATGCAGCATCAGCAGTTTTGCAGACATTGTACTGGACTGTTATGGTGAACCAGATTTACTCATCGATCCATGTTCCAGTGGTGGTGAACTCTGGGTAATGACTGAAAGGATGGGTTCAAGTGACTGAAAAGAGATTCCTCAGGAGGGTGACTGGGCTCAGCCTAAGAGATAGAAACTCAGACATCTGGAGGGAGCTTGAAGCAGAGTCCCTGCTCCTTTACTTTAAAAGGTGCCAGCTGAGGTGGTTCTGATCAGGATGACTCCTGGGTGCCTCCCTGTGGAGGTCCTCCAGGGACGTCCAACCAGGAGGAGACCCAAGGGCAGATCCAGGACTCATTGGAGGGAATGTATCTGACCCTCAGGGGAAACTGGAAAATGATGCTTGAGAGAGAGATGTCTGGATTGACCTGAACTCGGATGAGTGAAAGAAGATGGATGGACCAATCACGCGATGGTAACTCAACAGAGGTGGGTTTCTCAACTTTAAAGCCATGTATTTAATGGAAATAGAAAAAAAAATTCAATGATTGTCAAATCCCATAAACCCAAACTCTATTAACACTAAACCATAAACATCATACTGGATGTTGAAACTGAGAAATTCTACTATTTCTTGGTAAAATGCTTATAGTTTTATTTTGAATCAAGCAGTCCTGAAGTCTCTGCTTTTTTAAAACTCTGGAAAGTCCAGCAGTGGATCATGACCTTAACATCTTCAGTAAACAACCAAGAAGTCAAAGTGTTTCTAAACTGTAAGATACACCAACAGATGTCACTCAATCCTGCTTCCTGCTGGACACCAAATCAATGATTTTAACGTTAGCCGTGCCCTTGTCGAGTGCTGAGCGTGAGCTCTGGTAAAAGGATGAAAACACCACCTTGCATGATTCACAGTGAAGCCTAAATTGGCGAGATCATCCCCGTATGCCCTCCACTCCAGACTGATGATAAGAGTCCTGAGGTGAACATGTTTCACCACCATGGAGTCGACCTCCTCTTCACTGAAGGCCTTCGATGTTTCCCTTCCACTTTAAAAAGAGGATTTCCTCCTCAGAATAAGCTGTAAACATAACTGTTAGTCTATCACTTTTCCATCAGTATCACCCTGTACTGGTTATTAACATCACTGGATCAGTATCAACTCATCTGACTGGAAGAGGAGTAACAGTGGTTAATGGCCAGGTGTGAGCGAGCAGTGTTATCACATTTCCCTAAAGCCAGCAATCAGGTCATTAGGGGATTCCAGCCAGCCAAAATAAACATCATATACTCTACAAATAAAATCCTGAGCTTGATTTATGTCTAAGGTATGTTTAGATGCATTTTTATTTAAAAAACAAACCAAAAAAAGGCAACTTTTCATCTCAAACATTCAGAGTTTCTGTTCATTTTAACTGAGTTACTAACTTTGCAAAGCAGATGGATACGCCTGTTTCCGTGTTTCTCACTGGGGAATCCATCTGGCAAAGCTCCCATCTGTTTGTACAGTTTGAACAGTTGAACAGTTTGGGCCCGGATAGAAAGTGACGGGACCAATCAGCGTCGAGAGGCAGTACTTTCGGACCCAGCAGGGTCCTGACGTAAGCAAGCAGCAACAAGAGGCCGATGCAATTATGGCGGAAGACATTAGCGTGGATGCTGCTAAAGCGCCAGTTTTATCAGAACTTGATGGCATTTCTTTGTTAAAAGAAGAACAGAAAACAGCAGTGAGTCATTTTCTTTTCAAAAACGACAAAATTCGTGTACTGACATGTCTACAGCCGCCATGGTTTGCACTGTGCAGTTCTCTATGGAGTTTACTCATCAGTAGCGGCGCACCATAGTTTGAGGCTAAGACGTCACATGTGTTGTTGCTCTTTTTGGCCTGTAAAGATGAAACAGAACATTCATCCAGTCACCCTCGGACTTGTTTTTTTTCAAAGGCTCTGCCCTTTCCCAAACACTGTCTATGGGAAGTTTACCAGATGGATTTGTCAGATTATTTAGGATCACAAATTTGTGCAAATGGAGACCAAATCAATAATTAACAGGTGTGGCCAAATACTTTTGTCCATGTAACAACAACCAAATAGAACCTATACCATGTGATTTAACTTTAGACCTGTATCTAATCTTTTTAAGGCTCAAACACTGACAACCTTTCTTTAGAGCAGTGGTTCTCAACCTTGGGGCCGGGACCCCCTTGAGGGTCATGAGACACTGAGAGGGGGTCTCCAGTTGCCCTTAAAACTAAGAATTTTTTTTTTTAATTACACTGTTGCCACTTTACACCAATTTTGTCAATTTTTACCCCTTTTCATCATTTTCCCACCAAAAAATGATGTTTTTGCCACTTCTAAACCAATTCTCTCTGCTTACGCTGAATGTTGCCTCTGTTGACCCATTATTGCCAATATTAACCCCTTTTGACCACTTTTTACACCCAATTTATTCCCAATTTAACGCCGTTGCACTATCTGATATGATCATTTTTGCAAGTTTAACCAATTTCTGCCAATATTTATCTATTTCTTCTTTCTCAGTTAACCCTTTTTTGCCAGTTTAAATCAATTTTTAATCCCATTTCAACAAATTTCCACCCATGTTTGTGAATTTAAAGCCATTTCAGCCACATTTTACCTTCTTTTTACCACTATTTATGCCCATTAATGCCACTTTAACCCATTTCTGCTATTTTTAAAATCCAACCTCACCACCTTTTCTACCATTTTTTTCCATTATCAGTTTTTGCCATTTTTAAACCATTTTAATCCTTTTTTTAACAAAAGAGATTTACATTTTAAAAAGGCTTTTTATGACACAGATGATTCAAAAAGAGGATTTGTTTCTTTGAGAAGAGTGTTTTTTTGTTGTTGTTGTTGAATATGAAATAAAGATATGACAGCTTAACTTTACAATGGACCAAGGTTTTGTTGATCTCCATTGGCCCCATGTTTGTCTAGGCACCATAAAGCTCTCCCAGTCACCCCCCCAATCAGCGGCCTTGTCTGCACATGACGAGTCTTAATAGTGCATAGTTGTGTTCAACCACCTTCAGGTACAGTGGAGGTCCCTGGTTTCTGGCACCTTTATTTTGGGGGTCCTGGGCTGAAAAGGTTGTGAACCACTGCTCTAAAGCAGGGGGCAGCACCTTTATTTCGGGGACCCCCACTGTACCTGAAGGTGGTTGATCACAACTATGCACTATTAAGAACAGTCATGTGCAGACAAGGCTGCCCACAAGGGGGATAAAGGGGAAGGTTTTTGGGATCCAGCCAAACTGGGGGCCAGCAAAATCATGGTCCATTGGGGAGTTAAGCTTAAAATGAAATAACTTTTCTTAAAAACATATTTAAAATGGGTTAAAGATGTTGCTTAAGTTAGTGAATAATGGCAAAAAATGGTGGAAAAGGTGTTGAAATTCAATTTTTAAAGAACATAAATGGATTAAAAGTGGCTAAAATTACATAAAAGTGGCCAAAAATTGATAAAATTGGCAAGAATGGGTACAAAAGTGGTAAAAGTGGATTAAAAATGTGGCTGAAATGGCTCTAAAGTGCAAAAAATTGACGGAAAGTAGGTGGACTGGGATGAATAATTGTTATGAACTGGCAAAAATAGGTTAACCGTGGTTAAAATGGGCAAAAAGGGGTGTAAAAAGTGGTTAATAGTGGCAATAGTAAGGCAACAATAGGCAGAGAGTGGCAAAAATTGGTTTAGAAGTTACAAAAACAGGCAGAAAAAAAGTGGTGGAAAGGGCATAAAATTTACACAAATGGGTTTTAAGTGGCAAAAATGTGCTAAAATTGGCAACACTGATGTTTAATAGTGATGAAAAAGGGTTAAAAATTGGCCAAATTGGTGTAAAGTGGCAACAGTGTAATTTAAAAAATGTTCTTAGTTTTTTTAAGGCGTCTGGAGACCCCCTCTCAATGTTTCGCGACCCCCAATGGGGTTCCAACCCCAAGGTTGAGAACAACTGCTTTGGAGTCTCAGTTCATACTGACTGAGGTAGGTTGGTCTGAAATGATCACTGTTGCTCTAAACCTGTGGTTCTCAGCAGGTAAAGTCATGGAAGCCATCATCAACTCCCTAAGGAGAACTGTGACCCAATTTCTGGAGATTTTTTTTGATCAGTCAGAAGTATTTAATAAAAAATGGTAGAGCTTGGGCCTAAGAGTGCAAAAGGTGTAACAAAACAATGACACAGGACAGAACATGCATGTTTTATGGAGTCTCATAGACAATTTGGTGCATTTTCTTTTTTTTTTCCCAGGCACATATCTGCGACCCACTGGAAACTGTGTGCAGATGAATAAAAACACCAAACATTTTCAGCTCATTCTTTTCCTGAACAACAAAGGTAGCTTTAGACATGACAACATCTCCCTTTCATCTCTCTGTTGTGTTTCTCCCTTGTGTTTTTTCATTGCTGACTCTTTCTGCACAGGATGCAATTTCTCAGAGTGTGTTTAAGCTTTTCTCTGCGCCGTCTCTCTTTATTTCAACCCTCCTCAGTCTCAACCTTTGTGAAAAACCTGACAAGGAGAAAAAGATACCGTTCTATTCAGTGTTTCCTAAATCACAACATTTTACACCATTTTAGAGACAACAAAAAAGAAATTTGTTCTGACTTTTGAGTGTTGAATGCAGGGAATGTGGAATGATGACCTTGATTCCTTCTCCTAGAAAAACACACCAGTTATACAGCAGTGGCTGAATGTTTGTTCATGTAGAGAGTTAACCCTCAATGTGAAATACTATAAAACATGAACTGAACTAACGCTAATAACTTTACATCAGAGATGAGCCACCCTATATAAACTGCAAAAGCCAAATAGAGTTATGAGTATAGTACAACATTTTGAATATTCCACTTCCTTATCTCATTACAATGGAAAAGTGGTAGAGTCGGTCAACCCGACCCAAAGGTCAGGGGTTTGGTGGATAATGCAGTCAACATGGGACTGCACCCCATCCTGCTTCATCTTAACTCACCTGAAACCTATGGAAGGGTCCTGTGTATAGAGTTTTGGAGTCCTGTGCATGAATTTCAGATTCCTGTGCATTGACTTTAGGGTCCTGTACATGGATCTCAGGGTCTTGTAGATGGAATTCAGGTTCCTGTGCATGGATTTCAGAGTCCTGTACATGGATTTCTGAGTCCTGTGCATGGATTTCAGTGTCCTGTGCATGGATTTCAGAGTCCTGTACATGGATTTCAGTGTCCTGTACATGGATTTCAGTGTCCTGTGCATGGATTTCAGAGTCCTGTACATGGATTTCAGAGTCCTGTACATGGATTTCTGAGTCCTGTACATGGATTTCAGTGTCCTGTGCATGGATTTCAGTGTCTTCTACAAAAATTTCGGGGTCCTGTACATGGATTTCAGCTTGCCATCCAACACCATCAAAATCCTCCCTTGCAGGCTTGTTCAGCTGACAGCACCTGCCTCCCTCTGTTAGTAGATACACAATTTACTGATTGACAGAAGGCTCCAGATCAGACTGAAAAGCAACACATTCAGCACCTGGACCGCCAGGACTGGCAACCCCCCAGTGTGCGTCCGCTCCCCACTGTGCTCTGCACCAGTGACTGCACTCCCTCTGTGAAACTCCTGAAGTTTGCAGACAACACCCCGTCATCAGGCTCATCTGTGACTGTGATGAGTCTGCATACAGAAAGGAAGTGGAACAGCTGGTCCTCTGGTATGATCAGAACAGGAAGTACAACCTGCCTCAGGACCTGCTGGTCATCTTCTACACCACCACCATCTGGTCTGTCCTCTGCACGTCCATCACATTCTGGTTTGAGATCTGCCACCATACAGAGCAGACTGCAGCAAAAAATCAAGTCAGCAGAGCAAGTTATCAGGACCGATCTTCCCTCCATCCATGAATATACTGGTCCAGGACTAGGAAACAAGCAGACCCCGCACACCTGGGACACAAACGGTTTAAAATCCAACCCTTCGGTAGCAGGGTTACAAAACAACGTGGCACAGAAACAGTTTGTTCTCCCAGGCTGTGGGTTTGGACGTTTACTCATTACAGGGTATCAGAGAACAAAACCTTCATCTCACGAGCTCCTTAGCCTTGTTCAGTGTTAGGATATCCTGCACTGTCTCTGTAAGAAAGCTCACTGTGGTAAAATGCCTCGTCTCATATGCACAGTTGCACTAATACATGTACATTAAATCACCTTGTCTACCTTGCAAGCCTGAGAACATGGCATCGTTGAAATATGGGAGCAACATCTCAAGACATCAACCAGGAAGTTCAATGAGCCTAAGCATACCACTAAAGTAGTTACAAAAGGACAACAAAGTCTATGTTCTGGAGTGGTTATCACAAAGCTCTGATCTCAGTCAAAATGAAAATTTGTGGGCAGAACTGCAGAGGCGTGTGAGAGCAAGGCGGCCTACAAACCTGACTCAGTTACACCAGTTCTGTCAGGAGGAATGGGCTGACATTCCAGCAATCTCTGGTGAGAAGCTTCTGGAAGGATACCCAAAACGTTTGACCAAAGTTATACTGTTTAAAGGCAATACTACCAAATATTAAGGAAATGTATGTAAACTTCTGACACTGACGAAAGTAAGACAAAAATGATCTCTCTCATTATTCTTGCATTTCACAAATAGAAATAATGTTGTCAAGCCTAACTGACCTAAAACAGGAAACTTTTAGTCTTTTATTTAAATGATATATTTTGAAGAAAAAAAATGTATTTTCATATAAAAGTGTTTAATCCCTGTACAAAGCCAACCCGTCAGATTCCTTGTGCGAACGCACACTTGGTCAATAACTGATTCTGATGTGATAAACCTAAATTAATCAGAAGGAAATAAATATTGTAGCAGGAATGTTTGATATTGGTTTTGAGAGATTCTATTTGAAGTATTTGACTTCAAAACAAACATGTTTTATGCACTTTAATACATTAAAAAAAAAATACATTGTTGGGCTTTCAATGCCTTTATTTCTTTAGAGGAGGGTTTGGAAACAGAGATGAGAGGTTTGGGGAGAGGCATGCAGGTAGCCAAAGGCCTGACTTGAACCCCGATTGCCTCCATACATGGGATGTAACCTAACCAGTCGGCCATCTGTGCCCCAGTATACCTAAATATCAAAAGTTAACTGGCACTGGGGCTAACCTGGCACATCAGATGGATGTGTGAAACACATCCATCTGGAGAACCACTCATAGACAGCGATTAGGAAAGGGCAGAGCATTTGAAAAACACTCAGCGGGTGATTGGATGAACGTTCTGTCTGTTACATCTTTATGGGCCAATCAGAGCAACAAAACATGTGACGTAGCTGCTACCAAGCTGCACCCGCACAAAAACGAGTAAACTCCGTAGAGAACTGCATAATGCCAACCATGGCCACTGTAGACATGTCAGTACATGACCTTTGTTGTTTATGAAAAGAAAACAACTCACTGCTGTTCTTTGTTCTTCTTTTAACAAACAAATGTTATCAAGTTCTGATAAAACTGATGCTTTAGCAGCATCCATGCTAATCTCTTCCGCCATAATTGCACCAGCCTCTTGTTGCTGCTTGCTTACATAATGATCCCGCTGTGCCTGAAAGTACTGCCCCTCGTTGCTGATTGGTCCTGTCACTTTCTAACTGGGCCCAAACGGTTCAGACGGGAGCTTTGCAAGATGGATTTGCCAGTGAGAAACATGGAAACAGGCGTATCCATCTGCTTTGCAAGGTTACACTGGGGCAGCTTCACCAAAACATCTTAGGGGCCAGCAGGGGGCGCTCATGCTACACAAAGTACCTTTATCTAACCCTAACCCTTTGGTTCACATCAGTTAAGCTGTATTCCGACTGTCGCAATGATGGAAATAAACAACACCTCTGTTCTCTAAAGGCGCATTGCACTCTAGTTGACAGGTCAAATGTAATCTACATTCTTTGACAGAACTGGAATATCACCGAACATTACTGTCAGTTTGAGCTAAGTTTACAGGTGCAGCTCCTCAGACTGATGTCAGCGTACGGCCACTTCACTGAAGCCCTAAACCTGATTAAACTAAACCAAAGAAGTTCACAACAGCTTCTGCTCAATGGGTGGAGATGGACTGCAGACCAGTGAACACAACAGAAGACTGGGGTCCTCAGGTTGGCATGTGGAGACCACTTATACACTTCACTGTCAGGAGGAACCATAACATCATGCAGCAGAACCTGTATGAAAAAAACAGAAGACATCTGACATCTGTTCTTCTGTGACCTCCTGGATGAGCCGTCGTTGCACTCTTGGTTGGCCGACCACTCCTGGGAAGGTTCACCACTGTTCCCAGTTTGTTCCCGTTTGTGGACAGTGGCTCTGACTGTGGTTCGCTGGAGTCCCAAAGCCTTGGAAATGTCTTTGTAACCCTTTCCAGACTGATAGATTTCGATCACTTTGTTTCTCATTTGTTCTTGAATTTCTTTGGATGGTGGCATGATGTGTTTCTCTCTGAGATCTTGGAGTGGGGGGGATTACTTTTTCACATAGGGCCAGATAGGTTTTGATTTTTTTTTTACCCTTAAGAAATAAAAAATCATAATTTAGAAACTGCATTTTGAATTTACTTGGGTTGTCTTTGTGAGATAGTAAAATCACTTTGATGATCCAAAACATTTAAGTGTGATAAATAACCAAAAATCCAGGAATTAGAATGGGGCAAATACTTTTTCATTGCACTGTACGTTCTATTGTTAATAAAATATTGACTTAGGAGATTTGACAATTATTGCTGTTTTTATTTACACTTTATATGGTGTCCCTACTTTTTTGGAATTGTCATCAGTCAGTCAAAGGTTAGTGATTTGTACTCTGTGTTAATGTTGTATAAAACTGCATGTGTGCCCCTCAAAGTTTGACTCAGACTGAGATATTTTTCTTCTGGAAACTTCTCTGTGCTCTTTGCCATCTTATTTTTCTCTCCTGAACTTTCGGTACTTTTGTTCACAGGGTCATCTCTGAGTGAAAGGGCGCTCCAGATGGTCCTGATTAGGTCAGGATGCTGTAAAAATTGACTTTTCTTCACTTCTTCCTCAATATTTCTATTGACTTGTTTTGTAACTGCACTCTTAAACCTTTATGAATGTTTAAAAAAAACAGGATTTTTCAGCTGTGGCTCAACAGAAGAAACATTTATTAAAACGTCTGTGGGAAATACGTTTAAAACAGCAGAAAACAAATGTGAATACAATTTACTGGCTCTGCAAACATATTTTGTCAGCCAGAAGCACATGCCCAGTATCTGTGAACTTAATTCTCTGATTAATATTTGATAAGTCTCCCTGAACTCTACCAGTTAAAGAGCACTGACCTGTTTGATTGCTCTCTGCTCGGTTAGCGGTGGTTAGGACCAAAGCTGGAGGTTGTGGTTCTGATGTCTTAAGAGAAATATGAGCCTCAGCCTCTTCTATGATGAATATTTCTCTGTGTTTGCTTCACTTCACTGCTGACATAAACATCATACTACAGACTAGGATGTGAATATTACAGCTGAAACCTTTCTGCTTTTGAACAAAACTCCAGTGGAAAACCTGACAACACATCATCAGGATCTAAACATCCTGACCTAGAACAGAAGTACATTTGGAAAAATGCAAAAATGCAAAAGGGTGGTTTGAATCCACAACAAATTTGAGCTTGTAGAAGCTGAGAGGGTCTGGTCTTATTCTTTAGTTGAAAGAAAGTAGGTTTACATAAAGATCCCATGGACTGCCATAAAAGTTCAGACACTCATGTCCCAAATAAAGCGAAATCTACCACCCGTCAGTATTTTAAAGGTCATGTATTTTACCCATGTAAGACAAGTTTATATTGGTTTTCAGAGGTCCCCAAAACATGCCTGTGAAGTTTGTTGCTGAAATAAACACTCCAGTATTGCATTTTTGCATGCCTAAAAAAACCCTTCTGTTTCAGCCCTGCTCAGAAAGGGCTGTTTCTGTGTCTGTGGCTTTAAATGTTACTGATCTGTCTGACTCCACCCCTGACTCCGCCCCTCTCAGGAAATGGATGTGGCTCTTTTGATCATCCTCTCAGCTGGCAACCGAGAGGAATATCAGGAGAGGGGGGTGCAAGTTTCTTCAAAAGACAGAGAAACAGCTCGTTCTGAGCAGGGCTGAAACAGAGGGGTTTTTACACATACACAAATCTAACAGGCCTGTTTGGGGGACCGCTGAGACCAATATAAATGTGTCTTAAAGGGGTAAAATATGTCCCCTTTAAATTGATTGGACATGATTTGGAAAGGCACATCGCTCTCTGTTGAAGCCCTCATAGCTGACAGTGCTATCAGAATAAAAAACAAGCCATGAGGTCAGAGGAACTGCCTGCAGAGCTCTGAGAAACAGGATTGTTAATGGGCACAGAGCTGGGGAATCCTACAAAAACATTCTGCTGCACTGAAGGTTCCTAAGAGCACAGTGGCCTCTATAATTCTCTAATGGAGATGCAACTTTCCTCCAACCCAGCTACCTCCATTCACTTCAACATCCTCTAGTCCAGATCCTCACAGGTCTTCTGCTCATCTTTTCCTGATCCTGCATCCCTCATCAACATCTCCACCAGTGTCAAGACTCCAAACAGGGTTGGGGGGGTGTAATATTATTCCTGCCAATTGCCTCGTTACCCCTTCAAGTACATTAAGTCATCATGATGGAGTCTAATTGTTAAAGACTTTGCAAATTTCTCCTTCAATAAAATTTGTAAAACAAGTTATTGTTAAACTTATGTTAGGTATCTCCTGACTGAAATCAGAGAATTTTGGCACAACCAGGACTCTTCTAAGAGCTAGTCACCTGGCCAAACTGTGCAAGAGAGGAAACCAAGAACCTGACGGTCACTTTGACTGAACTCCAGAGATCCTGTATGGAGATGGAAGAAAGTTTGAGAAGGACAACCATCTCTGCAGCCCTCCTCGGATCTGGGTTTTATGGCAGAGTGGAAGCCTCTCTTCAGTATAAAACACATGAGAGCATGCTCGGCTTTTTATTTGGAGATGGGTGCAAACTTCAAAGTGAAATTTGCATCCATCCATCCATTTTCTATTTCATTGGGGTCACAGGGAGTGCTGGAGCCTATCCCAGATTTCATTTGGGGGAGAGGCAGGGTCCCTTTTTCTGGTTGTCAGTCAATCGCAGGGCTGATACATAGAGACAGACAACCAGACACACATTCACACCTATGGCCAATTTTAGAGTCACCAACTAACCTAATGAGCATGTCTTTGGTGGTGAGAGGAAGCCAGAGAACCCACGCATGCACGGGGAGAACATGCAAACTCCACACAGAAAGGCCCTGAAAGGGAAGTGAACCAAGGACCTTCTTTCTGTGAGGCAACAGCGCTAACCCCTGCGCCACCTTGCTGTCCAAAGTGATATTTCATTTCTTTAAAAATATGTTTCAAACATTTGAAAACATTTTGATTCTGTTTTCATTTTGTCATCATGGGGTACTGAGCGTAGACTTCTGAGAATAAAACAACTTCTTTGGCTGTAGCATCAGGCTGCAACATAACAAAACTAAAGAAAGTGAAGAGAGTTTGAATACTTTCTGAATGCACTGTAGTTCCTGGATTTGTACAAGTACTTGCTCAAGCACTAGTGACCACCACACAAGCTGGGATCCTAACATCAGGTGTTTTATTTTCAAACAAATCTCAGTCAGGATGAAGGCGGTGAACCTTCACATCGTGTAAAGCCTGGAAACTCCTGCAGCACATCTAAATGAGGTTGTATTTGGCTGTAAATGGACATTCATTACTGTGCTGCCTGCAGCAATAAAATAACTCGACTCATCCTCCTAGCAGAAAACTGTTAATGCTAATTGTCAGACAGAATTTTTGTGTTGCAAAGCGCCCACTTAGAAGCTCATGACAGACGTATAAACACTGGAGAAAAGCATCGCAGTCTACCGTCGCACTCCCCGTTGGAGGAGTCTTGTCTCTCACGCCCGCTTCACTATATTTCAACTTAATTAACGTCAAAATTGAGTAAAAACAATTAAGGATCTGTCTGCAAAAGTTTCGGAGTTTCTTTTCCTCTCTACTCTCTCCGTTTCGCATCAAGGCGAGCAGAGACTCTTAATGGCTGGTAAACATCTTTTGATTGTCTGATTGTCTCACAGGACCGTGAGTTTACTGTTGCCGAGCTGAGAGGAGGAAAAACGGAGGAGGAAAAGAGCGGTGTTTAGCAAAACCAAAGAGAATAACATCTGTGCTGAAAGAAGCAGACTGCTGCTGTCTCCATGCAAATTCAGATGAAACGCTGTTTTCAATATTCTCAATTAGATGTTATATTTTTTACTTTTCACTAAGTAAGAATGGAGGCTGCAGTCTATATAATAAAAGGGAAAGTACAATGAACCACAGGACTTCAAAATAAGATCCGACCATGTGCTCTTTTACAAAGCTAATTATCCATTTTGACTGCACAGCTCAGTGCATTGTATTCCTTTTGATATCTATTATTATAAAGCATGATTTCACACATTGTTCATTTTAATTAAAGGAGCATTTAGCTGGTGAGAGGCTCTCGCCGTCTCCACGTCTCCTTTGGTCTTTCCAATGGGCACGCTCTTTTTGTAAAATCATCTGCATCTTCACATCCATGGATCTGAGATTTCTGCAGAAACTGGAAGTGGCTAATTAAAAAAAAAAAAACACCCTATCAATGTTACTGATTAGGGTTAAATGACACCTTCCACAGACATTAAAAACACGAGAAAATGAGTGTTAGCAGCCTGAAACAAGTTTTTAAATTGGAACAAGTAGTGATAATGAGCTAAATGATTAGGAGTAGCAGCACTGCCTGGGAACTTTAAAGCAATGGTGAGCTTTATTAAAGAAAATCATGTAGGCTGTAAATACATCTACTATAGATGTAAACATTTATTCCATCAGGGCCTGAGCTTAAAGTGGCACGAGAGAGAGAGTTTATTTCTTTGGAGACAGAATGATTAAGATAGCTGTTGATCAGCCGGGTGTTTAGGAGCTCTTGCATTAAAAAAATACAAGGGCTTTTGGCTTTAATTCTGACTAGCAAAAATTCTATTATTGCTTTAAAAAAAAAACTGATAAATCACAGGATTTGTTCCCCTCTGTACACTTTGGCTATGCCACATCAGCGTCACCGTGCAGCCAGTGCGATGTGAAATAAGTCTGCCACTGCTCCTCTATGTCCCAATTGACTTTTAAAATCACAGGCAGCTCAGTGGACAGGGCAGAAGTCATCCAGACATGGTCTCTCTGTATCTGCACTACCGCTCAAAAGTTTGGGATTGGCAGATTTCTTTGAAAAACATTTTCATGCAGTTCACAGACAGTTATCTGCAACTTTCAGCCCTAACCTTGCAAAGCAGATGGATACATCTGTTTCCATGTTTCTCACTGGCGAATCCATCTTGCAAAGCTCCCATCTAAACTGTTTTGGCCCGGTTAGAAAGTGACAGGACCAATCAGCGTCAAGGGGCAGTACTTCGGGGGCGACGGAGTTGTGACGTAAGCAAGCAGAGACAAGAGGCCAGTGCAATTATGGCGGAAGACATTGGCGTGGATGCTGCTAAAGCACCAGTTTTATCAGAACTTGACGACATTTCTTCATTAAAAGAACAAAGAACAGCAGTGAGTTGTTTTCTTTTCAAAAACAACAAAAGTCGTGTACTGACATGTCTGTGGCCATGGTTCACCTTATTCCTTGGTAGCTATGCATGCGCACCTCAGTCACAGCTACGTCACATGTTCTGTTGCTCTGATTGGCCCATAAAGATATGACAGACAGAACATTCATCCAATCACACTTTGAGTTTTTTTTCAATTCCTCTGCCCTTTCCCAAATGCTCAGTATTGAAGGTTTTTCAGATGGATGTGTGAAATATATCCATCTGGCTTGTCAGGTTATCAATCTCCTAGTATGGCTCCAAGTTAATCATGTGGTACAGCTTACCATTTTACTAATAAGGGAGCAAAAAGACTGGAGGAAGGTGTTGCGGAGGGATGAGTCCAAGTTTGAGGTCTTTGGATCAAACAGAAGATCATTTGTGAGATGCAGAACAAATGCAAAGATGCAGGAGCAGTGCTCGAAACCATCAGAGAGGTGGAGGCGGCGTGATGGTCTGGGGTGCTTTGGAGGTGGTAGAATAGGAGATTTGTAAAGAGTTGAAGGGACCTTGAGGAAGGAAAGCTTTTACAGGATTTTCCAATGTCATGCCAAACCCTGTGGACAGCACTTGTTTGGGGCTAGTGTCATCCCACAGCAGGATTATGACGAAAACACACCTCCAAAATGTCTACAAAATATTTAAAGAACAAGCATTCAGCCAGATTTCTGACTGTAATGGAGTGGCCAGCACAGCCTTTGGATCTGAACCCTATTGAGCTGCTGTGGGAGGAGCTTAACTGTATGGTACGAAGGAAGACTCCATCAGGCCAATCCATCTTTTGGGAGATGCTCCAGAAATCACGGGGTGAAATCTCATCAGATTATCTTGAAAAACGGACCTCTAAAATACCTAAGGTGTGCATGGCTGTAATTGCTGCAAAAGGTGTTTTATCTTTTCCATGAAGGTAAAGTTTAAAGAACATTTTTCATTAAAATTGTTTTTTCTAACTCTGACAATGTCAGCATGTCCAGTTCATTTGCTGTATTTCCTATTCAGACTAATTTCATGAGTTTTTCCATGGAAAACAAGAAAAAATCCAAGTGATCCCAAACTTTTGAGTGGAAGTGCATGTCCATGTCATAATCTGGAACCTTCCCAAAGTTCCTGATTTTCTCAAGTCTTTATCCAAATGGGAAGTCAGTTGCCTTTAGTTTAAGGTGGTGAAATAGCCAAAATGAGTGGTGGACTTATTTTCATCACTGGCTGCAGGAAGATGCTGACATTTCTTAATCAAAGTGAACAGAGAGGAAGAGAATAAGGAATGGGATAACTGCTATTAAGAACGCACTATAACACACCTTAAATTCTTGTAATTAATGCATGAACTGGCAGCCCTAATTATGACAATATTAGATGTACAGTTTTTTCTATTTTATGACTTAACAAGCTTTGCACACCTGATTTGGGGCATTTTCTGCCATTCTTCTTTGCAAGTCCTCTCAAGCTCAGTCAGGTTGGATGTAGACAGACAGCTCTCACCAGGATACTTGGTTCAAGTCAGGGCTTCTGGCTGGGCCGCTCTAGGACATTCTCAGAGTCATCCCTAAGCCACTCCTGTGCTGTGTTAGTTGATTTCTTCGGGACATTGTCATTTCTGAAGGTGAATCTTCAGGCCAGTCTGAAGTCCAAAGCACTGTGGAACAGGTTTTCACTGAGAATATCTCTGCATTTTGCTCCATTTAGCTTGTCCTCCACACTGACCAATCTACCAGTCCCTGCTGCTGAAACACACCCCCACAGCATGACGCTGCCACCACCATGCACCACTGTTGGGATGGTTTTGGGCAGGTTTTGAGGAGTGCCTGGTTTCCTCTAGACATAATGTTTAGAACTGAGGCTAAACAGTTAACCTTGACAAGGAATTTTGTTTCTCATAGTATAAAGGTCCTTCAGGTGTGGGAGTGAAAGAGTTTTTTGTATTTTTCCCGAACCGTCACAGTTTGAGGTCATGGTTCAGTGCATGTTGTCCCACAATAAATGAATCTGAACCACTAAAAATAGAAAAAGAAAAAAAATGTGACAGTATTTATCCACCAATCTTGGCGGTTGCTAAGTGTGGTTGCTAACCACTATTAGACCACCAATGAAGAAGAGGAGGTTGCACACGAAGAAAGTCCGCTCTCAGCTTCTGCTGCAAGAGAAACAGAGCAGCGAGACCTGATGCCTGTCTCTCCCTTTCTTCTACACTGTTTAAAAAAAAAAAAAAATTTAAAAAAGAACTCTGGATGTGAAAGCAGAGAAAGTTGAAGATATTACAGCTGCAAATATATTTCAAAGACCACACGGATTGGTAGAAATACAGACCACCTAATGCAAATGTGTATTTCTGCTCAGAATGGTTGTATCCTGTGTTTACATGAGCAAGTCTGGGATGCTTCACTACACCAGCTTTTTAAAAATGCAAAACAGTGTTGTAGCACTCTTCAGAAATCATAAACATAAGACATTGCTCTAAAAAGCATATATTTTCATCTGCAAATGTATTTATTTTACTTTTGTAAACCAGGAGATATTGGCTGTTTTCTGGTTTACTGTATGTTTTTCCTCTTTTTGTCTCATGTTTAAAATCTCACAGGCTGTACCAGCTATCACTGATAGTTCTTAATAACACTAGCTGGAACAAAGTATTGATCATTTGATCCAAATTTATATTTCAAACATCTGCACTAACATAAGTCAAAGAAAAAAAAAAAAAAACTATAAAAGTGATGAACCAAACCGTGACCTCTGTGAACTGTACCACCCCTATTCTGGTTTTTTTTTAATGTTTTGCACTGAAGTGAGACTGCTGTCTAGCCACTCTGCCATAAAGGCCAGAATGGTGGAGGACCGCAGTGATGGTTGTCCTGTCTGGGCTCCAGTGAGAGTGCGCCGGGTTTGGGCTGGTGCGAGGCAAGGAGTGAGGCACTGAAAAAACGGCGGACACAAAAGGTTAGTCTCGAGATATCACAGGAAAACACTCGAAATATTACTCAAAACTGTATATGAGAACACTTAGAGAGAGGAGCCGAACACCGCTGGTGAGAGGCTTGGATACTTGAGGTGAATCTGAGCAGCAGATTTAAGGAGCGCTTGATTGTAGAGTAGCGTCAGGTGCTACCAATCAACCTCAGCGCCGACAGGGGCAAGGGAGCCTCAGGGAAAACAAAGTGAAGTTAGTGACACTCAACCAAGACACCAGAACAGGAACTTGCCAAAATAAAACCAAAATAAACCCAGTGCAAACAAAGACCACCACTCACTGTGCTCTTGGGAACCTTCAGTGCAGGAAAATTTACTCGTAGCCTTCCCCAGATCCGTGCCTGAGCTCAGCTCCTTTAACCTCATGGCTTAGTTTATACTCAGATATATGCATTATCAGCTGGTCGGCCTTGTGTGGAGACGTGTGTGCCTCTAAATCACGTCTAATCAGTTTCATTTAACACAGGTGGACTCCAGTCAAGGTGTAGAAACAACTCAGCAAAGATCAGAGAAATATGGAGAACCTTGGGGTAGGTTTACTAAAAATGAAAGTTTATCTTTATTGTTTTTTGGTTTGTTTCATATTTTATCAGTTTGAAACTCAAAATCACCCTTCCAGTAATTTGTTTAATGACCTTACCCTTTATTTCTTTTGTTCCCTCTGACAGTATTCATTCATGTAGCATTTAATCACATTTATCTTTTTCAAAGCACTGGTTCAAAGGTCAACTTTTAGACATGTTTAAACATAAAAAGACAAAATTTGTGACCCCAGTCCAGCTCTAAATCATCCTAAATGCCGATAATAAACAATGTTCATTTTAAGGAAAGTGCATGAATAGCCTCCCAGCAGTGAAAGGGCTCTCAGCATCTGCAGGAAGCTGTTCTTGAGCCTTGTTGTTCCAGCTCTGAGACTGGGTGGCCTTCTGCTTTCTGCACAATAAATTTACTTGAGTAAAATTTTACTCTGAAAAATATAACATTTGGTCGCAGTCTGTTTGGAGTAAAATTCACTCTGCTTGCAGAGTAATGTTTTCAGAGTTGTTTTTACTCTAAAAAGTGTTTTTATTTAACTCTAAATGAGGATTTTGTAATCCACAATGAACAAAATAAAAACAACTCCACAGCATTTGTACTCACTACAGAGTAATTCAGACCATAGTTTATTCAGAGCTGTTTTTTTGTCAATACAATGTTTCATTTAGTCTTTTCAGAACTGTTTTCCATTCTTTATAGAAATGTTTCTACTCATTACAGAACATTTTCTGCTCCATATAGAATTGGGTAATGGTTATGTAGAGCTGTATCTCACTCTAAATAGACTGATCTTCCTCTTTATGTAGAGCTACATTTTCCTCTTAACGGATTATTCTGCCTTTCCACCTGTAAATAGTGCAACAACAAAAAAGCTGTTTTTGCCTATACATATTAGACAGTGTTCTAATATTACAAGACAATTGTGATGAACATATGACAAGAACTCAGGAGCAGAGCACGAGACAAGGTGGTAAAGTTAAAGAAGTTTATTTGACAACAATAGTGCAAATGATGGTGAGTGTACTGGCTGGTGGTTGGAAATAGTGTCAGCAGAGACGGAGACGCTGCAAAAATAAAGGAGGACAAATTGAGTTAGACAAGGCATAAAAAACCCTCACTGAAAAAAATCACTGGATTATCAAAGGTTGAAGAGGAGTCACCTGACTAGACACTGTAGCACACAGGTGTCAGAAGGCTCATCACCAGTGAGGAGATCTTGAGGATCAAGGATTATGGGACACCTAACGAGCTGCAGTCGTCACCGTCCATGAGTGACGCCAGCTGAGTTGAAACTTAAGTGGGTGTGGTTAAAAGTTTTAGGGTCAATCCCATTTCCACCCCTTAACCCTTCCCCTTAATCTACCCCTTCCCCTCGTCCCTTAAAACAGAGTGGTAAGGGTAGGGGTGAAAACCTTCCCTTAAGAAACGAGACGCCACTTGATTTCAGTTCATCATCACACATTGCTGATAAACAGCTGCGTCAGCAGAGGTGACTATAAAGCTTTGACCGTCTCGTTCATACTGCGTTGATCTTCTCCACCTATTTATACCATTAATAACCCTCGTTATTATATACCAAAAATTCAATAAACTTCAATCCTCAGTGGCTAAAGATCGAATATATTAGTCTGTTGTGTTTTCTATAATCATTATGCCGAAATTTTTATTTTTCATTTATAAGCCTCCTTCGTAGTCTGTCGTGCTAATTCGCAATTAAACGCAGTGCATGGAGGGGAAATTCATCACATCATACCCCTTGGTTTCAAGTGAGGTCCTGAAAAATCTTCTTTTCAAGGGCTATGTACCCCTACACCTTGATTCAAAAGAGAATTGGGACACCACTTCACCTGACGTGAACGCACAAAACCAAGGGGTAGGGCTAAGATAAGGGCTAAGGGGTAGAAATGGGATTCACCCTTACTCCAGCAGAATTTACTCTGTTTTTACTCCAACTCTGGTGGTGGCTGGTAATGAATATACTCAATAAAGAGTAAATGTTACTATTTTTGAGTAAAATACTTTTTTACTAGGGGGGGTGTGTGTGAAGGGTTCATCAGCTGGATGGGTGGGATCCTTCATCATACAGCTGCACCTCTCCTGCTGTTGGCTGTTAGCAGGTTTAACAAACTGTTCCAGCGCCTCCTTGTCAGCTGTGGAGGACTCTTCAGCACTCAGAGCTGCTGTGAAAGTGGACCGTCACTGTTGAGCTCTATTTTGCCTTTTCTGTGAAGCACTTTGGTCATCTGAGGCTTTTTTAAAATGGGCTAAACAAACAAACTTGACTTCAGATAATCATCAGCTTTACTTTTGGTGTCTGTGAAGAGAAAGAGATTTCAGGAAGTGACAGTTTATCCTGATCTTATTTTACTACATCTGAAAAAAATAGACCTAAAACTAAACATGAAACTTCTGTGAACAAAACACTGACTACAAGGACAGATTTGTCCTTGATTTTTCTCTTTTGAGGCATTTTCTTTGTAATCTTTCATCTCTGTCCTCCATGATAATCGTACATCCACAGAGCTGCTGGGACACTGGAATACTGATCGCTGTCTTAGGAGATGATTGAATCCAGTCTAAAATAATCAGATCATAGCGTGGAGTTAACATTTTCCTGGATCCTAGATATTTTCAGATGATAAAAACAAACAAATCAAGACTTTGCTCCTAACAATTAGTTATTCTTAAAAGTAGGGCACTATGCATAACCTTTTACTTTGACAAAATGTTTTTTTCTTGCCTTTATTACTTTGAATTAACTCTGCAGGAACAAAAATACCAGTAATCTTAACACCACAGTTTAATCTGCAAGTCAAACCACCGCGCTTACACCAAATGTTGACAAGGAACTTCAACTTAGCTCTGTAAGTTGACAGTCTTTGAGATTTATTCAAAGAAGGTGACCATAAGATATTCATAATTCATGAATCCATGAAAGATGTTGCAACTTGGTGCACATCCGCTCTGAATGCAGAGCACGAGAGCAGGAATATGCATCAGCAGATGGATGAAAACATTTAGCCATAAAATGTAAAATACTGCTCCAATGATATTAAAACAAGCTGGCTGCAGTTTGTGACAGATCCTCTGACAGCAGCCATGTGGAAAACCATATTTCTGAGCCGCTCAAATATCCAGACAGGCGTCCTGACAACTGAAATAAGTCCCAGCGAAGGATCAGGGAGGAGGAGTTCCAAACACCAGGCAGGACGATATTTCAGTCACTAAGTCGACCTTTAATTCTTCAGGGTAAAACTGTCATATCAGGACCGAGAGGGAGATGATTTCACCTCCTTCTTAAGGAATCGAAACAACAGGAGGTCTGAGGTTTCACTCAGGGTGCTGTTTGACATCCTCTCACTGATAATGGTGTTGCTCATTCTTGTTTGTTTGCTTTTTTTTTTTTTTCTTTTCTTTTCTTCTCCTTCCTGTGTCTCGGTCCATATGCATGAAGGGATTTCATGATGCTACTCTTTGAACAGATCTCTTTGTTGCTCTGATAAATCTCAGCACAGACAAGGAAAGGGGGCTGAACTCTACAACAATGGGCCTACTTTCATTCATTTACCAAAGGGTTTACAGACAGGATTTATAAATGAGACATTTCTACATCTAATGAGAGCTTCTCTCTGAGCAAAAACATTATTCTCATGTAAAAAACACCTCCTCCCTACGACTGGATGGTGCAACTTTTGACCAACGTTGTCATCATTAACTAAAACTAATAAAATAACCAATAATAGATGGATAAATAAAATCACATGAATGTAATTTGAATTAAAGGAAACTTAAGTCACGTAATGTGCATAAGTTGTGTGCTTGTAGGAGCTAAGATTTCATCACAGGCCTGACATGCCACAACCCAGGGGTGAAGAGGAAGAGGAGGGTGGCCAGAGTGAAGCTCAACACACGTCGACACGCGTGTCACTTTTCAGCCAAGGTCAAGCTCAATGACATTACTTTTGTCCTGACCTTTTCACCCCTGGTGCAGTGCCGGGGACCACCGGTGGTTCTTCGGCCCATCCAAAGCTTGACCAAGGGGTCATTGCAACCCCACTACCCACCCTGGTGGAATGTAAGGTTGTGCTTACTCGCCACAGCCAGCAATACACTCGCAATACAGCGAGTGTCCACTTGAGGCTGGCTGCAGGAACACCAGAAGTCCTGTCTGAACAAAAGCCGTTGTATTTACACTAGAAATAAACTGGTTTACAGCCTGGTTCATAACACCAAACGTGTCTCATTAGCTAATGTCTTCATGTGCTCTCACTGTATGGGGGTGAATTTTTTTGTACCACAATGGTTTAGATTATATTTAGGAATAACCTGACTGCACACTGATTGGCGTGTCTCATTTGATTGACGGATAGCTTTACTAGCTACATTTCTGTCGACCAGAATGCTAGCTAGCTAGCTGACAGGAAGTTGAGCTTAGTGGGCGGGCCATTCGGTTGATCCAAAGTTTGGTTGAGATCATGATGTCAATATGGAAGCCATTGCGGATTGGCTTCCAAAGCAGTTTGTCCGCCTATTCATCAGGCTTTGTCCAATTCTGTCTACAGTCTATGGTCACAACCCCACCGAGCCCAAAAGTACCGCCCCTTGTTGCTGATTGGTCCTGTCACTTTCAGTGTCGTCAACTTAGTGACTTTGTCGCTATATTTAGCGAGTTTTCAGACCCCTCTTGCAACTCTTTTTCAAAAAGGCGACTAGTGACAAATCTAACGACTTTTTCTGGTGTTACTGGAGACTTTTGAAGACTCTGACGTGAAAGCATACAGTGTTGTTGTTCCTCTTAGTGAGCAGTAGGTGCTGCCGTGGACCCCTCCCCTTCCCAGAGCACTCACAGGTATCCCTGTCCTCGCTTAGCAGTCCCCCTCAGCTGCAGTCGGAGCAGGAGACGCTGCACCTCCATGTCCAGACTGCAAATTAACGCTGTGAAGGCACCTTGACAGTTTTTTCTGTTGTCTCTTTTTGGTCCATTTAGATCAGGGGTGTCAAACTCAAGGCCCGAGGGCCAAATCTGGAACGTGTTGCAGTTTTACCCAGCCCGCAGGATCATATCATATTTTAATAAGAACTGGCCCGCAGGTCTGAGGTCTGCAGATTTCCTCCAGTATAGAAATGTAAATTTAACCTTGAAGATTTAAAATATCCTTTGTTAAGTCATAAAAATGTGAAAAAGAGTAAAAATCATGAAATAGAAAGTAAGGAGTGAGGGAGAGGAATGAATTTCAATCTGCATCTCAAAGTTCTGACTGAAACTAAGCATTTTGACTTTTTATCTCATATTGTAAACTTTTAGATTCCAGTTTTAAATTTCAAGTCGTATTTTAAAATGTCAAGATCATGATTTCAAATTTAATCTCATAGTTTGCCCTTTTAAACTCCTAACTTTGACTTTTAATCCCATATTTTGACTTTTCAAACTCACAATTTACAATTGCATCTCATATTTGTGACCTTTTTCGATTCCTAACTTTGATTTTTAATCCCATATTTTGGCCTTTTAATGTCATGATTTAGTATTTTATCTCACATTTTGACCTTTAAACTCATGATTTTTATTTTCTATCTCATATATTTGCCTTTTGAAAACATTTTTTTTTTAACTTTTGAGTGTATGTGTTCTGACCTTTTAAACTGATCTTTTGAGTTTTTATCTCAGATTTTTAGACTTTAAACTTATCATTTTAACTTTATTTTTTATCTCAAAATCATTTATCATCAGTTTTTCTCCCCCTTAATGTTTTACCTGTGAAAATAAGGTTGACAGTTTATGGTAAAATCTTGACCCTGTTAGGCCCTCATGTTAGACCTCAATTCAGATTACGGCCCCTGCTGTGGTTAAGGTTGACACCCCTGATTTACATTGTTAATAGGGACTGTTTACAAATATATATATATATATATATATATATATATATATATATATATATATATATATAGAACCAACTCGATATGAAAGACGCTAAACAGCATGTTGGCAAAAAAAACCAAGACAGAACAGTCCTCTTTCTTGAGTCTGTTTGCTTATGCAGAATGAAACGCGATTGCTATAGATTAGAAATGACCGATATTTAATCATGATTAATCGAAATTAATCCACAGCAACCCTGTGATTATATATAATCTGATTAAAAATTGTAATCGTTTGACTGCACTAATGTATATAAATTATATTAAAAATGTTATGGATAAAAATGTTAATGTTTTACTGGGATTTGTTGTAGGCTTTTAAGTGGATCATAAGGTTTAAAACTAAACCAAATGTAAGAAAACTAAACTTCTAAGAAAAATAGATGAATAAATAGAATAAAAAACAAAACTAAAAATTCAAGTAACTCTGCCGGAGTGTCTTGAGTCGTTTTTGCCGGTCCCAAGCCCAGATAAAGAGGAGGGTTGGAATTGTGACGTTATAAAAACAAAAATCGACAGATTCATTTGAATTTCTACACATCTCAAGGGTCTTTTTACTCACTTGTTATGTCTCTCACGGCGTATTTTTTTCCCCTCTCTCCTACAGCGTCCATTACAATTAACGACTTTCAGGACAGCCAATAGCTGCTTTCCTTACTGAGGAGTCGGCAACACTGGTCACTTTCTAACCGGGCCCAAACGGCTCAGACGGAAGCTTTGAAAGGTTATGATGCATCTGCAAAGAACTTAAAATGTTTTATGTTATTAAACAGCAGCAGGGGTGCAGGTGTGAGGTCACTGCTTTATTTCTTTTCTTTTACAGTGCAGAAGAGGAGCTAAACTTGGTGCTATTAGCGTAGCACAATAAACCTTAGTACAGCTGCCTCAGTGTGTGATTAATCTGCATACATTTATTTGATTGAATTAGACCATGTTTTTTTTTTATTATTTATTTAAGTAGAATCAAATCAACAGTCACACACAACACTTTTGGAGAGTTCTGACATGGAAATGTAAATTCAAAAGTGTGTTTTGGCAGCATTCTGATCTCCATTTGGCAGCAATTCCAACTATTAACAAAATGTAGGACTTGGAAACAGTTCCCCTGTTTGTGGCTTTGCTTACATTGCCTTCTTTTTAGGTTTTTAGGTCATATAGCAGCATCAATATCATGTGATTTGATTCACAGCCAAGTCAAAACTAAAGGCGATCTTTGAATCGTTGACTTGTTTAGTATAGAGTGTGAGCAGTATTTGCTGCTGACATAAATAACCATACTGTTGTATGTTATTCAGTCAGCAGTACTCTCACATGAAACAAACAGTGCAACATTAAAGAGTAAAATCAATTTTCAACACCTTAAGCTTAAGTTTTCTGGCCAAGTCATCCCCCACCTGCTGAGCAACAGAGACACAAAGGAGACACTTTTATGGTCCAAAGAATAATAAAAAAAATCATTCTGCATTTTCTTTTACCGTGTTGCCAGAGCGGTGAAGCATCCTCCAAGAGAACTCCCTCCCTGAAAATATGATTAATGAGCTGACAGCCATCAACCTTCACAGTCCTCCCCGCTTTCATCCAAGGCCAATAAATGAGCAGCCGAGTACAAAGTCTCAGAAACAGTGACACACATCCAGACAGAAATTTAGCTGTCTACACTGTGTGTGTGTGTGTGTATGTGTGTGTGAGTGTGTTTAATATGAGAGCAGAATACCCTCTGGGCTGTTAAAATAACAAAGATGAACACATGTACACAGCTGCATTTAAAGCTGCTGGCAATCACGCAGGAATGCAATCTGTTGTGATGGAGTAAAAAGCTATAGCATAAAAGAAAATTAAGTAAACAAGAGCTGGTTTAAAGAAGCTCAGAGCTTATCTATCTACTCAGAGCTTTTAAAGACTTTAGGGTTTTATTTAGCCACTAGAGTTTTGTCTTTTAATATTTCGCTTGGAGCTTGGCTGAATTCTGTCCAAACCTTTAAGGTTTGAATCAGATGATAAATGCTTTAAATCACATTCTTGGCCCAGAAGGGAGACATTTTTCAAAAGTCTCAGTTTTTACACTCATATTTGGATACCAGGAATATCTACCAACCCTGAAAACGTAAAAAAAAAAAAAAAAAAAAATTAAATAAACTGTCCAGTCCTTTATCCATGGGGGGTAATTTGATACCTACCTACACCTCACCTGGGATCTCCATCCACAGTTTCTGAGCTAAACTCGTCTGCTTAGCCTGTTTCAGACTGGGTGTGTGTTTGCTGCATGCAGCTGCAGCTCGTGTCCACACCTTAACCCTCTTAAAGACCCTGTTAAGTAAAAATAAATCTGTATTTAGGTTTGTCCTATGATAGATCACTGTGTTATGAACCCCCAGGTCAAATTTCAGTCACATAAAGCATCTCCAAGTTTATAAAATGAAGCTTCAAATCATGAAAAATGAGGCAGTAAAATCTGCTCCAGGATGGTGTGGGCGTGTCTGTTGAATGAGCTGAAACCACGCCCACTCAGGACACGGGTAGTCAGCAGCATTAACCCCTCATTCATGGTGTCATGCTTGGACAAATATTTTCCCCTAAAAACATGAACCAATAAACAGAACATGCAGAACTTTAACTTTGCAATGAAACATGAACATTATAGACGGTACAAGAGTACAAGACTGAATTCCTTTGCACAAAATGAAGCAGAAGTCCCTGCTCCAGGTGACTGCTTCCTTCCACAATGCTGTAGTGTTAGAGGGGCGGGGTCATTCTCTACTGTGGGCTCATGACATCGTGCTGTAGTTAGTTTTACTTCTCTTAACCTTTGATCAGAAGTTCGAGCATAGACTAAGCACTCTGTCCGCTACCAACAGTTTGCTCACTGTGACAATCCGTGTGTAACTGGAAAGGTCGAGGAGAGCCTGGCCCCATCTGTATGAGCCGCTGCAGGTGACTTTCTCACCATCGTATCAGCTGCAGAGTGCTGGGGACTATGCATGATGAGAGGAAATAACATTCCTCTTGAATTTAAAATGTAACAGAAATATAAAAAGAAAGGACTGGGCATGAATTTCTCAAATCAAAGTGGAGTCTGAAGCGTTTGTGGCTACAAGTTAAACCTAAACTCACATCTGAACGCCTGGCATGCACACACCTCTCCCACTTTGTCAGAGCACCTTTGCTATGAGAAGAGAAAACCTCTTAGCACAGACCAGTTTTCTTCTTGTGACATGTATGTTGCACAGTACCTCCAGACCTCTGTGCCAATCATGTGACTATCTAAACACGGTATGGATCAAAGACCAGAGGAAGTTTCTGACCGTGCAATCATAGATTTCAAATTATGACACCGACATTTCATTTAGACCTCTGGAAACCGTGTTTAAGATGAAATGAAGGCTTTGATATGACATTAAATCAGAGGAAAGAATCAGTTTGATGCACATATTCTTGTAAATTAAGGTAAAGTCAAACATTTCCTGACATGGCCGGGCAGAGATATCAGTTTCCTCTTCTGATAAACATGCAGATTAAGATCACAGCCACAGACGCTGTCTTCATCTGTCCATAATTTACCACATCTACAGAGGGAGGCGTATAAACTCAGTCATCTGTGTCACGGCTGACACCTAAGGAAACATGGAGCTGCAGAGATCTCACAGGGACCACATGTATGCTGGAGTTACACATCATTATCCTCCTCATCTCTCTCATTAAACACGCTGTCACAGGCCTGCAGACTCTGTGTTTTACACATGAATTCACAGGTGTGCTGCACTGTGTTTAAGTTACACGTTATGACATCTGATCAGTGTTGAGTAGGAGGAGACAGGAGGTGCCATCAGCACAGTAAATGAACACGGAGAACACAACACCTCTGCACAGGGAGGAGTGTGAGCTACAGAGCTGTGAAATCTAGCAGTATGAGTGCATCAAACCCCAGAGTCTCATCACAGCCTCCTGCTCACACGTCAGGCAAATATATATCAAATAAACAACTGATAGGATACTGAGGAAGAGAAAAGGCTCTTAAGTAAACTGATTTTTATTCAAGGTAAAGTGATGGGACACAGGAGAGGAGAGAAACAACTAAATGTTGCTCTAGAGCAGCGTTACTCAACTCTGCTCAACCAAAGAGCCAAATTATTTTAAAAAATACCTTTGCAAGAGCCACAATCTAAGTGGAAAAAGTGGTGAAAATGGTCAAAGTGGCAATAAAAATTAGTTAAAGTAGTAAAATGGTCCAAGAGGAGCAAAGAAATGGCAAAAATGGGTGAAAGATGGAAAATATGGTGAGAAAAAGTGGAAAAATTGAATAAAACAAATGAGTTACAAGTGGTAAAAATGGTCAAAAAAGGGTAAAAATGTTGCAAAAAAATCAGTAAATCAAAAAGCAGGATAAAAGAAGCAAAAACTGTTGGAAAATGGCAAAAATGTGGTGAAAAAGCAGCAGAATTGATTCAAAAATGAGTTACAGGTGGTAAAAATGGTCCAAAAAGGTACAAATGTGGCAAAAAATGAGTCACTCAAATGGGCAAAAGTGGCAGAAATGGAAAAAGTCTGCTGACATATGCAAGAAGAGGCAAAACATGAGAAAAAGCGGGAAATTTTTCAAAATAGCAAAAGGCAGGATGAATCTGGTGGAAAATGGTAAAAATTAATTACAAAAATGAGTTACAGGTGGCAAAATTGATCAAAACATTGTAAAAATGTGGCAAAAATTTAATAAAAAAAGAGACTAAAATGGGCAAAAGTAGCAAACCATCAAAAACTGGCAAAAAAGTTGCAAAACATTGGTGAAAATTTGCAAAAATGGGGAGAAAAAGTGGCAAAATTGATTAAATAAGTCACAGGTGGTACAAATGGTGAAAAAGGATAACAATGTAGCAAAATATGAGTCACTCAGATGGGCAAAAGTGGCACAAATGGAAACAGCTTAAATATGTAAGAATGGGCAAAAATTGTAGAAGAAAATTTTCAGTGGCAGGTTCTTTTCTGTGGAACAAGACATCTCCAATCGGAGCTACACTTCCCTCACTGTGAATGTGTATGCTATGCCATGTTATTGTGTCCTGTCTGTGATCTCCTGTATTGTTTGGTTGTTTCTTACTATTCTTTAATGCGAAGCACTTTGGTCAGCTGAAAGCTGTTTTAAGCATGCTGTACAAATAATGTTTAATTACTTACTTACTAAAAACCAATCCAATAAGATGAACGTGTCTTATCATGCAGGATTCCTTTTAACCTCCTTTTTCCACATATAGCGACCGTGCTGCGATCCGCTGGCGAATCGCTCCCTCTCTAGTCTATCAGAGCATTTTCACAGCCGGCGCTCCAGACTGGCAGCGGCGCGTCCCTGGATGAATTTCTTTGCAGGATGTCAGAATATCCTCCCAGAGCTGCTGTTCTGATGTGAACTGCCTCCCACCCTCATAGATCTTTAGCTTGAGGAGTAGGGTTGAGGTCAGGGGAGGATGGGGACACACCATGAGTTTCTCTCCTTTTATGCCCATAGCAGCCAATGACACAGAGGGATTCTTTGCAGCATGAGATGGAGCATTGTCATGCATGAAGACAATTTTGCTACAGAAGGCACGGTTCTT
This sequence comes from Cheilinus undulatus, assembly GCF_018320785.1. Classification (NCBI taxonomy): domain Eukaryota; kingdom Metazoa; phylum Chordata; class Actinopteri; order Labriformes; family Labridae; genus Cheilinus; species Cheilinus undulatus. The sequence continues at coordinate 3,066,051 of NC_054876.1, forward strand.
CTTTTTGTATCATGGAAGAAAGTGGTCAGTCAGAAACTCTATATACTTTGCCGAGGTCATTTTCACACCTTCAGGGACCCTAAAGGGGCCTACCAGCTCTCTCCCCTTGATTCCAGCCCAGAACATGACTCTGCCTCCTCCTTGCTGACGCCCTGAGACACAACACATCCATAAGTTTGATTAAAAAAACAAAAAATTGAATGTTTATAACACTAAAATCCAATTTGCATAATAATTTGGAACGTCTCATTCTGCAGCGAGAGCAAAGGGTCAACGAGAGGTCAGCGGGTCACAGAGATACAACGGCACCATTGACAAAGAAAAGTTAACTTTTGAGGACATTTTAAAGAATTTTACATAAAACCACAAAACCTTTATGCCAGGGATGTCGGACTCGATCGCAGCAGCGGCCGAATTGTGAATTTGGGTCTAACCTGAGGGTCTAAGAGAGTTAAAATTTCCCATAAACTGTCAACCTCATCTTCACCAGTCACTAATTATAGGGGGGAAAATGTAACATTGCAATAAAATAAAGTCAAATGTTAAAAATCATGATTTTTAACAGATAAAGTACTAAATAATATTCATAATAAAAAGTCATGAGTTTAAAGCGTCAAAAGATAAGAAAAAAAATAAATTTTGTCTTGAAAAGGTCAATATTTGGGATTAAAAGTTACATTTAGGAGTTAAAAAGGTCATGATATGAGAAAACAATTCTAAATCAAGAGTTAAGAAGGTGAAAATATGTGATAATATTCAAAATACAGGAAACGTTTCTAAATCAAAATTTTTCAATGTCAAAATGTGAGATAAATTAACAATACTGAGTTACAAAGGTCCCGAGATGAGATAAAAATGTAAGATTTTAAATCAAAAAAGGTTAATATTTGGGATTTAAATTCAAAGTTAGGGGCTGAAAAAGTCCAAATGTAAGATAAAATTCAAATTTGTGAGTTTAAAACGTCAAAATATGACTTAAAAATGAAAAAGGTGACTCTAAATGGTTTTAAAATATGTCATAAAAAGTCAAAACCAAAACTTTAATGCAAATTCTAAAATATGAAATGAAAACACACATCTTTTCCCACATTCCTGACTTTTTATCAGATTATTTTAACTCTTTACTCTTTCTTATTCTTATGACTTAACCTTGATGACTGAAAATATCTTTTTTAAGTTTACATTGTTAAACTGGAGGAAATGTGCAGGCCTCATACTAGTGTGCCAGTTATAATAAAAATAGGATCTGGTGGGCCAGGTTTAAGTGTGCCACAGGCCGGATTTGGCCCCCGGGCCTTGAATTTGACACCCCTAAGCAAACATTAACCTTTTACCTTCCTAATGTACTCACCCAATGGTGGAAGCAATATCATGGACTAATACCGGAAAGGAGGATAAATTAAGCCCAAAAGGTAAAATGGTCCGCTGTTTACATCCTACTGCTGTGTGAACTCTCGGTTTTCGAGATCTCTGCGCAGCGCTCCCGACTCACTTCCAGTGGGCGAGGTCGCTCCCCTTTGGTTGAAGCAAACCTGCAGCGCTTCTGTGAGCGGCGCAGTCGTCCTATGTGGAAGTTGTGGCTAATATTATTATTCATGGCATTTCCACTTTTCTTGAGGAACCAGATAATCACCTTTTCCTCTGCCGTTTGAATCAATGATTTGATTTCTCGAGGCATCAAAGTGGTGCAAGGATTAAAATCAAAGTGAATTAAAAAAGCACTAGAGGGTTTGCTACCTTATGGCTGGGTCATGTTATTGTTACATAAATGTCTAAAATGTCTTCATCCTGATGTTTTCCCTGTTGTGCGTACACATGAATGAAGGTTACTGATCCTATTTCAAACCTTTCACATCCCTTTTGTCTGATATCCAATCACATTTCCCCCTCCTGCAGTCTGTAATCTGCATCTCTGGCCCTCTGACTGTGGATTAATTCTCTGAAATATGTCTCCCGCTCCTTCTCCTCTCTATTTGACGGTTGTAAAGCCTCTGAGAACATGCTGCCATCAGAGCCAGGCAGACTGGGGCTCCTCGGCAGATCTCTGCTCCAGAGAGAGTCTATTCGCCATAATCTCTCACACCAACCTGCATGTCAGCCACCAGCTTGGCTCTCTCTCCCACCCGTCTCCCTCTGCCACACACACACAGCCCTCCCTCACCCCCCCTCCTCTCGGCAGCACACATGACGGCTCTCCTGTGCCTTTCTGGCTCCTTCTCACCTCCTCCTCTGTCTGTTCTTCACAGCCGGTTTATTCAAGCAGCTCTTTGGCCACGCTTTAACATCTTCACAGAGCTCTATCTCCTCTCTTGGACGAGCAGCGCGGCCCTGCTGCCCACCTCTGCATGAGACAAGTTTCTGACTCACTATCGGCCCATCAATTCTGCTGCACTTTTCAGCATCTCTTCACTGGCATATATCATAAATGTTTGAGTGAAATGGCTTTGAATGAAGGTTTGGATCATAAACAATGCAGGCTACAGCAGCTAATCCCTCACTTTCATCTAGAAACCAGAGCAGAAGCTCACAATGCTGTGAAAATGAGCATGGCGTCGACAGTCGACTGCTGCAGCAAAGGGCTCAGTAGGCAGGAAAAGTCAATTTCTGTCTTTTGAGTTTTAGCTCCTCTTGTGTTTCACATTTTGTCTGAAGATTTGTTCAAGAACCAGTTTGTATAACTGGACTCATTACCTCCTGCTGTCTTCAAAGACTGCAGGTTACATAATCCTCAATTTTCTATTGTACTTCTGCTTTTAAGTCAAGTTCAAATTAAAGTCTCAGTGCTGCTGCAGACTGCCGACTGCCCTGGACTCACTTCACCTTTACAGCCACCGCTACAGCATAATTAGCAGTCTTAAATATATATATTTAAAGTTGTTAATACTAATGTTAGACCAGTGAGCACTGATTGTTAAAGTCATCAGTCCTATAAAATGTGCCCTAGCTTGTAAATGGCATTTATAAAGCTGGCTCAGATACGGTGTCTGGCAATAGTCCTGGCAGTGGGCTTTAGGTGTGTCAGTGTACATCAGGGATGTCAAACTCAATCACAGCAGGGGCAGAAATCTGAATTTGGGTCCAACCTGAGGGCCCAGCAGGGTCCACATTTAACCATAAACTGTCAACCTCATTTTTACCAGCTTTGAATTATGGGGGGAAAAAACCTTAGCACTGATGATAAAGAAATTTGAGATTGAAAAGCTCAAAACATGATGCATTTAAAGGCTCAAAATCTGAGATAAAAATTCAAACTTATTAGCTCAAAATGTTCAAAATGTGGCATTAAGAGTCAAAATAATGTTTTTAAAAGGCAAATATATGAGATAGAAAGTTAAAATCATGATTCTTAACGGTCGTAATATGAGATAAATTCAAAACCATCAGTTTAAAATGTCAAAGCGAGAGAAAAACATTTTAAATTTTGAGTTTTAAAGGTAAAATATTACTTAAGATTTAAACTGAGGATCTAAAAGCTCCAATTATGAGTCAAAAGTCAACGTAAGGAACTATGAAGGTCATAACTTGAGAAAAAAATCATAATCAAGAGTTTAAAAGTCAAAATATTACTTAAAAACTTAAAATTGAGGATCTAAAAGATTAAAAAAAAAAAGATTAAAAGGCAAAAATGTGAATTAAAAAATATCAACATATGAAATAAAAATTTTAAACCATAACTTTGTGAAAACTGTGAGAGGCAAAATTAAGGATATGAAATGAAAACATAAATGTATCTACCACATTCCTGACCTTTTATTGAATTATTTTAACTTTGTATCCTTTCTAATGTCTTAACAAGGATATTTTAAATCATCATGGTTAAGTTTACATTTTTAAACTGGAGGAAATCTGCAGACCTCAAACCGGTCGGCCAGTTCCAATAAAAAATCAGCCAAATTGGAGGGTTTTGGGAACTGCCCGTTTAAGGGCAACATTTTAGTGTGATAAATATGAAATAAAATCAGGAATCAGAAGGGGCAGATACTTTTTCATGCCACTGTATTTTGTGGTGCAATCTTTTCGCTGTGTTCTTCCACCTCAGCCAATCGACATCTCCTGATCAGCTGACTGGCTTTAACAGAATAACCTGCCACACCAGATAGTCTGGTCCATCCATCTATCGTACGGATATGTTTCACGTTCATCCTTCCCATACGCAGTGTTTGAGGAGGGCAGGGCTTTAAAAAAAAAAAAAAATTAGAAGGCGATTGGACCAACTTTCTGTCTGTCACATTCATGATGGCCAGTCAGAGTGACATGTATGCACAGCTCCAGTATAACCTGAGCTCTATAGGCTAACACTGCTGTAGTGGATAAAACTCATGCTGAGGTCTGTCATGCAAAAGTATTTTTTCTGCAAAGAAAGCTTCCAGTGTGGCTCTTTGCTCTTGTTAAAGAAATGTTTTCAAGGTCTGATTAAACTTTTCTACACTAATATCTAACCTAATAGCTACAGCGGTAGCAGCTGTTGTATTTGGACAACAGATACTGAAATATCTGGAGGCTAATGCCATCACCTTCGCCAGGTACCTTAAACACCACAAATTCAAAAATATTTAACCATCCCTTTCAGTTACATGTCTTCTATTATTTGTCAGTGGAGCCATAAATCTGTTGTTTTTCTTATCGCTGTTTCTGATCAGTCCAGTCTGTCCGTTTACCTGCTGTCAGTTTCTCTCTATTTTTCTTTTTCTGCATCGCTCTCTTTGTGATTTTTCCATCTTACCCAATAATTTGTCCAGCATGAGTGTGGCTCTGCTCCAAGTCAAAACTTTTCTCTGCCCTCTTCATTTTGTGCATCTTGCTCCCAAATTGCTCTCTCCCAAATATTGTTTGTAGTTTTGAATGGAGCGGTAACCTTGAGATTTGCAAGCATACTTTTATCCAGCTCCATTTAGATGTTGTTTGGAGAAGCACTGAAGAGTCTACTTTGTCATGCTGTAAACAAATATTTAGTAAAATAAATGGATACACTTTTAAATGCTTGTGGTGGTCTGTGAAACATTCAGAGTCTACAAGTCTTTTCCACTGTGATTATAATCTGCCTGTCAGAATAAAAGCAGAGGTGACACCAAAGGGTGAAGTGTTGTTACAGAGAGCACAAACAAGGGTAGAGTAAAGTTCAACAATGCCCAGATAGATCTAGAAAATTTCCCTATTCAAATCCTCCATTGACATTTTCAGAGTGTAATGCTTTTAAAAGCATGGACCAAGCTAACCTGCTACCTGAATGCACAACTATAAAACATGTCAAATTAAACGCCAAAAACAGAGACAAAGGGGCAAAGTACAAGACTGTCCCACAATCCAGTGCCAATCATTTATTTCAGTGTTCAGTATTTCTAAAATGTTCAATTTTAAAGAGAAATCCATATATGTGATGTATTAGTCAGTAATGTAAATGTGGATGTGTGACAGAATGTAGTGTTGTGTGAGAAAAACACAAGACTGCTTTTGTGTGTCATGGCTGGAATGAGTCTGGGCTGAATGATGGGTTGGTCTTTTAGGCCCCCTGACACCACTGAGCCCAGGTGTGCTGTATCCGGCACGCTGATTCCTCTGGGAGCAAGGAGACACAAATAAAAAAAAAGTCTGTGTAGGGAAAGGCGCGGCAGTGTCTGTCACATTGGTAAAAGCTCGGATTGTTGAGGAATTTTCATGAAGGAATCACCATGCCCCCTTAATGGTCTCTCTCTCTCTTTTTTTTTTTTGCATATTTCTCAAACTAACATGTTTCATAGCCAAACAATGTAATTATTAGACAAAGATAACCTGAGTAAATATAAAATGTTAACGATGTTTTCAGATAGTAAGTGAAAACCATCCAAACCTACCTGGCCCTATGTGAAAAGGTCATTACCCGCTTCCTGTGTAGGATTTTGGCCCACTTTTCTTCGCAGCGTTGTTTAAATTCAGCCACTGGAGGGTTTCCAGCATTAATGGCCTGTTAGAGGTCATGCCACAGCATCTCCATCAGATTTTAGTCTGGACTTTGACCAGGTCATTCCAAGACCTACAGTCATGGACAAAAGTATTGGCACCCCTGGAATTTTTCCAGAAAATACACCATTTCTCCCAGAAATTGTTGCAATTACAAATTTTTTGGTATACATGTGTTTATTTCCTTTATGTGCACTGGAACAAGACAAAAAATCAGAAGAAAAAAGACAAAATTGACATAATTTTAAACAAAACTTTAAACTCACCTGTGGCAGTAACAGGTGCTGCAATCTAGAAATCACACCTGAAGCCAGTTAGAATGTCTAAAAGTTGACTCAGCCTTTATGTTGTGTGCCTGTGTGTGTCACACTAAGCATGGAGAAGAGAAAGAAGAGCCCAGAATTGTCTGAGGACTTAAAATTGTGGAAAAATATGAACAATCTCAAGATTACAAGACCATCTCCAGAGATCCTGAAAGTCCTTTGTCCACTGTGAGTAATATAATCAAGAAGTTTATAACCCATGGAGCTGTGGCTAATCTCCCTGGATATGGATGGAAGAGAACAACTGACAAAAGAATGCAACGCAGGATAGTTGGAATGGTGGATAAACATCCTCAGTCAACTTCCACACAAATTCAGGCTGTCCTGCAGACTCAGGGTGCAAAAGTGTCAGCTGGGACCATACGTGGTTATCTGAATGAGATGAAGCGCTATGGCAGGAGACTGAGGAGAACCCCACTGCTGACAAAGAGACATCAAAAAGCCAGACTGGAGTTTGCAAAAATGTACCTGAGTAAGCCTCAATCCTTCTGGGAGAACATTTTGTGGACAGATGAGACTAAGGTAGAGCTTTTTGGAAAAGCACGTCATTCTACTGTTTACAGAAAACAGAATGAGGCCTACAAAGAAAAGAACACAGTACCTACAGTCAAACATGATGGAGGTTCAAGGATGTTTTGGGGTTGTTTTGCTGCCTCTGGCGCTGGGTGCCTTGACTGTGTGCAAGGAATCATGAAATCTGGAGACTGTCAAAAAATTTTGGGTCACAATGTAGGGCCTAGTGTCAGAAAGCTGGGTCTGCGTCAGAGGTCATGGGTGTTCCAGCAGGACAGTGACCCCAAACATACCTCAAAAAGCACCAAGAAATGGTTGGAGACAAAGCTGGAGAGTTCTGAAGTGGCCAGCAATGAGTCTGGATCTAATCCCATTGAACACCTATGAAGAGATCTTAAAACTGCTGTTGCAAGAAGCACCCTTCAAATCTGAGAGACCTGGAGCAGTTTGCAGAAGAAGAGTGGTCCAAAATTCCAAATGAGAGCTGTAAGAAGTTTGTTGATGGTTATAGGAAGTGATTGGTTTCAGTTATTTTTTTTCCAAGGATGTGCAACCAAATAATAAGTTGAGGGTGCCAATAATTTTGTCCAACCCATTTTATGAGTTTTGTGTAAAATTATGTCAATTTTGTCTTTTTTCTTCTGATTTTTTGTCTTGTTCCAATGCACATAAATGAAATAAACATGTTTATACTAAAAACAATTGTAATTGCAACAATTTCTGGGAGAAATGGTGTATTTTCTGGAAAAATTCCAGGGGTGCCAATACTTTTGTCCATGACTGTATGTTTTTGTTTTTCAGTCATTCAGAGGTGGACTCGCTGGTGTGTTATCAACCATTGTCCTGCTGCAGAACCCAAGTGTGCTTGACCTTGAGGTCATGGTCTGATGGCCAGGATTTTCTGGTAGACAGCAGAATTCCCCTTTTTCCATTAAATATAGCAAGTGGTCCAGGTCCTGAAGCAGCAAAGCAGCCCCAGACCATCAGCTTTACAAGAATATGTGCACCATGTTTGACCGTTGGTCTGATGGTCTTCTGATGAGCTGCTGTGTTAGTTTTACTCCAGATTTAACGGGAAGCACACTTTCCTGAAAGTAAACTTTTGTCTCATCAGTCCACAGAATATTTATCCAAAAGTCTTGGGGATCATCAGGATGTTTTCAGTCAAATGTGTGACGAGGCTTTGTGTTCTTTTTTTGCCCAGTCTCTTTCTTATTGTTGTCTCATGAACTTGGACCTTAACCGAGTCAAGTGAGTCCTGCAGGTCTTTGGATGTTGTTCTGGGTTCTTGAGTTCTCCATGAGCTCTTGGAGTCATTTTGTAGACTGGGAACTCCCGGGAAACTTCAACACTGTTCCAAGTTTTCCCCATTTGTGGATAATGGCTCTCACTGTGGTTAGCTGGAGTTCCAAAGCCTTGGAAATATCTATGTTGCCCTTTCCAGACTGATCAATGTCACTGACTTTGTTTCTCACCTGTTCTTGACTTTCTTTAGATGGCACCATGATGTGTTGCTTTTTGAGATTGTTTTTGTCAGACAGTTTCATTTAAGGGATTTCTGGATTTTCTGGATTCAACAGGTCTGGGTCTGGCAAGTGGAAATGAACTCAGCTTTCAAAAACAAAACTTTCACTTAAATGTAAAGACTTTTTCATGACTACAAATGGACTGAAATGGTTTTGAGTTTCCTTTAAGCTATAAAAGGCTTAAAGATTAAAACTAATGAGTATATCCATCTAAAGACTTGTAAAATAGCTGCCAAACACTAGTTTGCAGCACTTTGACTGCATATTCCTCTTAAACCCAGTGCACAGTCTGATTTTTGATCTCAAATTCATGTTTCATGATTAAAGTCTGACTTTCAAACAAAAAAAGACACTTTCTTTTGTCTGAGATCTTTAGTTCACATTATTCTTTCACATTTTAATTAAGAAGGAAAATCTCTAAGTGTTAGACTGAGCGAGTATTCAGCTCCTCTTCACTCTGCTCTTTATTCTAAGTGTCCTTGAGATGGCTGACTAACTGTATACGATTCCCTCTAATTCACGTCTGTTCATTTGAATAGGAAAGACAGAATAGACTCTCTCACCCTCACATCTGGTTGTGACTGTTGAACAGCGCTCCGACCCTGAGCCAAATTAAAACTGGGCAGAGACAATCATGTGGAGGTCTTTGGGAGGCCTTGGTCAAAACCCAGACGTCCTCTTGAGGATTTGCAAAATGAGTCCAGCTCGATCGGGCTTAAAACAATCAGTGGGGGGAGAGAGAGCGGCTGGAAATCCCAAATCAGGATGTGCCATGTTGTTGCACACGTTTCCAAGAAGCCTTGGAGCTGAACTAGCTGTCAAAGAAGCAAGAGAGTCAGAAATGAGACATGAATTTCAATTTCTTTAATTTACAAAAGTTAAACAAAAAATCTGGTCTAATATTACCAGAGGGCTGAGAAGAAAGGTGCTGCAAATGAACCCTCTGCAGGCTCTTAGCTCTGGTGCCTGTTTCTACATGTTCTGATTTTCACCTTAGATTTATTGCCCTTTAGTGATCTGGTACGTATTTATTTATTCATTGATTGACTTTCTACCTTTGCAAAATGAGAAGATACTCCCAAAATGTTAATGTGCAGGAGCAAGGCTAACAATTCACAGTCTCTAAACACTGGATCCCACTGTATTTTCTCTGTTATTCCTTTTTTGGTTAATTTTTGGTTAATATTATTCTTCAGTGCTGTGTTCATATTTGTCTGTTTTCAACTCAAGACAGTCTTGGAAACATACACTTTATGGGTACAAGTATTGGGCTGTAATAACATTGTATTCAAATACACTTTAGTACTGAAGTAAGATCAACAAAAAAACACTATGGACAAAAGTAATGAGTCATGTGACCATTACACCAACAGGGACTGCAACGACATTGTTCTGATTTACCTTTAATATGGAGTGCCCACCTTTTGCAGCTATGACAGCCTCCACTTTCTTGGAAGGCTTTCCATGGGATTTTTGAGTGTTTATTGAAGGAATTTGAGCCCATTCATCCTGTAGAGCATGTATGAGGTCAGACACTGATGCAGGACCAGAAGGCCTGTCTCCCAATCTCTGTTCCAGTTCACCCCAAAGGTGCTGTATGAGGCTGAGGTCAGGGCTTTGTGTGTGCCGGTCAAGTTCTTCCACACTGAACTCATCAAACCATGCCTTTTTAGTCCTTGCTTTGTGGGGCCGTCCCCAGATCATTGCCACATAGTCGTAAGCACAGCACTCTCCAAATTATCTTGGTATGCTGAAGTACTAAGATTGGCCTTCGCTGGAGATAGGGGGCCAAGCTCCATCTGTCAAAAATGGTCCCGTACCATTATCCTTCCTCTGTGATGTGAGGCTTGCATATGCAGCTGCCTGGCCATGGAAACACATCTGTGAATCTCCTGCTGCACATTTCAGATTCAGAAAATGTACACTTTCTTTTCATGAATCTCTTTAATAACTTCAGACCTACTCAAAACTACAAAAAATTGATAATTCTCAGAATTTTAACCCTTTAAATGCCTGTTTGATTATTTGAAATATTTCATTTTTTACTGCAAAAAACGCATAAAGGTAATTATTTTTCATATAATAAATAGTGGAAAGATGGGGCTTTGGGGGTGATAAGAGTCTTGGATGGGTCAAAGATCAGCAACAGAATTGATTTGATTGCATTAATATTTTTTTTTACGTAATGTCGGAAATACCCTCTGGACATCTTCAAGGTAAAAATGCCCCCATTGACTTCCATTAAAGCCACATTTTTTAATCTCACTGTCATTGCAGCATAAAATCATGCATTCTTTAATGTCAGCATTTCAATGTGAAGAAGTCCAGTGAAATTTGACATTTTTACCCTATTCCACCAGATTCAACCATTTACTCATTACACATTGTGTAAGTTTAAAAGGGTTAAAATTCTGAGAATTATTGAATGTTTGGTAGATTTGAGCAAGTCCGAAGTTGTTAAAGAGATTTGTAAAAAAAAAGTAGAAAAAAATATTGATGTATGCTGATTTAATAGCAGATTTTTTGTTTGCTTACATTTTTGCCTCGAAGGTGTTTAGAGGGTACAAAATTCACTGAGAGAGTATGAATGACATTTAAAACATGTTGGATTTCAAAAATTTACCTAGAAAGAAAAGTTCCTGTAAAAATTCATGCCACAAGCTGTAAAATTGACAAAATGATCCCAAATTAAAAAACAATAAGTCGAGAAAAATGGCCAAAAATGCCCGAGGAGGACACAAGGGTTAAGCATGGTGCTGTGATGGATAGCACCTCTGCAGTAGGACGGTTGGTGAAGTCTCATCCTTGCTGGATCTTCAACAGTCAACTGTAAGTGATATTATTAGAAAGTCACACACAGACCAAAATAATAACACATTTGTATTTATTTGAAAATAAATTATCAAACTTATCAAATACATAACTAATGTGCTATGTAAATGCAAGTGATCAGTCATGTCTGGGATGTATGGATGAGTGAACGTGAGGTGGGATTGAGGTGAAATGTGCATCAAACCAAACCAGGATTAGACGTGGGCAGCAGGCCCAGCTGAGAGAGAGTGAGTATCTCTAACAGACTGGCTTATCTGCCTGTCTGAAGCCCTGCTCAGCTGAGCAGCAACCAGCTGATGACTCCTCACAGCTCCACCCTAATGCCAACTCCAAGCACCTGGAAAAGGGGAAACGAGAACGAGAACAATGCATGGAGGAAATCTGGCAGAATGCAAAATGAGTGGGAAGGGATCATCACATTAGGAACAACAACTCAGCCACAAAATGCATGTAAAATTACACAAGAGTTCTGCATTTTCACTGGCATTAATGTTAGCACAAAAACTGTGCAGTGGGAGCTTCATAAGTGGGTTTCCATGGCCGAGCAGCTGAATGCAGAATACACATCACCAAGTCCAATAGAGTGGCGTAAAGCACACTGACACTGGGCTTTGGAGCAGTGGAAATGAGTTCTGTGGAGAGACCAATCACACCTGTTTGGTGAGTCTGGGTTCAGATGCTGAGATAATATTACCTGCCTGACTGCATTGTGCCAGATGTGAAGTGTGGTGGAGGAGGGATAATGGTATGGGGCTGTTTTTCAGGGTTTGGACTCTGAAGGTCAATCTTAATGCTTGCAGCATACACAAACTCTCTGGACAATGCTATGCCTCCAACTATGTGGCAACAGTTTGAGGAAGACCCTTTTCCATTCCAACGTGACTGTACCTCAGTGCACAAAGCAAGGACTATAAAAAAAAAGAAAAAAAAAAAAAAAACATGCTTTTTTGAGTTCAGAGTGGAAGAAATTGACTGGTTTGAGCCCGAGCCCTGACCCTCAACCCTTCAAGCACCTTTAGGATGAACTGGAACAGAGATTGTGAGCCAGGCCTTCTGGTCCAGCATCAGAGCCTAATCTCATAAACGCTCTACAGCAGGGATGTCAGACTCCATCACAGCAGGGGCTGAATTATGAATTTGGGTCAAACCTGAGGGCCTAAGAGGGTCAAAATTCCCCATAAACTGTCAACCTCATCTTCACCAATAAATTATAGAGGAAAAAAGGTAACAAATGAATTGGTAACTAATAAATGATATTGTGATAAAAAAAAAAAAGTCAAAAGTTAAAATCATGATTTCTAACAGTTAAAGTACTAAGTAAAATTTAAAATCATGAGTTTAAAAGGTCAAAATATAAGAAATTTAAAATTTTGATTCAAAAAGGTCAATATTTGCAATTAAAAGTTATATTTAGGAGTTGAAAAGTTCACAATGTGAAAAAAAATTCAAAATCAAGAGTTAAGAAGGTGAAAATATGTGATAATATTCAAAAAAATTTGATTAATTTATAAATCTTAATTTTTCAATGTCAAAATACGAGATAAGATTAACAATACTGAGTTATAAAGGTCCCGAGATGAGATAAAAATGTAAGATTTTAAATCAAAAGGGGTTAATATTTGGGATTTAAATTCAAAGTTAGGAGCTGAAAAAGACCAAATGTAAGATAAAATTCAAATTTGTGAGTTTAAAACGTCAAAATACGACTTAAAAATTAAAATTGTGAATCTAAATGGTTCTAAAATATGGTATAAAAAGTCAAAACCAAAACTTTAATGCAAATTCTAAAATATGAAATGAAAACACAAATTTCTTTTCCCACATTCCCGACTTTTTATCAGATTATTTTAACTCTTTACTCTTCTTATTCTTATGACTTAACCTTGATGACTGAAAATATATTTTCTAAGTTTACATTGTTATACTGGAAGAAATGTGCAGACCTCATACTAGTGTGCCAGTTATAATAAAAATATGATCTGATAGGCCAGGTATAAGTGTGCCATGGGCTGGATTTGGCCCCCGGGCCTTGAGTTTGAAACCTCTGCTGTACAGAATGAATGGTCTCAAATTCACTCCAAAATCTATTGGAAAACTTTCCAAGAAGAGTGGAGGCTGTTATAGCTGCAAAAAAGGGTGCAACTCCACATGCAGTCCCTGTTTGTCAAGAGACCAAATACTTTTGTCCATACAGTGTATTTTTTTGGCTTACTTTATAATGTACCTGGCTTTTGCATACTCTGCAACATGGTTAGATTTTCTTTAATTATGCTCCTTTAGTTATGTTGTAAAGTAAACAAATCAACCTTCTCATGTGCCATGTGGTAATGAGTCAAAATCTCACAAACTCATCCATCTGTGATGTTTATGTGTGAAATTGAGTTAGGAGTAAATCCCAGTGGTGTCATGTAATAGATGATGTTTGTTAGCATTACACTGAATCTCTTCAGCACATTTTAATGGCTTTGTGAGAAGAATAGGAGCTTATGACTCTGAGGGGCCCAGGAGAGGAGGATGTTATGAGTCAAACACATCAGGGAATTGAATGTCTTTATGATGATACTGTGCGAGGATAGACTCGTATTATCTTCCAAAGAGTGGTGGAGGTTTAGCACACTGACATGTCGGAGCTTAAATCCTCATAGCACCAGTAGCGTGGTTTAAGTGACCAGTACAAACACAGCCTGGATGAAATCGTTGTGTCTTCAGGGATGAATTTGTGATGAAATGATGTGATGCTCATTCAGGCTAACTCCAGCTTGAGTGGAGGGAAACAGCAGAGATCAGAAGGTTGCATATGTAATGAAAACAGTAAAGCTGGTCCTGAAGCATGACTATGGTTCCCCTGATCGAGATATTTTTGTTTTTATCGGCTGCTGAGATTACCCAGGCAGTTGACCGAGGACCTGAGCAGACGTTCAGGTCTCTTTTTCATCCTCCCCCCTCCAGCTGAGGCCTTGACCTGTCGTTGTATCACGCTGGCTGCATACAAAAACTCGTTCAAATATTCTTGTTACTGCCTTATCAGAAAAAATAGGATCATATTCCTGGATTCAAGGAAATAAAAACAGGTATCTCTTTAAAGACCCTGTAAAGTGAAATCCAAAGTTTTTGTCTTAACACTCTAGTAATGTTGGAGTATGGTTGCTGTAAACATGTGAAAACTCTGAGATCTACATGAGACTGAATTCTGGATTTAGGCCATTTCATCTCTTTCCTGGCTTGGTTTCATGTGGGCGGGGCCAATATGTGGGTTCACGATGTCATGAGCCCACAGTAGAGAATGACCCCGCCCCTCTAACACTTCAATATTGTGGAAGGAAGCAGTCACCTGGAGCAGGGACTTCTGCTTCATTTTGTGCAAAGGAATTCAGTCTTGTACTCTTGTACCGTTCTATAATGTTCATGTTTCAGTGCAAAGTTATAGTTCTGCATGTTTTGTTTATTGGTTCATGTTTTTAGGGGAAAATATTTTTCCAAGTATGACACCATGAGTGAGGGGGTTAATGCTGCAGACTACCCGTGTCCTGAGTGGGCGTGGTTTCAGCTCATTCAACAGACACGCCCACACCATCCTGGAGCAGATTTTACTGCCTCATTTTTCATGATTTGAAGCTTCATTTTATAAACTTGGAGATGCTTTATGTGACTGAAATTTGACCTGGGGGTTCATAACACAGTGATCTATCATAGGACAAACCTAAATACAGATTTATTTTTACTTAACAGGGTCTTTAAACAAAGCAGCATTATTCAGGTATGTGGTCTTTGTCACATTCATCAGCCATGACACCAGACCAGGATCACTGAAGCTAGTTTGGAGGGGCTGACTCATGGTCCAGCACAGCAGTGCAGCTGTAGGCTTTTTGTTGGCAGGAAGTGATTGAGAGGGACCATCGAAATGCCAAAGATTTTTTTTTGTTTTTAAGTCAGAACTCCTTTACCGCTCTAACAGCCCATGCATCATTTCTGTAGCTCGGTATCCCAGCATGCTTTGTGCAGTGAAGCTGCTGGCAATAAGAACGGATGGGGGCAAATTATCCATAAGCTGAGATGAAAGCGGTGCCTCTTTAGCAGTTTTTCTCACTTATTCTGTCCTGAACATGCTAATCAAACACACAGATACACTAGTTAGCAAATATATGTTGCGATGAAGTGGTTAGATTGAAATAATGACTCAATTCAAGACGGCAAGTTACAGATGAGTCATCGGGAGTCGTTTCTGGACAAATGGCCTTCATGCTGCCATTTGTGAGACAGTTTCCTTTCTTTCTTTTTTTGCTGTTGATTATTGAAGTTTCCTGTTCATCCTGCTAGCCAGAAAAGTGAAAAAAAAAAAAAAAAAAAAAAACTACAACTTGTTCAGAATGTTACAGCAGGAGTTTATACTTAAAAAAGACATGTGACCACATATAAAGGTCACATATTTCAACCCTTTAAGACAAGATATTGTTCTCAGAGGTCCTCAAAACATGTCTGTGAAGTTTGTTAGTGAAAAAACACTCCAGCGTTGGATTTTTGCATGTCTAAAAACCCCTCTGTCTCAGCCCTCCTCAGAACGAGCTGTTTCTGTCTGTAGCTTTAAATGCTAGTGAGCTGTCTGACTCCACCCCTGACCACACCCCTCTCAGAAAATGCATGTGGCCTGAGAAAGGAGGATCAGGAGAGGAGGGCAGAACTTTCTTTCAAGCAAGGAGGGCCAAATGAACCAGGGGGGCGGGGCTAACTCCCCACATGACATCATGAAGGGAAATCTGAGCACGGCTTGTTTCAGCACACTTATTCTGAAAGGTGGAGAAAGGGGGGGAGTGAGAGAATGGATTTTTCTGATTCTTGGGGGATTGTGGACAGGCCAGGGGCACGTATTTTTGCTAGGAGAGCCTGGAAAAGTGTATTTTACATACGTTTCCTCGCCCCTTATTTCCTTACAGACCATCTCTCATTTCTGTTTTTCTGCCAGATCCCTCAGGTCTTAAATGTTTACTTTATGTAAACCACACAATCTCATACCCTAAAACGATGACTTTTTGGGGGTGTCTGACTTATAAAAGTTTATCATTTTCATTTTTTAGTGGTAATGACACACATCTTTTTAATCAGGACGGCATAGAGTTTCAGTCTGACTGATTCACAGCTTTTCTTAGAAAGCTATTATTTGTTCTTTTGGAATTCCACATGCATTTTTGCTGATATTCTATCGTCGCATGCATGTTTGATGATATCTTTGGCATCTTTCCCTGAAAAGCAGACGTTTTCTTATATGTCAGTGCTGACCATATAGATGGATATAAAAGTGTCATATCTAATTGATAGATAATTTCATTAAAGCGACACTGAAGGGTGCCAGTTTAGCTCAGGGTGTAAATCAGGAGTCCATACAGAGGCTACAGTCCTCAGTTCTCTCTCCCCATATGTCATGTCTATCTTCAGCTTTCCAAATCAAGGTAAAAACCCCTCAAAAATAATATAGAAAGTTTCTTGCCAAAGTTGGTCAGGAGATGTGCAAAAACATCCTCTCTACTAGCTTTCAGTGTGACTTCTTGCTCTTGTTTAATAAAGAGAACATGTTCTAGTTCTGATTAAACTGCCTCTAGACTACAGCTACAACCATGCTAACAGCTATCACAGCAGTAGCCACTGAACACACTACCACGCCACATCTGTAACGATGGTAAACTCATGCTAAAGCAGGCTGGTAGAAGTGTGAAATCATCTTTTCCATCATTAAAACCTTTCAGTTTTGCTCTTTTTTTCTCTTTATTTCATACTGAAAAGTGTTCCATTTCTGATCAAACTGCCACTATCTTATAGCTACACCTGATATATATATATATATATATATATATATATATATATATATATATATATATATGAATATAGCCACATAAGGTAGGGGTCAAAACGATTCAGGGGTCCATCTTTCGCACAATTTCCAAAATTCATAAAACTTGATGTTGGTGGTAATTAATGATTTGTGACCATCTTTGATCATATTTACAAAAAAATCCACTTAACATTTTTTTATATGGAAAATATCTCACTCTGCTGAATTGGAAATTGAACAAACTGGCATTTAAAGGGTTAAACACAGATAAAATCATGACAATGACCAAAGATTTGCCATGTCATGATCAGAGCTGGAAGTGATTAATACAACCCAAAAAATGTTTTCGAAAATAACATAAATCATGAATTTTTGCATTTAAAGTAGGTACAGAAAATGTCCCCTAGGGACATACACCGCTTTCCACATTATTAAGCAAATTACATTTTTCTCTTATTTTCCTAAATATTGATGCAAATGACAGTCAGAGTATTTTTCAAGTCATCAGCCGTTAGAGCATAATTCAAATGTTTCTGAACAAACTTCATAATGATAACTGTTATTTTCTAAATAAAAACCTCAAAATGAACTGTTCCACATTATTAAGCAGGCCACAGTTTTCAGCAATATGGGAAAGAAAAAGGATCTCTGCCGCTGAAAAGTGTCAAATAGTGTAATGCCTTGGAGGAGGAATGAAAACATGAGATATTTCAAGAAAAATAATTGTGATCATCGTACTGTGAAGAAATTTGTGGCTGATTCAGAGCACAGACGGGTTCATGCAGATAAAGGCATAATGAGGAAGGTTTCTGACAGACAAATACATCAGATTATGAGAGCAGCTGCTAAAATGCCATTACAAAGCAGCAAACAGGTATTTGAAGCTGCTGGTGCCTCTGGAGTCCCACCAACCTCAAGGTGTAGGATCCTCCAGAGGCTTGCAGTCGTGCATAAACCTACTATTCAGCCACCCCTAACCAATGCTCACAAGCAGAAACGGTTGCAGTGGGCCCAGAAATACATGAAGACTCATTTTCAAACAGTCTTGTTGACTGATGAGTGCCATGCAACCCTGGATGGTCCAGATGGAGGAGTAGTGGATGGTTGGTGGATGGCCACCATGTCCCAACAAGGCTGTGACATCAGCAAGGAGGGGGCGGAGTCATGTTTTGGGCTGGAATCATGAGGAGAGAGCTGGTAGGCCCCTTTAGGGTCCCTGAAGGTGCGGAAATGACCTCGGCAAAGTATATAGAGTTTCTGACTGACCACTTTCTTCCATGGTACAAAAAGAAGAACAGTGCCTTCTGTAGCAAAATGATCTTCGTGCATGACAATACACCATCTCATGCTGCAAAGAATCCCTCTGTGTCATTGGCTGCTATGGGCATAAAAGGAGAGAAACTCATGGTGTGGCCCCATCCTCCCCTGACCTCAACCCTACTGAGAACCTTTGGAGCATCCTCAAGCTAAAGATCTATGAGGGTGGGAGGCAGTTCACATCAAAACAGCAGCTCTGGGAGGATATTCTGATATCTTGAAAAGATATTCATGCAGAAACTCTCCAAAAACTCACAAGTTCAATGGATGCAAGAATAGTGAAGGTGATATCAAAGAAGGGCTCCTGTGTTAACATGGAACTTGGCCTGTTAAGATGTTTTTGATTGAAATAGCTTTGATTTCAGTAAATATGACCTCCTAATGCTACACATTCAATGAATGACCATTTTCAGTTCTTTACAACCAAAAAAAAGTTTTAAAACTCTGTTGTGCTTAATAATGTGGAAAGCGGTGTATGTGTGTAGTCGTTTAACGGGATGCCTAAGGGTTAAGGATCACCATTTGATGTCTAAAATCCCAAATCAGAAATAAATCCCTCAAGTGGGTACAATACGTTTGTGACAAATCTGAATGATGATAGTGAGGGATGAAACAGCAGCATGATCAATCATTTTAAAAGCTTTATAAATGAGGTGAAATATGAATGCGTTGGTAGGAAATAACTTTAAAATCTCAAAGAGAAACTTTGTGTCAGACTTGATTTAAAATCAGAATCTGAAATCTAATGTGATTATGTACAGATAGTTTTACGCTGTGTGGATAAAAGTATGCTCTCCTACGTTTCATCTCTGGTGCAGACTTTGGTCTCAGGCTTTGATTCTCTCTTCAGAGGAGAAATAGAGTTACATCCTGTAGCAGGTACATTGTTGGTGTTCACCTCATGCTGAGACGGCTGGCAGGTTATCACTCCAGAATCAGACTTTAAAACAGATATCCTGCAAAGAACACTTTTGTTTAACCTCACCTGGATGAAATGAGTCGTACTTTTACCAAAAACCATGTCAGCTCACTCTTTTGTTTTGAGATGAGTGTCATGTCACTGGTTTGTTTTGGAGAAACAGAACTAAACCTCCTTATTTTCTTGGAAACTCTGTTTTTATAGTCACACTAGTGGCTTATTAGTTGTGGAAGTGAAACATATTTATACGCCCAAAAGCTTGAGGCAAGAATTTGCATTAATATCTCAGAGATCTGTCACTGGAGTGCATCTGCTGCCATTCATTTGAAGAACACAAAGAGGTAACAGGCAGCTTGACTGACACTGCAGGTAGCAGAGCTGCCCTGAATTTCTGCTCCTTTCACAGCTTTGCTCTGATAACAAGGTTACACTGTCAGAAGCTCACGATCTCACACATACACATATTGATGTCATTGTGCTGAGGCTGTATCAGCCTCTATCACATCTGTCAGCAGTCACACCGAATACTCCCATTTATTAGGAAGGAGGCAGGAAAAAAGTTTCTCTCTAGAAAGAACACCTTTTTTATTTGGCCTAGCACAGTCAGTGTCTGCTGGCTCACAGCCCCCCTATAGGCTCTGAGGACTCATTATCAAGGTTCAATAAGGGCTGTCAAATAATGACATTATTAATCAAGACATACTGTGCAAAAAAAACAGGGACAGGACCATTGTGCAGCATCCTCTTTTCTTTTAACAACGGTCTGTAAACGCCTGGGAAGTGAGGAGAACAGCTGCTGGAGTCATGGGAGAGGAATGTTGTCCCATTCTTGTGTGATGTGGGATTCTAGCTGCTCAACAGTCCTGGGTCTTCTTTGATTTTCCCTTTTATGATGCTCCAAATGTTTTCTGTTGGTGGAAAGTCTGGACTGTGGTCAAGCCAGTTCAGCACCCAGACTCTTCTATTGTGAAGCCATGATGTTGTGATGGATGTGGTTTAGCACCGTCTTGCTGAAATAGTCAAGGCCTTCCTTGAGAAAGATGTTGTCTAGATTGGAGCTCTAATACCTCTATCCTCTTTCAGCATTGATAGTTTCTTTCCAGATGTGTCTGCACGAATGCAACCTCATACCATCAGAGATGCAGGCTTTAGAACTGTGCAAGCTGGATAGTCCTTCTCCTCTTTGGTCCTCATAAGTTCCAAAAATAATTTCAAATTTTGATTCATCTGACCACAGAACAGTTTTCCATTTTGCCTCAGTCCATTTTACATTTGGCCTGTTTCTTGATCCTGTTCCCATGAGGCTTCTTCTTTGCATGAATCAGCTTTAAATGTCATTTCTGGATGGCTCTATTGTTAGACAGTGATTTCTGAAAGGGTTCCTGATCCCATGCCATGATCTTGAGTACTGAATTATACTCTTATTTTAATGCCGTAGCCCCTGAGGGTCCCAAGATCACAAGCCTCCACGGCTGGCCTTCAGTCTTGCCCTGTGATCACAGAGATTTCTTCAGATTCTCTGAAGTGTCTGGTGGTGCTTGTCGAAGTCTTTGCAATTTTGTGTTGAGGATTAGTTTTTTTTCTTTTTTTTCTGAGATTGTTCCAAAATTTTTAGATGCAGCTTTACACAGATTGATGATCCTCTTCCCATCTTTACTTCTGAGGGGCTCTACCTCTCTAAATTGCTCCTTTTTCATCCACTCATGTTTCTGACTTGTTCCCAATAAACCAAAGAAGTCTAAAATAGTCCTTCACCTGTTTTTCATAAACATACTTTTCAAACCTTTTGTTGCCCTGTCCCTACTTTTTTGAAATGTGTGGCTGCAATCAAAGTCAGAATGAGCTAATACTCTACTCATGAAATGATGAAATGTCTCAGTTTCAACATCTGATACGTTGTTTGTGTTCTATCAAATACAATCTGGGTTTATAAGAACTGACAATCAGTGCATCTGTTGTTTACATTCTTCAGTGTCCTGACTTTTGAAAATGGAGTAGTATGTCCACTCTGGTAGAATAAAGTAGACTCCTGGGTTGTGCTTTTCAAATAAAAACACCGTTTGGCATTTCATCGGTAAAACTCACCTGATTTGAAGGGTTTTATTCTGAAAATGTCCTAGCTCAGTTAATAAATCAAGTCAGCTGAGGGAGATTTATTGAGATCAAATTGAGGTAGCCAACATCGGCACACATGCATCTGTCCACTGAGCCATCCATCCATCCATGCTTCAGTCTATCTGTCCACTGAGCCATCAATCAACCAGTCATCCATCAATCAGTCAGCCATCCATCAATCAATCAATCAGTCATCCATCCATCCATCCATCTGCTGTTGTTTGGCAGCTGTTGTAAAATATGTCTTAATTTAGTCTTGGTGTAAAATGACACATTTCAGCCCAGTTTTAGTCAATTAAATGTCCTTAAGTTTTTATCTTTTCTTTTAGTTAAAACAATAATTTTCGTAGATCTAGTTTAGCTATGTTCTAAATGTTTTATAATTGTTAATATCTATTATTATTTCCTTTATTCACAAACATTCAGAAAACTAGGGCTGTAGTCAACCAAAGAAAAACTAAGTAGACCAAAATTGCACCCAGTCACCAACTGACCTGGCGACTCGCTGACCAGATCTTGGTCAGACAAAAGATTTTGCACCAAACACTCGACCCATCAGCCCTACAGAAAACCCTATCATTATCTGAATGGTCTCTCCCCTGGTCTCTGCTTGTGTTTTTCTGGTTATAATCTATATGCATAGAGGAGAAATATCATGGACTTTAAATGTCTGACAGTCCGGCCTTAAACTTTAGTCTTCTTTTAGATGATCTGATGAAAATTAAACTTTATCTCACCATTTTTTTAATATAATAAAGCCACTGAAGAATAGGGTGAAAAAACCACCATATTCATTCATTCACTTATCCATCATCCATCCATCCATCCATCCATCCATCCATCCATCCATCCATCATCCATCCATCCATCCATCCATCCATCTATCCATCATCCATCCATCCATCCATCTATCCATACATCCAACTATCCATCCATCCATCCATCCATCCATACATCCATCCATCCATCCAACTATCCATCCATCCATCCATCCATACATCCATCCATCATCCATCCAACGATTCATCCATCCAACCATCCATCCATCCATCCATCCATCTATCCATCCATCCATACATCCATCTATCCATCCATCCATCCATCCATACATCCATCTATCCATCCATCCATCCATCCATCCATACATCCATCTATCGATCCATCCATCCATCCATCCATACATCCATCTATCCATCCATCCATCCATCCATCCTTCCATTCATCCATCCAACGATCCAACGATCCATCTATTTATTTATTTATCCTTCTGTCCATCGACTTGTTCATGTTTTAGACGTATAGTAACCCACAAATGTTGCTTCCTTAAATGCTCATTAGATGTTGGCTTAACAAACACTCGAGCTCTGTTGGGTGTTGGGAATTTCTCTTCTTTTATGGATCTCAACTCTAGAAAAATAATTCCTGGGTTTGTTGTTTTCATCGTTTTAGAATGAGCTTTGACTTTTTAATGTTGACATCATTAACCCTCTGAGGTCTAAGGGTATTTCCTCAATTTGTGAATACATTTTTTTTAATTCACCTTTTTAAGGTAGGCTACTTGCAAATAACACAATACCCAAGTGTTTAACATCAACGTTTTTAAGACAATCTCAACTTTATGAAAACTGAAGCCCATTTTTGTCCTAGCAGACTGTTTAAAGACTTATCTTAGCTCAAGTGATGAATTTTGAAATCTGATTTTTGAAAATGTTTGAATCTCTTGTGAAAACACACCTTCACTCATGTAGATGAATTGTTTTGGTGTTTTAAGGTTAACCAAAGTCTTAGCTTCACTTTAATAGTGGAATGTATGAATAAAATAATAGTTGAGTAGAAAACATGTCTAAATTGGTATTTTGTTGTAACATTTTTTGAGCATAATGTTGTCTTTCATTCTATTATTCTGAAAATGCAGCTGTGTCATCTTCATCACTACTTCTCAGTTTTTGTTCCAAGGCTTCTGCAAGATTCAGACACTTCGCCATCACTGGAGATCTTGCTGTGTTCTCTCGCCTTACCTCTCTTTCAAAAACTGGAAGAGGGAGGGCCTTGGGGTTTTGAGAGTCTTAACTGATTGGAGAAAGGTTGACAGATAAAGGATTCAACCAATTGTGTATGCACAAGTTGATGGCCAAAGGATTTGTCCTGTGATGCACAGTGAGATGTGACGACATGTTCCCATTGCTCTCTTATTGGTCCGGTGTCTCCTGCTGTGAATCACATGTGATGGCAAGTGAGGATGTAAGTAACAGATGAAATTTACAGAAGTGTTTGAACCAGATTTCCAGGATGTAAAATGGCATTTTTTTTTTATAATCAATTACTGTGTTTAAATAATGCCACTATTTAAAACCCAAGAGCGCTTTGGATAATTTTAATTTTCTAATGTGACTGCACCATAATAGCTTGTATACTGCTTTGGCTGATTCGTTCATGCCAATAAAGCAAATTCGAAATTGAAAGTGTTGCATAGCCAACATTATTATAATTATTAACACACACACACACACACACACACACACACACACACACACACATATATATATATATATATATATACACACACTGCCTGGCCAAAAAAAAAAAGTCGCCACCTGGATTTAACTATGCAAATAGGTATGAGCCTCCTATTGGATAATTACTGCATGTGCGATTATCTTTCAGCTGGCAACAAGTTATTTAACCCCAGCTGATGCAATGAGTAACTTCTCATTGCTTAAACAATAGATTTTGTCTTCCCTAATGACACGGGCATATTCCAAGATGACAATGCCAGGATTCATCGGGCTCAAATTGTGAAAGAGTGGTTCAGGGAGCATGAGACATCATTTTCACACATGGATTGGCCACCACAGTGTCTAGACCTTAACCCCATTGAGAATCTTTGGGATGTGCTGGATATTAAAATTAATGCAACCCTGGATGGAAATAAATCTTGTGACATTGCAGAAGCTTATCGAAACAATGCCACAGCGAATGCGTGCTGTAATCAAAGCTAAAGGTGGTCCAACGAAATATTAGAGTGTGTGACCTTTTTTTGATGGCAACTTTTTTTTGGCCATGCAGGCAATGTATATATATATATATATAGTTTTTCTATTGGAGATAGTCTTCATATATTTCATCCATCCATCCTCTTTGGCTCATCCAGGTCACAGTGGTAGCAGGATAAGCAGATGACCCAGACATCCTTCTCCATTTCCCAGATCCTCCTGGGGGATCCTGAGGCGTTCCCATGCCAGAAGGGATAAACAGTATAATCCCCTCAGTGAGTTCTGGTTCTACCATGTTCTCCCAGTTGTTTAAGCACAGAAGACCTTTATGGGGAAGCAATTTTATCAAATCATCATCTCTTTTACATTCACATCTTTCTCAATCTTCATTTTTAGACCTTTAAATCATTCTTTGTTTGTCTTCTTTCATTGATATTTGGGATGAAATTTGTTTCTGGCCTCATAAACTTTTAAGTCCACACCACTTATAGCTCAGTTTTTGGTCTCAACCAATTTCAGTCACGCGTTTAAAGGGGATGTGCCACTAAATGAATATATGGGAAAATATTTGCGTATCTGGAGTACATATTGTCCAACATAATAGAAATGAACCCATTTCAGTCCTTTTCGTATTCCTCATAAGTCTGAAAACATGAAATCTGATGATCTGTTTAGAATCTGTACCCACTGTGACATCACACTGAGCCTTTTTGATAATACCTGGCCCTTACCTGGTATCTACACCCATAGATCTCCACCAGCAACCATGGAAGTGCAAAGCTGAACCTGTGTTAGCACATCTGAGAGGAGTGGAGTGAAAAGGAGCTCGATTACATTTAAAGAGACATTCTAAAGAAAAGCTGTTTGAATCTGGTTTATAAGCTCCTCTTCAGCATGGTTAATATTATATTCTGACCAAAGCAAGCACAGGATACTGTGGTAAAAAAAAGTGTAAATGTTACGATATTTCCCCTTTGATACTGTTTGATACTTGCCTTTTGATTGGATGAAATTCACCAAGATCTTTCTATTGCCAACACTTTTAACTTGGCTGTAATAATGCTCTAAAAGAGGTTAAAATGGTCTGACAGCATGTCTTAAACAGTGCATTCAGAGGTATGAAAAGGCACCCGTTTACTTTTTTCTTACACCATGGTCTTGGTGAATACTGGATTCTGATTGGCTCTGGAAGTTCACTAGTTGTCCATTAACTTCTGATATATGGACACTTATGGAACTTCTCAAGTAGATCCAGTCAAACAATCTTCACACTGTTCCAAACTAACGTGCCACAGTTGTAAGATGGTAAGAGTAACCATAGCAACCTGAGACAGTCCTATTTTCTGAGTACGGAGGACAGCGTCGCCAGCCTTAGTAGCCTGCAGCAACCGTAACAAAACTGACATAAAAATAATGACGTACTACAGTAAAGCAAGATGATCTTATATTTCCCATTTCATACTGGAAGTGTGACACACGTCTCATCCGTGACACATGTGGATTCTCAGTTTGGTTAATGTTAACAAGTCTGGGCTTTCAGACTGCCTGCATGAGCGCTGTGTCTCACGCACCTGATACGTCAACTCAGGCGCGGAGAATTTAAAGATTCCAGGTCTTGCCTATTTTGTTGTGCAGTGCATGCAGTTATGGACCGTAATAGACAGGAAAATGATAAATGGAGAGCCATATTTACCTTGTTGTAGCAGCATATGAATACCCATGTAGGTGGAATATGTTTAGAAAGAATGTCTTGATAACCCTGAGGAAGGCCACAAGCATAAATGCACCTGTTTGATAAAGTTGTTCTTTAAAGATCTACTACTAGTGAAGCTTTCTGTCTCCACACTGGTAGAATATAAGGAGAGAAACTCCTTTCACTTGTACAGAATGCTTTTATTTCAAATAGTTTCTGACATACTTCCACTGTACACTGAAGGAAGTTGCTTGTAGGGGGGTTTACTGAGGTAAACCTAATGAAGGAGGACAGGGCTTTGACAGCAGGGAGATGCGGCTGACACGCAGAAAACTCGCACCTTGTGTGAAAGCCGCGTCACACACGCACAGCAAGACATGCAACCAGTCTGAAACAGGCTTAACACAGAGGTGATTGTTGCGAAAAGTCACTTCCCTCCTCTTCTAAACTAGTCAGAAAATTTAAGGAGATTTAAAGATAAATATTGATAAATCGACATGACAATATCTGATCAATATTGACGTGTCTCGGAGATTCAGCACCTGCAGGTTGTGGACAGCTCCGTTTCACCTCTGTGACCCGTCAGTGCAGATGACTGTCCATGCTAACTTACAGGTTTATAGTCTGATCACAGATTTCATTTGTTACGTCACAGCCATGCTACTTTCAGTAGCAGATTTTTTGCAAAGGGTGAGTGAATCCTGGCGGTTGCCAGGAGAACAGTACTTGCCTGACTGCATTGTGCCAAGTGTAAAGTTTGGTGGAGGGGGATTATGGTGTGGGCTTATTTTTCATGAGCTGGGCTTGGCCCCTTAGTTCCAGTGAACGGAACTCTGAATGCTTCAGCATACCAAGAGATTTTGGATAATTTCATGATCCCAACCAGTGGCGTGCACAGACTTTTTCAAGGGCAGGGGTGAAAAGAAATAAAAGGGCACATACAGCGTGTTCTTGCCACTGAAGAGGGCACTAAGTTTCGCGTGTTTTCGAGGGCACTTTAGACATGTTTATATGTTACACAAATGGCACATTATATAGCCTTAAAACAGACTAACTAGACAGACTACTCAAGTTAGTTTGTAGTTGGGATCAGCATCTACAAGAACAGTGAAGATTCAACGTTGGACTGTGAAGAACACACAGAAATAAATAAATAAATCCCTAGGGGGTCTGGGGGTCTTCCACTGAACATTTTCAATAAAGTAGAAGCCATTTCCTGTATTCTAGTGCATTTTAACACCATATTAGCACCAGATAATCCAAACTGGTTCTGTGAGATATAGTTCTGGCTCAATATAGATCAAAAAAGGGCCCAACATAAAAGTCATTGCAACAGTAATGTTTCATAGTATTTCTTGGTCCTAATGGTCTTCTGGAGTTTAGTGTGTTTTCTCCACCCAAGAGGGCAGTTTAGTGTGCTTTGCCATCCGGGTGGGGCACTTAAGCACGCATTTTTCCAGAGGGCAGTTTATCATGTTTTAACTAGCCAAGAGGGCAACTAACTGTTTTAGTGTGTTTTTCCACGCAAGAGAGCAGTTGGGTTTTGCCAACGAGGAGGGTACTTAAACACGCCTTTTTGCCACCCAAGTGGGCAGTTTATTGTGTTTTGCCAACCAGGAGAGCACTTTAGCATACGTTTTAGCTCCCAAGAGGGCACTTTAGCATGTAGTTTTTGGCTTAGTGCGCGTTTTTCAACAATTGGGCCACAAGGGAGGCGACTCTTTGTGACAACTTTGTGGGAACAGTTTGGGGATGGCCCCTTCCTGTTCCAACATGACTGTGCACCAGTGCACAAAGCAAGGTCCATGAAGACATGGAGGAGAGAGTTTGGTGTGGTTGAACTTGACTGGCCTGCACAGAGTCCTGGCCTCAACCCCTAAGAACACCTTTGAATCTACTGATTATAGATCAACAAGAACAAAAACTTTTTTTTTTTTTTTTTTTTACCCTAGCATCAGGCTGCAACACAGCAAATAAAAAACTGTAGGATGTCTGAACACTCTCTGAATGCACTGTAAGGTCTTAAACATGGACTTATGCAGCTCTAGATGTAAAACCAGTGACAGTAATGTGAAGCATCACAGTTGGAAGAAATGATTGGCAACCTGAATTGACATTTAACCAGTTTATGGACATTTTTGCAATCTCTCAATCAATGATACCATGACGTTATACCACATAAGTGTCTACTGTATGCTGAACCTCCAGTCAGGTCAAAGAAACATATCAAACAGGTGACACAAGCAGCCATCAGTGGGGTCAAACATTATGAAACCAAAATCTTTCAAATGCCCAGAGAATTATACATTAAGGAGGAGTTTTAGATAGTTTAATGCATATATCTAAAATCCTTAAAACAGAAACAAAATGAACAAAAGACCAAAACAAGATTCAGCTTCCACTGTTGTTCATGATCATAAGCACAAATAAACCTTAAATTAAACATTTCCTCTGTTAACGGGAGCTTTAAACAAATTGAAGATTATTGACATCAATACTTCTCATGTCCTTCCATTTGGGATGTTAGGAGTTCATCGACCCCTCGCTTTAGTTTTACAGGCATCTGATTCTCACGTCTTATATTTCTTTTTTTTACAAACCTCGAAAAAAGTCACTGTTACAGTCTGCAGCCGACTGCTCCACCATCATTACAAGCACAAAACTTTACATGTGAGTACATCAAAAGCATTCCCATGTACATCAATCTCATCCCCGGGGTTTGTCTTTATCACACTTCTTCATAGTTATGCACAGAAGTGAACTGACAACAGCAGAACGTCACATAATCAATCACTTGTGCTTTAAATTCTTGTCACTGGAGATTTCTGTCCAAGGCAGACTAAAGGGAAAAAAAAGATGGTTGAAAATGCATCCAGTGACCAGAGAGAGCAGCCATCACTTCTGCAGTCTTCAGAGCAGTCTGCTGGTTATCTCAGGTCAAAGCAGGTTAAAGCACACATTCATAACACCTGAAAAAGCTTCATAGCAGCTGCACGGAGCATTATGATTAAGGTTGACTTCACTATCTCCTGTTGTTGGTGAATATGCTGAGCTTTTATCATCTGTGCGTTTGATATGGACTGGAGCTGTGTGGCTGCTCTGGAGGTGAAGATGTGACTCCACTGTTGGGTTTTAATTGAGGTCTGAATCAAGAGCCTTATCCTGCTTCTCCAGCTTTTCAAATAAAAAAGACTGGTGGAAAATATCTTAAAGCAAGTCACTGACTGAAGGAGCATGTTTGCATATTACCTCAATGGGAAGGTTCACGTCAGAAATCGGTTTCTAGTGAAGTTATGTTATTTACTATCAGAATGAAAGAACTTATTTTAACAACCACATGTTGGCTCACTGAGAATTACAGTTATTTCACTCAGGAGAAACACAGCACATTTTTAATAACTTAATTTTTTAAGAGGAGGATGATAAGAAGAGGATGATTACCACAAAATTGTAAACATGTCCATAACTTAGATTATAAGCTAGTTCAGGGGTTCTCAACCTTTTCAGCCCACGACCCCCAAAATAAAGGTGCCAGAGACCGGGGACCCCCACTGTACCTGAAGGTAGCTGAGCACAGATTTGCACATTCAAGAAAAGTCATGTGCACACAAGACTGTTCATTAGGGGGGGAATGGGAGAGCTTTCTGGGGCCAGCAAAATCATGGTCCATTGTAAAGTGGTATTTTATATTTAATCTGAATAATAACCACTCTTATCAAAGAAACAAATCCTAATTTATTTGTGTAGTAAGAGGCCCTCTTAAAAATGTAGATCGTTTTGTCAAAAACAAAATTAAAATACATTAAAAATAACTAAAATTGGTTAATAATGGCAAAAATGGTGGGAAAGGTGGTGACATTAGATTTTGAAAGTAGCAGAAATGGGTTAGAAATGCCAGAAATTAGATAAACGTGGCAAAAAATGGGTTAAAGTGGCAAAAAGTCGCATTATAGCGATAAATGGGGATTCAAAAGTGGCTGAAACGGCGTTAAAGTGGCAAAAATAGGTGGAAATTTGTTGAAATGGGATGAAAATTGATATAAACTGGCAGAAAAGGTTAGCTGAGGCAGAAATATTCAGAAACCAATATTAAATTGTGATATGTGGCTTAAATAGCGGTAAAGAGGGGTTAATCGTGGCAGTTATGGGTCAACAGAGCCAACAATAGGCAGAGAGTGGCAAGATTTGGTTTAGAAGTGGCAACAACAGGCAGAAAAAAAGCGGTGGAGAGGGTTTAAAATTGACAAAAAATGGGTTTTAAGTTGCAAAAATATGTTAAAATTGGCAAAATTGGTGGGAAAAAAGTGATAAAATGGCTTACAATTTGGTGTAAATTGGCAAAAGTTTAATCCAAAAATGTTCTTAGTTTTTTTAAAGCATCTGGAGACCCCTTCTCACTGTCTCGTGACTTCAAATGGGATCGGACCCCAATGTTGAGAACCCCTGAACTAGTTAATAACTGAACAGAAGCTGTTCTTTGTCACCCAGTCCACCTTCAGCATCTTTTGTCAAAATCAAATACAGAAAAATGGTCACCCAACTTTTAGCGTCTTTTTGTAATGTTTATGCTCATCGAGATAGTTTGAGGGAATGTCACTTTGTTAGTTCAGTTATAAATGAATCATTTTTTGTCTTGCAATACAAAATATAAAGAAAAAATAATTGCTGTAGATTTTTTAGAGTCTTTATTTTCTTTGGGGGGCTTTTTGTGTCTTTATTGTTAGCGATATCAGGACAGCGGATGAATGTGGAAATGGGGATGAGAGTATGGGGAGAGATGTACAGGAAAGCAGCCATAGACTTGATCCGGGTGGCAGCCTGTGGTCATCCCAGAGGTGCAGAGGGCAACCTGTTTTTCAAGTTTTAGTAAATTCCCATGGTGTTTCAGACCTTGAATGCAACACTCTGCGTTGCCTATGACAGTCTACCTACAATGCACCGTGTTGTTTTGAAGCGTGGCTAGCGATGCTGATAGAAGTGGCCCCAGATACTGAGTATAAAACGTCCTTTTCAACTGTAGCTACAACTGTGCAAATTTAGTTTTTATGCACTTCAAAGTTATGTCAAGGTAAGATGTGACCAAAATTATTATTTACAGAATTTCATTTTATTTTTACCTCTGCCAAGGAGGTTATGAGATCAGGTGGGTTTGTTTGTTTGTTTGCATCATAACTCAAAAAGTTGAGGATGGATTTTGATGAAATTTTCAGGAAATGTCAGAAATGGCATAAGGAAGAACTGATTAGATTTTGGGACTGATCCGGTTTACCATCTGGATACAGGAATTTTTTAAAGGATTCTTTACTATTGAGAGATAGAGCTAATGGCGGAGGTCTGCGCTCTCCGAGTGCTTTTCTAGTGTCATAATTTGGTGGAGTTTATGAGTTATTAAAAACTTCTGACAAATATTTGATGCTTTTGTGAATGTCAACTATTAGAGATGGACTGATCAACTTGTTGAGTTCTGATCTGATTCTAGTACATCAGTACCGATACCCAATATGAAATCTGATATTTTGTAATCATAATTAATATTCTGATTGTTTTTGGTGGTATTGTGTGGACGTTACTCAAAGCCCTTGTAAACTTGAAATAGTGTTATTGACAGTATTACAAGAAATTCATATATTACTATATAAATGTTTTTATGTTAAATATTTGAAACTGTGGAGAGCTGCAAAAAAACAGCAGCAACAATTGTAGACAACCTACATCAGCACAGGGGATTGAAAATAAAATTGCAACAGTAACTAAAAAGTAAATATGTAGAAATAAAAATCTATAAAAATAATACAAACCTCTTCAAATAATAAGAAAAAGAAGGATTCAACTAAAAAGAATATCTATGAAGTTTTCAAAGTAAACAATTGACATTCACAATTAAAGCACTAAAGCAAAACAACGACTACAGACTTATTGTGACGGATTTCCCAGAAGTACCATGTTTATAATTTTTTAACGTAGCTTTGGCACCCTGTTAACAGAGCCCTGCTGGCACTTTTCATATCTGTTTCTCTGGGCTCGCTCAGTACCACAGCGCGCTTCTTTGAATCATAATAGACTAAAAAAACGTGAGTTTAAAAACCTTCAAACTGTTGTTTAAGCCGTTGTAATACGAGTTGCTGCAGCTCATATTTAAGCCACCTACAGTCAGATCAAGACGCTGTACAAAGCGAACACTCATTTCATGTTGCTGTTATTACAGACACCAACGGGTGACGTTTAGGTCGTTACCGGACTGATCTTTAGGGTCAGAGAAATATTCTGCTATCTGCTATGCTGAGGTGGCAATCACAGAAAAAATGTCAGAATTCGGATTGGTGATAATCAGCACAGTCAGTCTGGTGTTAGATAAAAAAAGCAAGTTTTGGATCTGGCCCATCTCTAGTTGTTATGATTTAAATGCACAGATTGACTTTTTTACATAAAGAGAACATAAACTAGCCTTTGGTTGTGGAGACGAGTCAGCCAGAAGTCCATTCTTTTCTATGCAAATCTGTGTGATATCCAACGTATCTGGAAAATATTTGTGTCTGACCTGTGCCTTAAGTACAAACAAATGGCTTTTCCAGGACAGGGAACCAGCCAAGCTGTGACAAGCATACTGCAAAATTGCAACAGACTAGTGGTCATTCTCTGTACTACATTTGCATGCATACTGCTTATGACAGTATGCAGAAACCAGTTTGGAACAAAGCCTTTGTCTTACAATGACCAAAGTGGATGGAGCTTCAGGAACCGTTGCTTCTTGGTGAAGGTGGGACTTGAAAAATGTTCAAAAAGTTAATTTTACCATTGCATGAATCTGCACTGAGCAGGGCATTTTCCTTTCTGATATTTAACATAATCTCCTTAAATCATAGTCTTATATTTTCAGTGCTGAGTGTGCCGTGAAGCTGCTATGACATTGTGATTAGGTGTTAAAATGCCATCTCATAAGAGTATGCATTTAATAAAACAGTGCAGGATTTTTATACACATTTGTTCATTTTCTACACACACTACCATGGAAATAAAAATTTGGATGCACTTTGCTGTAGGACTTTGCCTGAGAAATCATGGGGTACTATCTAATATTCTGATCGTTTATCATGAAGGCTCTGATACTCTGGTTTGCATACAACTGTAAAAATACAGTAAAATTCAACAATCACGTTGCATTTTTTGCCTTTTTTTTTCGTCATTTACTTAAAAAAAGCTTAATGGTATTGTACAGATATTGAACAGGACATGACACAATAATAATCTGAATGTACACTTCAATATTGGGCAATAAACAGTCAACTATCAACAGTTACATGTTTTTTTTTTTTTCTTTTCTCTTTCCACATACAAAAAAAGAAAATAAAGTGAGGGGGTACGCAAACTCAGTAGTTCTACCATCATCCAATTAGTGCATAAATCAAACCTCCCCTTCTTTAAATCAACACCTCTCACTGCTGGGGAACCGGCAGAGAGCAGACTCTGATGCAGAACCATAAAGGAACAAAAAAAAAGAGAAACCTTAGGGTGAACCACTGGTGCATTTGGGTTTCCATTCTTCTCATGAGACTAATAGTCTGTTCTTGCTGTTCGACGCTGAGAGGATCTTGACGGTTGTGACATTTCGTATCAGAACTTGAGCAGGTAGAGTGAGCTTACAGTCATCACCAGACATACAGAGCTACGGTGCAACACGGCGGCCCCGTTCACATCATGCATGGCACCAGGACCTGCGGAAAATAGCCACATAGGCATTATTAAGACCAGTTATATTACTGACTGAAACAGAAGTCATTTCACTTTGTAAAACCTGCAATCCCATGTGACTTTACAGAAATAAACAACAAATTTACACTGTTAAAAAGACTGGTTTTCATTCTCAATTATGTTGTAAAAACACCAAAATATCACTACTTTAAATGATGCAACAATCATTCTAAGAGTAGAGTTATAATCAGATTGTTCATCCCTTTCTTAACTGACCTCTTTCTC
This sequence comes from Cheilinus undulatus, assembly GCF_018320785.1. Taxonomy (NCBI): domain Eukaryota; kingdom Metazoa; phylum Chordata; class Actinopteri; order Labriformes; family Labridae; genus Cheilinus; species Cheilinus undulatus. Next base: position 3,100,017 of record NC_054876.1, read on the forward strand.
TGGTCATGGCATGAGGACCACACTTAGACCTACAATACAACAAGGGATTTTTTTTTTTTTTTTTACTAAGATTGTGTCGTTGTTTGGTTGCACCACAGAGATTTAAGGCTCATTCTAACCAGTATAGGATTATGTCAGTACAAGCCAAAATTCTGCTGTAGCTATGACGTTTTTACCCCGTTTGACCAATCAGAGACGAGCATTTCTACTGCATTGTTTGTTTCAGTGCTGCCCCCCCTAACTGTCTCTAAACAGACCAACAGCTAAAAACAACTTCTGCAAACTTCTGTTCATCCTCAAACAGTGCTGAAAGTGGATACCATGGTTATTGGAGTTAACTAAAGCTAACTAAATAACTAAAACTAAAATTCAAAAATCATTTTAGTTAACTCTACGTCAAAACTAAGCTTTACCGAAAAAAAACCAAAAACTAACTTAAACTATTAGTGCGCTTACAAAACTTACTAAAATAAAATAAAATCAGAGACAAAATATCCTTAGTTTTAGTCTTTGACACAACCATACTGACTGGCACCTACACCAGAGTCTGGGGAGTGTAAAATTACCTGATCTGATTGGTTAAGACTTCACACAGTGGTAGTTTTATGTTTGGAGTTGCTTTCAAACATCATTTTAAAACAAATAAAATGAAAAATAAAGAGAAGCCTGTTTGAATATGTTTTTAAAAATGTATCATGTTCACTCTGCCCTGACATGTATCTGGAAAAAAATAAAATTAACACTAAAACTAATAAAAACTAAACTTAAACAAAGCTTTTCTGCAAAATAAAAACTAAACTAAAATGATCAAACCAGCAGTAAAAACTACTTCAAGCTAAACTGAAATTGAAAAAACAAAGTGAAAATGAAATAAAAATAAAAACTTGATAACAGCCTAGATATCCATATCTTATATCTAACCTGAATAATAGCCACTCTTATCAAGGAACAAGTATTTTTTTAGTCATTTGTGCCTAAGTATATAGCCTTCTTAAAAAACTTATATCCCTTTTCTTGTGGGTAAAAAAAAAAAAAAAAAAAAAAAAAACGGTAGAAAAGGTAGGGAAACTAAAATAGCAGAAATGGGTAAGAAGTGGCAACAATTAGATTAAAATGGCAGAAATTGGTTAAAGTGACAAAAAAGGGCAAAAAAAGAAGTGGTACAAGAGGATTAAAAAGTGGCAGAAATTGGTTTAAGAATGACAAAAATGAGTGGAAAATTTGGCTAAATGGGATATAAAAGTGGGAAAAAAGGTTTTAACTGTTTATGATCTACCATAGAAGGCAAAAATGAGGATAAAATGAAATTGTGCTCAAATTGTGAAAAGACAGCATGTTTATAAAAAGTAAACTATCCACAGTAGTGCAACTAAATCTCTAAGTGTAGCAGATACTTTTGAGCGTGCATGGTTGCAGAAGACCGTGCTGAAACAATAACAAGTGCGACTTGTGACCTGCAAGAAAACATCACAATAGCATTTGTGCAGATAAAACATTATCACGTACACGTAAGTAGGAAGTGCTGTGAAAGGAAGTGGTCCAGATCATATTATAGGAAACTGTTTTTGATGTGATCTTTTAACAACATTTCTGCAAAAGAAGAAAGGATATTTCTGGAAGGAAACAGTACTCTGGGACTAATTGAATGTGTGATTTGTTGCTGTTTCTCTTACAGTTATATATGCCAAAAGAGTTATTGCTCTATCTCATCCAGTTACAATTCAACCCGTGGTTAAAGATAGAAATGCGTTGGCAGCGCTGGTGCTCTCGTAGGTCTTAAAGGGCTAAACTGGCAAAAACAGGTTAACTGTGGCAGAAAATAGGCCGAAGTGGCAGAAATGGGTTAAAGTGGCAACAATGGTCATAATAAACAGTGAAATCTGGTTAAAATGGGCAAAATCGGGCATAACAAAAGGGGTTAAGAGTGGCAAAAATGAATCAACAGAGGCAACAATAGGTGGAAAGTGGCAAGAACTGGTTTTGAAGTGGCAAAAAAGGTAGAATAAAGTAAAAATAAAGTATTAAAACTTGCAAAAATTGGGGGGAAAAGTGATAAAAGGGGTTAAAATTAGGAAAAATTGGTGTAAAATGGCATAAGTTGGCAAAAAGATGCAAAAAAAATGGACACCAATAGAGGGGTGCAGTCATGATGTAAATCTGTGGCAAAACTCAGAAGTTAGCATCGCATGGGTTCCTTTGGCGGTGAGCCTGTGGGATTTTCTTTTTTTTTTTGATTCATTTTTGGCCTGTTTTTGATAGGACAGTGGATAGAGTCAGAAACAGGGAAGAGAGCGGGGAGAGACATGCAGGAGATGGTGCCATGGGCTGGATTTGAACCCGGGTCGCCTGCGTACATGGCGCACGCCTTAACCACTCGACTACCGGCGCGCCAGCTTGTGGGATTTTCTATGGGTTTTTGGATCATTGCTGAAAATAAGATCTATGTTCAATAAAAGTTTATGAAACTTACAAGTTTTGCTCATAAAGAAAATTTTCACAGATAAATAATATAATCATATTTGGTCTGTAAAAATAATTTACAAGAGTGAAAAGCTAATGTCATGCTATATTGAACTACAACACAGTTGACTGAATTTAAAGTCATCTCCTGCGGATCGAGTGACCTCATTTCAGGCATTTAACTGAAAACTCATTCAAAAATCTCACAGACTTTCAGACAAGGGAACCAGAAGTGCTAAAATGCTAAACTTAAACGAAGCATTTTTCCAAAAAAAAAAAATACTCACGTCAATGTTTTAGGACTCATTCCTGCACCACTCTATTGCACAAACTTGATGAAAAGTGGCAAATCATAGTGTCAAGTGTTGGGCGAGGAAGAGGTTAAAAGTGGCACAGATAAATACTTCCAACATTAGAATCCAATAATGGTTAGACTCTCATTTCAGCTCCAAAACGAGGTTACTGTCATTCAGGATGCTAGCACCAATGCTCCCAATAAAACACACACATGTTGATATCAATAAATCACAGCTGGGGAGGGAACCTCTGGGTCTGTCAGGGGCCCAGACAAATCTGTGTGCAGACTTACTTTTTTAAACTTTTTTTTTTTTGATTACTTTGATTTTAGCATAAATCTCATCTAGTGTTTTTGTTGTTGTTGTTTGTTTGTTTTGTTTTGTTTTTAACTTTAAACATATTTTATTGACATATTTTTAATATAATGTGTAAAATACACATTATGAAATCATTTAAAAAAATATTATTATTATTATTATTATTATTTTTTTCAGGGCATCTGGCGACCCCCACGTTGAAACTCAAGGCTTACAGGAAAATTAATTCGTGATTATTTTACCAGGAGAATTAACAAACCTGAATTCTTTACTTTGATTGATACCTTATTGGCCTACATTCACTGTGTGATAAAATATCTGTTTTAGTGTTTAAATCAACCTTCTCTGGCTGTAAAAGAAAACAGGTTAAAAAAAAAAGACCCACTAATTCTCAGAATTTTTGGTGATCAGTGAAATTAAATACTGTACATGCAAGTACACTGTTAGTTATAAAATGTAGTCAAGGTTGAAGTTAACATCAGTGCTTTAATTCAATAATAACTATAACATGAGTGAAATGGTCCACATGGCTTATTTCTTCAGCTAATTCAGAGCTTTACCTTAAGAGGCAGTTACCATGGATACTGATGAATGGTTAACCAATGAAGAGCTTACAGGAAGTGGTTTCATACGATGAAATATTTTCAAGCGTTTGGTTTTAAGGTGAATCTAACAGGTGCATTTATATCCACGTGTTCTTAATACCTAGCATGCGTTCTCACCATAGAGGATTATGCTGGCATTAGTGATTCCCATGGTGTTCATAGCAACACAGGTGTAGTTTCCATAGTCCTCTTCTGACACGTTGAAAAAGACCAGCATCGACTGTTTACCCTGAGTCTCGATCTTGATCCCATTCAGTCCGTTGAAGAGCCTGTAGGAGAGAGAAGGTTGTTCAGACAGCTGCTGCTGTGACATTAATGAAATAACACCTGCTGTCTTTTCCTCAATCTCTCCAACAACACGTCCATGTGAGGGTTCTCTTCAGGTACTCTGGCGTCCTACCACAGTCCAAAGACATGCTCATTAGTTTATTGGTGATTCTACATTGCCTGTGGTGGTGTGAATGTGGGCATGGCTGTCTGTTTGTCTCTGTCAGCCCTGTGATTGGCTGATAATCACTCCAGGATGTATCCCACCTCAACCACAGTGACAGCTGGGATCAGCTCCAGCCCCCAGTGACCTCAGTATTTCTGCAGTTAATTATAATTTGCACTCAAAACTATACATTTTTAATGATGGATTTTTGTGTTGCCTTGAACTAAAATTAATTGTCCTCTTTTTTGGATATAAGCTGCTTTTATTTTGAAAGACAATAAGTGACTCTAGGTAGTTTGAAGATTATGACATGAACCTCACTATGAAAAAAAAGAATGTATTATGGATTGAAAGGAAAAATAGGAAACAGTAAAGAGGTAAATCTTTGATAATGCAGAAGACTGCTGAGTTTGCAAAGTGAAATGAGGCATTAAGGATTAGTGGTGGACTTTGTTTAACATCACTGGGACTGCAGGGAGATGCTGCAGCAGCTTAACCAAAGTGTGCCAAAAAAACAATAAGCAATAAATCAATGGGGATGAGAACCAACTGATGCACTAATTTTGGGGCATAATCCCACTTTGGTTAATACATAAACAAAAACATAAACACAGATTCAAAAATCCTGCAATTTCCCTTTAAAAAGCTTGCAAAACGTCAACCCTGCGGTAAATGTTCAAGCTCTAAACTTCCCTTTTCTCAGGACAACCTGGGCTTTAAGAGTGAGTGTGCTGGAGCACTTGAATTTTAAAATAAATTATTAGACCTTAAAGACAGAAAAAAAATGGAAATTAAAATGCAAATGCTTTTATATGACACACAAAGGCGATAATGATGAAGAATTTTTCCTTACAAACATCTTCTCCCATCATTCAGAAAATAAAATGTGAAAAAAATGTCATCATGCTGTGACTAAAAGTTGTCCAAATATTAACATTTATAAAAAGATATTGGTTGTGCTTCTTTGTATTCGCTCTATTTGTGCCATTATTCAAAGCACTTCCTGTCTGCAGTGACACAGAGGACACCATCACAGACCCTCTGGCTCTCTTTCTCTCCATTATGAGTGATTCAGACCGTCTCCTCCAGGATCTAAGTATAAAAGAACCCACATTTTAGCAACGCTGCACCAACATGTCTGCTGTGAGAAATTTCAATAAAAAGCACAGAGAGCTACAGTCTACCATGGAAATCTGGATTTATTTTTTTGTAAGGTAGTAACAATAAACACTGGTGAGAAGCGCTCGGGGAATTAGGTCCTGAGTGCTGCCACCAAAACCAAAACATTTTGGCAAATTCGGCCATTGCCATAATCCCTATAGTCTTAGTAATAGGTTCGTTACCTTTAGTTGTTGGTGCAAGCTGTTTCTAGATCAGCGCTGCCGAGTTCGGAGCTTCTGTGCCAACTCAATGTAAGCAGACAGTATTCTGGCTTTCCCTCATCAAACTCATCAAATACACAATCCAACAACTCCAAAACGCTCACAAGTGGACAAGTTGTGACCTGCACATTCACCACGCTATGAAATAATAACATGTAATTATGTAACATTACGACACATGAAGCAAATACTCAGAACTATTTCTTGCTGTATTGCTGTGTTGCTGTGTTGCGTTGCTGTATTTACCTCTCCATCTTTACAACCCTGGATATCATTTCTTGTCTTTTTATGCCTTTGTCTTTGAGGAGAGCAGAGGGTATCTAAGCCCCAAGGAAACATGATATCTGGCCATGTGTCAACATAAACCATCAACTATAGGCAGCTACGTTGCTGTGACCCAAATATGTTTAAATTCAGGCACAAGTCCCAGTGAAGTCATGAGTTTTAATCCTAAAGTTTGTGTTGAGTTGTACGTCTTTTATGGCAGGGGTGTAAAACTCAGTCACAGCAGGGGCCAGATTCTTCATTTAGGTTTAACCTGAGAGCCAGAAGGCCAACATTAAACCATAAACTGTCAACCTCATTTTCACCAGCAATAAAATAGGACAAAAAAAAAACAAAAAAAAAACACTGATAATAAATCATTTTGAAATTTAAAAAGTCAAAACAAAAAGCTTAAAGCTCAAGAAAATATTTGGAAAAGTGAGATAAAGGGTCAAAACACAAAAATAAAAATGGAAAAATTATGTTTAAAATGGCAAAAGTCAAATTTGTGAGTTTGGAAAGTCAGATTTTTGAGATAAAATTCAAAACCATGAGTTTAAAAGTGAAAACATGAGTTAAAATTTTAAATTGTGAGTCTAAAGCACAGGTGTCAAACTCATGGCCCGGGGGCCAAATCTGGCCCGTGGTACAGTTATACCCGGCCCACAAGATGATATCCTATTCTTATTATAACTGGCCCTAAAATATGAGGTCTGCAGATTTCCTCCAGTATAAAAATGTAAACTTAATCTTGATGAAATCAAATATTCTTAAGTCATAAAAATGTAAAAAAAAAAAAAAAAAAAGGAGTAAAAATAATTAGATAAAAAGAAATGTAGGAAATTTCATTTTGACCTTTTACATTTATTATTTGGACTTTTAGCTATTTATTAAGGCTTTTTCAATTTATTATTTGAATTTTTTGTGTCATTTTTTGAATTTGCCAGTCTATTATTTTGACTTTTGTCAAATATTTTGCCTTTTTCTATTTATAATTGACTTTTTATCCCGTATTTTGACCTTTTCGATCTATAATTTTGACCTTTTTTATCTCACATTTTGACCTTTAAGGTTCACAGATTTAAATTTCAAGTCATATTTTGGCCTTAAAAACATGATTTTGCTTTTCTGTTTCATATATTTGGCTTTTAAAATCATTATATTAACATCTAGTTTTGTGTTTGACCTTTTGCACTAATACGTTTGATTTTTTATCTCAGATTTTGAGCCTTTTAACTTATTATTTTGACTTTTTAAAACTCAAATTCATTCATCATCAGTGCTTATTTTTTTCCCTCATAATGTCTTACCAGTGAAAATGAGGTTTACAGTTTGGTTTACTGTGGACCCTGTTAGGCCCTCAGGTTAGACCTTAATTCAGAGTCTGGCTCCTTCTGTGATTGAGTTTGACAGCCCTGATCTAAAGGGTAAAATATTAGATAACACAGCCAAAGTTAGGGTTCAAAAGGTCAAAATATGACAGAATTTGAAACTGTGAATCTGAAGGTCAACATATGATATAAAAAGTAAAAAGTATATATTGAAAAGGTCACAGTATGTAATAAAAAGTCAAAATCATAGGTGTGAGTCAGAATTTGTAGATGCAAAATTGAAAACATGAAATGAAAACACCAATTTCCTTTTCCAACCTTTCTGTTTTTTATCTCTTGATTTCCAGTCTTTACTTTTTCAGATTTGGATGACTTTAACAAGGATATTTGAAATCATCAAGGATTAGCTTACATTTTTAAACTGGAGAAAATCTGCAGACCTCATACTGGAGGGAGTTTGACATCCCTGTTTTATGGTATAGTCAAATCCAAGTCATCCAGCCTTTATCCCCATAAACAAACACCACAACAGCCAGAATGCAAAACTCAAGGTAGACCACATCCACTGGCAGACTTCAGGGCTGTGTTTTCGTCTTCTGTAAACTTTATTTTAAATACTTTGAGTCTATTTCCAGTTGAAATTCAGAGTGTCTTATGCCTGCTGAGTGAAAGAGAAACATCACTGATGTTTGTCCCCACTGAGCTGACTGTTTCCGTCTACAATAACCTTCTTCTTCTCTGTTCCATGTTTGCATGTATCATTATTTTCTTTCCGACAGAGTCTTCCATCTTTTCATTAATGTCTGAGGATTTTTGTCTTCTGGGAACAGATGAGCAGCGGTGCCGTCACTGTCAGGGACCATTTAACTGTGCAACATCGCCTCGGCTAATGTCGTCTCTCGGGCTGCTCTGAAGCTTTTCCATTCTCTCGCCTTAAGTTGGAAGAGACTGCGTTTACTATGATATCCTCTTAATCTCCAATCCCTACATCCCACTGACATAAACCAATTACAGAGTGGAAATATGAAAAGCTGCCTCTGCAGTCCAGGGCCCTTCGGCAGATCATTTGATGAATGTTATTTTTTAGAGCTGTGCTGTTTAATAAAATGATGAAAATATACTTTTTTGCCCATGGAGTTAAAGACAAATGGACAAGCTTATGTTAGATTTGAGAGTAAATCAATTTCTCAGATGATGTAGTCTGTCCTCTTTCATATAAACTAAGGCTGGCTGCCCACCAGATAATTTAAAGACTGATTTTAAGGTCAATTTAAAGTCAGATATGCCTCCATCAATGATCCAATGGACATGACTCACTTTGAGGCCTGTTGAAACCGATTATTTATCCATCAGTCAGAGCTGTACTGATTTCAGGGTCTCCTAAGATTTGAAAATCATCCAGTGTTTAGCCAGTTTAAGTCCACACCCCAGAGCAGAATTCTAGCTCTTTGAAAGTATGTTATACCGACTTCAAACAATTCCCAGCCTGTTGATATCAGAGTTCAGAGGAGAAACTTGCCTGCGGTCTTCTTTGTACCACTCGAAATCAGCTCTGGGCACAGCAGAGGCCTCACACTGCAGGACTCCTCTCTGTCCGACTGAAGTTCCCATGCTCCTCGCTTTAGAGATGAATGGAGGATCTAAAAAGCAAAGAAAACTGATTGTGATACAGTTTAGATCATTAATTCCTTTAGCTTCTTAGTGTGCAGATGTTAAACGAAACAACAGTGACTGAGGAGCAGCCTGAGTGAAGAATCTCCTCGTAGAAAATGCCCCGAACCTTCACAAACGTCGTTTTAACTTCAGCTGTAGATTAAGATGCCCTTATTGATCAGCAGCCAATCATCAGTGGGCGATTTTCATTGAAAATGAGAGATAAATAGATCTGGATTAATGCTTCTCATACACAACTACCCAAACCGATCACCTTTGGTTAAAACAGCAATAATAAAAAGCTGCAATTAAACTGTTAGCCAAATTTTGATTAATTGTCCAGCCTTACTATAGAAACATGCAAGATGCAAAAATCTAAGATGTCTCCAATGTATGAATACAAGGTTTAAGTTAATAAAAATGTAACTATTTTAAATATTTGAGTGATCAAACATTTATTTGATTATTCATTTGAATTTTTTTTTTCCAAGTTTGTTTCCCTCAGTGCTACTAGGCTAATAACTGGAGACTGCACCTTTAAATCTGGTATGAATATTCAATAATCTAAGAAGCTCAGTATAATGTGTGGTATCAACGAGCCCCTAGCCTTTTCTATTAAGCTACTGCTTAAAATTACCAACTCATCTTTAAATGAGTGTAACTCTGTAACTACAAGGTCTATTTGAATGATCAAGGTACAACAATGAAGAGGATACTTGTGAAATTTGTTCAGAAGTATAAATATGTGTTTACAGTGCTTAACAAATTTATTAGACCACCAACCAAAGTCAGGTCTATGCCACAGCTGCCCTAAATTAACAGCATTTGTAATTAGCAAAATCATTTTTTATGTTTCTGCAATGGTTAATACACCAATATGTAGGAGCTCTTTAACCAAAAGGATATTTTAAATGCTAAAATATCATTATTATTGTTATCCATGAATTTTCAAATTTACTGATTTACAAAAAAAAAAAAAAAACTGAAAAAATAGTAAAGCACATTATTATTTCTTGATTAATATGTCAAATTATAGTTATTTACTTGCATTCCTGAAAAGAAAAAAGAGTGTTTGTGGTTGAATTTTATGCTTGATTAATTTCTGACATCTCAGAGAAGCCCAGTGAGCCGGCTCAAATTTGGGTGAATTCAGTTTGAAATTCCTCATTCCTGTTCAAAATGGTACAAGGGTCCGCATTAAAACACTTCATGATGCTGGACGGTCTCTGAGACAAATATGACAGGTGGTCTAATACGTTTGTTAAACACTGTATGTTACTGGGTCAGAGTGAATAAAGTTGGCACGCACATTATAAATGAAAAATTTCATTTATGCCTATTTTTTATTTTATTTATTTATTTTGTCTATTTTAGCATATACAGTATATCCCATAGAAATAACGCAGTTGAAGTCCAAAACTGTCCAGTAGGCCAAAGCACCACATTGTGACATTACTTGGTTCAACTTTTATGCCTCTAGAGGGTTTATCAGGACAAAATAAGAGAGATTTTAGTAAAGAATATCCAGGCGAAATCCTCTCTTGTGCCATTTGGGCCCAATTTGGCACTATCTCCGCCTTTTGAAAATTCTCAGGTATCAAACTTTTGTTTACTCAAATGCCATTGTAGGTGGTCACTACTTCATGGAATACTTTTTTATCTTTTGCTCCCAAATCACCCAGCCCTTGATGTATTTCCATGTCAAAGAAAGTCTTACAAAGGGACTGAAGTTTGACACCAAGAGGAGCAGATTTACTTTCAATGGCACGAAAAACAACAAATAATAAAGTGCAGAAAACTAAAAGAAACTGTTGAAACAACTGGAAACTGCACAAACATGGCTTGAATCTTCAGCAGAGGCTGGGCTTTCACATGAGACCATGTTTGTGTCTGTAGTACCAGGCACCATCCTGTAGGGGGCAGTAGTGTCTGGCTATGTAGCGCTACTTTGTTATGTTGGTCATTAATTCAACTCCTTTTTGAGTTGTTTGGGGTGTAGGTAAAAACAGTTTGTTTGGGCTTGTAGCTGAGCTTCTTCTGTTTGATTTGATGTCTAACACGACTCTTTGTACAAAACTAGAGTGCACAGGGAGCAAAGTTGTTCGGATCAAGCTAGGAGGACCAAATTTGGTCCCTCTAGGGCTTAAGAGGTTAAACTATCAAAAGTGCACCCTGTAATTCAGATTGAGTTCACTCAACATTGACAAAGTTGGCTTTTGGATAAAACTACACGGCTACGAACTGATTAATGTGAGTTACAATAGATAATTTCTGAGGAATAATATTTCAAATTAAGACATAAAAGACCCACAAATCATCACAAAAGAGCCACATTTGGCTCAAGAGCCACGTGTCGAGTGTCTCTGCTCTAGGCCTTGTCCTGCTCTGTTGCATGAAGGAAGTAAAAGTATGTTTTTGACTTTATCAGAATGACTTTTGTATGCCTGTTTATCAGGTTATGCTGCCACCTGTTGGAGGTCCCAGTACACTACAAAGCTAAGTGGACTGGCCCACCACTAAACCAGCTGATACATCAAAATGGTAAATATTATCAGTATTAGGACAAGTGGGACAAAAAAAAAATCCCTAGTGAAAGATTACATAGTTTAAAGTATTTAAACTAAAACCAAAATGTTTGATGCAAATTTATTATGATAAAATTGTAAAATATAAAGACACTGGGAGAAACCTGACTTCCAAAAATTGTGTAATCAAAATAAAGATGCATAGACATGCTGCTTGGCTTTTTATCTCAGTATCCCCCTCATGTTTCCCCATAAATGTGACGTTTTTGGCTCTTACAGTTGACGGTGATTTGTACTGTCCTGACATCAGGGTTGGAGATGTCATTAGAGGCGATGCATTCGTACGATCCTGACTGCTCTTTGGTGATGCCTCTCAGCTCCAGATGTTCTCCCTCCGTCACAAATTTGTGAGTCCCTGTGGAAAAGAAAGAAAAACCCACATTAATCAGTATTTGCTTCTCAGTATGTCAATCAAGCTTGTCTGTATAGCGCCAATTCGTAACCTATGTCATCTCAAGACGCTTTACAAAGAGGGCAGGTCCAGACCACACCCTCTGTTGTGGCCTATTATAATAGACCAGCATGACTCATTAATATTATAATAAAGGCTTTACCCAATACAATCCTTTATACCAATAATTTAAGAGGCTATATAACCCAATATTGATCAGCTGGCAAGACTGACTGTGTCTTACTTTGAACTTTTGCAGCTCTATTCATATCAATTTGGATAAGTTTGACTTTCTAAATGTACACCTGAATCTTCCAAGGCTTGAAAGTTGAACCTAGAAGAATGATCAATGCAAAAGACTCACAGAGACAAAAAAAGGAAGACAAAATCCACCAACAGACACCACAGAGACCGGAAATATTCCATACTGGAGAATATGATATTAACAAGATGGGAAAGTGTGCTGAATATCCCCTCATTTAAATGCATGTAAATGGATTAAAAGTCTGCTTTAAAGCAAAAGTACAATCCTTTTTTTTTACTCAGGCTCCTAGTTGTACCACCGGCTGTAAAGCAGCTGTTGGATACTTCTGTTTTAGCATGATGACGGTGTGTTTACCTAAAACATGACGACAACCTTGGCCTCATGCCTGTCAAGTATTTTGACTCACAGAAATGAAGAGAATCAAATTAACAACCGCAGCAGCAGTCTGAGCCCAAATGTGGTGTTTCCACCCTCTCCAAATGACTCCATGAGGCAATGACGTGTCATGGCTTGCACTCATTACACAAAGAAAATACACTAATTACATCGAAACGAGCCCACTTGACTAACACCACAAATTAGCCCTGACACCAGCGATGTTAAAAGCATGTTGTGGTGACAGAGAGACCTGCAGCTATTTCTGAGTGTGTGGGAAAATGGAAAGGAGCACTAATCCCAATCAGTAGAAATGTCAATCCAGTGATATCATTGAATTAGCATAATATCATCCAGTTTTTTTAATCCTCAGCTGCAGACAGCGTTGCAGATGGCTGACTGGGGATTCACGGGAAAGGTTGAGTACCGGCCGAGATAATTACCTTGTTGCATGTAACCAGAGAACTGCTACCACTGGTAATACAACATATTAATCATGGATAACTGTTGGACTGGCTGAGGGTGATAAAATTGCCTCAGTGAGGGTTTAAGAAAGTTTTCATTAACATTATAATCAAATGAACTCCTCTGGTGTTTCTGTTCCAGATGTTTTTTGTCCTCCTCCTCCCGTGCCTGCCTCTCTGTCAGGATACACACATGTGAAATCTTTTCCATGCAATGTACTGTACATGTGGAAGGCTTCCACTGCCAATCAGAAGCATCTTATTTCAGATCCTTTCATTACTATCAAACATAGCTTTACTGCAGTCCTCCTCATTTCAGAGAAACATATATTTCATCATTAGTTGTGATTAGTTAACCCTCAGACAGTTTGAAATACATGTTTACACTCAAACACATTGTTGCACTGGGTTCCCATTGTTTTTATGGTAATGTCAATGTGAAATCTGCATTCTGAAGAGGTTTACGATGTCTTAGCTGTGTATTTTTGTACGATGCCTGCGCTCCGATTGACGTCATGTGATTTCTTAGTTGCACGGTATCGCATGATTCCTGACTTCTTGATGTCTCACAATGTTGTTGAGTTATTATCATGATCATATTTTTGGTCTTTAAGTGTTTTGGATTCTGCTGAAGTCGGTGTCTTTTGTTGCTTTGCTTTTCTGTTTGCTTTTCTGTTTGGTAAAGGGATACTTCAACATTTTGGCAAATTCACCCATTGCCATAATCCCTATAGTCTTACTAATAGGTTTGTTACCTTTAGTTGTTGGTGCATGCCATTTTTAGATCGGCGGTGCTGAGTTAGGAGCTGCTCAGCTAACGCTATGGTGTCTTACGGTATTCCGGCTTTCCCTTATCATATTCATCAAATACACAATCCAACAACTCCAAAACGCTCTCGTGGACAAGTTGTGACCCGAGTTTGATGTGGGAAACCCAGAACACCGTAAGAGCATTAGCTGAGCAGCTCCTATCTCAGCACCGCCGATCTAAAAATAGCTTGCACCGACAACTAAAGGTAACGAACCTATTAGTAGAACTATAGGGATTATGGCAATGGGCGAATTTGCCAAAATGTTGAAGTATCCCGTTCATAAAGTTACTAAATTAAAATTATATTTTTACTAGGACCTTTAACATTGACGTGTTTAACATGATTAATCCTGAAACCTTAATGTGTTAAAAAAATAATAAAGCAATTTAATGAAATGACTAAGTTTGACCACAGCTTGCTCCCGTAGCGCTCCAGCGTGGATTTTTAGGTGCCTGGGGGTGAAGAGGTGAGAGGGTCAGACACAGCAGCAGTGATGAGTGAGGAGACAGACCCAGGTCTGCTTCACAGCAGTTTTCTTTTTAAAAAGCTGGAGAATTTTAGTGAAGATAAAACCAAAACTGTGGGTACATGCTGCAGTGATGAACTGTCTTTACACCGAAGCACAACGAGTCTGAAGTCCCACCTTCAGGTAGAGCACATCTTTGCTAATGTTAGCAAAGACGCTAACAACAACACGGGGTCAAGCCATGGTCATACCGCTCTCTTCAGCTGCTTCAGGGCAGTTTTCTTCTTCAGCTGCTCAGATAAATGCTGAAAAGTGCTCCAGAACTTTGAGACCGTCCTGTTTGTTAACAATATTAATCCAGGGTAGGAATCCACACTGGAATCGGCAAAACTGAAGTTAATTAGTGAACTTTACAATCTGACGATGGGAAATATGATGCGTTCAGGTAACCTCAGTAAATGAGATGACTATATTCTATATGTGATGATGTGTTCAAATGTCACATAAAAATGGGGACATTTATTTTTTGATGAGAAACTTCAATAAATCCAGTGTGAATATGTGTTTATGTTTGAGGGATATACAATAGATGTGACAGACTGAATCACAGCTTTTAACTCAAGCACTACTCAGCTAATAAATATTTGCCCTTATTTTGTCTTTCCACCAAACTATAGAAAGTATTGATAAGGACTCAGATCAGCACTTTGATGTGCTGTACATAGATTTAAAAGAATAAAAATAAAACACTTGACAATAACAACCTTTAAAAATTGAAAAACATATATATATACTAAAACAATTTAAAAAATGCTGTGATTAATCATGATTAAACTCAGCCTAGTGATGTGATTAACATGATAAATTTATTTAATTGAGTAACGGCATTAGCATTTGCATTATGTCTTTAATCAAGATCAGAACAGATGAAAAACGCCAAATATGAATTCATCAAAATCAAATAAATAAATAAACACTTGGGATATATCCGTCTGTGTGCAGGCAATCCATATAATATAAGAGTTGTACTTTTTAAATTGAATTACTGAAATATATCCACTTTTAGATGATATTCTAATTTATTGAGATGCACCTGTATGTTGTTGCTGCACAGTGAAAGTACAGTGGTGGGTTCACCTGCAGTATCCCATTACAGTAGGCAGTGACCTTTGACCATTCCACCATCTAAAGTCCATAATATCATGAAAAGACTCAGGGAATCTGGAGAACCTCTGTACACAAAGGGATAAGGTCAGCGTTGGATGTATTGTTACCTTTGGGCCCTCAGGCAGCGCTGCATTACAAACAGGCATGAATCTGTACTGGAAATCACTGCATGGGCTCAGGAATACTTCCAGAAATCATCGTCTCGTCAACACAGTTGGCCATGCCATCCACAAATGATTAAAAGCTGGATCATGGAGAGAAGAAGCCACAGAAACACTTCCGTCTTCTCTGGGCCAAGATAATTTCAAATGGACCGAGGCAAAGTGGAAAACACACAAATTATGTGTAGAAACTACGGGTGCCATGAAGTCCTTACGACTAAAGAGGAGCAGGACTATGCAGCTTGTTATCCTGGCACGGTTCTACCGCCTGCTTCTCTGATGGTATAGCTGCTTTAGTGCCTATCACATGGGCCCCTTAAGGCCCGAACATACTCCAGCGTACTGTGATTGGAGCGGACTCCGCATGGAAAGGCTGCAGACATCAGAGCTTCCATAGCCAAGCACACTGCCGCGTAGTAGTTTCCTCTCAAATTTCCTACATTTTCCACCATCCTTGTGCATTGTCTACATTTTTCTGTCATGGCGTCCTGCACTGACGACGAGAAAGAGCTGCTCTGCCTGCTGGCTTTGCAAAGCCATAAAATTAAGAGACGGTGGTATGCGAAGTATTGACGTGGAAAAACAAGTGCGAAATGCAGTTCGGTGTCCCATTAAAAGTGGGTTGATGTGAAAATACATGTCCAGCATTGTTTTGTGTGACACCAGTCCGCGCGGTCGTAAAATTTGAGCTTTGCACGCACGGCCCTTGTGGACGTCCGCTTTGAGTCCAAGGCGGACCTCCGCGGAGTCCGTTCTGCATACGTTCAGCCTAAGTATGTTTGGGTCTTTATACATCTGGAAAGGACTTATCAATGCTGAAACATGAAGAGGGGTTTTGGAGCAACGTATGCTCCCATCCAGGCAGCGTCTCTTTTAGGGAAGGCCTTGAATTTTTCAGCCAGACAATGCTAAACCACATACCACATCCATCACAACAGCATGGCTTCACGGGAGAAGAGTTTGGGTCCTGAACTGGCCTGCCTGCAGTACAGACCTTTCACCAATGGAAAACATTTGGAGTAAAAGAAAAAATCCAGCAAAGAAGACCCAGGACTGTTGAGCAGCTAGAATCCTACATCAGACAAGAATGGGACAACATTCCTCTCCCAAAACTCCAGCAACTGGTCTCCTCACATCCCAGACGTTTGTTGTTAGAAGAAGAGGGGATGCTAGGTGTCGGGGTTTAATGAGTCACAGCCAACTCTCAGCCAGACAGAACATTTTGTTTGAAATAAAGAAAATCCTCATTATTCTTCATGTATTATGATCCCAAGAAGGGCTAGTTAGACTGGATGAAAACCTGACAACAAAACACGTTTGGCCCTGGCTTTTCTCAGAAAGAGGAATAACAAAAACGGTCGATTTATGAGCAAAGGGCATGACAAGACTGCTGCACTTGATGAGCCAAATCGATCGGTGCATGTTTGTTCAGTGATATTTTGGAATTAGTCGAGTGAAAAACTGAAAAATGTTTGAAAAAAATCATCATTACATACTTTTCAATAATCCTGACATCTCTATTTGCTGCACAAAGCCTCAGAGTTTTGGTCAGATTTTCATCTTCATTGGTTTCAGATTTCCAAATAGGATTTAGAAGAAGCTGATAGTCTGAGAGTTTGATGTTTTTACTCAGAGAAAATGAAGATGTCCTGGTGTGTGGGCTTCTCTAGACTCTTCTGATGCCCACTTTACCCACAGTTGTTCACCGTTTCTGGTCAAACTTTTCTAACTGGCACTTTTTATAACTCAAACAAGAGGTGGAGAACAGTGTGAGCATGTGGAATTACAATCAGTGCATTATTGATCCTTGTTAAGAAACTTGATTACTACATGCTCTGTACGTAGTAGCCAGCAGAGTAAAGAAAGTGTGGTTAAAAAAAAAACAATATGGACAGATCTGGTTGCAATTTTAGTATCGGAATAAAATGAGCAATCTTAATCACCCAAATGACTGAATAAAAAAAAGGTCCATATTGTTTAGTATTACTGTGTTTTAATGAATATAATAACAATAACCATCATCATCCATTCCCACATGAGAAGTCTGCAGTCATGGCCATAATCCCACCACATCCGTGACAGTACAGCATGACTGGATGACTAATCGGAGAGCCATTAAAGTACGGGGTGGCAGACGGCACAAATGAGCGTCTAAAAGCACTCAGAGGACGGGCTCGCCATTAGCTGAGGAGTGCTGCTGTCCAGGCACAACTCTGCAGAGTGATTACTGCTGTCCAATTACAAGCATTACAATATTACATTCCTTTATTTCAGCTTATTTATAGACCATAAAGTGTTGTACTTTCATAGCACTTACCCTCTCTGCTGTTTTATAATCTGAACACATGATTTGCATTATCACTTAGCAAAGACTTTTATTTCATTACACTGGAAACTTTTATTTCTCTCCATGAAAAGAAATGTGCATGCATGTGACTGACCTACATTAATGAAAATAAAATGGTTAAATTCCACTTGGAGACTCACCTCTAGCTTTGTAAAACATACTCTGAAATCTGACATCAACACAGAGCATGACACTGGCCCTGTGTTGAATATCTGTGAATGAATATAAAATAATGAGTAATGAATTATATGTCTCATGCCATAGATCACAAGGAAGTCACAACTCTTGATTCCAGGGAACCTTTGACCTCAGAAACTAGTCGCATTAATCAGTTTGTTTCCCTGACTTATATAAAAGGCTTTAATTGTAAAACTAATTTGTCCCATTTTTGCTCTTTTTCACATTTTGTTGCCACTTTTCACCCAATTAACTCATCGAGTGCCATTGATGTATATATACGTCAAAGTGATTTTTCGGCAGCTGGCACAAGGGGGTGCTCTCACACTCCCTGTGAGTGATTTTGGGGGTTCTGGGATACGTAGTCGGAACATGGAAGACGGTAAATCAAAGCCACCGAGAGCAGAGCGATCGGAATGAAGGTAATCTAAGCCTGTTGCATTGTTCAGGGACAGGTGTGAATGGTTTCCTACATCATTGAATGTGAACCTGTAAGTGCTCTGCGGGGATGCATGTGCTCCTTTTGGTATAAGTAGAGATCATAATAGGCCAGTCATTATATGGAGCTATTATTGTTGCAAAAGTATTTGCAAATGCGTACAAAGATCTGCGCACAAAGCCACAAATGTGTGTACAGATCTGCAAATCCATGTAAAGATTTGCAAATGTGTGCAATGTTTTGCAAATTTGTACAAAGATCCACAAATGCGTTCACTAATCTGCAGATATGTAGACCAATTCGTAATTGTGGACTCAGTTCATTTTGGTTCAGAATCTGCCTCTCAATTTGCTGTCATACAAACGTGACTTTTGCAACACTTGTACCGCGAGCGGTTTGTACTCAGATCCGTAAGCGTGTACTGAGATCTGTAAGTGTGAAGGCTGGGTCTGTTGCCCTCAGCACAGGCTCACAGGCAAGGCTGCCTTTTCTCATCACACAGGAGGCAGCAGTTAACTCTTAGTAACGGCTCTATATAACGTCAGTGTGAAAGGAGAAATGTTATATTATACTGCTATTGTTATTATTCATATTTTCATTGTAGGATATTTGTAGGAAAACATGCTGATTTAATAACAGCAAACAATTTAAGTACCAAACATTTTTATTTTCTCGTGCCCTCAGATCAGAAACCGTCTACAGATATGCTACAGGTGGAATTTCAAAATAAAAGCATAAAGGTGACAGTTTAAATCAATGTTTTGACTTTCTATTGATCTGATTGGATAACTGGATAGTTACACCCCTAACCAGGAGGTCTGAAGGCCTGAGTAAATTCTGATATTGATTTCCTCAATGCCAGGTAAATCTGTTGTGCTTTGAAAATAAATCACAGTTTTGTAAAGTGCAGGGGTCGTATTCAGTGTATGTAGACCAAGATTATTATAGTTAACTAACAACTAAAATTAAAATATAAAAATAATTGTAGTTAAATGAAACTAAATAAAAATGAAGCTTTTAAAACAAACAACAACTAACTAAAACTAAATTCTGTGCTAAGAAATTAACTAAATGAAATACGATTAAAGACAGATCTCCTTAGTTTAAGTCTTTGACAGCGGCAGACTGACTGACATGTATGCCCAAGCCTGGCGAGAGTTAAATCCCCTGATTTGATTGGAGACTTCACACAATGGTCATTTTTGTCTTAAGTCTAGGACCCTGTCTAGGGTGTCGCCCCTGACAGGTTTCTGATGGTGCCAAAAAACTAAAACTAACACTAAAACTAATAAAAACTAAACTAAAATGAAGCATTTCTGCAAAATAAAAAGGAAACTAAACCAGCAATCCAGCAGGACAAACTAATTAAAACTATAATGGTAAAAACAAAACAGAAACAAAAACTAACGAAAAAACCAAAACTATTTTAACCTTGTAGACATTTTCTGATGGTAACTGTAGAAAGCTCCACTTAGAGCTTTAAAGTACTAACTTTCCTACGTTCCCACTCATTCCTAAGGCTGTCCGTCACTTCCTGACCCCCAGTGGACATTCAGGGTTGCAAAACAACCTACTGGAACATTTCTGCTATTTACTGCATTTTAATTTGAAAATATACATGGATACTTCCTGTCTGGCGGAATGTTGGGCACACTCTTTTTTTTTTGGAATGTTGGGAACATTCCGTGCCCTTTGATCCAATGGGACTGATCCCTAATGACATCACAGAACATTCCCAGAAACCCTTAACTAGGCTGCCAAACAGCAGACCTCTTCAGTCCTGTTAGTAACACGAGTCTGACAGCACTTGTTTGTATCGAGCTATCACAGCGAGATATTTAACCATTTCAGCGGTTTTTGGCTCGAACAACCGTACAAAAATGCAAAGAAGTGTGCCAACGACTGAGCGTTCTGGTAGATTTTCAGCAGAAATGATGCCTGAAGCCATAGTGTCGCAGACATCTGAGGAAACCCATGAGGAATCATGGTCAAATGACGAAAATGAGTCATTTGTTTTGAGTGTCAAGAAGCCAGAGCCAGCAAAAAAGAAGAAGAAGAAGAAAAAGAAGACACTCAGATATGAGGAGGAGGAGGAAGATGACCCCATGAAACAGATCCAGTCCAGCTATGGGTTTCCTGCAGGTCTGGAAACTGAACTCGACTGTGAAGACCCCCAGGATCCGGGATTCAGGTTTTCACGAACACGTTCAGTAATGCTGCAGCTCGGGGAGTCTGTCCCTGCTCAGCAGGTTAGTAGAGAAGAGCCTGGAGAGAAAAAACCATCTGGAGAGACTCCTAAAGTTATTCAGTCTGCTGCTGCAGACAACAAGTATCAGGAGACCAGCCAGGCCCCGGTTCAACTCCCTGACTCCTCAGACCTGCGTCTGCTCCATGCTGAGGTCAAAGGATGGGCAGACGTGGTGAAAATGGGGACAGAGGAGCATGAGCAAACTTTCTCAGCAGAAAAGACACTTGAAACTATGGTGTCTCAGACATCTGCAGAAACCCATGGGGAATCATGGTCAAATGACAAAGATGAGTCATTTGTTTTGACTGTCAAGAAGCCAGAGCCAGCAAAAAAGAAAACAAAAAAGAAAAAGAAGGCACTCAACTATTGGGAGGAAGAAGAAAACCCCTGGAATCAGATCCAATGCAGCTTTGGGTTTCCTTCAGGTCTGGAAGATGAAATTGATTGTGAAGACTTTGCAGGATTCACATTTTCACTGAGACCTAGAGAGACGCTGCAGCTCGGGGAGTCTGTGCCTCCTGAAAATATTCAGTCTGTAGCTGCAGACAACAAGTTTCAGGAGACCAACCAGGTTCAACTCCCTGAACGTGAGCAGAAGCCAGAAGGTCAGGCCAAAGTCTCCTCAGACCTGCGTCTGCTCCATGCTGAGGTCCTGACAAAACAGCCCACAGCAGGGGCAGAAGGGGTGAAGGAGGGGACGGAGGACTGCCTTGCCAAGATCAGAAATGAGAACCTTGGACTGAAGGGTTCGCTGTCCCGGGCTAACATGGCCCTGCAGAGCCAAAGGGAGAGGTGGGAGCGAAATAAGACGAGGCTGGTGGGAAAAATAGAAGCACTGACTGCTGCGAACCACCAGGCAAACGTCGAGAACGAGGGCCTGAGGAGACAGTGGGCAGAAAATGAGAGGTTGGGCAATGAGAACTGTGCTCTAAAGAGTGAGCTCAAGCAGGCCCATGAAGACCTGGAGAGGATGAGGAGGGAATTAGAGGAGGAGAGGTCCCATCGGATGGAGAACTGTGCAGAAAACTCCAAACTGAAGGTGGAGCTCAGCCAGGCCAAAGAAGACCTGGCACAAAAGGAAAAAATGAACCTCCTGGCAGAGATCGACACGGCTGCTCCAAAGCAGGAACACCTGAGGAAGGACGAGGTCTCCAGAGAAAACACCACCCTTAAGGCGGCCCTCAGCCAGGCCAAAGAAGACCTGGCGGAGAAAAGCCGCCAATGGGAGGAGGAGACCTCCAGGATTAAGGCCTCCATGGAGCAGGCGAAAGCAGACCAGAAAAAGCAACGTCTGGTGTGGAAGGAGGAACGATCTCGCCTCATCACAAGCCACCAGGAAGCTGTCTGCAGGCTAGAGAGGGAACTCGCAGACGCCCAAAATGAGCTCAATAATGGCAAGAGCTCATGGGAGAAACAACAATTTGAGTTCCTTGTCTCTCAGATGGACGAAAGGGCCAAAGCCAAAGCAGAGATAGACCAGGTCCGAAACAGGTTAGAAAACCTTAGAAGCCAGTATGACGAGGAGCGATCCCGTCTCCTGGCAGAACAGGAGGAGGACTCTGTAAGGATGAAGGCTGCTCTGTGTAAGGCCAGAGAGGACCAGGCAAGAGTGGAACGCCAGTGGGAGGAAGAAATGTCAAGGCTCCTTGGTGAACGAAGTCAGAAAACGACAAAGCTGGAGGAGGAACTGGCAAAAGCAACGAAGGATCTGGTCAACCAGGAATCCGAGTGGGAGGAGGAAAGATCAGGACTCCTCAGAGAAAATGCCAGCCTGAAAGACTCTCTGCAGCAGATGGAGACAGAGAAGCTGGACTGGCTGAGGGAAAAAGCCTCTCTTCTGGAGTCTGTGACCGTCCTCACGCAGACTCTGAAGGAGAGTGAGGACGAGAGAGCCAGGACGTCAGAAAGTCTGCAGCAGAGGATGGACCGACTGGAGCTCCAGCTGGAGGAGCAGAAGAAGAAAAAGGAGAAGAAGAGGGGAGGGTTTCTGAGCTGTTTTAGAAGATGTTCAGGAGCCTCGACCTCTGACTCCTGACTCCTCCCTCCTTCCTGTCACCTGTTAACTATCTGTCATGAAACTAGAACAAAAGAAGGGCTGCATGGTGGGACGGTGGTGAACGTCTCATAGGAGGGAGGTTTCTGGTTCGACTCCCTGTTGGACAGGAGCCTTTCTCTGCGGAGTTACCATCATCTATCGTGCATGTGTGGGTTCTCTCCGGGTGCTCCGGCTTCCTCCCAAAACACTAGAAACATGACAGCAGCTTAGCAGGTGACTATATATGATACAAAAATAAAAATTAAGAAAAAAAAAATCAGCTTTAAAAGCATGATTCCTTAAACATCATTTTGAGAATAAAAACATTTACATATTAAATGAAAGTTACTGATGCAGTATGTGCACACAGATGTCTGTGCCGTATGTTAAGTTGCTCAATAAAGACTCATAAACATAAATCTGAGTTTAAATTTGCATGAAAATATTATGAAGTGTGTGCTGTTCTCCGAAATGTTTGCATAAAGATGTCAGACATGCTTTATTAAGAATGGTTCATTTTAAAATGTAGTTTTGTGCAGAACTTTTGGGCATGTTTGTGTCAAAAACTGAGGCTGAAGTCAGTCATAGATGTGGCAGGTAAACCCACCTGAGTGCACCATCAGGCAAGGCCAGCAAATCAGGAGGGATAAAGGGGATATCTTCTGGGGCCCTGCTAAATGGGGGCCCATGGAGGTCAGAAAATCATGATTCATTATGAAGTCAAGCTGTGATAACCTTATTTTATTTTAACCTAAATAATAATCACTCAACGCACCAAAATTAGTATTTATTTGTGCTGTAGTACAATGAAGCCATTTTCAAAAAGTAAACCTTTTAACTTGATATGGAATAATTTTTTTATATATACATAATGATAACAACATGGGCGGGCACATTGAGCTCAACCATTTGGAAAGTAATGCCAGATGTCAGGATGCCAAACACAAAGTGGATGACACTTTGACATCTTTAGTGGAAAAATAATCAAATATTTGCAAAATGATGCAAAAGTGAGTGAGTGATGAGTAGTGGTAATGAGTTAAAGCGGGAAAAAAAGAGGACAACTGGGTTTGAAGTGGCAAAAAAGTAGTGAAATGTGTTTAAAGGGGCAAAAAGTGGCATTCGTGCATCAAAAGTTGCTTAAAATGTAGCACAAATAGGTTGAAAGTGACCAAAAAAGAGGTGAAAATGGGTTTAAAGTTTGTAAAAAGTAGAAAAAGGTGTTGCAAGAGGCAAAAAAATGCCAAAAGTGGAAGAAAAAGTGGCTAAAATTGGTTAAAGGTGACATAAAAAGAGGTTGAAAGAGCAAAAATGTAAAAAAAAAAAGTTGCAAAAATAGGCCAATTATGGGAACTATGGGGCCAAAAATGGTTAGAAAATGCAAAATTTGGTCTGTTGATAGAAAGTAGCAATAAGGTGTTAAAGAGGAAAAGGGGAGAAAATGGGCCAATAGTGGTAGGAAAAAAGTGGCAGAAAGTGGTGGACATGGATTTAAGGTGACAGAAATGGATTCAAATTTGCTGAAAATAGTGACAGAAAAGCTGCAAAATGGGTTGAAAATAGCAAAAAAGAGCAAAGGTGGTTAAAAGTGGCATAAAAATGACATAAACAGTGGAAGAATAAAGGAAAAACTGGCAAGAAAGTGGCACAAATGGTCTTTTTGTGTTAAAGGTGAAAGGTGTTAAATGTGCCAAAGAGGGGGGTGAAGTTGATAAAACGTAACAAAAATGTGGTAAAAGGGGGCAAAAATAAGCTGAAAATGGCCAAAAGCAACAAAGTGGCTGAAACTGGTTATCAGAGGCTATAAAAAGTGATTAAATGGGCTGAACATGGCAGAAAGTGGTGGAGATTGGTTGAAAGTGGCAAAAAGACGCCTGGAGTCACTGAAAAAGAAGAACAATGGGCAAAAAAATTGGTCAGTATATATTTAAAGTGGCAATAAAGCAACAAACTGGGTTAAAAGGCCAAAAAGTGGTGTCAATTGTTTAACATGGCTAAAAAGTGTCAAAATAGATAAAATATGGGCAGAAAAAAGCTGCAAGATCGGGTTAAAAGTGGCAAAAGTAGTAAAAATAGGATAAAAGTGGAAAAAAGGTGTTGAAAGAGTGAACATGTGCAAAAACGGGCTAATCATTACATAAAAAGTGGCAGATTTGGGTTAAAAGTGGTAAGAAAGAGCAAAATATGGTTTAAAAGGGCAAAAAAGTAGTTAAATGGGTTTAAATTGGGATAAAGTGGCTTAAATGGGTTGAAAGTTTATTTAAAAAAAGCAGAGACATGTTAACGTGGCAAAACAAAGAGGTGAAAATAGGTAAAATGTATCTAAGTGATAAAAAACATTGAATATGGCAGAGAGTGGCAAAATGGGTTGAATGTGGTGAAAAGGGTCAAAAGTTGCAAATTATCAGTGGCAATAATATTGGCAAACGTGTTGAAAATGGGTTAAAAGTGGGGAAAAATGGAAAAAATGGGAATAAGTGGCAGAACCAGGTGAGAAAGGGATGAAAAGGTCCTAAAATGTGGCATGATTTCAATATCAGAACTAATACAATCTCGATAGCTTTTAAGCTCTAAAATGAGGAAATTGTTAGCCAGGATGCTAACAGCAATGCTACTTGTCTAACACACACATGCATGGATATTGTAAATACAAAACAACCTGGGAGGACCTATTCTCTGGGTTTTTCAAGGGCCCAGCCAACTCCATGGGCAGGTCTACCATTGGGTGGGACGGGGGATTCACATAAACCTGTGCTCTGGATGTCTGTGCATCTTACCAGGTGGAATGGGAAAATAATTAGTTGGAAAAAATAACAAGTCCACACCCTTTATGGAGGAGTAAGGGGTGGATGAGGTGAGTAAGCATGGCCTGGGGTTCTGTGCCGGTGGGTAGCAGGGCTGCCATGAGCCCTTAGTCATGCTGTGGATGAACTGCCAGAAGTCTCCAGGTACCTGAAAGGCTCAGACAAAAGACATGCTGCTGACGCATGAGTGGACGCGTGTCAAGCTTAACTCACTTGACAACAATTCTTTATTAAAAGGAGAACAAAGAAGCACAGTGAAACCTCTTACTTGCTGTAAAAAATGTTTTTGCTTTTATTCCTGCAGGTTTTTAATTAGCCAGCTAACTCCATTTAAAGTCTGCAACTACAGCAGCTTTTCAAGTGAGAATCCTTTCTCTCAGTCAAGGTTTTAAAACACCCTGGTGTAGCAGTGCAGTATTTATTTAAATAATTAATCTAAAAACAATCATTATTAAAAACATCTTTGCATTGATTTGATTCTCAAATGAAGACTCTGGTTAGAATTGCTTTTCAGTTAATCTGATGCATTGTCAATATGGACTAAGTGATAATTTGATTGACTGTGATTAACTGTCAAAATAAAGTGTTACATTTAAAAATTCATCCTTTGACAGCTCTAAACATGAAGCAAAATACATGGAAAGTTCAGCTTCTGTGATCTGATTTTGAATTGTGTATATTTTTAAGCTTTCAATATTGATAAAAGTAGAAGAAGCAACATCCTTTGACATCAACTTTCACATCCTGCTGTAATTTTCAAGGTGTAAAAATGCTCTTTGATGTTTTCTTGAAGCTTTCAGCAGCACACAGCATCATGACCACATGTGATAGCACACTGAACTACACAAACCACACAGCATTAACAAATTAGGACTCTTTTTATTTGAAATTGTTCGTCTTTTACACACTGACAGAAAATATACACAAGCCTTTGTGGTCCCTCTGGCCCCAGACATGAATGTGTGCTGGATATCAACTAGAATGGCTCATGGCGGGTTTTAATCTCTCTCACAATCAGCCACGCTGTCATACAAACATGGATGAGCACACTCACACATGCATTAGTACATACCTGCACACGCACACATAGATATGCCAAGACGAATACAAAAACACACACTACGACACGTACGCTAAAATCTAACACAGTCTAGCCATCTAATGTAGATATCAACAGAGGCGGGGCTGAAATTGCAAACAAGAAACGGAGGAGGGCCTTTTCTTGCTCGCTCATAGGATCAGTAACAGCCTTTAAATCAGGAACAACAGTAATCCTCCACTAAAGCAATGATGTTAGCATATCCAGACTGTACTGTAGCTCAAACCGTGCCTTGCATCATGACGTTATGACACTGCATAGTTCTCAGGGTTAGTCTTTATATTATTGCAGTACGATGTGGGTCCAGGTCCAGGTTTGGGGACCGAGTGTGAGCTGCAAAATGGATGCTTTAGCCTAAGTTTTCAGAGGAAATGGAGAAAGAAATCCAGCTAGATATTTGCTAGCTTTGCAAGAATCAAATTTGCAGATTAGTGCACGCATTTGTGGATCTTTGTACAAATTTGCAAAACTTTGCACACATTTGCAAATCTTTACATGGATTTGCAGATCTGTACACACATTTGTGGATTTGTGTGCAGATCTTTGTATGCATTTGCAAATACTTTTGCAACAATAATAGCTCCATAGTCAGACAGTATTGTTTGAATGTAGTGGAATTTGTGAAATTTGCATTTGCATTGAAATGGTAATACTTGGATGGATGATACTTAGATCTCTACCCTCAACACATGGTCTACCACCCTGTCTGTTGTTTCAGTTTATCTACTACAATAAAAGACCTATATGTATTATTCACATATTTAATTGTATTTTTTTACCTTTTCCGTTACAGAATGCCATCAACTCAGAAAAGTCATCTGTTCAGTGTGCAGGATGTGATTGCTGCAGTCCAAAATGGAGAAAGCGATTTCTAAATGGACTCAGATGACACTGATACAAGTGACTCAGAGAGGGAAGATGCAGGTGAAATGGAAAAAGAACTGCCTTAGAGACTATCACTTCAAGTAAACACAGATTGTAAACTTGTAAACACAGACCACTTTGAAAGTGATCGAAGAAAAAGATTTTTATTCATGATATATACTGTTATGGGGCTAAGTAAGCAATCAATCCTGCAAATGAATGCTTAAATGTTCTGTTTATCTGTTCAGACAAATGGAGTACGAACACAGAAATTCTGCTCCCTCTTTGGCCCAACGTTGCAATATCACAACGTTTCCATAAAAACTTACTAAAATGTAAATATTTTGAAAAAATCTTCAATTCTTACATCAGAGGCCTCTAAAACAATATCTGAGTGGTCAAACATTTTTTGCTGATTTTTTTTCTGTATTTGGGTCTTACAGGGTTAACTGACTTCACATAAGTTTAAGATTCAATTTTTTTTTTAATCCTCTATTTTAGAATTTAATGAAACATTGATATCAAACCTGCTCTGCAGGTAAACCTACACAGTTAGTAGCTCCTGCAGACGGAGTGGTCTGGGTTAAAGTCTCCCAGCCTGAATTATTACCCCCGTCCGCCCCTGGCAGAGTAGATGGTCCTCCTCAATGGACCGGACAGGAGTCAGTTGGCTGAAAAAAGACTCTTGATGTGCAGCAGTGTGTCAGCAGTCAGCAGGTAATTGTGGAGTTTCATGGTTTGTAACCATTTCAGAGCCCGTGGTCATTCTCTAAGCTCAATCCTTCACACAGCAGACGCTGCTTGAAACAGTCCACGGTCCATTTGATGCCTTGACACTCCAGCTGTCCTGTCGAGCACCGTGTCTCTCTCTCAGGACTGGTTTCCTGCTGACATCGGCTCCTGGCCGTTTCTCTTCCTCACCTCGCCGTCACGTTCCACCAATAACTCTGCCTCAGGCGTCAGTCCGGGTGTTGAAGGGCACACTAAAGTATAGTTGCATCTGCCATCGCCTTTATCTTTTTTTGATGACCTTCTCGGACCACCTTCATGGCCCCCCTTGGGAGTGCGATCCCCGGTACAATGCAGGACACAGTGTGGCCATTTCCTCTGGCGCTGTCTCAAAGGAGGTGGTCAGGTACAACCAATCCTCTTACAGCTCCTCTTCTCCTACTCTGCAGCACTTTCCCTGGTTACACGCTAGTTTTATATTTCTTTACTTGGCAGTGTTGAAGGTATTTCATACACCAAGAATAGAAGAATAAAGATAAAATGTATGAATAATACCCTCTTAGATGGGACAGAGTCGGGAGAAAAGCTCTTAGAGCTCGATTATACTCACAAATAAAAAAGTCTCTAGTGCTCAAAGTTCTTCTGCAACAAAACTGTGCACACATGCTCTCTAAAACTGGTCTTTGAGTTTTTTTTAGTTATTTATATCTTCAAGTATAAACCGCCCTTTTAGCACCCACTTACAGAGACATGAAAGGAGCAGAACTGATGCAGAAGAGCATCCTGTGTGGATCATGCTCCTAGGAGGAGGCTGCCTCTATTC
This sequence comes from Cheilinus undulatus, assembly GCF_018320785.1. Classification (NCBI taxonomy): domain Eukaryota; kingdom Metazoa; phylum Chordata; class Actinopteri; order Labriformes; family Labridae; genus Cheilinus; species Cheilinus undulatus. Next base: position 3,129,010 of record NC_054876.1, read on the forward strand.
TAGAGGTTAGATTTTCTAACTGCATGGATACTGAGGATACTACACAGTCTTTATATTAGCTGGAGTCCTGATTTCTTTTGTTTCTGGGTCGTTTCTACAGCCTCTCCTTCCTGTGCTTTTTACATGGAAAATGATTAAATGAGAACATGGACAACAGGACTGGCCACAGCGTCCATGCCCGTGTCCCATGAGGCTCTAAGGACTACCACACTGCTGCAGTGCTGCGGACACAATCCTCGTCCCATGGGGGTTAAGTGTTTTACTGTTCCATATATTTTTAGCTCTTGGATTTATATTTATCCATTTAGTTTTTACAGGGAGAACAAACAGAGCTGTGTTTTACAAGCATGGTGTCAAAAGCATGTGATTTGAGGCACGCCTGAATACATGCTTCTGTTTAGACAGGGCAGAATCAGTGTGAAAAATGCAGCAGAGAGCAAAGACAGATTGGACTGACAGGTTCACTATCAAGATGACATTTAAAAATGAGCACTGTCACCATTCCAGTATGTGGAGGACGCCTGGGTCCAGTGCGCACATGTAGAAACATGGAGGTCGCACCAATGCTGCATACGTTCACATCCCTTATTAACTAAGTTGTCCAGTCATGCTTTTACCATATCTGCACAATTGCCAAAATAAAACAATATACACCCTGAACTTGAAAAAGTCATCCATGCTCTAATTTTCTTCACTCGACTACTGTAATTCACCCCTCTCTCTTGTCTGCAGCTCGTCTTCTTACTGATTTTAACAGATAACATCACATTCCCTCTTTTTGAGCTTCCCTACACTGGCAACATTTTAGAAAATGGTTTTAAGATTTTACTCAACACTTTAAAAGCATTACAGTTTCTGTCTCCAAGCTACTTAACAGAAATCCTGACCCTATCACAAGTCAGCCTGCAGCCTTAGATCCTAAGGTGGGGGCCTCCTGGTCCTTCCAAAGTCGAGACTTAAAAAATGGAGGGAACCTCGCCTTTTCTATCAGGGACCCTTGACTTTAAAATGGCCTGCTTGAGAAAATAAGGTGTGCAGAATTAGTAGTATTACTAATAGTAATACTACTAATAGTATTAGTAATAATAATAATAATAATAATAATAATAATAATAGTAATAATAATAATAATTATTATTATTATTATTATTATTATGCCACTATAAACAAGGAAATGGCCTGATGGGAAATATCAAACTGTGTTTTTTTCAGTGAGGAGATGATTCTGGTACAACAATGAGAGTTCTTTGTTTCAGCACCAGGCGCTCATGTTTCTGTCTCTGACTGATTCTGACGGCGTTTCTGTAAAGAAAATAAATCTAAATGATCTCAAATGTTATTGCCACAGGACGCTTTGGCCCTTTAGGATGTCAAACTCAAATACAGCAGGGGCTGGAGATCAGGTCTAACCTGATGACCTTACAGGGTCAACATTTAACCATAAACTGTCAACCTCAATTTAACCAGTGACTAACTAGGATACATGATTTAGAGAGTGAAAAAATATGATGAGTTGAAAGGGCAAAACATGTAATTAGAAGTCAAAATAATGAGTTTAAAGGCAAATGTATAAAATAGAAAGTTCAGAATACAAGTAATTTTTTTTTTAACAGTGAGTCTTAATGGCCATAAAATGGTATCAACAATCAAAGGTCTAAATAAAAAAGGTCCAAACATGAGATAAAATTCAAATATCAGATAAAATGTCAATGAGTGATTCCTTAATTCCTCACTTTTTATCTAAATTTTTTTACTTTTTCAATTTTTTATGAGTTAACGAAGATGTTTTAAACCACCAAAGTTAAGTTTACATTTTTTATAGAGAAAATCTGCAGACCTCTTACCTGACACTTAGAAGATAAATATGACTTGATCTTGCTGGCTAGGTATGACTGTAACACAGATTAAATTTATCCCCCGGGCCTTGAGTTTGCCACCCCTGCTTTGGCCCAAAGGCAGCCAGTTGTGGACCCCTGATATGTAAACTAATCTTCTGTGTGCTCAGCGTTAATCAAAGGTAGATAAGGCTGATTTCCTCTGCTGGAGTTCTGTGCTGTTCTCTGTAATATGTGCATAATTGACATCAGACAGTCTGTATTAATATCTGAGGGCTATATTACCAGAGACACTGGAGCCAGTGTGTACAGAGGAGAGCTCAGAGAGAACCACAAGCTTGCCTCCTGTCAGCCCTCTGTTTTATTAAAAACTATTTTTGAATGGATCAGAATATGTACTGATATTAAAATGTGGATAAGGTGTGATGTTGTGCAGAAGCTCAGTAGAAGTCTGTGTACGTCCATATTTATTAATATCAAGGACACAATGAACACAGAGTTAAGACTTGAGTCCAGGTTTTAGGTGGTCTAAGTAACAGTGCAACACTCCTGCAACTTTATCGCTGCCCCCCCCAGCTTGGGCTGCTTGGATCCTACTTAAATTCCCGAGTCAGAGTCCTGAGCTCAAGGGCTGTTCTATTGCACTTTTCCGATTTGGAGGTCGGATTTCTCCGAGTTCCGAGTACAATCGAACGCAGCATTATACCGAAATCAATCGGTAATGGCTGCCTCCACTGGTGTAAATACCTCTGATATAGCTTTAGCATTACATCTGTGTTACTAGAACTGGACCACGTTTCTCCTTTTATCATCCATCTTTTTTTGTTTGTCATCAGCTTGACTTTCTTGGGATGGTTTACATTTAACTCAGAAAGTCCCTGAACCAGCAAAACATGGGCAGAAGTTAACTTTGTGGAGTCACAAAGTTTAAAGAGAGGAACATTAGAAAGAACAGTATGGGTAACTTTAAAGATGCCTGATCAAAACAAAAGAGACAGTGGTGGCTGTTTACTTGTCCTCTGTGACTTAGAAAATGCTTTCTTAGTACCATTACTGTCCCCGAGAACTGAGACACATTTAAATCTAGTGTTTATTAAATAAAAAACAAGGCCCTGAAGATCTCCACGCCTCAGCATAATTACGTTTGGGGACGGCTGCTGTGGAGGAAACCAGGAGAAAGTTTTCAGAGGCAGACTCAGATTTTTATTCTCAGTGCATGACAACATTACTGAATTATCAGTGAAGACACAGACCTTCAGCGAGTCAAAGGTTTGTTCTTGAATCAATCAATAGAAGTTACATTGATTTCTTCATGGCCACCAGACTGCAATGAAAAACACCAGGGCTCGCTGTTTTCTGAGTTACAATGCTGCAGCAACAGGTCATAGCGAAGCTCCAAGGTAAAAGTGCATCGTCAAAGGTCCAGGGATTATCTGTAGTCCCTCTGCAATGTAAGGAGGTAATTCACAAAGTTTGTGCTGAAGAAGAGCCGGTTGTTCCTCATGAAATGTGGAGTCAGGGTATAATTCTAAAACAAATCTTGTTAATTAGCAATGGTAAAAGAGGGTTGGTTTACAGTAGACACCACTATGTGGACAATAGTAATCGGACACATGTACCATGCACTGACAGAGGCCGTGATAACATTGCCACCCTTCCTTTTGCAGCTACAGCCTCCACTCCTCTTGAAAGGCTGTACACAAGATTTTGGAGTGTTTCTGTGAATCTGTGCCCATTCATTCTGTCGATCATTAACGGGAGGCCTGGGGGCCACATCAGGCCCCCCATGGCTTTCCATCAGACCCTCGAATTAAATTCAGAAAATTTGAGAAAGAAAAAATATGGCATGCTGTTGTTTAACTTTTTTTCTTAAAGTTGATGTAAAACCTTCAACTTTTCAAAAAAGAAGAAAATAGGTATTATTTCTGTAATTTGGCATGGTAAATAAATTATTGCCATTCCTTTATGATAATCAACACAAAAATCTGTATCCTGCATGTGTATTTGACCAATCACAACACAGCTTATTAGCATCAAACTCAGTGATACAGGGTACAGAAATCTCCAGATCGCCTCCTTATGGCTGGCTTCAGTATCGGTGATCAGAAGGAAGTGATAAGTATATCTCAAGAATATGTTATTTCCACCAAAATATTTATTTTACTTTAGTTTATTTCATTGTCCAGCCCCCACGGCATCTGTGAAGAAAAAGCTGGCTCTTGTGAGAATGGAGTTGTTGACCCTGCTGTAGAGCATTTATGAGATCAGACACTGATGTTGGACTAGAAAGCCTGGCTAACCATCGCTGTTCCAGTTTATCCCAAAGGTGCACAGAGGATCTTATCTACATTTACAGAGCCCCACACCAAAGTTAACGTTCTGAAAGGCTCTTCAGAGCTGGTTTAGACAGGGTCAACATTTTTTTCTGCTATTTCTGACACTAGATTTTATTTTGACTAAAGCATGGCACAGATTTTTTATTAGGACCAACTTTGTAACCTATAATAAAGCCCTTTAGACCAGTGATTCTCAACCTGGGGGTCGGGACCAAGTCCCAAGATACCTTAAAAAAAAAAAGACTACTTTTGAAATAATTTTTTCTCACCCAATTTCTTTCTAATTATTTGCCACTTTTCATCAATTTTGCATAATTTGGACCAATTTTTGCCACTTTACTCCAATTCAGCCAAATTTTAACCCATTTTTGTCCCTTTTTACCAACAATTTTTGCCCATTTTAACACATTTGTGCCACTCTAAACCCATTTTTACCCCTTTTAAACCCATTACACCACTTTTTACTGCCTGTTTAGCCACTTCTAAACCAATTCTTGCCACTTTTTGTATATTGTTACCTCTGTTGACCCATTATTGTCACTATCAACTCCTATTTATTGCATTTTATGCCAATTTTTGCTCATTTCAACCACATTTAACTGTTTGACATGCCCATTTTGACCAGTCAACCCATTTCTGCAAAGTTCTGCCTACTTATCTGTCCCAGTTGACCCATTTTTGCCTGTTTAAAGCACATTTCCCACTTTTAAATCCAATTTCACCAATTTTGCCACTTTAAACCTATTTCTGCCCCTTTTTTATCCCCTTGTACCACATTTTGTGCCTGTTTTTACCACTTCAACCCATATTGGCCATTTATTGCTCTTTTTTCCACTGTTATTTACATGTAACCACCTTTTTTGGGACTTTTTTTAACTATTTAATGTTGTTTTTAAGAAAAGGGATTTCTATTTTTAAGATGACTATATACTACGGCACAAATGACTTTAAAAAATCAAGGTCAAATGTAAAATACGGATATCTAGCTAACTTAACAATGGACCATGATTTTCCTGACCTCCATAGGCCCCCAGTTTGGCTGGGCCCCACAAAGCTCTCCCATTTATCCCCCTAATGGACGGCCTTGTCCGAACACGACTATCCTTGAATGTTCATGGCCATGTTCAGCCACCTTCAGGTACAGTGGGCGTCCCCGATCTCTGGCACCCTAATTTTGGGGGTGGCGGGCTGAAAAGGTTGAGAACCCCTGCTTTAGACAATGAAGCCAATATCAAACTAGATTGAACTAAATGTTGTCACGACTCTGTTTGGTCTCACTAATGTAGATAATTCATGCAGGACATGTGGGAAAACCTCACACTGCTCTACTTCTTGAGATGGCCGCCCTACTTCTGTTGAACCCAGACAACAGCTGCTGTGTGCTGCAGGACTTTAGAAGTCAAACGACAAACTTTAAACTATAGGATCACCTTCTGCACAGCTCCAGAGCTCATACTGCTGGAAACGCTGTCAACATAAGCAATGAACGTCACCACAATAACAGGGTTTAATGTTTTCTGGCCTTGTCTTCACTGGAAGTTTTCCAAGGATAATTACAGAGTAATATCAGGGTCTGTATGTCTTTCAAAAAAGTTGTGGGTTTCTTTTTTTTTTTTTTTTTTTAGCTCAATATGTCATGGATAATTTTGGAACGGATTTATTTTTTCATCCTTTCAAATGAGCTCTCTGCATCTAATGAATAACTGAGGATTTTAATTGAATATTTTCTTAAAAAAAAAAAAAAGAAAGAAATCAGAAACACATAATCTATTTCTTGTAGAACTCCAAGCACAGACGAGGCCTGGAGGTAAGACAGAGGATTGTTAATCAGCACTGACACAGTCTGATGGGTGAATTGATTTTGTCAGTTTCCTCAGATGGTGTTCCTTCTAATGGATTATGCAAAACAGGATCTAAGTCAAATCCTTACGACAATCATCAAATCTGAACTTAGAGTTAACATTTCTCAGTGTAAAATTTGTCACATTAAGAAATGAAATGCAGCCCACATCTAGTTGTGCAGGATGAATAATGCCCTATTTTTTACATGGTGGAGGATTGGAGGTGAGTATGTGGAAATGTTGATAATTTGTTAAATTTACAGAGGATGGCTGTGTTTTTAATCCCATCTGTCTTAAAAACACGAGTCATCTGAACCTCAAGAAAGCATTATTTCAACTAAGGAAGGTCAGTTACTGAATTAATGATCATTTAGCATTTGAACTCTAACAGCTAACTATTTCACACATTTAACATTCAAGAAAACATGCTTTCTCTTGCTGAAGAAACTTCAAAACTTCTCAAAACAGGCACTCCTGATACTTGATAAGACGGCAGCCTCACGTTGAGCATTGGTTGCATAGATGACGTATCATGGCAACGATGGAGGGAAGAGACAAATGCAGAGCTTAACTATGCCCTGAATTAAGAGGCACTTTTCATGGCCATCCCCTTCCTCAGGCAGAAAGTGACCAACATAGTGGATAACTTCACTCATGGTGCATAAGTGTCTACCATCAAAAAAAAACAATAATAGTGATTTCTAAACACATCTAAACAAATAAAGATACAACTTTAAGTATCTAAAACTCATCTAAACACTCTGGCCAAGGGCATGATGGGGGGAAATCTCCACATCAGCATTTCGTCAGTTGAATCTTTCTCCTGCCTGCCTCTAACAACCTTCCTGTATGAGATCAGAGGCCATTTAACAGAGCTCTAATCACTCCCTGTTTATGGTGAGCTCCTGTTGATGCTGGTTTCCATGACAACTAGAAAGCCTTTCAGACAGTGTTTTTTGGTTCCACTAGATGTATCCTTGAAATACCCATGGTTATGTTTCAAAATGTCAGATCTATCCATCCATCCATTTTCTAAACCACTTATCCCGTTGGGGGTCACGAGGGGGCTGGAGTCTATCCCAGCTGTCATTGGGCGAGAGGCGGGGTACACCCTGGACTGGTCGCCAGTCAATCACAGGGCTGACATTTAGAGACAGACAACCAGGCACGCTCACACTCACACCTATGGCATATTTAGAGTCACCTATCAACCTAACAAGCATGTCTCTGGTGGTGGGAGGAAGCCAGAGTTCCCGGAGAGAACCCACATAAACGGCAAACTCCACACAGAAAGGCCCTGACCTGAAAGTGAACCGCGGACCTTCCTGCTGTGAGGAAACAGCACTAAACCTGCACCGCTGTGCAAAACATCAGATCCTTGAGAGTAAAAGGATACAGGAGGATTAAAGGAACCTAGAAAAACAGTCACTAATTACTTCAAAATATGAATTTTGTATTTTAAAGTTGTTGGATTCATTGTTTTTGCCAATTATCATTTATTTTCAATTTTAGTCTTAATTTCAGTCCTTATATATAATCCATTTTAGTTGTAATCTGAGTAATTTCTGCCCTTTATAGTTCTAGTCAATTCCTGGTCCTTATAGTTAAGTCTTTACTGGTACGAAATAATGTTAGTGGGTTCTAATCACCCTGCAAAAAAACCTGGGTCCCTGCTTTCTACAGCTGAGAGGCAGAAGAACTACATTATTACATTTGACAGATTTACCCACAGCTGAGAAAAATCATGGCTGTTGAATGTCTGACAAAAACTAAATCTCATTTTAGTCTCATTTTAGTCATCTTGACATAAGCTAAACCTACTTTTAGCCAACAAAGATCTATTTTTAGCCAGACTAGTCTCTGAAAAAATTTTAGTCGACTAAAATAAACACTGATGTAAAGTTTTGGTTCATGTTAATTTATGACTTTTAAAACTTGAAAGATCAACTTTTATTTTGAAAATTCACAGATCTTCTATGATTTGTATTTTCTGTATTGGCCCTGTGCTAACACATTAAAGGATAGTTAAGTAGATCTTTTGGCAAGAACTTTATAAGCTGGCAGGCCTGTTATGTTGGGACTCTTTTATATTTGGTCAATTTAAATGTTTGATCAATATTTCAACTTATTTATCTCCCCTTCTTGCAATAAATGGCTACTTTTCCCGTGATAATGAAGTAATTTCACAAGTTCTCTAGAAAACTGGCAAAAATTGACACAGCGATGGGGAAAGAGGGCATAATATTTGTCAGTTTTGTCCCTTTTCTTTTTAATATCAGGTGTTTTGGTCCAATCATGCTCCAAACTGCATCATATTCAATTAACTAAACATGCAATGTTGATTTTTTTTTTTTTTTTTTTTTAACTTGGGTCGCAATCTTTTGTCTGCCCAGACTGGTGGGTCCTGAGGCCGGACCAGTTGAGAACCAGTTCTCTAGAGCCCCGTTTAAAGCTTTTATGCCTAATGCTGCAGCCAGATAACAGAATAAGACATAATAAAGTTTGCAGTACTAAACACAACTGTGTCAACTAGAGCAGTACAACATGGGTGATGATGTTTCCACAAGGTAATGGAAAAGTGGGATGCTACTGCAGACCTGGGTTCCTCAAGTTGTCCCATTAAAGTCATGAACGATTAATTGGGAGAGAGGAATGTCTCCCGGTTGTAACAGCACTGAGAGAAATGAGGAACTAAACCACTGCTGACAAGCAGCTGACTACAGACTAAAACAGCTGAGGAGACTGTGGAAAGAGAACCAGAAAGGCTGGATAAGGAGATCCAGCACCAATGCATTATAACCTTAGAGAAACAAGCACACCTGGAGAAATCAAATGTGGAGATACGAGGTTGTGGCTGAACTTTATCTGTGAAGAAATTCTCACCATTCCTCTACAACAGTGGTTCTCAACCTTGTCAGCCTGCAACCCCAAAATAAAGGTGACCGGGGCCCGGGGAACCCACAGTACCTGAAGGAGGCTGAAGACAGCCATGCACATTTAAGAATCCTCATCTGCAGAAAAGGCTGACCATTAGAGGAGAGCTTTCTGGGGCCCAGCCAAACCTGGGGCCAGCAGAATCATGGTCCATTGTAAAGTTCAGCTGTGGTATTTTATATTTAACCTGAATAATAAACACTCTTATCAAAGAAACAAATATTGTTTGAATACATTAGTGTAAAATAAGTAGCCCTCTTAAAAATGTAAATCCTGTTGTTTAAAACATAATTAAAATATTATAAAAATAGCTAAAATGGGTTAATAGTGGCAAAAAATGCCATGAAAGGTGGTGAAATTGGATTTTAAAAATAGCAGAAATTGGTTAGAAATGCCAAATTTAGATAAAAGAGGCAAAAAATAACCAACAAATGGCAAAAATGGGTTAAAGTGGCAAAAAATGTAAATTAAGTGGTAAAAAGGGGATTAAAAAGTGGCTGAAATGGCATTAAAGTAGCAAAAATAGGTGGAAATTTGGTGAAATGGGATGAAAAATGGATATACATGGGCAAAAGGGTTAGCTGAAGCAGAAATAGGCAGAGACTGGGTTAAACTGGTAAAAAAAAGCAATTCAAACTGGGAAATGTGGCAAAAAAGTGGTAAAGAGGGGTTTACAAGGATATAATGGTTCAGCAATTGATGGAGAGTGGCAAAGTTTGGTGGAAAAGATGGTGGAACAGTTTAAAACTGACAAAAATTGGGTTTTAAGTGGCAAAAATGTGTTAAAATCAGCAAAATTGGTGGGAAAAAAGTGATGAAAATGGTTTCAAATTTGGCAAATTTGGTGTACAGTGGCAACAGTGTCATTACAACATATTTCTAGTTTTTTTTAAAGGCATCTGGAGGCCCCCTCTCAGTGTCTCACAACACCCGATGGGGTACCGACCCCAACGTTGAGATCCCCCGCTCTACAGTCACTAGTGTTATGACCAGCTCACTGTGTCATAACATGAAGGGGAAGGTCCACACAGTAAATTCGCATTTTATATTTAATTTTATTCCAAAGAAGCAGCAATCAAACCAAACAGCAGTAAGTAGAAAGTTGGCTGTCCACGTAAAGTTGGTTAGTTGTCCCATCAAGTTGAAACCAGTCTCATTTAAAACCTCTGACTCTGACACTGGGGTTGTTCGGCTGCGTCTGCTGTTCCCGTGCTAACAGAAGTGTTAGTGTAGCACACAAGCTACATCAAAAAGAGGAGAAACCAGAGTCCAGTCTGATGTTACGGGTCCTAAACTGTGATTTCACTGTCCACGCTGTGAATGCAGAAAACAGAGTTTCTTATAAAGTCTTCACATTGAAAAGTGTTTCCAAAAAGTGTGTTTCAACGACTTAAAGCGGTTGTTTGCTTGTGTACTGAAGGTCAAAAAGCAGAGAAAAAACCTCAGGTTTTCTGTGGACAGGTCCTATTTGTCAGCCCTGTGATTGACTTGTGACCATTCCAGCGTGGAACCCCGCCTTTTGGGGGTGACAGACGGGATTGACTCCAGCCCCCATGACCCTGAACGGGATAAAGAGTGTAGGTGATGGATGGATGTGTGGAGTGGCATAACTTAAACTTCCAGGCCTGTAACAGTAGAACTAGGGGTCCTTTTCACAAGAAGGGGGCCGTTTTGCAGCTGTGCCCATCATTATTTGAATTCTTCAAATGGTGTACATCATGTCATCACCAATCATTGACGAAATAATAATCACAAAAGCGTAGATTTCGCAAGATACTGGACTCTGTTTGGTTAAGATGTTTTATGAAGTAAAAAATGTCTTGAATTCTGGATCTTTGGCTGTGAGGAAGGGGTTCTTTCAAATCTTCTGAACCCCCTGAATAAAGGCCTCGGTCTACTTCCTGCTGGTATGCAGCTACATGTGCAGAAGTTTTAGAGAAACGGGCACAGATTCATGGATACCATCTGTCTTCTGTTTTGCACCAAAGGTAAAAAAGAAATGGGGCATGTTTGTCCAGCAACAGAAGAATTCTATTATAATGGCTCACTTAAACTGCAAAACTAATGTGTTATGTTGCTTATAAAAACAAAAAAGAAATTCTGGGTGCTCTAATGCATAAACCCCATAGAACCCAGCGTAGCGCCGGTGCTACGATTAGCATATTAATTTTTGATTGGCGGTAGATTTGAAACTGGTTAAGATAGATCAATCATTCTTTCTGCATATAAAACCTGGGGAGTTACACTAACATTTCACACATTCTCCATGTTTCAGAGCGCTTTTTCATTGCAGTGATGGGTTTGTAAAAATACACAATAAAGCGCACATAAAAATCTTTATAAACAAGACCACGGGTATGTGCAGCACTTCCTAGGTTGAAATAAACATCATCTTGTTACGACCATGACCTGTCACATGATTCTTACGTGTCCCTACCCGATAGGCTCCCACCTCTCAACAACAGGAAGTGGCATATTTTCCTGGGAGTTGTAGTTTTTTCAGTGGAATACACTGAAGAACTTAGCCTGCACACATACTCGCCCTTGCTTTTGTTTCACCCCTACTTTTTTTACAAAAACACTCAGACACACACCAGACATTCATCACACACACCTTTGACACACTTCCACACATATGTAGTTATGGAGCTGTGAAAACCTGGTCGGACCAAACGGTTTTACAGCTGGCGTGAAGCTTTTGAACTAATTACAGCAGCAGATGAAGAGTCCAACTACTCAGCTGGCTCGCTATTTTTAACAGGTTAAAATATTGACTATATCTCAAAAAGCAAGTTACGTACAGACTCCAAATAAATTCCCTTTGGTTCAAAAGGATATCGTGCAACTTTTTCTACATTTATAAGTTTGAGGGATACAGCTGTGCAATTTCTGTATTTTGAAATATATGTGAAAAAAACAAAAATTATTTTCTAATTATTTTTAGGTTTATTGCACTTTCAAGCCATTTATTGTAGTAGTTAAGGCATAAGTCATTACATGTTATTAAAACTTGGGATATAAGGGTTATATTGATGTAACGCAAATAAAAATACTCCCAAAAATTGCACTACAGTATGTAAAAATGTAAGAATATATCCCGGCGGACTTGCACAATGGTGGGTTCAAGGGTTACATAGATTATATGGGGTAATGTGTTTGCTTTTTGCCTCCATGGTGTGAGAAAAGACAGAAAATCGTACATTGAAAATTCAGGACTCCATTAACATCTTGATGCACTTTCTGTCTTATCTAGAGCAGAGTTTTCTCACTGATTATGACAGCGATAGCTTTCCTTTACGATGTGTGCATCTTTCTGTATATGACATAGGATTTGCACATCTATGTATTCAGCTGTGACGGGGACAAAGAGCAGGTGGCAGAGACTGAAAATGTTGATTCAGATCAAACAGATGAGATATACTTTATTGAGTTTCCCTATACTACTCTGCAGGAATGGCCCTTTAATTACCATGAAATAAGAGCAGGATCCCCATATATTAGGACTCAAACTGCCAGCTTCCTTTTGATGTGTCCTGTTTGATCCCAGAGTCTGAGTCACAAAGTAAATCTTTGTTTTCTTATCATGCTCCTTCCTATCCTGAAATCTGTGATATTACACTCGGTTCACTGGGTATAGCAGCTGTCATGTGAATATTCCGATCACAGAGCATATGTGTCATTTAGCTGGCAGCAGCAGACCTTTTTACATAACTAACATGTCATGTAAAACAATGACATCCCTCATGGCATCCACCATGATTGAAATGTGTAACCACAGGCATTAACGAGGCCGTAGCAGCCTGAGAATCCCCCACTGGCTGATTTAAGTGTCAGACAGGCTGTCACCTCTCCACCAGGACAGTCTTCGTGTTAATGTTTTATACTGAGGCTGTTTTGTCAGTGAAAAGTTAAGAAAGACGTCGGCCTTCTGCTGCTGCAAGCACTTTAATCCCTGTATGACCGGTGCCATATGCCCTTTAAAGCTCCAGCGGTCGTTTAACATGCACGCTCAATATTAACCGGCACGGCTTCACTCAGTTACCATCTGTTTAAAGAAGGACTGGGCCTGAGTTTCACTACACTTCAACAACAGCCATGGGACGGCTAGAATCTAACACTCCTCAGTCTGATAGTTTGTTTGGCCAAAGATTGAGCCATTAGGACTGAAACCTTCCTGTTTGTTGGCTGCATAGTTAATTAATTCAGTGGTTCTCAACATTGGGGTCAGGACCCCATTGGGGGTCGCGAGACACTGAGAGGGGGTCTTCAGATGCCCTAAAAAAACTAGGAATATTTTTTAATTGACACTGTTGTCACGTTACACCAATTTTGCCAGATTTCAACCCATTTTCATAACATTTTCTGACCAATTTTGCCATCTTTAACACATTTTTGCCACTTAAAACCCATTTTTTTTGTCAGTTTTAAATCATTTCCACCACTTTTTTTGCCTGTTTTTGCCACTTCTAAACCAAAGCTTGCCACTCTCTGCCTATCGTTGGCTCTGTTGACCCTTTATTTCCATTATTTACCCCTCTTCTCCACTTTTTACAATTTTACATTTTATAATTTAACATGCCCATTTTTGCCAGTTTAAGCCATTTCTGCCTATTTCTGCCTCAACTTTTCATCCCATTTCACAGAAATTTCTTCCTATTGTTGGTACTTTAATGCCATTTCACACTTTTTCAATCCCCTTTACCACTAAATATGCCTGTTTTTGCCACTTAAACCAATTTTCACCTTTTTTTTTTGCCACTTTAATCCAATTGTTGGCACCTCTCACCCATTTCTGCTACTTTTAAATTAAAATTTCACCATCTTTCCCAGCTTTTTTTTTTTTGGCTGTTTTTAACCAATTTTAGCTTTTTTAAAGTTTTTTATTTCATATTTTAAGATGGCTACTTATTGCACATTTGTTTCTTTGATAAGAGTGGTTATGATTCAGGTTAAATATAACATACCGCAGCTTAACTTTAAAATAGACCATGATTCTGCTGGCCCCCAGTTTGGCTGGGCCGTTTTTCCCCTCAGACGGGCGATCTTGTCTCCACATGACTATTCTTGAATGTGCATGGCTGTGTTCAGCCATCTTCAGGTACAGTGGGGGTCCCTGGTCTCTGACACCCTTATTTAGGGGGTCGCGGGCTGAAAAGGTTGAGAACCCCTGGATTAAATCTCATTTAAACAAAACCATGTTGGCTGGATGGTCATATGGTTGGGGTTGCAGCGAAGGGAGTGAAAATGAGATTGCACAAGAGAGTTCATGAGAGGGAGAAAGTACTGCAGGTAGAAAAGAGGGACTCAAGCATAGTTCTGATACAGCATTTGCTATTTGCGCCAGGTAAAATGAGCTCAGCAGACAGCTGTTGATGTAGCTAACAAACGGTGGAGCTTGTTAAACTTGTGCTGGGACCAGTAGGGGGAAGTGCAAAATATCTAATCTACATCATGAAAAGCTTTCAGCTTGGTTCTTTACTCTTTATTAAATACAGAAATGTGGTCCAGCTGCTACACCAGCAGCATTTAGCTCCTGCCTCGTTCACCACAGATGATGCTGATTGGTCCAGTCTGTTTTCAGGCACAACCATTTCAGACTGAAGCTTTGAAAGATGAATCTGCCCGATGACAGACATGGAATCTGGCCAGTCCAACCGTTCTGCAGGGTTATGTAATATCATGATGTCATTGCATCTACAGTGCATTCAGGAAGTATTCACACCCCCTTCACTTTTTCCAATTTTGTCATGATGCAGCCTGATGCTACAGGCCTTGTCCACATGGAGAGGAAAACGATATGTTTCCGTTTCATTTTGAAAAAGTTTTCTGTAAACATGGGATCGTTTCAGGAAATGTTCATGCAAGCACAGAACCACAGAAAATGACTAGAATGGGAGAAGGATGTATGCTGTGACGCTGCCACAGAAATGCACCAAAAGAGAGAAGAAGATTACAGAAAACTGCCACAAACATTCTTCTGGTTGTTCTCTGCGGTGGATTCAGGAACATCTGGTGTCTGCTGTTCTCAGTGGTGGTAAAGGAGCATCAGATTTCGCTGTAAAAGCCATAATAAGCTCAGTAGCTTCTGCAGCACGAACACAGCCCTGTAATCCACCATTGTTGTTTTGGTTTGACTCACGCATGCGGCTGAAATGGGCTATGCTATGTATGACGTAATTGTTTTAAGAAAGATGCGGTTGGCTGTTCACACAGAGACGAAAAGGTAAGCGTTTACAGATTTGTTCAATCTGGAACCCCATTTCAAAAAGTAGCATTTACAACCTCCCAAAACGCCGTTTCTGTGTGGATGAAACGCCGATTAGACAAAAAAACTATTGCGTTTTACTCTTGAGTTCATCTCTGTGTGGACAGGACCAGTCATTTCAATAATTTCCCCCGTTGTTAATCTGCACTCACTACCCCATCATGACAAAGGGGAAAAAGAATTTTATAAATGATTTGCTTATTATTCAAAAAAAAAAAAAAACAAGAAAAACTGAAATATCACGTTGACATAAGAACCTTGCAAAAAAACAGGTTTCTCTTATTCCTCTGGATCTTTGCTCAGATGTTTCCACACCTTGATTGGTACCAACGATTATATCCGGCCTGGGAGATCATATCATATTCATATTATAACTGCCCTATCAGTATGAGGTCTGCAGATTTCCTCCAGTATAGTAATCTAAACTTCAGCTTGATATTTAAAATATCCTTGTAAAGCTGTAAAAGGAAAAGAGTAAGAAAAAACTGACAAAAAGTCGAGAATGTGGAGGAAAATACTAATTTGTGTTTTATTTCATATTTTCAATTTTGCAAGATTTTCCCAAAATTACAACTCAAACTTATGATTTTTTCATAATTTAGACTTTCCGTCACATTTTTATCATTAATATCCCCAATTTTAAATTTTAAGTCATATTTTGACCTTTTCAACTCCTTACTTTGGCTTTTAAATCCATATTTTCACTTTTAAATTCATAATTTTGACTTTTTACATCATATTTTGACTTTTTACACTCCCAATTTGAATTCAAATCATATTTTTAACTTTTTAAGTCATCATTTGAATTCTAGCTCATATTTTGACATTTTCGAATCCACATTTTATCTTTTTAATCCCACATATTGAACTGTCAGACTCACAGTTTAAAATTTCAAGACATATTTTGACTTTTCAACTAATGATTTCAAATTTGATCTCATATTTTGACCTTTCAAACTTATGATTTCAACTTTCTGCTTGTACATTTGCTCTTTAAAACATTAATTTTTCCATTTTTAATATTGTGTTCAGATCTTTTGAACTAATAAATTTGAAGTTTTGTATCAGATTTGAACCTTTAAACTTATCATTTTTACTTTTTTGAATTTCCAAATGATTTATCATCAGTGCTGTTTTTCATGTTTTATAACTGGTGAAAATGAGGTTGTCAGTTATGGTTAAATGTGGACCCTGTTAGACCCTCAGGTTAGACCCAAATCCAGATCCCGGCCCCTGCTGTGATTGAGTTTGACACCCCTGCTCTACTCAGTGCAAAATAAATGAAAGCCCTTTCAGGGTTTGCAAAAGAAAAAAATAAATAAAAAACTCCACACAAAGGCCGAGTGGGCTTTGGTTTTGCTCTGATATCTGTGAGGCCTTCTATAGAGAAGTGTGTGCCTTTCATTTTGCCTTACCACAGGAGGACCCCAGTGAAGGTGTAGAAACATCTCAGCAAGGATCAACAGAAACGGGTGGTTGCAGAGGGTCTGAATATTGCTCCCTTATTTGCATCTTTAAGGTCACTTTTTACAGCTTCATTATGTGAAATTCATTCATTAAACCGAAAACATGATTTACTTTTGCATAAACACTCATCAAGGTGGTGTATTTTTGGTAAATCAGACTCTCCTGGCAGTGGTGTTTACATATTGTGCTGTTAACTCTTTTTTGCAGTGTTTAAAAAGCAGGGATTTCATTCAGTTGACCCCAGATGGCGACGTGTTTTAGCCTCAGACCTCTACCTCTGTTCCTCTGTGTCTCACCTGATCCTGACCCCGCTCTGTGTGTGAAAACAGGTCGAGTGTTGTGACAAAAACGTGTGATTTAACCGCAGGATGTCCCCTCACTCTCAGCTGCTCAGTCAGCTGCCTGCTTTTGTCTCCTCCTGCGTCTCCATCCCCTGAATCATCACAGCGGTGTGAAGCCAGCTAACATACCAACACTTATTCACACTAACTCTTCCTCTTTATCCAGTGGAGACAAACTTTCCCTGCTTTATAATCCCCTAAAACACAGAACTACTCACATTTCCCTCTGACTCTTCTGAACAATGCTATTATTCCTTCTAATTCTACATGGCAAAAATAATTTGTTCCAAATCACTGGACTACAGAAATTCACAGTAAATAATCAGAGTATTCAATCAGCAGAATGGATTTTAATTTGATTTGTTTTCATGCTGTTTCTCAGCCGCAGATTGATTGGAAGGCAGCAGACAGCAGGATACCAACATAGTTCATATTTCAGCCTGGGACGGGAGGCTGCAGCCCACATGATTTTAGAGCGGCCTGTCTGATACGAGGTAAAAAAACAAACACATTAGTCAAAAAGTAGTGCAGAGTCAAGCTGAGGCCGCTTCAAGTCGAACAAAAATACAGAAAAATCAAAAGATGCAAAATCAGAATGTAAAAAATAAGAACAAATAGAGCCTGATGCTGCCACAGACAAAGTGCTGGCGCTTACAGGAAGTTGATTCTGAATCAAAAAGAAAACTACAGCAAACACCAACAGTGTCAGCTCTCCTGATGAAGGATTGAACTTTTAATGATGAAGAAAAGCAGCAGCTGGAAAACAGAAAACGCCCTCAAACTCAGGCTCTAATCAGCGTTTCCAGGACACATGTGAGTGTGACACGCATATAAAAAAAAACATCTAAGTGACAGACTAGTCTGAAAAAGGCCAGTAAGGTCAGTTTACAGAAGACCAAACCGTCTTTAACATTTTATAACATTTTTATATTCTTATCCAAGCAGTCTGTGATCAATAATTCAGTGCAGTGGTCCTCAACTGGTCCAGCATCAAGACCCACCACCGACCCCTTGTGTGCAATTGTGACCCAAATTCTCAAGAAGTTCAACTGTTCAGATGTTTTTTAAGAAAAATGTTGCTGTTTGGACCCTACTTGGACAAAATATGATTGAAAAGAAGAGACATGATCAAACAAACGTGTTAAATAGGCACATTATTGCAGAATGATATATATTTCAATAACCTGCGAGAGCATGGAAATTTGGTGTTTCTCGAGTTATTTTTCTACTATTTTGGGAAAACCAACTTTTTTTAATCGCGGGAAAATAAGGTAAATAAGTCAAAGCTTTAGAAAAAAAACAATAATCACTTGCCATTTTGGGAAACCTAAGAAAAAATTAATGTACTGTATGTCCACTGTCTTGTATCTTTAACATACAGTCGCAACCCACTGGACACAGTTTGACGACCCACTTTTGGGTCCCGATCCACCTGTTGAGAACCGCTGATCTAGTAAACAACCCCTCCTCACTCTCTAATTATGCATCTGCGTGTCAAGCACTGTAACATCAGCCCCATAAATGAATGATAGACATTTATTTATGTAAATCATGAAACCTCTCCTTTGGTGTTTTATCTGTTTGATGCTGTTGATTTTCTTCTGCATTTCATTAATTCTGGATCAGTATGCACCAACAACAACCCTCCTTGCACAAATCAGCAGCTATGGCTTTATCGCTGAATGTTTAGTGACAGTGGCGTGCACAGACTTTTTCAAGGGCAGGGGCGAAAAAAAAAAAAAAAAAAAAGGGCACATACAGCGCGTTCTCGCCACTGAAGAGGGCGCTAAGTTTCGCATGTTTTCGAGGCCACTTTAGACGTGTTTATGTTCTACAAATGACACATTATATAGCCTTAAAACAGACTAACTAGACAGACTACTCAAGTTAGTCTGTAGTTAGGATCAGCATCTACAAGAACTGTGTAGATTCAACGTTGGACTGTGAAGAACACAGAAATAAATAAATAAATCCATAGAGGGGTCTGGGGGTCTTCCCCCAGAACATTTTTAATAAAGTAGAAGCCATTTCCTGTATTCCAGTGCATTTTAACACCATATTAGCACCAGATAATCCAAACTGGTTCTGTGAGATACAGTTCTGGCTCAATATAGATCAAAAAAGGGACCAACATAAAAGTCCGTGCAACAGTTGTGTTTTGCCAACCGCGAGGGCACTCAAGCACACGTTTTTACCACCCAAGAGGGCAGTTTATCATGTTTTAACCAGCCAAGAGGGCAGTTTAGTGTGTTTTGCTAACCAGGAGGGCACTTTATTGCACGTTTTTCAACAATCGGGCCACGAGGGGGGCAGCCGCCCCCCCGCCCCCCCTGTGCACACCACTGTTTAGTGACTTATTTCAAACATGAATCTGTAAATGTTTTAGTTGAATGGCTAAATAATACTGATATAAGATCAGGTACATGTGACTAGAAGCTGTAGGAGGCAGAGCAGAAGCACTGTGGCGTTGAACGGGCTGCACTCATGAGGGAGGGTGTGTCTGTTTTAATGCCGTTACATCAGTTCTGCATGTACCTGGTCAGTGGTTCGTTCCTCTGAAGGTGATAGTCAAGTGAGAAAGATGGATCAGAACCAGAGCAAAGTTGGTGAAAATGGCACAGCTAAGCTAGCAGAGCCAGATGTTCAACAACATAAACACTGTCCAAGTTTTTGACTCAACTCAAGAAGTGCATGGTTTTATAACTGATGTGAAAACTTAAATATGCGGTATGTTAACAACACATAAAAGCTTTTTGCAAGTAGCTGTGTTAAAGAGGAAAACAAATCTTGTACAATAAAGAATATGCATCCGTCTCAAGCATTTGACTCAATTTGGCATTATAGTCTGTTTTTAATAATAATTGAAACTGGCATAGGAGGCAAAGTCTACGACATTAAAACTATGTATGCCTATATGGAGTGTGCTGGGTAAAAACTTTGATGTGAAACAATTTCAGTCTTGAAATAAAATGTAATCACCAAGCAGAAAAATCCAGTTTCTGAGTCGATAAATACTCAATCTAAGAGAAAAAAGTACTTCCTTTTGACTTTTGTGCTGTAAACGAGGAAAACAAAGAGGACGGAATTAAAGTTTCAGTCTGATTGAGAGATAATTCATGACTTTCCTCCTCTCCTCTCCAGTCTGCTGTGTTTTTTCAGACATCTCCGTATCCACAGACACGGCACTACAGTTTGTTAATTAATGCTCAGACGCTACCGGGTAACATCGGCGCTATTATTACATTCCCAGGTGATAATGATTTCCTGATAAACCACTGACTGGCAGGACCCTCTGATAGCTCTCCTGGATGAGATGCCCAGAATAGTGTTTGCTGAGACAAATGTGACTCCACTGTAAGCAGACTAATTAAGAGCCTGCTGACATTTAATAAGGAAATAATGGAGGAGCGTGAGGGATTGTATTTTCACTGGCCTCACAGGCTGCAGGCGATGAGAACACCTGCAGCTCATAAAAGTTTGATTCTAGTCTTTTATTAATCCTTAAATCGTGCAAACCTCCTCTCCTGCAGTGGAGATAACATTCAGAAGATAAATATAAGATTTAATTAAAACATCTCTTTTAACAATGGAGCAAATTCAGGATGTAGATATACTAATCTGTTAAACCACTGATTGGGTAACAAAGGGAGTGAGATAGACTTCTAAAAATCACATTTATTTCAATCCATTACCAGAGAGTTGATAGCCATTCTATTCTTATAGATCATCATTTTTTTTTTAATATTCAGCCAAGTGAAATGTAACTGTGGGTGTTTTAATTCATGAGTATTACAGTTACTATCAGGTAAAATACCAAAGCTGTAGAAAGGGGTTGACTGGCTGCTCTGTGTGATTAAGGTGCTCTAATAGTAAACCAAACTGGGTGCTCTTGGAAAACAGGGGGAAAGAACTGTCCAAAAAAGGGAGGAAAACCAGGCACTCCAAACACAGAAATAGTGCAAATGAGGAAGGAAATAGCAAAAGCGTTTTAGTAAGTCAACAGGAAGTCCAAAGGCCTTAAAACACCAAATATGATTTTTTTTCATGTGAATAATTTGCATAAAGTATTTATTTTTCGAACTCGTAGCAAATCAATGCAAACTTCCACACCAGCAAGGTAATTTCAACGTGTGAAATTGGGGCAGTTATTCTTTCGAACCGTGGTCGATTTTTTCAAAGTTTCACTCCGATGAGCACGCATCTGACCAGTCAAAACCAAGCGGCAACCTCCGGTCCTGAAAAATGAAGCCAATGTGGAAGTGCAAAACATTACAATACCAGGAGTGTCCACTTAAAGCTGGCTGCAGGAACACCAGAAGACCCGTCTGGACACCTGTTAAACAGCCGGTTTGTACTCTAGAAATAAACTGGTTTACAGCCTGGTTCAAAACACCAAACGCGTCTCATTAGCTAGTGTCTTATTGTGCTCTCACTGTACAGGGAGGTGAATTTATTTGTATCATGATCGGTTGGATTATATTTAGGATAAACCTCACTTCTCGCTGATTGGCGCGTCTCATTTGATTGACAGATAGCTCGACAGGCAGAGGCTCCATTTCTGTCAACCAGAGTGCTAGCTATCTAGCTGATTAGACCACGATTTCAATATGGAAGCCTCCACAGATCGGCTTCAAGACCCGTTTGAGTCCGCCTATTGTAAGCAGACGGCTGACATCACACAGGGTTTGTCCAATTCTTTCTACAGTCTAGGGTCAAAATACTCTGTGTGCTGAGTTTTAAGGCAGACAAAGGAGCAAAACAGTCCTCCTTGCCATCACCACATGAAGTTTGTCCTCTCCTCATATCTGTCTGTAGTCAGTGCCTATGGATGGCACTCTGAATTATTCACATTTTCATGCCGTTTATTTGCGTCGCCCTGTATGTATAAAGGCCTTAATAGATGCTGGTCAGCACGGTCCCTCAAAGAAAAGACCGACTGAGGAGTCTGGATAGAAGCTCGACTATTCAAAACTTCTAGTCCTGCCCGGCACACAGGCCTGGAGGGCAGCAAGAGTTTGGGAGAGAGGCAGCCGTCAAAGAGCACTGTGAGCTGCAGAGCCAGTTTTTTGTTTTTGTGACAGTTTTACATTAACTGTGACATTACTATCGAAAACATCAGAGCTCTTCACTTCAGTGACGTATATTCAGTGGAGAATCCTCCCCATCCCTATCCTACACCAAATCTAGCATTAAAGAAGACAAAAATATGGACAATGTGATGTTTTTTCAGCGTTTTTGGGTCAAATGTTTGGAAAATGAAGGGCAGGAAATTTCCATCATCAAAACATGGATGGGGGTGAAATAGTGAGGTTAAAACAGTTAAAGTTAGCTGATGACAGTGTGAGGATCACTGCCAGCTGTCAGTCAGTGTTGAGAGGCTGTAATGTTGGTTGAAGAATGTATATTTCGATTAGGGATGCATGATGAGCAAGCTAACGATAAATCCTTCCAGACCACATTTTACAGTGAGCCCAGAACTAGGGTTACATTTCAGGGTCTTTAAAGTTTAAAACCACCCCAGTAAATCTGATATTTAATGTCCTCTTAATTCCTGTTATGATTGTTTTCGCTCACACAGTCACACAGTTACAGGCTACTCTTCTGCCGCATCAGGATTTAAAGTCTTTACTCTTTGATGATGGAGGAGACGGCCTGGTTAGCTCATAATGGAGAGAAAGAGAGACAGAGAGCCTGTGACGTGGCCCTCGGTGTCTCTGCAGACAGGAATTGCTTTGAATAATGGCTCAAATAAAGCAAACACTATGAACTGCAAGGAACTTTTTGTAAATATGTAAATATTTCAAGATTTTGTGTCAGAGCATGAATAATTTTCTCTTTTCCCCTTAGAGATGAGATAACTAGTTTGTGGGAAAAATGCTGTTTACTGTGTGTCACATAATAAAACCATTGTATTTTAGTTTCTGTTTGTTATTTTTTTCTTTTGTCTTTATTGTGCCATAACTTTTTTTTAAATTCAAGTGATTTTACTGCAGCACACACCTTCTTACAGCCCAGGTTATCCTTTAAAAAAGGATGCTTAGTGCTTAAATGTGCACCACAGGGTTGATGTTTTACAAGCTTTTTAAAGACAAAAGTCCAGGAGAGACAAAATGGTTAAAAATGGGCTTTAAGCGTTAAAGTAATCTTCCTTAGTAGTTGGCACCAGAGTTATTAGTAAGCCAACATACCTCCCAGTATGTGCTACCAGTGTAGGCTCATGATTCTGGTCAAATGCCACCACCTCCACAGCTACTCCTGTTTTGATCCCTACAGTGTAAACAATGTTGAATCGATAACAGCAATAGCATCTCAGGACTTGAACAGTTAGTGCTCACAGTTCCTTATGAGTGCAATGATCTCTAGACTGACCTCGCAGCTTTAAAAGCAGCCCCCAGCCCCCCTGTGACCCCCAACAGGATAATTGGTATAAAAAATGGATGGAAGGGTGGACATGTGGTTGGTTCAGTAGTGTTTGATGTCACATAACATCTTTAAATACAGCTCTGCGGACAGGGTAGTTTACCTCTCGTAATTTTGCTAATTTTAGAAATTTAGCTTAAATTTGGGGGAAAAAAAGACTGTATAAAGAGAATTCTGCTTCCTTTATCCCCGTAGAGCCACGCTGATTCAGCTCTACTTTGGTGTTTGTGTACATCTGTAGAAGAAAAGCCATGCGTACGTTTATTATAGATAATTATCTCCTTATTCAAATATCTCTTCAGCTGTAAAGGCATGGCCAGTTTTGACTTTATCAATCAATTTAAAGTGATCCCATTAAACAGCTCTAAATAAGCCTGAGTGTTAAAATGCTCCCAGACAACAAAGATCTTCACCTACAAAAAGAGCAATTTGTTCTTTGTTATTTGAGAGCATTAAAGCATTAGCAGCCCAGCACCAGAGGCACCACACATCAAATGAGACGAGCAATTGATTTTCTTAACAACCAGGGGGCAGGATTCATTACCAGGGCCATCAGTAACACCTCTAAAGAGAACTGACTGTGCTCAAGACAACGACACCAACCAGCAGCTCCGATGACGGCCTGTTTGTGTTTGTGAGTCAGATATCAGTTTACACTCTCGGTGTCATATTCCTGACAGTCAGTGTGTATAAAGTCTCTTATTTAGCTCTATTGCGCTCTGTGAGCTGTCTGACCTCCTTGTAAATGTCTAAAAAAGAGACCAATTTAGAGTAAACGTCACTATTACATCCCAGCAGTGGTATAAGCTTCATGGTGGTTTGTATAAAAGAGTGGAAGTAAGTGGAGGGAAACAGAGAAGCAGCACTTATAGTGATTTAAATTCTCCTAACATAGAGTCGTTCTCTGTCACTATGTGGGTCTTTAACTTGTTTATGATAGCCCTCGTCTTGTAGAGCTGTTTTATGTTCCTGCTGCTGGCTCGGCAGTACGTCAGTCCAAATACACAGCAGATACTGTAAGTGGTTAAATTAAATTTACTTGCAATATTTTGCAGCGCTGTACTATACCATTGGACATTTTTAAGGGAGGAGCAGTATTGTATTTTACTCTATTTCATGCAGATTTCAGTCTATTGACCGATTAATTTATTCAGTGTTACTCAACACTGCTCAACCAAAGAGACAAATTGTTGAAAAATGCATTTGCAAGAGCCACAATCTAAGTAGTGAAAAGTGGCAATTAAGATAGGTCAAAGGTGGCAAAAATGGTCAAATACCGGCAACACAGATGGTAAGAAAAAGTGGCAGAAAGGGCAGAAAGTGGCAAAAATGGGTGGGAAGTGACCAAAAAATAAGTTAGCAGTGGCAAAAATGGTCCAAAAGTGACAAAAACGGGGCAAAAAATGAGTGAAAAGTGACTAAACTGGGCATAAAATCAGAAACAAGGTGGGAAAAATAGGCAAAAAATGGCATAGGCTGAGAAGTGGCAATAAAGGCAAAGAGGGGCAAAAAATTGCAAAAAGCAGGATAAAAGTGTCAAAAATGGGCGAGAAGTGACAACAAGAAGTGGAAAAAATGGGCTAAAAGCAGCAAACACTGGGGGAAAAAATTTCAAAGAGGGGCAGAAAGTGGCAAAAATAGATGGGAAGTGACCAAAAAATAAGTTAGCAGCGGTAAAAATGGTCCAAAAGTGACAAAAACATGGCAAAAAAGCATCAAAGAGTGGCAAAATGAGAAATAAGTGGCATTTACTGCACAGGCAGCTTAAATGGGCATTGAGGATCACTGCTTTAGTGTCTTCTGATTTAATAATGTCACTGATTACTAAGAATCTCATTGCAGGCTTCCTAAGGGCCCCTCCCTACTGTAGGCCCAGGTAATCAGTATCCTTTCCCTCCCTGTGCTACATCCATGGTTACTGTTACAAACATCTTCAGTAGAGATCGGGAAAGGTCGAGTTTTTACCTTCTAAATCTTCTGGTTTTGTTCACAAGGTAAAAAAATGTTAGTCCACTGTAACTGCCTGTTTAGCTGGATGGTTTGACGCTTGTTGTATCCATAAAAGTTGATATTTTTAATTGCCACATGAGCCAGATAGTATATTTAGTTTTTAAGTCTGTATTCAGTGGGTTTTGTAATAACAATAATCCCACTTTATCGACCATCTGCCTTCTGTTCTTGAGAATAGAAGCCTTGCACATTTTTGCAGAGACTTGTGTGTGTCTCTTGGCCAAAACAGACAGGAAATGATAAGTAGAGAGGCATAATTGACCTCTTTTTAACAGATATCTATGTCTGCGTCGGAAGTACATGACACAGGCACGATAAGCACTGTAGGGGTGCAAAAACCAAAACGTCACCAGATTTCTTAATGAGGTGAAAACTGTTCTGCGAGATTTAAGAGCGCATTGGTTACCCAAAAACAAAGTTATAGGCCCTGATGAGCATAGATGCTCTCTAACATTCACACATTAACGCTCACGCACCTGTGTCACGCCCAACACTGTCAAAGCTCGTATGACAACAACAAAATGCAAATAATTAAAAGAAATCATCTTTAAATTACAATACACGTCACTGACAGAATGATTTCGAGTGTTTGTAATGAGGATGTCCCTAAAAAGGATAAGAAATACTTTAATTTTAATGATGCAGCATTTTAGATATCAGTTTTCCTGATGACAAAGCATTTAATAAGGTAGAGTTAACAGTCTGCTCATTGCAGCCATAGACAACAGATATGTAGCTAAAGTAGGTAAATCTAAGCTCACAAACCAGCTACGTAAGCTATGCAGGTACGTAGCTATGTAGGCTACCTAGGTATGAAACACAGCAAGTGTAGCTTACATAGTTCAGTTTGCTAGATAGCTAATGAAATTAAAGATAATCATAAGAAGTTATGTTAGCTACAATATCTGCTTAGCTTTAGTTAGCTTTAGATATGCTTAGTAAAGCTCAATGTGCCAGAGCTAACTCAGCAATACCAACAGATATGTAGCTAAAGTAACTAAAGTAGCTAAAGCTCAGCTCTCAGAGAAGCTATGTGAGCTACAATATCTGTGTAGCTATAGTTAGCTTTAGATACAATTAGCACAGCTCAATTTGCCAAAGCTAACTCAGTAGTACCAACAGATATGTAGCTAAAGTAACAAAGTTAGGTAAAGCTAAGCTCACAAAGAAGCTATGTAAGCTACACAGGTATTAACCATGCAAGATACGTCCGTATATATCACAGCAAGTGTAGCTTACCTAGTAAGCTATAGCTAGCTAAATAAACTATGTGTTTTCAATATCTGCGTAGCTAAGTTAGCTTTAGATACACTTAGCAAAGTTCAAGTTGCCAAAGCTTCCTCAGCCATAGACCAAGACAAGTAGCTTAGTAATTCAAGCTAAGCTCACAAATCAGCTATGTAAGCTACACAAGCACATAGCCAGGTATGGAACACAGTAAGTGTAGCTTACATAATTATGCTTGCTATGTAGCTTATGGAGCAAATGCTTATTACAAGACTCTACGTAAG
This sequence comes from Cheilinus undulatus, assembly GCF_018320785.1. Lineage (NCBI taxonomy): Eukaryota > Metazoa > Chordata > Actinopteri > Labriformes > Labridae > Cheilinus > Cheilinus undulatus. The sequence goes on from NC_054876.1 coordinate 3,155,970, forward strand.
CTATGTATCTACAATATTTGCATAGCTAAGTTAGCTTTACATATGTTTGCCAAAGCTCACTTTGCAAAATGAATAGCCATAGATTACAGATAAATAGCTAAAGTATCTATAGTAGCAGAATCTAAGCTCACAAAGAGGCTATGTAAGCTATGCAGGTACGTATCTGTGTAAGTTACGTAGATTTGTAACACAGCAAGTGCAGCATACGTAGTTGTATTTGCTACATAGCTATTGGAGCTAAAGATAATTATAAAAAGCTACATAAGCTATTTATCTACAATATCTGCATAGCCTTGTTAGCTTTAAATACACTTAGCAAAACTTAAGTTGTCAAAGCTAACTCAGCAATACCAACAGATACTGTATGTAGCTACAGTAACTTAAGCAAAGCTCACAAATCAGCCATGTAAGCTACACAGATATGAGCTACAGCATGTAAGCTAGGAATGGAATAGAAAGTGTACTTTACATTAGTTCCATTAGCTATATTGCGCTTAAGATAATTATAAGAAGCTACACAAGCTACATAAGCTAAGCTGAAGGTAATTATGAGAAGCTACATAAGCTACATAAGCTAAGCTTAATGTTATTATAAGAAGCTACATAAGCTACATATTGACAATATCTGCATAGCTATGGTAGTTTTAGATACATATACCAAAGCTCACTTTGCCAAACTAACAGCCATATAGACAAAGGAGCTACAGGGCTACAGTAGCTAAAGCTAAACTCATAAAGCAGCTATGCAAGCTACAAAGGGACAACATCTACTTAGCTAAGTTAGCCCCAGCTAGCACAAAAGACAACAAGGAAAAGCCCTAGCAAACAACGAACAGGCATACAGTTCAGTATGGCACGTGGAGTAAAACTTTTGGCGGTATTTGTTAAAGCAGAAGCTAAATAAATATTATAAAACCTGGAGTCATGGTGAAAGCAAGGAAAAAGGGAAAAAAAAACTATATATGTTTATATATCAGTTTTAACTATTTTTAATAGCACTTTTAAAATAATCAAAATGCTTCTATAATTGTTGTAACTGCAGCAACGAGTGAATAGTATATGGTAAAATAAAGATGTGAAATGTAAGCAGGGGCGTAACCTTCATTTCAGAAGTGAGGGGGACAGATTGCTCAGGAGCAAGATGATTTTTACTAAATGATTTATTGAAAGATCATCTCCCATTCAATTGCTCCAAACAACCAAAAACACCTGATGACTAGGGAAAAGCATGAAAGTGAGTATTTTATGAAATGTGCAAAATAAAAGAAGAAAAAATATCAAACGATTTGACCTAAACCTCTTCACAACTCTCAAGAAATGTCATAATCCTATGGCCTCTCCAGACCCATTTAAATTTGCTGTCAGGACACCACACTATCCTCAGTACCAGGGGCGGAGGATAAGTTGTGGTATATTGAAATTTACAAAAACTTCTGGTGGAAAACATGGAGGCACAGCATGAAATTTGCAATGAAAATTGTGCAGTACTCTTTTAAATTCCACAGAAAAAGGCAACATAAAGCACACGGCGTTTGCAGGTGACATTTCCTTTGTGTATCCTTTACATTTCTATTTAATTTAATTTTATTTTATCCTAATCTATAGCTATCCATGATCAATAAATGATTGAAATTCCCCCAGCTCTCTTAACATCTATCAGCAGCTGATCAGTCAGAGAGGAAGAAGCACTGTCCCTCCATTCATGCATAAGAGTGCTAATTCTCATACCAAATATGAACCTTTTCAGTGACTGTTTTCTGCAGATGATGCTGCACGTTATTCTCAACTCTAATTTTGGATTGTTTTACACACCAGTCCACCTTAGGCAGATCAGCTGTTGTAGCCGAGTCAGTGAATTGGGCCAGATAGTAGACAAAATCAGGCAGACGTAAAAAGAAGCTCTTTGAGGCAGAGCAGTGGCACGTCACATTATAAGAGAGCAGCAGCGTAGGCTCCGTTTGGACAGTAGGGTTTAAATTAATAAATTAGGCAACAAAAGTAATTTTTAAGATAAACTGAGATGAACTAAAAGAAAAGTACTATAACTAGACTTAACGTGTCATAACTTTGTTCACAGTGTTCTACGCAGCCTGTTTATTATATTTTTACCAACAGAACTTATGTCTGATAAAACATCCAATAAAGCCACTTCACCTCAAGTTTGTTCTGGTGAACAACAACAGAAGGATAACAAGAGGAAAAAAGATTTCAGCTAAAACATTTCAGCACCGTGGACAGCGCAGTGTGCTGACAGACAGACGGTGACAGCTGACTGACAGGTGCTGAACAGGTGAACAGGCCAGGTGTGCTGTCCAGTCAGCACCACAGCTTTCTGACATAGAACCATAGAAAGACCCCAAACCTGTCTTTAAAAACAAAACAGACATGGCGGTCTGTAAGAAATATTCACGTAAATTCAGCCAAGGTCAGACAGCGCAGGCAGTGTTACAGATACAGGCTAACATGTTTTAAACATGTAATTATAAAGCTGAAATTCTGACCAGCGTTTTCAAATCGAAGATAGAAAGAAAGATATGAAGCAAAGGTATAATAAAGGGTAATTATGGTTCACTCATGAGTCGCTGTCCCTGCTCAGTCTGCTGTGTTTACTGTAGTCCATGTGTGTCTCCACTGAACTTAATAATCCAAGCTAGTCAACAAACTTTGAACTTGTGCATGTCCCAGTTCATCCTCCTCTCCATCATGATGGCAAAGCTGCTAACCTCTTAGCCCCTGTCAGTGTTTATGCCCCTCACCAAACACAACACAGTGAGGTGTGACAGTCTGGCCTCTTCCATGCACAAACACCAACAGTTCTTAACTAGCCTCAGACAAAGGAAACTCGGTTCAGCTGACGGGGGTGGTTGGTGGACAGGTATCCTCCACCATCACCTCTCATGGATGGGTCTCGATGGTAGAAGTCCTCCTCCCCTGGTGTGCCTTCCTCGTCTTCATAGCTGCTAAACTCATCCTTAGCCACGGTCAGTGCTAGCAGTCATTTAGAACAGTCACCATCGTCTTCGTCCGTTTTTATCTTTACTGTTGTTTGAGGATGAGTTAGATGAGCAGTGAGATGTATGAGGAGCACTTTTTAACCTTACTGACTCTCTTGCTTCTTAGGTTTTAAAGCCCAAAATGTATTGTCTCTCCATTTTTTGCCGCAAACAGGATCAACAGGAAGCTTATCAGGGCACATCACATCGTGACCATTCATCAATCCCATGAGGCATGGCAAAAGACAAATGAATTTAAATGTATTATTCTGTATCCAAAATGGAAAAGTGACTCATTCATTTCTGTCGTTCATGGTGTTTTTGTTCAAATCATTACGATTTATGTTGATTGCGGTTATTTTTAGTTCCCCTATTCGACACCATGAGTAAGAAGGCTGTTGCTGCAATTCATATAAAATATACTTAAGGTACTAACATGGCTACTCTGGCGTCAGTGGGCCTTTAACGTTGCTTTCGTTCAAACCATACTGTTCACCTAGCTCGCATCCTCCCCGTTGAATCCAGAGTCAGAGCATCCGTCTCACTGTCTCTCCTCACAGTGCTGTAGCATACACACAATGGCGCGTTCATGGCAACTCGGAAATACGAGCGCCAACTTGTTAAAATGAATTTAACGTTATCCAACTCGGAATTACAGGCCAGAAAAGTGCGGGGGACAGAAGGGGCATGTACAGGAAGTGCGGGGGGCGTGTCCCCCGCGTACCCCGCGTCCGCTTCGCCCATGAATGTAAGAATCTCGTGGCTTTTTTCTCTGATATGTTATTTAGCTGAGGCCTCACCTGCACAGGTAGCAGGCAGCTCTCAGAAAACAGACAGAGGTGTCTACATGACAAAGTTTTCTGTTTGAAATAATAATAATAAGAAGATGGTAACGCAGTGTTTCTCTACACAGGAAAAACGCTGTTCTTGTTTGCTGAAAATTCCACTGGAGTTCACTCATTAACTGGTTATAATTCATTTTAAATATAAGGAGTAACTGAGTTTACATTTCGTTGCTTATTTATATGACTATTTCTTTACACTCTCTCTTCTTAAATCCATAAAATAATGTTAATAATAATGTATGGAAAAAAAAACCAATGACTATTTATTTGATAACATTCAACCTTTAAAAGTCAGTCACTCCACCAACAGTTCACACAGAAGAAGAATGAGTGGGCACATGCTCTTATGAGTACCTTTTATCTCCACAGCTGAAGACGGTAATATCCACTGATCGTACATAACGACCTCTTTAAACCGCTCCTAATGATCAATAAACAAACATCCTAATTCCTAAAGGTTATGAAGACACACAGACCTTTTCCTTAACTGCTGTGGGCTGAAATTAACAGCAGAATCACTTCCTGTGGGTTTAATAAATATGCAAAATTTCCTTTGTTCTGACTTAATTTCTGAAACAGGCCTGCTGTGTATTGTTTACACACCTACACACCTTGAAAAACAACTGAGAGGGTATCTAACCTCCAAAATATGCCTCCAGTAGAGGAACACTGGCACCAAACAGGAACAGGGAGGAGGAAGATATATAATAATTGTTCAAAACAAAATTAATCATCCTAATTATTCACTGTATTTGTTAAAAAATCATTTTAATTGAACAATAAAACTCCAACCCAAAGATGGCTTAACAGAAAATCAGTGCTGGCTGCTGAATGTTGTTCAAATCTGAGCTCATCTCGGGCCTTTATAAATAAAATGACAGACACTAAGTCAACACCTACCCTCCTTGAAAAGAGATTATATATAAATCAATCTTTATTTATATAGCACTTTTCATACAATGCAATGTAGCACAAAATGCTTTACACACAACAGACAATTTAAAGAAAAAAAAAAAAAAAAAACGTAAAAGAACCTTAAAATCTATTCTAAAAGGGACGGGTAGCCAAACATATCAGTCAGACCAGGTCATTCAGAAAGTACTCAAACCCCCCACTTCACTTTATTCAGTATCTACAATGTAAAACTCATCATGACAAAGTGAAAATGTGTTGCCAATTATTAAAAAAACTAAAATATCACATTGATGAGAAGATTCAGACCCTTTGCATGACACTGTACATGTAGCTCAGTTTCCTCCCATTTCTTTGGAGTCCACCTGTGGTAAATGAAGCTGATCGGACATGATTTGGAAAGGCGAACATCTCTCTACAGAAGGCCACCCTGACAATGAACATCAGAGCATAAACCAAGCCATGAGGTCTGAAGAACTCAGAGACAGGATTGTTGACAGGCACAGATCTGGGGAAGTCGACAAAAACATTTCTGCAGCACTGAAGGTTCCCAAGAGAACAGCGGCCTCCAGAATTCTCATATCGAAGAAATGTGGCACAACCAAAACTCTTCCAAGAGCTGGCTTCGCCAAACTGAGCAATCATGGGATAAGGGCCTCATAAGAGAGGTGACCAAGAATCTGGTGGGGACTCTGACTGAGCTCCAGAGATCCTGTGCACAGATGGAACAAAGTTCCAGAAGGAAAACCGCCACAGCAGCCCTCCACTGATCTGGGCTTTTGGTTCACCAGAGAGACTCCAGGATGGAACCAGAGCAAGAACCAGGACCGTATCTGCCTGAAAACACCTCTCTCTCAAGGCCCTTCACCCTGATTGCTCATGTCCAATCAATTTGATTTACACAGGTGACTTCAGTCAAGGTGTAGAAACATCTCAGCAAAGATCCAGAGAAATGGGAGGAACCTGAGCTGACTAAAGTTTGTTTCACTTTGGGGGCTGCACGGCGGCGCAGGGGTAAGTGCTGCTGCCTCACAGTAAGGAGATTCATTTCCCGGTCAGGGCCTTTGTGGAGTTTGCATGTTCTCCCCACGCATGTGTGCGTTCTCTCTGGGTTCTCTGGCTTCCTCCCACCACCAGCTCATTAGGTTAACTGGTGACTCTAAATTGGCCTTAGGTGTGAGTGTGAGCGCGCCTGGTTGTCTGTCTCTATCTGTCAGCCCTGCGATTGACTGGCGACCAGTCCAGGGTGTACCCCGCCTCTCGCCCAATGACAGCTGGGATAGGCTCCAGCCCCCCTGCGACCCCAAAACAGGATAAGCAGTATAGAAAATGGATGGATGTTTCACTTTGTCCTCATGGGGTTCTGAGTGTAGATTAATTACAAAGTAATGGATTTCTTACCTGAACTTCAACAATCTACTACTCAATTAAGATCATACCGCAGAAACCTTCAGTCACTTGACCCAACACAGCTGTCTGACGAGGTCTCAGCTGCACTAGCCTCATGTAACGAGTCCTTCACACTCACTGTTAACGAGGCCACAGACACATTCTGCTCCTCACTGACCTCCTCTCTGGACAAACTCTGCCCTCTGGTGTCTAAGCCTATTCGTAATACTCCACCTTGTCCCTGGCTCACTGAGGTCATCAGAACCCAAAGGGCAGGGCTCAGAGCGGCAGAGAGAAAATGGCATAAATCCAAACAAACCACTGACTTGAGTGCTTATCAGCAAAAACTGTCCTGTTTTACCTCTGCTCTAAAATCTGCTAAGAAGGCGTTCTATCAATCAAAGATCTGTGCTGCCACTGATGCACGCAAACTCTTCTCTGCTTTTAACTCGCTCCTCTCTCCTTCAAACCCACAACCCTCCAGTATGTTGACTCCAGACATGTTCGCCTCCTACTTCACTGACAAGGTTTCTGCCATCAGCAACCAATTCTCTGAGCCTGTCCAACTCAGTTTTCTGCCACCAGCTAGTGATGCATCACTTAGCTCATTCTCTCCACTAAGTGAGAGCGAGGTCACCAGGCTTCTGCTTGACTCGAAGCCCACAACCTGTCCCCTCGATCCGATACCATCACATCTCTTGCAGGCGATTGAGCCCACAATCAGCCCTGCTGTGAGTTGTATCATTAACTCCTCTCTGTCCACAGGTGTTTTCCCAGCTGCTTTCAAGCAAGCGCGGGTTACACCATTGCTCAAAAAACCCACTCTCAACCCAGCCCTGGTTGAAAATTACAGGCCGGTCTCACTTCTCCCATTCCTATCAAAAATACTGGAGCGCACAGTCTTCAACCAGCTCTCAGAACACTTGCAGAACAATGATCTACTTGATCAGAATCAGTCTGGCTTTAGGCGGGGCCACTCTACTGAAACTGCACTTTTGTCGGTAACGGAATCACTTCGCTTGGCCAGAGCAGCTGGTCAGTCCTCAGTTCTCTTACTGCTGGATCTGTCTGCTGCCTTTGACACAGTAAACCACCAAATCCTCCTCTCCACACTCTCTTCACTTGGTATCTCAGGATCTGCCCTACAGTGGTTTAAGTCCTACCTCACAGGGAGATCTTTTAGAGTATCATGGAAGGGAGGAGTGTCTAAACTGCATGGCTTATCAACAGGGGTGCCTCAAGGGTCTGTGCTTGGTCCCCTACTTTTCTCAATATACACCACCTCACTTGGTGCAATCATCCACTCCCATGGCTTTTCTTATCACGGCTATGCAGACGACACACAGCTATTCCTGTCCTTTCCACCTGATGACACAACTGTCTCAGCTCGGATCTCATCCTGCCTTGCTGATATTTCTAAATGGATGAGGGAACGTCACCTTCAGCTCAACCTGCCCAAAACTGAGCTCATTATCATCCCAGCCAGTCCCACTATTGAACCGCAGATCAATATCCAGCTTGGATCAAATAATCTCTTGCCCACTAAGACAGCCCGGAATCTGGGTGTCATGATTGATGACCAGCTAACCTTCAAGCTCCATGTGGCCTCGGTCCTGCCGTTTCGCCCTCTACAACATCAAGAGGATCAGACCCTACTTGACAGAGCATGCTACACAACTCCTAGTACAGGCTCTTATAATATCACGTATTGACTACTGTAACTCATTACTGGCAGGCCTACCTGCATGCACAGTTATACCTCTGCAGTTGATCCAGAACGCAGCAGCACGTCTGGTCTTCAACCAACCCAAGAGAGCTCATGTCACGCCTCTTTTAATCTCTCTACACTGGCTTCCAGTTGCAGCTCGCATTAAATTCAAAACTCTAATCATTGCTTACAAAGCAGTAACTAAAACTGCTCCTGTTTACCTGGAGTCCCTCATCCAGGTCTACACCCCTTCTCGCCCACTACGCTCAGCCAGCGAAAGGCGCCTGGTACTTCCAGCACATCATGCTCCTAAGTCACTAGCTCGACTCTTCTCCTCTGCTGTCCCTAAATGGTGGAATGAATTACCCAACTCCATTCGATCTACAGACTCCCTGTCTACTTTCAAGAGAAGGCTAAAGACCCAGCTCTTCAGAGAACACTTTGCACTTAGCTAGGCAATTCTCTACTGTTGTCCCCAGTAGTAGATTGAGTCTCAGCCAGACTATTCTCCACTGCTGTCCCCAGTGGTTGAATGAGTTTCCCAACTATAGTTAGCTCGCACTGTCCTGCTCTACTTCTGGGATTTCTTTGCCCAGCTCTTTGGGAATGATCCAGCACTTGGTACTTGGTAAATAGTTGTTGTGAAGCCTAATGAATGGCGATTAGTGATCCCACATTTTCCTTGATTCATTGTTGATGTCTAAAAACAAACAAAAAAAAAAACAAAACATAAAAACAAAACAAAAAAAAAAAAAACAAAACAAAAAAAAACTACATAAACAACATATATTTTAGGTACTCTGCCTTAAACTCTACACGGCAGCACTTGCGTCCAATTGAACCTGAAGCACTTGATGGCACTTACTGATGTTGTTTCTTCTTGTCTAGATCATTGCTTGTGTTGTTCTTGCTCTCAAATGTACGTCGCTTTGGAGAAAAGCGTCTGCTAAATGACATTGTAACATTGTAACATTGTAACATTTAAACTACTGTAGCATCAGGTTATAAAATAACAAAATAGAACAAAAGTAAAAACTTTTTTTTATGCTCATATTATTTCAGCAAATCCTGAAGTTTATCTAAAAATGCAAACAGCTATCACCAGTGTAGCTGCCACCCAAAGTAGAAATGAATAACAGTACCAGTCTGTTTGCTCTCCAAATACCTACACAGTTCTACCAAATAGAGAGAAACACCCTACAAAACCTTTCCCCCTTCATGTACCTGCTAAAAACATCTTTTTTGTATGTAGTTTGTTGTGTTTTTGCACTGCAGCAATTTGTCAAACTCTGGTCTAAAAGGTGCGAGAAATTCTTTGTATTTTTAGACTTCTCTGATTTTCACAATCAGTGCATCTGTATAATAAACAAAAATACCAACTCTTACCGACCATTTCCTTTGCAGAGTTTCTTTTTACCTTCTTCTTTCTTTGTACCTGATTTCACTGGTAGCCCAGCATAGACCCGACCTAATGTCGACAAAACACGCTTTTAGAAGACTGTAATTGTCTTGTCAAGTGAAAAGTCTCCTTCCCGTTTTAGCTCTTGAAATCTGTGGTGCCATGGAAACTGTGAAGCCGCTGCACAATGAAACAACTGCAGGGAAGTCTGCCTGGACTACTGTGAACTCGTTTGCATTGACACAGAGAAAGAATCAAGAGAAACTTCGCACAGAAAATGAGAAATGTGTTTGAGAGCAGGCACACAGTGGAGCTGACCTGCTATATTTAAAGGGGTTTCATGTTGTTAGTGACAGAGCTGCCGTCTTGAAGCGTCAGAAATCTGCCCGCCCTTATCACCAGCTCGCACAGAGCGCCGAAAATCTCCAGAAATTAAGTGTGACAGTGGAGTGTGAAATTCCCAAGCCTGTGTTGCACCAGCCTGATAATTCTACCTGATGATAATTAATAACGATCCAGCAGCCACGCATTCATGCACGCCATCTCAGCTGCACCCCTGTGGCATTTGACAAAGCCGGCGTGGAGACAGCGCTTACACATGTGAGATGAAAGGAAACATGATGTGAACTGGGAATATGTGTTGCATTCAAGCTTCATCAGGTGTGCGACTGGCTTTATAATATAAAAAAAGAAAAAAAAAAAAAAGGACTGACTGTGCTCAAAAGGCTCCATAATGATCTGATGCACAGGCTGGAGCCGAGCAGATTTTAGGAATCTCCAGGGAGATATCACAAGCCATTAGCTGTTACTTTAGGGACCAAAGAGCCCGAGCCGATTGAACAGTTCATTAATGCTTTTACTCCTTTGAAACCTACAGAAAGAGCAGCAGAAATCAGCCCAGAGGCATTACTGTGCAGGTGGGTTGGATTAAAACAAAGGACATTAAGGCTAACATGAAGCGAGACAAAGTGAGAAGGCAGCGGGATGTAAAGCAAACACCATTACTTGAGAGATCTATGTATTCATGCCAGCAGCTGCAGATTGGATGATGAATTGCTCTCAGGACACGACACCATTATGTTTGCTCTGAGGCCAAGATTAACCTCTCTGCAGAGGCATTGATGCCACACAGCTTTAATGATGATCGGCAACTCCTTGATTCACTCGCCAATATTTCACTTACTCTACCTGGACACGTGTGAGAGACGTTATCCAGCTGTAGAAGAAGTACACAACTTCAGGACGTGAGCAAGAATAAAGATACACCTCCTTTAACTTTACTCCTGCATATGTTTCTGTGAAAATGTAATTACCCCCCTCCTGATTTCTTATATTTTTCAAATGTTTTCACACTTAAATTTTTAGATCATCAAACAAATTTTTAATTTCAGACAAAGATGACCAGAGTAAATACAAAATCCAGTTTGTTGATTTCATTTATTAAGGGAAAAAAGCTACCCAAACCTACCTGGCCCTATGTGTTAATGTCATTACCCCCAACTCTAACAACTGGTTTTTCCATCCTTAGGAGAAACAACTGCAGGCAAACGTTTGTCAAAACTGTCAGTGAGTCTTTTACATCGCTGTGGAGGAGCTTTTGCAGACTGTTCTTTGCAGAAGTGTTTTAATTCAGCTACATTGGAGGGTTTTCCAGCATGCATGGCCTGTTTAAAGACCCTGTAAAGTCAAAATGAACCTTTATTTAGGTTTCCAGTATGACGGGTCACTGTGTTAGGAACCACTAAATCAAATTTCAAAAGTTTATAAAATTTCGCTTCAATATCATGACAAGTTAGGCAGTATAATCTGCTCCAGGAAGCCACGCCCACTCAGGAGGAATTTGATCCCCTTAAGCCCTTTTCACACCGCCGCGCGGTAACTACCCTGAAAACCGCCTCCCTGCAAGAGGAGTCCCCCAAAATGCCGAGCGTTTCTTAAAGCGGCTGCTGCCGCCGCGGTACGAGGCAGCAATGACGTAGAGGTGCTTCTGCGAACGTCACAGCAGAGCCCACCTACAAGTCCATCACAACGCCCCTCCCCGAAAACACGTAGAGTACCTCACAATCTCTGTATATTAACATCTATAATGTACTATAAATGGAGGGAAAAAAAACGGTTCTGTCATCAAAACAATTCCCCCTAGAAAATACGTTTCAATGGTTGGTTCCACAGTTTTTCTTCTGGTTGTCGTACGATGGTAGAGCTGTGTTATAGAGCTCAGGATATTCAGGATACACCAACATTATGAGCTCCTCCATTGTTTGCTTAGACCCACAAAGCCTGCTATGTGACTACAGTAAAAATGACGAGAATTAAGTTGACATTTCGAGAATAAAGTTAAAACACAATTTCAAGACTAAAGTCGAATGACAAGAACTTTTTATTACTAACAGCGTATCATAGACGTTGGTGTTCATGTGGCAAAGAGAGGGAATCCCTCTGTTGTTAAATCCAATAATGAGGTATAATTTCACATATTCATTGATATGAGGCATATGGCATTTTGTAGAGAAAGGCATGATTCTCTGTTGTTGCCTTAAATACTCATACATCAACAGGAGAGACAGAATAGCTTCGAAAGGCCTCAGAAATGTCTTCGTGAACCTTCTTTGTAAACCTTTCTAGACTGATAGATGTCAATGACGTTTCTCATCAATTCTTGAATTTCTTCAGATGGCACCATGAGGTGTTGCTCTGAGATCTTTTGGCCTACTTCTCTTTGTTAGATACTCTGAATTTAAGGGATTTATGGATTCAACAGGTCTGGCAGTAATCAGAGCTGAGTGTGGCTAGACAAACTGAACTCAGCTTCCCAAAAAATGTGACTAATTACAATCATTTCTTAATTTAAATGACTTTTTTTTCCCACATTGCTAGGAAGGTTTGGATGGCCTTTTTTTCCCTAAACAAATAGAATAATCACTGACTTTTGTGTAAACTCAGGACAGCCAGCACAGCAGCAGAGACAACAATGAAATGAAGACAGAGAAAACTCAAACCAGGTCTAAAATCACCCACATCTGTGTCAGAATCCCTGCTCAGTGACCAACGTCTGTCCAAGCAGCTGATGACGGGTAACTCTGTCTCGGAGGTCGATGTTGAAATCGGTTAAACTAAACAGAATCAAGATCTGAGAGTCAGTTCACTGACCATGTAAAATGGTGGTACTGCACTCAAAAATAAATCTCCTCTAATCAGAGTTTAGCCTCTGAACCGAGCAGATTTAACCATTTTATCGATAAGTCAACAACCCTATGACTGATCTGTGGTGAGTTAAAAACAAAAAAACAGCAGAGGTCCTAGCTTGGCTGACTCTAAAAACGGTTTATTCATCAAAACAGCCAAATCCTTTCAGCCTGAGGACGTTTTTAGCTTTAGAAAGAAAAGTCTTAATTAATTCATGCTGTAACATCTGACCTCAGGGTCATCATGGCAGTGTCAGCGAACTGTAAGTGATGACTTTGCTCTTTGGGCTTCACTTCTCTTATTTTGAAGGGAAAATGCCAAAAAAAGAAGGAAATAAAGGTTGTTTTTTCTGTGTCTAGCCTTTTAGTCTTTTTTACTTGGCTGGTATTTTGGTGTATTGATGCCTTTAACTCTACTTGCCGGTGTGGATTTTGAACCCAGTGATTTACATTTGTTAGCAAAGGCTGTGGATCCTGTGCTGTCTTTGTTCTAAAGCTGGTCTTCAGTGTGATTATCATGCCAGTATGATTCTATATCAGCATCAGGAATAGGAAAAATCCCCAATTATGACCTGAGAGTTTTAACTGTATGACAGGCCTGTTCAGTTAGTGGCCTGGGGGCCACATGCGGCCCAGAACCAACCCCCAAGTGGCCCAGCCTGTGGTCATGCCAGAGATGCAGAGGACAACCTGTTTCGCAATTTTTTCTTAACTTCCCACAGTATTTCAGACCGTGAATGCAACACTCGGCGTAGCCTAGCAACAGTCTTCCTACAATGCGTTGTGCTGTTGTGAAGCGTTGCTAGTGATGCTGACAGGACTAGCCCCAAGATAGCGAGTATAAAACATGTCCTTTTCAACTGTAGCTACAACTGTGCAAATTTAGGTTTCATGCATTTTAAGATATGTCTTGGTAGGATGTGACCACGATGATTATTTACAGAATTTCATTTTATTTTTTAATTCAATTTATTTTATTTTTATTCATGTAAAAAAAAAAAAAAATACTACCTCAGATCATGTTCAAATACAGCTCTGTTGAGTTTATATGCACTTTTTGATGTGCTTTTGTCATGTTGCCAAATTTAAAAGGGAGACCATGAATAAAAAGTGCATATTTTTCATCAAAATGATCTGTATTGGTTCGAAATTTGACATTACCAGGTACTTACTGGGCGCCGAACATGTCTGGCCCAGCTACATTTCTTGGCTTTAAAATTTGGCCCAGTTGAATTTGTAATTGAATAGCCCTGCAGTATGACGATAAAAGGTGAAAACAGATGCATTTTAACATTTTCAAAAAGGCATTAAAATAAATGGGCTATATTCTTTTTATGTTTTTTATTTTAAAAGAAAGGTTAAATTATAGGCCATATATACAGTGCTTCACAAATTTATTAGACCACCTGTCATATTTGTCTCAGAGACCATCCAGCATCATTAAGTGCTTTAATGCGGACTCTTTCATTTTCAGTCAGCTCTTCACGTTTTACCATTTTGAACAGGAATGAGGAATTTCAAACTAAATTCACCTTTTTAGACCCAAATTTGTGCCGGCTCACTGGGCCGAGCATAACATTCAACCACTAAAACTAAATTTTCTGTTCAGGGATGCAAGTTAATAACTATAATTTGACATATTAATCAGGAAATAATAATGTGCTTTGCTATTTTTTCATGTTTTTGTAAATCAGTAAATTTGAAAATTCATGGATAACAATAATAATTATATTTTAGCATTAAAAATATCATTTGGGTTAAAGAGCTTCTACATATTGGTGTATTAACCATTGCAGAAACATAAAACATGATTTTGGTAATTACCAATGCTGTTAATTTAGGGCAGCTGTGGAATAAACCTGACTTTGGTTAGGATTAGGGTGGTCTAATAAATTTGTTAAGCATATATATATATAATTTGCAGTTGGAAGTATTTCTTGTTTTATAAGCAGTTATTAATTAGCACTTCTTGCCATTATCTCTTTGGCAGTGTGGCTGTTCTGGGATCCCACTGCCCTTCCAGGAGCTTACATGGAAAACATCCAGCAGGAACAGCCCTGTTCCTGCCTTTCCTGTGCCTACAGGTAAAGCTTGAGGCAGGGAGCTGAAGCAACAAAAGCCCAGAGCAGAGCTGGCATCAATCACAACAGGATGACACTGATAAAGTCAGAAGCAGAATAAAGGAGGCACTGGGGTGGAGGAGGGTTGCAAAACACGGCCTGCAAAGCCAGGATAGAGCAGTATAAATGTGGCAGCATGATCGTCAGTTTGATGCTCAGAGCCAAACAGCTGGAGTCAGCTGATTTTAATTGTGGCAGCACTTGACTGTGTGGTCTACCGCACCATACGCTCAAATTAATGTCAGTATGTTCTTTAAGAAATACAAGTTAGGAGGGTTGTAGAACTAAATTCTCTTTAACAACTGTGGTGATTGAGGTTCAATAATCCCAACAACCAGCATGGACAACCGACTCAAATGATTTTTCCAGATATGGATTAGAAAAGACAACAAGCCTGACTTCATCCATAATTAATCAAAAGACCAAATAAAAGCCTCAGCTTTGAGCTGATTGGACTTGAATCCTCTGTAACAACATCAGTAGACATCTGTGGCGTCTCTGTCTCCCTCTTTGATTGTCTCAACACAAAGTCACGCTGCTCTCACCCTTTCCCTTTGAGTTTTCATCATATAAGAGGAGACTAATCAGCTTCATCACAGCGACAGGGTGTCGTTGATCTCCATCACACGCTTGATGTGATTCTGACACACAGACTATGAGCGACTCCTCAGGCAGACAGCGGTGATGACGATGTGTTAAGTATAATCGCTGCTGAAAGACATCAGCCACTGAAATTAGTGTTTCATCAGGAGATTTATTGTTTGGAATCATTTATAAAGGGATGGGCTTACTCTAACGATAACAGGGGAGACATTTTTCCTGGAAACTCAAAACTACCTTCACACCATCATCACTCACCACGGGGCCAAAACACCAATTAGCTTCTTCAGCTGAGACGTGTCAGAAATGTCCAAGGACAGAACAAATGGAGGGATTAACCACAGCAGCTCATATCATCCTGATTCCCTCTAAATTAAAGTGTTTGGGCTCCCACTCACTGGTGACCCACATTCTCCCCGAGTAGAAGAAAGTAAAAAAAAAATCCATTCAGAGCCAAGAAAGTAGTTCCTCTGTTCGGCTCAGCCCCCCCCCACCCCCCCTGACAGAATGAGGACAGGCTAATTTGATATATGGTGATAAAAATTTTGCTTTCTCAGCAGAGCATAACAAATTATGTATTGAAAAATGGTTACACTTTGTTTCACAATGCCCTAATTATGGCAAAATGATGGCTTAATTATGAAAAAAAACGGCCACTGTTTGCCAGTACGTGGGCTGTGCGAATGTTTGACAAATTATGAAGGGATAAACCGGAGTTAAAGGGGAAGACGGGACAAAAACACTCCATAAACACGCTCGCAAACTCGCAGAGAAATGCGGATAAACTCAGCGATTTTTTACCAGCTGGCAGTGCTGAGTGGGAGTCTCTCCATTTTCACTGAACACAGAGAAAAATGTACTGCGCTCAGCAACCCACCGCAGACTGGTTTTTATGTGTAAAATACACAAACCACAGAAAAAATGTGCTGCTGCACAGGATTTAATCCTTGTTCAACATCAGTATGTGTGTTTGGCTTTTGTTTTTAACAGAAATAATATTTAACTCCACTTCTACAGAATAGTTCTTATTTGTAAGGGATTAATTTAAAGCTTATTTTGTACAAATATGCTTTTCATAGTGCCTGGTTGTTTGCAATCACATGATCCCAAACAGGGGTCAGAAGGTGGGAGATAGCCATGAAGGGTGAATGGGAATGGAGGAAAGTTATTATGCACTGCATATTTCCATTGTCCTTATTTGCAATTTTTACCACTTTTCTCCCATTTAAGCTTCCTTTTGCCATTAAATGCCAACTTTTTCCCAAATTCTGGTCACTCTTTGCTGCTTTCTCCCACCTTTTGCTCATTTTAGTCACTTTCCACTAGAGATGGGTACCGAATTCGGTACTTTTATAGGCAACAACTGAATTCCGTCGGTACTAGCGAGTACCGATTCGCATAAAATCAAACGGTACCATGTTTCGGTACCTAAACGCATCCTTGTGACTGCAAGAGAGTGGAAGGGTAGTCAATTTTCCATGCAGGACACGAAGCAGCTTTGCACGCACGTGAGTAATGACGTCGGTAGCAGCTAACTGAATCAACAAAACAAGAACGGCTGAGCGGCTTCTGCTGTTTCCTGCTTGTTCGCCTCCCTCTCTCTCGCTCTCTCGTAGTGAATCCGCACTTTAAACACCGTGATTTGTCCGTTTATCATGTGGATATCAACCATGGAAATATACTAGATAAAGGGATGCGTTTGTTCGCTCAGTCACCTAACAGACACTGAATTAAAGCACGGTACGGACTGACTAGTGTGACCGCGTCCTACAAGTTACTCTCCATCTCTCTAACTTGGCGCAGCTGGCGCCGTATAAAGCTCTCTGTCAGGATGGATGGATTCAGAGCGGTTTGACAGAGCCACAGGTTGTCCTCGCTGCTTATTTTCATGGCAGAATGAAACAATTTGCCACTTTCTGTTAAATTTTTGCAGTAAATCTGACCCTGTGCATGGTGTTTATGCCTCTGCGTGGAAGGTCACATGACTGATTGATGAGTGTGGAGCAGACTCCGCTCTTACCACTGAAAGATGCCGTCTTAGTTTTGTAGGAAAAAGAACTGCATGAGTAAAGAAGATGTGCAGTTTGTTTACTTTCATTTGTAATACTTTTAACATTTTATACCATTTATTATTTAGTTAGTTATTTTGACTCCATACTCTATTGTTTAGTTTTTTTTTCTTACTTATTCTCCCTCCATGGACCCCAACACACATTTTTTCAAGAGGGGAAATTAGAGGAATAGGAGGTAGTGGTCTGGGTTTTAATTTGTGCAATATAAAGAAAAAACACTGGGTAGTTTCAGTAGTTTAGGTTTTCAATGTTGGAGTAATTTTTTTTTTAAAACACTTTATTTAAACACTGATATTTGATAGTGTTTTGATATTGAAAATTCAGAAGTTTTGGGGTTATATAACATTTATTAATGCATATTATTCAAACTCAAAAGTACGGAAACTGGGTACCGTTGTGTACCAGTGTCGGTTTTACAGGTACCGGGAATCGGTACCGTACCGGTTCAAACGTGAAAAGTACCCATTCCTACTTTCCACTCATTTTTTTGTCATATTTTTACCACTTTTTGACCATTTTGACACCTGTAACTCATTTTTTTGTCACTTCTCACCCAATTTTTGCTACTTTCTGCCCTTTTTTTTTCACTTTTTCTCCTTCGTTTTTCACTTTTCACCCAATATTTGGCATTTTATGCCAATTTTGCCCCTTTTCACCCTTTTTTGCTGCTTCATGACCATTCTTCCTCCTTCCAACTTATTTTTATTGCCACTTTTACCAATTTTTCCCACATTTCAACACTTAGATTGTGGTTCATGCAAAGGTTTTTTCAACAATTTGGCTCTTTGGTTGAGCAGGGTTGAGTAACACTGACTTAGAGCATCATTTAGCCAGGAAGACGAAAGAAGACAAAAGTCTTAAGGACTCTAAGTGGGCTAGCTGAACCCTCTGAACATAAACAAAATTCCTAATTTTGACACAAAGATGCCTCTCATTGAAACAGTGAACTACTATCAACCAAACAGACCATGTTGGTTTAGTGACTGAGTAAAGTTGTGCCACTCATGAACAAGCCTGTTCTTAGAAAGAGCTTTTTGGATGTGAGCCACATTAGCTAGCTTCCATTCGATAGCCGGTTTCCATTCCTCCATCCTTTGCTGTTATTTAATCTACATTTTAAAAGCCAGACTGGTACCAAATGAAGAGCTGTTTGGAAGCCAAACAACCAGCTCCATAACCTTGCAGAGCAGATGGATTCGCCCGTTTCCGTGTTTCTCACTGGCAAATCCATCTGGTAAAGCTCCCGTCTGAACTGTTTAGGCAGTTTAGAAAGTGACAAGACCAATCAGACAGCGCTATTGGGCGCAGCAGAGTCGTGATGTAAGCAAGCAGCAACAAAAGGCCGCTGCAATTATGGCAGAAGAGATTAGCGTGGATGCTGCTCTAGGTTCAGTTTTATCAGAACTTGACGACATTTCTTCGTTAAAAGAAGAACAAAGAACAGCAGTGAGCTGTTTCCTTTTCAAAGACGATAAAAGTCTTGTACTGACATGTCTATAGTTGCCTTGGTTTGCGTTGTGTGTTCTCTATGGAGTTTACTCCTTGATAGCTGTGCACGGTAACAGTGTTTTGTTGCTCTGATTGGCCCGAACAGATGTGACAGACAGAACGCTCATCCAATCACCCTCCAAGTTTTTCTCAAAGGCTCTGCCCTTTCCCAAACACTGTCTATGGAAGGTTTTCCAGATGGATGTGTGAAACACATCCATCTGGCATGTCAGGTTACCAGCATCTACTGAGCTGAGCCAAAGGATCTGGATCTCTAAAAAGTGACAGATCTCCCATCACCATAAGCAAGACAGGACGGCGTGAGATCAGAGTTTAACAACCTAAAACTGTACTGAACCAAACTGGACCGCTTATGTGCATTATGCGACACCTCTCGCCCTGACCTTACAGAGGCTTTATTAAGTCCTAGCTGCCGCCATAATATAATATTTCACTATTTTCAGCACACAAAAGTAGCTTAAGAATTAAAAGGAACCCTGCATGATCAGACTAGTTCATCCTAATGGATTATTATTTGTATCTCTTATATTTTTATTGAATAAATAAAGTCAATAGACATAGAATCTGCATTTTGAGTAATGTTGAACTTAGAAACTCACCGGGAGGTCACCATTGGTCTGAACTGGTTGTGTAATGTTGTCCAGCCACAGCACTCCTCCACCAGTACTGCCATTTTATGCTGGAAGGCCACATCTCATACACCAGATAAGCACATTTTGCATATTGAATTTGGAGAATTGAGGTCTTGCCTATTTTTTTTCCATGCAAAATGGCAGGATAATGATAGAGATAGAGGCACACCTTGTTGCAGCAACAATGCACATCCACAAGGGCAGAATATTGTATGTTTGCAATCTGATTTTTAACGACCTGGATAATAAAAATGCACCTGTTTAAAGGTTTACCCTTTTAAGACAAGTTTATATTGGTCTCAGAGGTCCCCAAAACATGCCTGTGAAGTCTGCTGCTGAGAAAAAAAACCCTCTAGTATTGGATTTTTGCATGTGTCTGTGGCTTTGAATGTTATTGAAGGGCAGGCTGTGGTGTTAAACAGTCAGATCAGCAGCTGTAACTGTGAGAGAACATTGCACTTTGGCAGAGTGTCAGGAAAATCCATCAACTTGGGCTCTTAGGTTATTTCCTTTTCGCATCACCATACTGTACGTTCACTCGCAAATGTGTGATTTGTCTCCTGTTAAAGGCTTTTGCACGCTGGGTCCGATTATTTCGCTCGAAATTTTCACACGTTAAAATGTAAAATCGAGCTCATGTTGTTCAAATGATGTTTGTAGACTGACGCCAATATTTTCATCTGTCATATTTTTATTCACAACAGGTTCGATTTTTTGCGAAATTTTGCATCAGTTCAAGTCATTTAAATGGGTGATTCAAAACAGTGCCCACTGCTTCCTCCTCACTTGCTCACCCCTGCCCGACCCCTCCTCCCTCTCTCTCCTTCTCCCTCACACTAACCTCACTTTAAACACCAAAGTTTGCTCATTTATTCTGTGGATATAAACCATTGAAATATAACAGATAGATGGTTGATTTATGATTCAGATCAGCGCCCATTGCTTTATGCTCTCTTGCTCACTTACCCCCCGCCAACTCCTCAAAACACCGTAGTTTTCTGGTGTATTATGTGGATATCAGCTATGGAAATATAACAGATAAAGGCAGACATTGTAACCTACTCACAGCTCATGCCAGAGACAGAATTATAAAGTTGCTCTCTATTTCTCCAACATGGCTCAGCGCTATTATGCCTGAATGGGTGCTGAATGAAGCTCTCTGTCAGGATGGATCCAGCGGGATTTAAAAGGAGTGACAGAAACGCAGGCTTGCAGTATGAAACTATTTGCCCCATTCTCCAAATTTTCACAGTGTAGTCAAATAGAAACACATCGGATCCAGCGTGCAAGGTCAGAGTGCATGACGTTTATTCCGATTTCGGATTTAAAAAAAAAAAAAAAACGCATCCAAAAATAACGGACCCAGTGTGTGAAGACCTTAAGGCTTGGCATTTAACGATGCAACAGCTGTAAACATGCGAGACATGCTGGGGTTAAACTTGAAGAGGAAATAAATGAACACATGAGAGAGAGTCTGTCCATCCTGTCTTTTCTAATTCTCCCAGACTCAGTCTGACTGTGCCTGTCTGCAGACTGCACTTCAGAATAATGAATGCTTCCATATTCTATTGTCAGCCTTGTAATTACATCAGAGCTGGTTGGTGGAATAGCTTCACATGTGACTTGCGCTACCGCAACGACAGGAAAAGTTGCAAAAATAGACTAATGTTGAAATGCATTGAGACCCAGCACCATCATGCATAATTGTACACATTCACATCACAATGCATCGTGGGAATGACTGTTTTCAACACCACTGAATCTTAGGTCATGCACATACACCACATTACAAGTTCTGTTTGTCTGATTGCTCTTATTGTCTACCCAAACACCCTCAAATTTGGTTCTGCAAGGCTCTGCTCTTCCCAGTTGTGTGTTTGTAAGGTGATGTCCACCCAGAAATGAAGTGCATCTGATGCCATGGAGGTGTGAAACGAGCTATCTAGAGAGTCAGGTTGCTGACTGTGGAAATAATACCCCCCCCCCCCCCCCCGAAGCTCTCTGATAGTAAAGATGGGATGATGCTGAACTGATTTACCTGTAAATCAATACCTGACTGGCCTGAGGCAGCCTAATGAGAGCGATCATTACCATATTTATGAGTGACCACGTCGTGTATCTGTGTAGAGCTCACTACATTCCCAGAGAGCAGCTCTGCAATAAATACCAGCATCATTTAAACCAGGGGTTGGTATTTCTAGAACAACAATGCCTTTTCACAGGTAACAATCCATCCTGTATTTTACTGACAGAACAAATCAATAGCCGCTGATATTTCAAAAGTCATCCTAGTGTGGGTGTATAAACATGCTCTGTGGATTATTGAAAGGCCCGGTTGTGCCTTTTTGTCCCTCTTTGTGTTTGTTTGGTTCTGTTCTGTATCTACGAGGTACAACAGCAGCCAGAGTCATGACGCCCTTCTTCACAGTGCCGCCGCCGCTCTAACAGGAGCCTCTGAAGATAGGTCACATTAACTCGGCTGAATGTGCTGTTTATTCCACCTGAAGCCCTCGCCGCCCCGCCTCCTGCTGCATCATAATTTAATTGCAGAGCATTCTCCCGTTTTCCCCCTTCGCTCGCCTCATTCATTTCAGATGCATGACCTTTCCAGAGAACAATGATCAATCAATAGGTGTTTTCCCTCATCAGAGCTTTTCAAATTAAAACCACTGAGTGAATTAAAAAGCCTTTTGAAGCTGAAGTTATGAAGTGCAGGTGCTGTAACTCAGGCTGGGTAAAAGGCCAATCATCACACGCCTTCATACTGATTATCTCTGAACATTTAAAGGCTACAAATAATTCATTAGGTCTGATTGCACATGCTCGCTCATGCTGCAGGTGAGCTGCTGTTTTAACACAAGCAGCGTAGGGGAAGGTTAAAGGAAGGAGTCCTTCAGCATGTTAGGAGAGTTTCCATCACTTCCCTTAAACTTGGATTTACTAGTAAACACAGGGAGACGTCTTCCAGCTGGGCTCAAGGAAGATCCTCAGAGAGCTGCTGCATTATTGATGAGATCTGTTGAAAACAGCTGGCTCTGCAGCTGGGACCAGTTAAAGTTCCTACAAGGTGTGGCTAAAGTGTAAAACTGTCCGACCCTACCTTCTGCAGCCAGGTACACAATCTGCCATCCATTACCACAGCAATATGTGCAAACATGTGTGCTGCCAGATAATCCAGTTTCACAACTTTAAAACTCCACTTTACTTTCTTTGGACTGTGCACACAGATGTGAGGAACAGCTTCGACTGAGCTACAGCAGGCCTGAGATCAATAGAAGTTAGAGAAGTTTCCATCCAACAGTCACGTTTGCCACCTGTTTGCCACTTTCTACTCATTTTTCCTGCTTTAATACAACTTTTAACTGCTTTTGCCACTTTTTCTACATATCTGTGTCACATTCGAACATTTTGTCTCCAATTTTGACCATTCATTTGCCATTTTGCCACTTTAAAATTTTTTTTTTTTACATTTTAAACAAGTTTTTGCCACTTTTAAAGTCTACATGCCATTTTTTCACCCATGTGCTGCTCAAGTGTTCAACCACTTTGTTGTCCATTTTTTACAGTTTTAACCAGTTTTTGCCACTTTTAACTCATTTGTACAGCTGTTTCTACTTCTCCACATCAATGCTACTTTTACCATTTTTAACACTTTCTAATGATTTTTTTCAGCTTTTGACCAGTTTTTCCTTTTTTAACCACTTTGACTTAAATTTTCCCCTTTGTTGCCTCCTTTGCCATTTTAAACAAGTGTTTGCCACTTATAAGTTTTTTTTTTAATCTTCTTTTCCACTTTTGTTCCCCCTATGTGGTCATTTGCCACATTTAACCATTTTTGCACATTTCAACCACTTTTTTGTCATTTTTTTCCAATTTTAACCAGTTTTTGCCCGTTTTGACTGGCATTTCCTCTTTTTTGTCACTTTGGACTCAATTTTATCACATTTATGCCACTTTTTACTGCTTTTGCCAATATTTATAGCATTCTTTTAATCAAGTTTTTGCCACTTTTAACTAATTTGTATAACTTTTTCTCCTTTTTCACCATCAATGCCACTTTATCCACTTTTAACACATTATGTTTTTTATTTTTTTTGCAGTTTTTCACTTGTTTTCCTACTTTTCTTACCGATTTAACTGAAACTTTCCCATTTTTTGCCACTTTTGAATGTTTTTTGTCACTTTTTTGTCACTCTGAAGTAATTTTTACATCATTTATACCACTATTAACTTCTTTTGCCACTTCTTTAACAAATTTGTCTGCCCTTTTTTTACCATTTATTTGCCGTTTTAATCTAATTCGATAACTTTTTTTTTAAACAATTGTTTGCCACTTAAGTTTCTTTTCTTTTTTTTTTTAACTTTCAAATCCTCTTTTCCTTTTTTGTTCACCCTATTGCGGCTATTTGCCACATGTAACCATTTTCTGGCACATTTCAACCACTTTTTCTGTGCATTTTTCTTAAATCAGTTTTTCCCACTTTTGACTGTCATTTCCACTTTTTGTCATTCAGAACTCATTTTTACCACTTTTAGGCCACCTTCAACTGCTTTGCCACTGGTTTAACAACTTTGTCTGCAATGTTTTTCCGTTTATTTACCATTTTAAATTTCATCCAATCACTTTTTGCCACTTCTGCTATTTGAAACACGTGTTTGCCACTTATAAGTATCTTTTTTTTCACTTTGAAAACTCTTTTCCTTTTTTGTTCACCAAATGCAGATATTTGCCACATTTGACCTTTTTTTTTGGCACATTTCAACCACTTTTCCTGTGAATTTATACAATTTAAACCAGGTTTTGCCACTTTTGACAGTTTTTTTTCTTTCACTTTTTTGCCACTTTGAACTCATTCTAACACATTTGCCCTTTTCACTGGTTTGCCAATGTTTCGAACATTTTTTTTTTTTTTTTGCCACTTTTAACTATTTTTTTTACAACTTTTTCTACTTTTCCACATCATTGCCACTTTAGTCAATTTTTTACACATTTTAATGGTTTGATCATTTCAACGATCAGTTAGAGAACCAATTTTTACCTCTTTTATGCTACTTTTAACTTAAGTTTCCCAGTTTTAACCCGTTTTCCTCACCTTTCACCCATTTTTACTTCTTTCTGCAATTACGTCATCATTTTTTCCCTAAAGTTGTCTCAGCTTTTTCCACTTTAGGCATCCTGATGTTGGTGCACATTATGGCTAAGCAACTAAGTCTTCTGTTATTTCCAAAATGGTTTCTTTCAGTTTGCCTATACACACTGTTAACACTTTTCATTTTTGAAGTACAATAGATCATGATTTTGCCAAACTTCATGGCCCTCCATTTGACTGGGCCCCAAAAGCTCTACCCTTTATCACCCTTATGGTCGGTCAGGACCAGAGCCATGGTTGATAAAGCATTCATGCAAAGGACCTACGGATGCATCTGAATATAGTGGAACATTCAGATTTGTTTGTTTGTTCTATATATATTTTGATTTTTTTTTCTTTCAGTTTTGTCTCTCACTCTGTCTCTGTGATTGTACCCAACCAACAATCATGGGGAAGACTGCTGACTTGAAGATGTCCAGAATTATCACTGACACAGAAGCCAAAATTGTGACTGAAATTGAAACTTAGTTATTTGCCCAGCACTGTGTTTAAGTTTTGAGCCTAAAAATCCTCTTAAGAGCATGTAGGTCAACACCTAGTGTGTATTTATTGTCATATAAATGTAATAAATTATCAATAACACTTTCAGTCTTGAACATTTCTGAAACAATCAGAGGGATATCTGTATTTTGAAGCTGGGTTCTATGAAGCAGTCTGCAATAGTGGCATTTTCCTCCAGAGATTTCAGTGAGCGTTGCCCCTTCAAACAGGGCACGTGAGCCAAAAAACAATGCTTTCTTGGTTGCATGCTATAAAAAAAACATTTGTGAAACATTTAATTTTCCCCCACAGCTTTCTAATTCCAGCTTCAGGTACCAACAATGCGTTCTTCCACCCATTAGAAGGGCAAAGCCACAGCCATAAACTTAGCCTGGATGGCAAAATTTCCATTCAGCGCTTCTGTTCAGGGTCAATTTCTCCAATTTATCTTAAGAAAGTTTGAGAAGGTCCATAAAATCACTGGCATTGAGTAAAGCAGGGCAGGGTACTCTGGATGGGGAGTGATGCAGGCTGCAGGCGTCTTTGAGTGGCTATCGTTGATCAGACATGTTCTGAAGAAGTGGTGTTAAGTCACACTCCTGACAGCAGCAGCTCTGTGGGTTCATGGACTCACAGTTTCCACACCTATAGCACCAGGTAAGCTAACCAGTGTCCACTAAAATTTCCCTTTTCTCCTTTTTGACCCACTAAATTTCAAGTTCCTCCGGGTACTCCGGTTTATAAAAGAATTCTTGTATCCAAAGTTGATGACACATCATTGTCACTCAAGTCAAAATTGCTCATTTTAGTTAGTTCTGTCTAGTTTGTTTTTGTTGTCTCTGTCCAAGCCTGCATGCCCAAACAGCTGATCTAAGAGAGTGATACACCAAGAGAGAAGAGCAAGTAGTGGTAGCCAAAGCTTGCATTGCACAGAAAATAATGGGTAAAATATGAAACCCTTTACAACATTTCGATGGAGTATAATTGAGCCAACATTATTTATTTGCCCATTTTAACATTATATTTGCAAAGTGGAGAGTAACTATCTGTCTCAAGTACCTTATACCACCCAACTTCAAAAGTACCAAATTTATTCCAAGTAAGGAATCAAAGTGGATTCATAAAAGCATGCTTTATTCATTAACTGCATCAATATGTGTTCTTAACAGTGATGCACTCTTATTCAGACACAGCACATGTACTCCTCTGTACTTCCTGTTCCAAGGTCTGCTGGAAACCTTCAGCATCTGCGTGAGATGCACTGATGTGCATGCAGAGACCCATCTGCAACAATATAATGCTTAAAGAAACTGCTGCTACCATTTAGCTCATGAGAAAGAAGCGACCTGTTAGAAAGACAGATAACGGTCTGAAAGGTCACATATTTTACCCCTTTAAGACAAGTTTATATTGGTCTCAGAGGTCCCCAAAA
This sequence comes from Cheilinus undulatus, assembly GCF_018320785.1. Classification (NCBI taxonomy): domain Eukaryota; kingdom Metazoa; phylum Chordata; class Actinopteri; order Labriformes; family Labridae; genus Cheilinus; species Cheilinus undulatus. The sequence continues at coordinate 3,182,396 of NC_054876.1, forward strand.
GATGCTTGTGAAGGTTGTTCCTGAAAAAAATACCCCAGTATTTGATTTTTGCATGTCTAAAAACCCCTCTGTTTCAGCCCTGCTCTGAACCAGCTGTTTCTGTGTCTGTGGCTTTAAATTCTAATGAGCTGTCTGACTCCACCGCTCTCAGGAAATGGATGTGGCTTTATGGATGTGACCCTCTGATCCTCCTCTAGGATCAGGAGAGAAGGGCGGAACTTTCTTGCAAGTGGGGGTGGGGCTAAACCCCAACATGACATCATGAGGGGAAAATCTGAGAACAGCTTATTAGGGTTTAGGGTTGGGGGGGTGGTATTTTTGATTTTTGGGGGGATTGAGGAAAGGCCAGGGGCACATAGTTTTGTTAGAGAAGCCTGAAAAAGTGTATTTAGCATAATATGAGACTTTTAAATGGCACCTTTAACCAACCTAACACCACTGCAGACTGTGGGACTGTCAAACAGGACTCCAGGGTTTATGAAATGTGTTTGTGCCTTTATTTTAATTACTGATCAGATTTATTTCTTAAAAGTAACCCAGTTTCTCTCTCTTTATCTCTCAAATTTGGCTGAATAAACCATTCAAACCAGAAAGGAGGACAAGGGATGCTTAAGGGTATCCTCAAACAAACACTTAAAAACACCACAGCGAGCTTCTGTGAATGTTTTAGAAAATTGGGGATGTCAAACATGAAACAAACTACAACTACCACCTGGTGGATATACGCTTCAGTGAGGTCTACAATCACTGGACAGAGATGGGTCAAAGAGGAAGGTCTAGGGTGGTTTCTGTGCTGTGACTGGTAAATAAAATCGCATTTCTCTAATGATGAAGGGACATATTAGGTAATGAACTCTGGATTACAGACATAGTTAAGACTACACGGGTAAAAGTGATGCATAAATAATTAATCTGATAATTTGATTATTCACCCTCGAGTCCAAGCAGAGGTTTGTGCCAAATCTGACAAAAATCCTGCAGTGCATTTTGCAATGCAAGTCCTCAAAGTGTCCTTGAGAGTTTCAATAAAAGGAAGGACATGTTACCTTGACCTCTGAGCTCCACAATTTAATCTTTTCAGCTTTGAGGCTGTTTGAATGTCTGTGCAAGACCGAAGCAAATCCTTGAAAGTGTTATTGCATTCACGAGGATCTGCAAAAGTATGGACAGACCACACAGGAACAGAATGTCTCTGACCTCGACGACTCCCTACATAGAGGCTTAACAATGACAGCAAGTATTTCTGTTATTTGACATTCAGTTTGTTTCATACACATCTTTGAATAAGGTTTCATCGAGGTGAGACCTTCATAAGAAGACATTTCTAAAAGAACACGAAGCATATGAATGCACTATAAAATAAAAATAGAAAGCATGTTTACTGTATCCACACAATGGATGACTACTATGGACAATCGGTATTACACTACATGGACAAATGTATTCAGCCGCCTGACCATTACACCAACAAGGACTGTAATGAAATTGTAAACAAATACATGCACTTTAATATGCAGCTCTAACAGACTCCACTCTTCTTTCCAGAAGATTTTGGAGTGTTTCTGTGGAAATTTGTGCCCGCTCATTCTGTAGAGCATTTATGAGGCCAGGATGATGTTGGACCAGAAGGCCTGGCAGCAATCTCCATTAAATCATACCAAAGATTCTGGGGATTAGGTCAGTGTTAAACCAAGTGATGATGTGCCATCCACAAACGAGCCTGTTTAATGAAACAGCTCTTTAATCTGAGCCACTGTAGCAAGCTCCCGTTTGAGTGCCAATTTTCCTTTCCTCCATCCTTTTTCGTTATCTAATCCACATTTAAAAAGCCAGTCTGGTAGCAAACAGTGTTTTTCGACTGAAACTATGACTAAAACTTTTTCCATTACAAAAACTAGACTAAGACTAACTAAAAAAGATCCGTGATGAGACAAAAAACTGACAAAAACTAAGTTTAATTTTCTTTAAGGTGACTGAAACTAGACTAAAACGTAATGCAGTTTTCATCGGACATTCAAAATCCATGATATTTCTCCACTGTGGGTAAATCTGTCAAAAAACAATTCATCTGTATCTGTTCTGCCTCTCAGCTGTAGAAAGCAGGGACCCCAGCTTTAGCAGGGTGTATAGAACACACTACCATGATTTGGTTCCAGATTTAGACAAGAAAATAAATGCCTGGACTAAAAGTAAAGACTAAAATGTGAAGACTTGTTGTGGACTAAAACTAGAGAGAATAGAAATAACTAAAATGCAACTAAAACTAAAATGCATTTCATTTAAAGTCTAAAAATTAAAAATAGCTGCCATAATTAACACTGGTGGCAAATGAAGAGTCGTGATTACAGCAAGGTTATCACAGTTAACTCAAACTAATTAAATGACAAAAACTAAAATGTAAAAATAATTTTAGTCAAATGAACTTCATAAAAACTAAGATTTTACAAAAAAAAAAAAAGGGAGGAAAACTAACTGAAACTTAATTCAGTGCTGACAAACTAACTTAAAATAGAGAGAAAGTCTTCTTAGTTTTAGTCTTTGACAGCAGCAGACAGACTGACATGAACAGCCATGCCTGGAGCGTGTAAAATCACCTGATTTTGATTGGAGAAACTTCATACTCAAACATAAAAATTGAATAAATAAAGAGAAATGTGAAGGGCCCCTTTGGGTCTGTCCTCTGACAAGATCCCCATATTCCCAATAAAACTAAAACCAAGACTAAAACAAACTAAAACCTACACAAAATGAAGCATTTTTGCAAAATAAAAACTGGACTTAACTAACAAACCAAAACAAAAACAAATCTAAGAAAAACTTAACTGAAATTTAAAACAAAAACTTAAATCAAAATAAAAAATAAAAAATAATGAAAAATCCAAAACTATTATAACCTTGAATCAGAGTTAAATGAGCCCATGAAAAAAACTATAGTGTACCAAACGGACCATACACCAGCATGTTGGGATACAGCACGGCCAGGCTTTAGACGGAGGCTTGTTTTATTTTTGTGCTTTTTTGTGCCTGTATTGATAGAGGAGGACAGTGGATAGAGTCGGGCACAGAGAAGAGTGTGGGAAGAGACATGAGGAAAGGGCTACAGGCCAGATTCAACCCGGACTGTCCGTGTACATGAGTCACGCCTTAAACTATCATCTGTGCTCCAGAAGCTTTATTAATTCCTGCCTGCTGATGTTTCATTGTGAGTTTATCCAGATGTATTTTTGCCTTTATATTTTACCACTCTCAGGACACAAAAGTAGCTGAACAATTAAGACTATTTTTATGTTTGCACTTTAACAGCTTGGCATGGTTGTAAGCAGCTCAAACGTTGCCTTTTGGTAGAGTTTATCTGTGTAGATATCACAACTTGCCCCCCCAGGGGAGTTCTCCACTGCTGCATGGCATCATCTGCAAAGAAATGATATCACACAGAGGAAAACTGTTGCAGTGTTGTCTATTATCAGATACTGTTGAACAGCAATCAACCAAAATCTGAGAGGAATGTCTCTGTTGATCTTTGCAGCAAAGAGTGACGGCAATGAAAGACCCTGTAAAGAGAAAATAAATCTGTATTTAGGTTTGTTGTATGACAGCTCAGGTCAAATTTCAGTCAAATAAAACATCTCTAAGTTTATAAAATTAAGACTCAAAATCATGAAAGCTTTTATATAAAGTTCATTTTGCTTTGATTTTCTTTAATATTCAAAATAAATTCTAACTTTAAACAGAATTCAGTCTAGTATTTTATAAAGACGGCGTTTCAACGACATGTTGAAAGATTTACACTGCATCAGCACTTTGTCTCTAGTTTGTTTTAAAGCCTGAGTTTAAAGTTAAATTTCAGTTACTGTAATAAAACGATATTCAAAGTAATGAGGTGAATAATCATAAAAGATGAAGATTTACCAGCTGTTCATTCAGTTTGTTTTAAAATATGATTTCATTTTCTTGGCTGATTCCTTCTCTTCTATTTCTAATATTTTTTGGGATAAAACTTCAAAGAAGAGTGCAACGAGTAACTTTGAAGATGTTACAGGGAAACTTTGATTTATGTAAGCCATAGCAGAGACAGACAGAGATAGACGGGACTCTGCTGGAGAAGAACAAGCTGCTGTGAGGGCAGAGAAGAAACTATCCTCTGAATCCAGAAGTAGCAGACAGTCCAAGAGCATGCAGGAAAGCCCAATCATGTTTGACAAGTTTTTGTTTATTCTGTCATGCTCTCATTAGGTGTTATATCTACCTGGATTTCCTCTCACATCCCTGCTGCTCAGGGAAAGTGAGCAGAAGTCTTTTAGCATATTAATTACGCGAGGCCAGAGGAGGATTAATGCAGTTTCAGGTCACTCCTGTGCAGGCAAATTTTAAGATTTATATTCTCAGCAACTTTTCCTGACAGACAGCCAGCAGCATCAGTTACACCCAGGTTACAGGAAGTTGGTGGAAAGTTGGTGGAACTTTGTTTCTTAAAGGCCGAATGCAAAATGTGTGCCAAGTTTGACTCAGCAAGATGACTGTCAGTATGTTTCCACATTCAACTCTAATTTCAAAAAAGTTGGGGCACTGTGTAAAATGTGAATAGAAACAGAATGCAGGGACTGTCAAATCTCATATTTAATTTTAGTAAAACAAAAACAACATGATAGATGATCAGGAAAATTTAGCTCATTTTGAATTTAATGGCAGCAACACATCTCAAAAAAGTCAGAGCCATGTCTACCATTGTGTGGCATCCCCTCTTCTTTAACAGCAGTTTGTAAACATGAGGGGAGTGAGGAGACCAGTTACTGGGAGAGGAATGTTGTCCCATTCTCGTCTGATGTAGGATTCTAGCCTCTCGAAAGCAAGGGTTTTTCCTTTAATGATGCTCCAAATGTTCTCTGTTGGTGAGAGGTCTGGACTGCAGGCAGACCAGTTCAGGACCTGGACTCTTCTCCTGTGAAGCCATGGTATGTGGTTTAGCATTATCTTGCTGAAATAGTCAAGGCCTTCCCTGAAAGAGTTGTTGTCTGGATGGGAGCTGGTGTTGCTCAGAGGCTTTTATCTACTTTCCAGCATTGATAGTTCCTTTCCAGATGTCAGAGCTGCCCAGGCCATAGGCACTAATGCAACCCCATACCACCAGAGATGCGGGCTTTAGACCTGAGCCAGGATAATAAACTGGATGGTCCTTCTCCGGTTTGCTCCACAGGACAAGGTGGCCTTGGTTGCAAAAAATGAATTTCAAATTTTGATTCATGCAACCACAGAAAAGTTTTCCACGTTGCCTCAATGTTGGCCCAGAGAAGACAGTGGCGTTGGCTGAATGGCTGAATTTTCAAAGTCTTTGCCATTTCACATTAAGGAGCATTTTTTCATGAATTGCACCTCAATTTCTAGATGTATTTTTTTGCAGATTGGTGAACCTTGGCTCGTCCCTGCTTCTGAAACAGACTCTTCCTCTCTAAATTCTCATATAAACCAGTCATATTCAGAGCTTTTTCCAGTTCACCTAATTAGTAGCAAAATGCTCCTCCAGGTGTTTTTCATTAGCACTTCTTACTTTTCCAGCCTGTTGCTCCCTAGTCCCTATTTATTTGAGATGTGTTGGTGCCATCAAACTCAAACTGAGCTCATATTTTTTATTCTAAAGGTAAAATGTGTCAATTCCAGCATCTGATATTTTGTTAAAATATCTCTTTAACAATAACAACAAAGACCCGATTACCTTTAAATTAGGAACACAAGTATGCACATTTGTGTTAAAACATGTTGATTTAAAACAGCAAACATTTTCAGTGCCAAACGTTTTTACTTCCTCAAATCCTCAGAGCACTCTAAAGCACCAACATGGACTTTTTCTGCAGCCCTTTACAGTACTGAAATGTTTGGCCTGTGTTCCCATTTTAGATTTTTTTCTTAAACTTATTTACATACGTGGACTTCAACAGACATTTCTGCTCTAAATCAGCCCTTCATACTTTACACAGCCTAATAATGTGGCAGATAGTTCATTTTTGTAGTTTATTCATCTTATGAGATTTAAATAAGGTTAAATATGGAGCATATGATGTTATAGTGATGATTTTTTTTAGTTATGGCTACCTTGATTTTAATAAATGGAGAGTTTAGACTGGAGCAAAATTTTATTATAAAAGACGCTCCAGTGATGAGCGGCCTAATAACAAGAGTGTGTGTGTGTGTGTGGGTGTGTGTGTGTGTGTGTGTGTGTGTGGGGGGGGGTATGAAGAGAGCAGCTGTCAAGTTTGGACTGCTTATATTTTTATTATAAATCTGACATGAGACTGCGAAATAATATCAGTGTATCAAAGGAGACATGCAGCAGCTGACTTTCCCCTCTCTGTGTATCTGCTGCAGACAGCTCTCTCGCCACCTCAGCCACAACGGATGGAGTGTTTTAATCTGTGAACGATCTCATACGGCGGTTATTTACGGATAAAGATGTAGACGTAGTCGGCAAACTAAGGGGAGAGATCCGTCCTGCAGTTGCCTCTTGTCTGAAATATGCCCCCACAGCTGAGAGGGGAGAGGAAATCCTCTTTCCCTCTGCCTCTAAACTTGAAGCCACTGCTGCTAGTTAGGTAGCCTGCAGCTAGCTTGTTGAAGACGCTGCCTGGGGCGGAAACTGTCAACAAGCGTGCAGGGGAAATTTCAAAATAAAAGCTTGAAGCATCGATTTAGATTGATGTTTTGACTTTTCATCGATCTGATTGGATCATCAATCAAAAAAACAATATATCGATAAACATCGATGAATCGTTACACCTCTAGTAATTATTATCCTTAAAGGGCCCTTGAACCATGAGGCCCCAGGTAATCACCTACCTATCCCTGGTTGTAAAACTTCCAGTGACACTCTTGCAATCTGTCATGGCTGTTGGGGAAGTCACAGCCTGAATGTATGGCTCTGTGATTACCTATTGTGTAAGGAAGGCAAACTGAAAAGCTTTTAGCTGTAAGCAAAACAAGACAAAGGTCTCCAAACAGTAAAGCATCTACAGGATCAAACCCCCGCCCAGCCCCGTACTGCGGGTATTTCAATGTCTCATTATGTAGTAATTAATGAGGAAACATCAGTCAGTCTATCCCTCATTCATGAGATCAGACAGAGCAAACGCAGCCCTCCCCTCCGCCTGTCCAAGAGGGAAACAGGTGTGAGTGCAAGCGTCCTTCTAAGACGGGTTATTAATGATTTAGTTTGGAGGAGGGACTCCTCACTTTGGTGATTAATGATGGAGGACAGAAGAGCAGGGGCCATTCACTCGGAACAGTCTGCACCTGTCGGAGGATTTCTGATGGCTTTTACCCACAAAATGCTCCGTTTTAGTCATCGCTACGAGCAAATTGGGAGCTCCTCTGTTGCACTAATCTTCCTTTAGCCCCCCGTGTCCCTCTGCTTTCCTTTTTTTCATCCTATCGCTTTTTCACTGAAAGCCTCGCTGCAGTCATCCCCTCTCTCTTTCTACAAACACTCTCTCTCTGAACGCTAACACTCCTTTCTCACAACCTTTAACGCCTGGTGTGGGTGGTGGGGTGAAACCGAAAGTTTGAGTAAGCCCTCCAGCTCCCCTACAAAGCACATACACACTTACATCAGCATGCTAAACTCACACATTCTTCTACTTCCTCCACCTCTAACAGCCAAACAACACCCCACACTCCCACGCTGTGATTTTAGAAGTGCATTTGGCCAATAAATTTGAAAAGAAAGCTTGTTTGGAGACTTCCCAAAAGTACACAGGCCACAGAGCAGGTTATTGGGAAATGCTTCCCTCTAATGTTATGTGTTTTATTTCAGCAGCCAGTGCAGTGTTTGAGCCTGGCTGGCTAACAATCAGCATCTCTAGACGTATTCCCGGAGCTGGACCGGATCTGATTTATAGTAATTGGCTTACAGTAGCAAAGTGATCCCACCACAGGCGTGACATCCTTTTGTGTCAGCTGATTTACTCATGTTGCTTAAACCCAGAGACTGGAAGTGACTAACAGTCACTTCTTAATGTTACTGCCAATTGTTGTACGATCGGTTTCTGGGGGAGGCTCACGTCTGCAGGGCAGGGGCTTGGTTTCCCTCCTGGTCTTTATGACATGCTGAACATATTAATGCCTGCAAAGCTTCCTGCCTCAGAGCATTTGCTCTTTGAACTAAAGGCCGGATTTGAAAAACAAAAAGAAAATAAAAAGGGGAATCCATCTGAACTAAAATGGGTCACAAAGTGTCTTTCCTTAGTAGAAAGAGGGACTCAAGTTAAGACCTGGATTGGAGTGGATTGGCAGCTTAACTCATTGAGTACCATTGAAGTATATATACATCATTTAAAAACCAATGCTTGAGTGCCATAGACGTATATATACGTCAAAGTGTTTTTTCGGCGGCTGGCACAAGGGGGCACTCTCACGCTCCCTGTGAGTAATTTTGGGGCTTCTGGCATACATAGTTGGAACACTACAGTCGGAGTAAAGTGACAAAAAATTAGCAATAAGTGGGAAATATGTGGCATTAAAATTGCAAAAGGCAGTTTCATTGGTGAGAAGTGGAAAAAATGAGGGAAAGAAGGGCCAAAATATGTGAAAAGGGGCAAAATAGGCAAAAAAAAAGCAAAAAGCAGGATAAAAGTATCAAAAAATGGTGAAAACTCAGGAAGAGAAGTGGCAAAATGGACTAAAAATGGCAAACACTGGGAAAAAAGGTGGCAAAAAAGGGCAGGACTGGAAAAATATGAGCTACAGGTGGCAAAACTGGTCCAAAACAGCAAAAACATCACACAAAAAAATGAGTGAAAAGTTACTTAAATGGGCAAAAATCAGAAAAAGGTGGGAAAAATGGGCAAAAACCATCAAAGAGTGGCAAAATCAGGAAAAAGTGGCATTTAATTGCAAAAGGCAGCTTAAATGGGCAAGAAGTGACAAAAACGGGGGAAAAAGAGGCAAAATGGGTGAAAGGGGCAAAATGGGCGAAAAAAAAGCAAAAGCAGGATAAAAGTGTCAAAAAATGCTGAAAACTGATGAAGAGAAGTGGCAAAAATAGGCTAAAAGCGGCAAACACTGGGAGAAATGTGCCAAAAAAAGGCAGAAAGTGACAAAAAAGGAGCTACAGGTGGCAAAACTGATCCAAAAGAGGCAAAAAGGTGGCAAAAAATGAGTGAAAAGTGACTAGAATGGGCAAAAAATCAGAAAAAGGTGAGAAAAATGGGCAATAAGCATCAAAGAGTTGTAAAATCGGGAATAAGTGGTATTTAATTGCAAAAGACAGCTTAAATGGGTGAGAAATGGCAAAAAAAGAGGGGGCAAAAATGTCAACAAGCAGGATAGAAGTGTCAAAAATGGGCTAAAAGCAGTAAAAATGCCATTCTCACATTTTCCCGTCATGATGTCATGTGGGGAGTTAGCCCAGCCCCCAGGTTTGGTTGGCCCTCCTCTCCTGATCTTGCTGAGAGCCACATCCATTAAGCCAGATCCATTTCCTGAGAAGGGCGGAGTCAGGGGCGGGGTCAGACAGCTCAGTAACTCTTAAAGCTACAGATACAGAAACAGCTCGTTCTGAGCAGGGCTGAAACAGAGGGAGTTTTAGACAAAAATACCATAGTGGAGTGTTTTTTTTTTTAGCAACAAACTTCACAGGCATGTTTTGGGGACTTCTGAGACCGATATAAACTTATCTTAAAGGGGTAAAATATGTGACCTTTAATCACAGCAGTCAAGTCAGATACCCATGGTGGCTGAGGCTAAGATAACAGTGACAGTAGAATAAGAGGAGACACTCAAATCATGATACAAGACAAAATAACTTCATTTTATAATCTTTAAGATCCGTGTCCTTTTTTTTTTTCTTTTTTTTTCTTTTTTTTCTATTATTCCCACAAAATTATTTTTGTTATTAGCTGCTCCTAGCAGCTTAATGAAAGCTTTAAACTTGTGGTCTATTTTTTCATTTTCACTCCTGATGAGCACACATCAAAAACTCTGTCTGTTGCTTTTTTTTTTTTGGTAGAAGAGAAGGCAGACATCTTCTTCTCTAACACTGCATGATGTTTGTATTTTTTCATGTGATTATTTGTCGATAGCCGGAGCCTAGCTGTTTGTTTATAATCTGATATTACGACTTCAACCTCCATCTGTGAGACTTTTTAAAGACAACTCTGCTGACATTGTCACAATCCATCCATCATTACTGGTACAGTGGGAGCACTCAGGCTGTGCACAACCATCGGACTGCACAGCGTGAGCACATAAATTGTGCACACCTGTCTTGGATTGTGAATGATTCAGTGGCACACATTGTGAATCGACATCCAACCACGACTGTTAAATGATCTCGCACGATGTATGCCCCGCTTCAGAGAAAGACAGAGAAGGGAGAGGTGTTTATTATGGCAGTCATATTTTAGTCATTTCTATCCTTTTTAGTTTTAGTCTAGTTTTAGTCCATAAAAAGTCCTCACGGTTTAGTCTTCACTTTTAGTCCAAGAATTTAGTCTCTTGCTTGAATTTGGTACCAAATGATGGTAGCGCTAAACCTGGGGTCCCTGCTTTCTACAGCTGAGAGGTGGAATAGCTACAGATGCATTGCATTTTGACAGATTTACCCACAGTGGAGAAATATCACAGATTTTGAATATCCGATGAAAACTAAATTACATTCTAGTCTAGTTTTAGCTGACAAAAACTAAACTTAGTCTTTGTCAGTTTTAGTCATCACAGATCTGTTTTTGTTAGTCTTAGTCTAGTTTTTGTCAAGAAAAAAAGGCTTTCGACGAATAGTTTTAGTCGACCTCTATCAGTATTGTTGGTTTTGACATTTAGTTTAGAGCTAAATAGTTTCTTCATATGGCTAATGTGTCATTAATGCATAAGAAATCTGACTCTGACTTGCTTAAAAAGACTTTAAACTTGATTTGGACTTTGCCTTTCTCAGCTTGAGCATTTCATCCTTAGATCAGAGAGATGCTACCTCTTAATGTGATCCTGCACAAAATCCAGCACAAACAGGACTTCTCTCTCCGCCTCAGTCTCTCTCCCTGGATTGTAGTGTCCATCAAATGTGTTAAACATTTTGTATCTCTACCCTTGTCAGATATTTTGGGCGTACTTTGTAAAAAAGACAAAGAGATTTTCTTTAAATTCCTCTAAAACCTGATCTTAAATCCCTTTACCGGCTTCTTTCAGACTGTTCTGTAGCTGGTGATCTTACAAAGTGACCTCAGAGAAGATTTGCAGAAGAGTATCTGAGGAATTTAAATTTTTTGGAAGTCGTGGTGGTTTTATATAACCCAGTTTCTCCTTGAGTGTATAATGATCTGGCAGAACAGAGGCAGAAGAAGCATGCCTCTGCACAGTCCTGCAGAAACTGAACTTCTCACATGTCTACAACCTATAATTCTGATGATAGAGGTTTGGTGCATGGAACTCAACTCCTAAATGACTCCTTAGTTTGATTTAATGCAATTGCATGGGAAAAATAACTCATTTGAATTTTTAACAGTTATTGCACGTGGTAATTACCATCTTCCTATGGATGTCAGGTCATCACATTCAGCCTATACTCTTCAAACAGAAAGGTTTATTCCTTTAAGATGCTTTTAAAGTTTAAATTACCTCATGGCCTTGGCTGACATGATTGATTCCCACACACTTTCTTTTAGAAGGATACTACATTCTGGTGGCCATCTCACATCACTTTTTCCTTTTCATAGATGCAGTTTTACATCCATCTAAAGCCTCAGACTCTGTGAATTCCTTCTATAGCTGCATTTCTCTTTCAGATTAAATAAAAATACCATGTGCAGCTTCCATCACCCAGGCTGTAATGTAGAACACCTTTCTTATATTCTTCTCTCATGCAAAAGCACACCTAAAATTAAAGTTATTTGTAGTGTTCTTGAATATCACCTTGTATAACACTGCACTTTAAGAGAGCTGCAGAGATCATTGTGAGTCTGTATTTAAAGTAAAAAAGGGGGTAATGAATATGCATGAGGCAGAGGAATGTTTTAATCATTACAAGATTGATACAGCTCTGTTGTGTGAAGCACAGTTGAGTCCCTGTGCCAGTGAATTCTTTATCGAGCGGCATCAGACCGCAATTAGTTTGACCCAGTTTTTCTATGAGAGGAGAGAGAGGAGAAGACGTTTTCTGTTCCTCCTCTTTTTTATTGCAGCAATGCATTGTGGTTAAGACATTCACGCATGTTAGGGTAGCATGTGTGACTCTTTTCTCCAGTTTAGTCAAAATTTAGGAGGAATCTGAGGAAGGGAATACCTGACTAAAACAGACAGAGATCTTAGAGATGTAGCGACATACATCCACATACAGAGAGGTGATGTTCCCTTATAATCCTGACTTCACAGTAAAGGTTTTACTAAACTCATCTCCATTCCTGTTTGAGGAAAACTTTATGATAAAGACATTTTCTACAATCACAACACATCGCTGCTCCTCATATTATCATGTCAGTAACCAAAGAGCAGTAGGTGTTTGGACATTAGTAAAAAGGGTTTTTCATCCACTTCCCCACAAATGATGTTGATCTGTTTTTGGTGCTTTAAGCTTTGCAAATTGTTCAATCATGTTAGTTTTGCTGTTTGTTTCTTTCATCAGTTCCTGCCAATATATTGCAGATTCAGAGCTTTTCATTTCCTGCTATTGAGTCAAGGCTTATTTTCTCAAGAGACGTTGGGAGTTAAGCCCCCCACCCCCCGTAACAGTTGGAATAGTGAAATGTACCTATGAAAATATCCACTATATGTTGACCCTTTTATTAATTTTATAAAGCAATCCTGGTCCCAGTGTTAATTTTGGCAGCTATTTTAAATTTTAGTCTTAGTTTTAGTCTTTAAATGAAATGCATTTTAGTTTTAGTCACATTTTAGTCATTTCAATCCTTTTTAGTTTTTGTTTAGTTTAAGTTGACGTAAACTCAAAACTTTTTAGTGTAGTTTTAGTCCATAAAAATTCATCACATTTTAGTCTTTACTTGAAGTCCATGCATTTATTATTGTGCCTTAATCTGGTAAAAATCATGGTAGTGTGGTCTCTGCACCCTGACAAACCTGGGGTCCCTGCTTTCTACAGCTGAGAGGCAGAATAGCTACAGCTAAATTGTTTTTTAACGGATAAATGTCCGACAAAAACTACATTACATTTTAGTGTAGTTTTAGTCATCTTGATAAAAACCAAACTTAGTTTTAGTCAGTTTTAGTCATCACGGATCTATTTTTGTTAGTTTTAGTCTAGTTGTTGTCATGGAAACAAAGCCTGTCCACAATCATTTTAGTCATAGTTTTAGTCAACAAAATTAACACTGCCTGATCCATATCATTATAATTTTTTTTAAACACTTAAAGGGGACAGGTTATGCAACAATCACTTTTTTCAGGCTTCCCTTACAAAAATATATGCCCCCGGCCTGTCCACAGTCCAGAAAGTACCAGAACACCCCCACCCCCCCATACACACACACATACACACCTTTCAGAAAATGTGTGCTGAAACAAGCCAAGCCTCAGTTTTTCCCCTCATGATGTCATGTGGGGAGTTAGCCCCGCCCCAAGGTTCAGTTGGCCCTCCCCGCTTATAAGAAAGTTCCGCCCGGCAGAGTCAGACATTTAAAGCTACAGACACAGAAACAGCTCGTTCTGAGCAGGGCTGAAACAGAGGGGGTTTTAGACATGCAAAACTCCAATAGTGGAGTGTTTTTTTCAGCAACAGACTTCACAGGCATGTTTTGGGGACCTCTGAGAAAAATGTAAACTTGTCTTTAAAGGGTGAAATATGTCCCCTTTAACTGTCAAAGTGAAAAGAGATTCCTCAAAGAGATGCCATTTAAAAAAATGCTCAAGCTCTGCCAGGTCTCACGACGATCAGGCGTCATGTCCTGCCACAAATCCTTTATTGGACTGAGATCTGGGCTTTGACTCGGCCACTCCAGAGCATTCCCCTTGTTGTCTTAAAACCATTTCTGTGTAGCTTTCTCTGTATGCTTCAGCTCACTGTCTTATTGGAAAATAAATCTTCTTCCAAGCCGTAGTTTCTTGCAGACTGAATAAGATGGTCCTTCATGATTGTCTTATATGTGGACGCATTAGTTTTAACCTATACTTTTACAAGCCTTCTAGGGCTGGCTGCTGAGAAGCATCCCCACAGCATGATGCTGCCACCACCGTGCTTCACAGAGGGCATGGTGTATTTATGATGATGTGCAATGTTTGGTGTCCACCAAGTATAGCATCTTGTCTGAAGGCAAAAAATACCATTGCCTTCATACTTTTATCTGATCCTTTAAATTCCTGCAGACACTTTGGGACTGGCTGTCGCCAAGCCTTACCATACAGACCAATCACCAGAGATTGTCCACATGTAGTTTGGTTTCTCATGAGGTGCATGTTGCCGTCATGCATGGGCATCTGTGTAGGGTAAGATGCTGTGTTCTATGTGTATGCTACTACATAGATTAAATGTCAAAGCGTAAATCTGATTTAATGTTGGCATCTAATTTCAACAGTGCAACCATTCTGCACCGCCGTGCCAATAGATTGGTCATTTTACACATTCATTTTTAAAAAGGTTGGATAATAATTTAATGGTATTGTAGATTGTGGTATGGTAGAATTTAACAAACTTTAACTCCAGACACTCCAGAAAGAAAGAATCAAGACAAGTCATTATATCAGATTACTCATCCCTTTGTACTAACTCTCTTGTCTAATCATGTCTGACAATGTCTCAGTCAGATTGCCTCCATCCTCGCCTCATCTCTCTGAAGCTCTAAATAAAGATGTGTTTGTATTTTCATCTTCTGTCCTCTCCGCTTCCACCTGGATGAAAACAATGTACCGTTTTTTGAAGAACTCCACAGAGGCTTTTGTCTTGAACTGAGTCTTTGGTGAAGTGAGACTTCATGAGGTTTTAAGTGCTCGCTCCAGAGGGAACAAACACATGATGGCTTTTCTCTGGCTCTCTGCTGTCCTGCTTTTATTTTAGTCTTTCATCTTTGTTCCTTTATGGCCGTCCTGAAAGGGAACAGGCAGTTCCCCACACTCCTATAGAAGACGATGATGAGTGTCTAGAGATGTAATGATTGATGGACTGTAACTGTGGAGAGACTCCCCAGGAGTTCAGGGTTTCTAACTTTTTTTTTCTCTTCATATGACAGCTGATGTCTGATCTTTTTCAGGACTGACATCTCTGTTACTTTATTAGTTCAGAAATACACACTGGGCTCTGTTCCTTTTCACCTGCAGCCAAAATTTAATAACAAAGATATTTTAAACAGACGTGTTTCCTTTGTCTAAATGTTAGAACTCTGAAATCTGAACTCAATCAGTCTTCAACCTTTTCTTAAACCACATAAATATTCATTAGAATCAGGCACCAAATCTGCTTGGTTAGATTTAAAGAAGGCCATGGTTCAGGCTATATTCATTTACAATAACAATAATTCATTCATGTCATAAAACACATTTTTCTGATGTATTAAACAGTGGGCCAATGACTGGATTCTTGACTGACCTGGTAGCCAGGAGGTAAAAACTTGGAAAAAAAAATGTTGACTACCTGGACAGGTAGAAAGTAAACCACAAGGCTGACATAAAGAGACGCTCACACACACACCTACGGGCAATTTAGAGTCACTAATCAACCTTTCAAGTACCTTTTTGGTAGCTTAGGAAGAAGCCAGAGTACCCAAAGAGAACCCACGCATGCACGGAGAGAACATGCAAACTCCACACAGAAAGGCCCCATCCAACAGGGATTCCAACCAGGAACTGCCTTGCTGTGAGGCAACAACGCTCACCTCCTGCACAGATTCATGCTTGAGATCATGCATCCATTTTCTAAACTGCTCATCCCATTGGGAGTCGGGGGGGGTGTCTGGAGCCTATACCATAGGGCGAGAGATGGCCACCAGTCACAGGGGCTGACAAATAGAGACAGACAACCAGCCACACTCACACCTACGGCCAATTTAGAGTGATCAGTTTACCTAAGGAGCATGTCTTTGGTGGTGGGAGGAAGCCAGAGAAGCCGGAGTGAAGCCACGCATGCACAGGGAGAACATGCAAACTTTGCACAGAAAGGCCCTGATTGGGAAGCGAACCAGCACATTTTTTGCTTTGGTGCAACAGTGCTAACCTCTGCACCGTGCAGCCCAGAGAAAAAGATTCATGCTTTAAACCAGTGGTTCTCAACTGGTGGGTCTGGACCCAAAAGTGGGTCATGGAACTCTTTCTTGTGGGTCGCAAATGTGCCAGGGGACAAAAAAAAAAAAAAAAAAAAAGTAAAAAAAAAAGTGACAAAGCTCCATCTACAGAACCCCAAAGTGGACATACAGTAATTTAATACATATGCTTTTTAGGTTTTCCTATGATTAAGAGTAAAAGTCAGTATTTTTTCTCAAGATTTCTACCTAAATATCTCCCTTTTTTTGGGAAATAAAGCTGTTTTACCAAAGATAACAAGGGAATTCATAGATGAATTACCAAACTCCCATGCTATATCTGGAAAATAGAATAAGATAAGATGTATGCATGTAAATCCTTCTGTAATGATCTGCTTTTCATATGTGTCTGTTTTGTCACTTTGTACAATAAGTTTTTCTATTTAGGGTCCAAATATCATAATTTTTTTAAGTGTTCTTTTGTCCTCATGGTGTAATGGTAGCTAAGAATATTGTTTTAACTAACATCCATGATATTAACAAAGAGTTTTTTTTTATTGGGTTGTGATTTCTCTGAAGGAGAGGTGCTGGGTCCTGATGCCTGACCAGTTGCCTACCACAGTTTTAAACCATTGACTTTAAAGTGGGGGTACTTTGGCTTTTTTCAAGGCTTTACACCATCTCTCTGATACCCACGTTGTAGCTTCACATGGTTTACAGCTCAAAAAACTCCTCATGTTTCTCACACTGGCGTCCTGAAAAACTGTGTTATACATTTAACCCAGAATAATGGGTTGAACAGTAACCCCAATAGTTGGGTATATTAACTAGAGTTCTGGGTTATTTAACACAGAACGTTGGGTTGGCAGATGAGGGGGGAAATCTGCATTTTCTGGGTGCTTCTCGAGTTTTATTTTATGGTGAACAGACAAGTTGAGCAGGACGTATCTGTTTGGTAAGTGTTTAATTACTCTGTTGCTAAGTGGCTAATGGCTAAAAGGCCTTGTGGGGGCAGTCTGTTCCACTTTGCCGGCAGCACAGACGAACCAGTCAGGAGATCCTATTGTGATGACCTCATCAGTTTGGTCCATTGAAATCTCGTCTCGGTAGAATCTCGGCGAGATTTTCAACGAACTGTTTTCATCAGTTCACACGCTAATTCCAAGATTACTGCCACATACGTCTATCTTGCGGTTTGAAAATTTGCATACGTGGAGTATGGACACCTAACATTGTGACTTTATATTTATGTTTTAAAAATTGAAAAAAGTATAATACCCCCACTTTAAAAAGAATTGGACAGTGCCTGTGTGACGTCAGCCATTGGATTACAATAGGTGGCTGTCTCAACTGAACTTTGAATCAACCTAACGGCCCGCCCATCTTCTCGACTTCCTGTCAGCTAGCTAGCGAGCATTCTGGTTGACAGAAAGGTAGCCTCTGCCCATCAAGCTATCTGTCAATCAAATGAGGCGCAACAATCAGTGCGTAGTGAGGTTTTTCCTAAATGTCATCGAATCAATTGTGGTACAAAAAAATCACAGTGAGAGGACATGAAGACATTGGCTAATGAGACACATATTTATTTTTTCTAACCAGGCTGTAAACCAGTTTGTTTCTAGTGTAAAACAGCTTTTTAACATCTGTTGCGTGTGTGATATCCTGTGTTCCTGCAGCCAGCCTCAAGTGGACACTGGCGGTTTTGCAATTTTCGCTCTTCCGCATTGGCTTCATTTTTCAGGACTGGAGGTTGCCACATGCTTGAAACTCATGTTTCTCCCAAAACAGGCCTGGGTTTGAGCATGGTCTGGATAATTAATGAACAAATATTCAAATTCCTTTGCACCAGGTGATTTTAACAATGCTCTGTCATATAGGGCCCAAAGATTGGACTGAGCAAAATGCCAAATGTAAGAACTTGGCATTCTAGGCACTAATACTCCACACACTAAACCAGAAAAAGGGTATTTTACAGGCTAAACTGTGAATGTAGATCTTCCATAAGTACAGCACAACTCTAGAACAAATGTGCCTCAGTGGCAGAGAGACATTTATTGTCTCTTATGCACACAGAAGTGTGTAGGCTGTTGATTTGACACAGCTCTTTACTTCTGTGTGATGGGTCTTGTCATTGTTATGAACTGTTTTGTGGGTAAACTATGCAGACAGATGAGTCTATTTTCCTCTAAAAACAGCTTCTGCCAGCTCCTATTCTCTTATAAGAAGCTTGTGTTTATTCACTGCTGTGGAGATATTGAAGCTGTCAGTTTAAAAACAGACTAGAAATAACTTCTTCTACCATTCTGATGGATATTGGAGGTGGCGATCAAACAGCGCCTGCTCTTCTTCATCTAAAAAGTCAAACCACAAGGCTTTCTTTCCGGTGTGGGAGGCACGTCGTGAGGTGTCATGAAATGTATTATTTTTTAGGATCATATCTCTTCCATTCTTTTTTAGAGAAACACCTGCAGCCGAGTTTGTCCTCCTCGCAGTGATAACTGCTTCATTCGCAGCAGCAAACGGTGCCAGAGTATTGTTCCGTTTGGACAGATGGAGTGGCGTTCATTTCTGCGGTATGATTCTGTGAATGGCACTCATCAGGAGAGTAATCACAAGTTGACAACATCTGTCTGTGCCGCAGCAGTCTGTCAATCAGGCTCAACACTGGCAATTTTTCCAAAGATTTGACTTCAGACGTCATGTAAGTTTTTCTCCACACAATTCATTCGTCAAGACTCCAAGTTTGAAACTCCAAAATATTAAAAAATAAAACTAAAAAGGAACCTTTGTGGAAAAAAATACTGCCGGCATAGATGGCCATTGTATGTCTGTTTCAATATGACGTGATAATATGATCTTGTCATAAACACAAAAAGACTTCTAGTCTCTAAGATTAAAGTGGTATTTGTGATTAAAACATCTGATTGTTACAATGGCAGCGATTATTATAAAAGCCTTTAAAATGATCTGGTTGGTTCATGAAAATAAACACTTGTCTCTTTTTTGTGATCGTCTCAGTATAATGTAGTGGTTTATTATTTCAGAAATAAATAATTCTCACTACTTACTTTTAGGTTTATAATTCTCTTATTGTTAATCTTTATATTTGTCACTGTTAGGCTATTAGGACCAGGAAGACTGTACTATAGGGCACGATGCTGCCAGCTTCTATTTCAAACCTTGCTACACTTTTTTTCTTGTTCTTTTTAAATCAAAACTACAGCGCCTAAAGAACGTATTCACTATTTTAGATGTTTTACCCCTTTACTGATTTTATAAAGTTATCATGGTTAATATAATCCATCTTTTTTGACAAATAACAATATAAAACTAGAAAAGCACTCAGAGAGTACAGACCTCCAGCATCAGCCCTATCTCCCAATAGTAAAGAATCCTTTAAAAACATTCCTGGTGATCCAGATCACTCCAAAAATCTAATTCGCTGATTACTCCATCCCCAGTGGGGTGGAGACACGGTGAGGATAAGCATTGGCTTCGCTACATGTGGACTGTCATGGTGGAAGCACCCATTGTCTCCCCAGATGACTGAAAGTCATGGCAGGGGTGAATATTCCTCTATTCCTCCCAGCATTGTAAGTATTCTCGCTACAATTCGCATTCTCTCTGTAACGCTCCCACTCGTCTCCTCAATCGGGTGCGTGTCTTTCAAACTCAGTAAACTCCAAAACCTTGAATAGAAACACACCATAAAATGCTGCTGGGATTGAAGTTACTCATGCCCGCCATCTCCTGGTGTAAAGTGGTAACAGTGCAGACCTCCACCGTTAGTCCTATCTCCCAAAATTGAAGAATCCTTTAAAAAAATTCCTGGATCCAGACGGTGATCAAGATCAGTCTCAAAATCTAATCAGTTTTTCCTTATGCCATTTCTGACATTTCCTGAAAATTTCATGAAAATCCATCCACAACTTTTTGAGTTATGTTGCTAACAAATGAACAAACGAACAAACCTACTTGATCACATAACCTCCTTGGCGGAGGTAAAAAAAAAAAAAAAAAAAAAAAAAGAAATAAAAAATCCTTAATGTCAAAGAAAAAAAAATCTAATTTTTCAATTAAATTACATTTTAAAAATGTCAATTTAATAAAAATAAATAAAATGGGGATCTCCTGAGTGCAGTGAATTTGTCTCAAGAGATTGAAGTATAAAATATTCTGTGTCTGCAAGATCCAGCCACTTGTTAATCTGTATTTCTAGCTACCATTACACCATGAAGACAAAAGAACACTCTAAGCACCTCAGACAAAAGGATATTTAAATGTATAGGTCAAAGGATGGATACTAAAAATATAAATGAATAAATAAAATTCCAAGGTAATAACATCTCCCGGAGTTCAATTTACCTCCAGAGCCCTCACCAATTTTTCTTAACCATTGTATCTCACCTGTAACCTTGCAAAGCAGATGGATACGCCCGTTTCTGTGTTTCTCGCTGGTGAATCCATCTTGCAAAGCTGTTGTCTAAACCGTTTGGGCCTGATTAGAAAGTGACAGGAACAATCAGCATCAAGGGGCGGTACTTTCAGCGCGGCGGAGTCATGACATAAGCAAGCAGCAACAAGAGGCTGGTGGAATTATGGTGGAAGACATTAGCGTGGATGCTGCTATAGGTTCAGTTTTATCAGAACTTGAC
The DNA here is from genome assembly GCF_018320785.1 of Cheilinus undulatus. Lineage (NCBI taxonomy): Eukaryota > Metazoa > Chordata > Actinopteri > Labriformes > Labridae > Cheilinus > Cheilinus undulatus. The sequence goes on from NC_054876.1 coordinate 3,203,211, forward strand.
AACATTTCTTCATTAAAAGAAGAACAAAGAACAGCAGTCAGTTGTTTTCTTTTCAAAAACGACAAAAGTTGTGTACTGACACGTCAACAGTCGCCATGGTTCACGTTATGCAGTCCTCTATGGAGTTTACACCTCCGTAGCGGCTACGTCACGGCTCTGCCCTTTCCCAAACGCCGTATTTAGAAGGTTTACCCGATATGTGTGAAACAAATTCATCTGGTGTGTCAGGTTATCTCGCCTGGACTTATTACCTTAAAAAGCTTGACAAACATCAAACAGTCAAGCTTTAGACATCTTTTTTTTAAGAACAGCCTGGGATTTAAAGAATATGTGTGCTGCAGTAATGTCACTTGAACTTTTAAAAAGTTATGGAACTATAAAGACAAAAGAAAAAAATACATGGAAATAAAAACTCACAAGACTTTTTTGTGATTTATAGTAAACAACAATGACAGCCTTTTTTTCACTCTTAATTATTCTCTTGTCTCTTGGGGACCAAAAAATGAAAAATATATAATTCTGTGACAAAGAATCCCCAAAACATGGATATATATGATTAATAAGTCCTTGTGCCTCTATGTGTTAGCTTTATTTGGCCAAAATTTCAAGGTCTTGACTTGAATTGATTTTATTTGATAGGGCATGGCGGTTTAACAGTTTTATAGCAGAGCATGAATCTGATGTGCTGCATAGAGAGTTTATATCCAATGCTGATTTCCAACTCTTGTCCCTAGTTGGGCCTTTGAGTTTATAAAATATACAGCAGTTTACAGAATTAAAGGACAATAAAGTACATATACACATAAAAAACAACTTCACCAGGATCTAAGTGTGAAGACATGCACAGTTGGACATAACATGATGTGATGACAGAACAGCCTGCCATTGGTTGCCCCAGCCCATCACAAAGTATTGTACTGTAATAAATAATAAAGATGTCCAATGTTGGTCCAGGCTCGCTAGAAAAGCCTCTGTAAGAGCTACAAAGGCGCGGATAGCGTCATTGGAATGGCACGGCAGCTAACTTCAAGAGCCATGAGTTCTGCTTTGAAAGCTACTTAACTTTTTATAAACTGCATCAAGTTTTATACTACAGGGCTGATGTCAGAGGGTTAAATAGAAGCTCTGTAAATAAACCAACTCACATAATATTCCACATTAGCCATACTCAGGCACAAGGTTGTAATCAAAGACAAAGCTCCTTACCATTGTCCAGTGTGTTATTTTTGTTATTTATTTTAAGATATTTTCACATCAAATATTTATGTCCTGCCCTTTACATCGTGTTTTACACTATCTACACACACTTTATTTCTTTTAAAACATGATTTTATTTTGAAAGAGAGAAAAATAGCATTATGTATGCAATCTGAAAATGGCAACAGAGGTGAAACAAAGTGTAATGTTTGATGCCTAATTTTCATGATAAAGCTATGAGTAAAACTTTAAAATATACAGTGTTTATATTTGTTTGACAACTAAAAATGCACTGCTGGTTGATTTTGGTCATCGGGGTTCATGTTTGCTTTTTGTGTGCAATATCTCATGAAAGTGTCAGAGACTCTGAGCAAAGTCCCTCTCTACAGAGGAAGATAAACATTTTAGATCTGTTTAGTTTTGTTAAGCATGTGAAGCTCTTGCATGCCTGTGTTGACTTTATTGTCAGCTGGAGGTGAGGTTGATCTAAATAACAGTTTTCACTACAACTATTTTATAGTTATAGTAACATTTACCCCACATCTGGGTCACATTAAACCTGGTTATTGTTTATGACCCTCATAGAGACTGTCAGGCCATCTTTAAACCAGAGCTTACTGTCACTGTTGATGCCATATGAGCTCAGTCTCTACACTTCTTAAAGGTCAGCGTATGAAACAACCATCCATCTATGTGAAGTTATTTAAGAGGAGAGATGGAGCGTACATTAACAGCCCATCCAGCGTGGGTCGAACAGATCTATACTGTATTGTCCACTGAACAAACTGTTTTCCCTCGGCCATATATCTTCTAATCCTGTCAGTGGCCCGCAGCCAGAGCTCCTCTGGACCCTGCTGAATATTTAATGTGGAGTTGAAATGAGGACGGAGCGCTGCAGCAGAGAAAACAAAGGTGAGGCTTAAATTGGCTAATGGCCAAAGAAGCATTACTCACTGACACACTCTAAGCGTCTTCACAAACTCGGACTCATATCTCCATCTGTATCTCAGCCCATTTTCACTCCCCACTCATCGAACACAGGCGCTTGGTCAGCTGCCCAACGCCTCAGGACATGAAGCTGGAGGTTCCTTTAATTCTGGGCACCTTTCAGAGGAAAGTCTTCAGAGGGGAACCTACAGCTTAGTTTGGAGTAAAATACAAATGAAGATTTGATTCAGTGTTGGAAGGAAGTTTTGAGAAATATATAGATGAAAAATAAGCATCCGTATCAGAGAGTAAGACTCAATCCCTACCCCGACACATTAACCGTTCACAGGGGTAGGATGTCCTGATTCCTGCTGGAATGAAATCCTCTATGGCCCTTTATATGGATATTTTGCAGAGACAAACAAAATATAATAGGAAGCCTCCCAGAATGCTTTTTACCAGCAATATTTAAAAATTACAACAATAATTTATTTCAACATTGTTGCATTAAATGCATTATGATTATAAACAATGATTACAAAAATCCCTTGTTGAAGATTTGTCTGATATAGAAATTAGTTGCTCTGTTTTAAGGGGGCGCTGGAAATCAAGGGGTGGGGTAAAAGAAAGAAAAGGTAAGGAAAAAAACACACGATTATCACTCGTTTTAATGTCTTACTCTTTTTGCTGAAGCAAGAATGAGGCAGCAACCTGAGGCTGTCATTAGTATTTCAACAACACCTGTAGGTGTGACACTTTAACGATTGTAACCAAGGTAACCAAATAGGTACAAGAGATCATAAACACTGAGAAACAAAAGGAAATATAGAAAATGTAAAAAAAAAAAAAAAAAAAAAAGACCAACAGTGAAATATTTTATGAACTACAAGGGTGAATACATATACATACTCCAGACTGAAGACAATAAGACTTTTAAAGAAAAAAAAAGTGTAACATCTTTGGGAAAGCATCACAGAAGATTTCAGAAGTATCTGGAAAAAATACCAGATAAAATAATAAAAAAAACTAAAACAAAACAAAACTGACAAATCCCAGATTTCCTTGATGTTAACAATGTAAACTCTTGAAATGTTATGCAGAATGATTGCGGAACATTTTTGGAAAAAGTCTAAAGTCCTTCGTCCGATGTGAAATTTTCTCAGATTTAGAGGAAAACGTCCCAGAGAAGAGTACCAAAAGTTTCCAGGGAAATTCCCAGATAAAACTAATAAAACTTCTTAACCTTTCAGAAAAAATAACCTTAAGTTTCCTGTAAAAATATGGAGATTTGGGGTCATTTCACAATGCATATTCTTGGAGAATTCAGGGAAAAGAATCTGCAAAGTAATTGTATTTTTTTTCTGCTGTAAAACATAAAACAAACAAAAAAACAAACAAACAAACAAAACAATAAATAATAATAATTAAAAAAAAAAAAAAAAACTTAAACCATGGAACAAACCACTTTAAAAACTTTAAAAGAACGTTGAAACCCACTGAAAACAGCTTGACCAACAACTTTTTGGTCCCGACCCACCTGTTGAGAACTGTGGTCTAAACGATCAGTCTGGCTTTTAGACCCAATTTCAACCATGCTGCTTAAGTCCGGTTTTCCTCTGCTTAGCATGTCTTTTCTGGACATGAATATGTTATTATTTACAGGATATGTGCTGCATTTTTTTAAGTAGCTGCAGTAAATCTCAACTTAAAAAAACAACACTTCTAAATAACAGTCTTGGAGACTTCCAGTCAGGATTTAGAGCCCCCCATAGCACTGAAACTGCATTAGTTTTACTGACGTAGGATCTGTAGAGGTCATCTCTCTGCCCTTATTTCATCAGATCTCATTGCTGCATCTGATACTATTGATCATCATATCCTGTTACAGAGACTTGAGGAATAACTGAAAATTTGAGGTTTAGCCTTAAGATGGTTTAAATTCTATCTCTCAGAATGATCTCAGTTTGTACATGATAATAAGTCTTCTACTCACACAGGTGTTAGCTATGGACTTTTTTTTCCACATTCCTGACTTTTTACCTAATTATCTTTACTTTTTCTACATTTTATGACAAGGATATTTCAAATAATCAAGGCTAAGTTTAGGTTTTTATACTGGAGGAAATCTGCAGACCTTACTGGGCCGGGTAGAACTGGACCAGGCCTTGAGTTTGACAACTCTGTTCTAGAGAGTCAGCCTCTAGTTAATGACATTTATGGACCTTGTTCTTTTTTTTTTTTTTTTTTTTTACCTTTCTCAAGGCTGTTTTGTGATAAAATGTTAATAAAAGTGATAAATGAACATGTCAAAAATGAAATAATTATTTTGTTGACCAAAACCTAATAAAAATAATCATCTTTAACCAAAATGAAAGGAATTTCTTAAGTTTACATCATAAAATGTCATGCATTTAAGGGTTAAAGACATTAAAATCTGGATGACCAGAAATTCCCTGCTTCTTCACTCAGGCAAGACTGAATATTTTGTTCTTAAAGTGAAAATCAAATGATCGTAGTTGATTTCTGATATGAGCTGAGTCACGTTTTAGAGGTTTTAGAGATGTAAAACATTACTGTAAACACGAGCGCATCGGTGCATCTCTGTTAGAAAGTGTTGGACACCATCTAAGCTTTGGTATTTGACATGCTGGGGACTCCACTTTGGGACTTGTTTACCTTTACTTTTACCCTTTAATTCTCCATTGCAGTGATAGATGAATTCATCATCAGCACTGTGGTATGTGGCATTACTGAGCTCATCTGTAGTTTAAACACTGGGCTAAGGTGAGGCTATGTTTCTTAAATGCTGCCTCAGTACTCTCATTTTTCTCCCCTGTTCACCAGAGACAGTTTTCTCATTTCATTTGTCATTTTCTTTGCAAAATGTGTGGCATCTTTCTGCACCATCAGCTGCTTCACTACATTTGCTCATGTTCCTGACACCATGTGAGTGTGAAGATTTTAAATGATATGCCATGAAAGCAACAACACAAGGTGGCTACACTGCAGATTTGAGACTTTCTAGAAATGTTGTTAAACTGAGGGAGAAGGCTGCTCGCTTTAGTGCTGAACTAACACACCAACACACCATCCTCTGAGGGAACGGTCCATTATCGCTGGTGACAAACATGAAAAGCAAACGGTGAGGAGCTAGTCGCGAAAATACCACTCTGCAAGAAAAACATTTAAGATTCTGACTGCCTGCTAGAATTCCTTCAGCGTCTCGCCACAGTCTCTCTTTTCATTAGAGCAACTCCGAGAAATGTCAAGTAAGATAACCCATTATCTTCCCTGTTGACAACAACATTCACACAAACACAGACACAAACACAGCTTAGCAGGCTCCCTGGGTACACACTCTTGTATATTACTCTCCATGTCTGCTCCCATTGCTTCTCCTGCTGCTGAACGTCAGAGCAGACGCTGTGGGGACCAGTGACACCCTCTCTGTTTACTGGTCAGGAAGTTTCTAACAACATGATAACCGCTGACAGTGTTTCTTTGGGTTTCAACTGATTGGTAAGAGCAATCAATCTGGGTACTACTGTGATTTGGGATTAAAATTTTGATAGAATACATAAACAGAATTATGAGTCTATTTGCTTGATTTTCAAGGGAAATATGAGAATAATGATAGTTTTTCAGTGTGTATTTCTCAATTAAAATAAAGAAATATCAAGTAGTGCTTTCAAGATAACCTAATATTTTCCAAAGAATTAAAATGTCTCCTTAAAAAAAAAAATAATAATAATAATAAATTAAAAACAAACAAACACACAAACAAAAACAAAAAAAAAAAACACAAATAATGGTACTTGTACAAAGTGCAATAGTGGCACTATTGTAGACCTAAAAGGTCTTGCAGGCATTTTAAGTACAATTTAATTAAAAAGGTAATTAAAAAGATTTAAAGGTTGTTAAACCACCTGTTGCATGTTGTGCATGTACTGTTTATGGGGGATAAACTGTGTGTCACTAGGGCTATGCTGTTATGGGGTTATGTTTGCTGATAAGCACTGAAGCTGCCTGTTACACTTTTATCTCTTGTCTCTATGTTATATAGGAGGGAGATTGTTGTAAATTCAAATGCTATTGGTTTAAAAATGCCTGTAAATGTCTGCAGTCATTTCAGCACCACAGTGAAACAGACAGCTCCTCTGCTCTCAGCTGCTTGTTGTCACATCTCAGAACTCTGACTGTAAAGGCGCTCTCCGTGGTCCTGAAAGTAGTCGCTTCTCCTTGACCTCTGTGCTCTGTAAAAACAACAGTTGGTTCCATACATGAATACAGAAATTATCTTTTCACACTGAGGCTTTTTTTGTTGTTGTTTCAAATGAAGATCCTCTATCAGGTTAAAAAAAAAAAAAAAAAAAAAAAAAAAAGCTTCATGTGCATGAAAGAGCACAAGGGCTGATAGCTTGTTCTGGGGTCTTTTATAACTACATTATGCCCCTGAGTCAAGAGGCAAGATATGCAAGTAGAAAAAAATGGATTACATCTTTAGAAAGATGGTGCAAATAAATGTTACTTTCACCCTGACTGTACAGAAAAATACAAAGCAGTCCCACCTAGTCGAGCAGGGGCATAGCTAACCATTTTGGGCCCCCAGAAAGAATATTACACAGGGCCCTCCTTAACCAGCTAGCCAAGCAACAACTATGGTGTCGTTTTTACAAATATCTATGCATTTTAATGTATTTGTGAACCATAATTTCCTCATTTATATAGCAATATTAAATTAAATGTATTTACTTTATTTTACAGAGCTGGACTACACCATTTAAGGGAAGAGCATGGGCCCCCTAGTATTATATTTTATTGTATTTGATACAAATTTAAGTCTGCTGACTGATTCATTTAGTCTTTTTAATTCAATAATAATATGAATTACTAAGGAAAAAAATAAATAAAATCACACTTTTCATTGCAGGCTTCTCAAGGGCCCCTCCATCTTTTTTTACCCCTGTGCTACACCTTAGCTGCCCTGTAAGGGCATTTAATGTCATCATAACAGTTCTGTACATAGTTAAGCTGTGTCTTTAAGGTTTGACTTTTTTGGCCTTTGAAGGCTACTGTACTTCAGGTCAGAGAGAAGCAGAAGGAAGCAGCTAAGAGGCAGACTGGAGTTGGCTAATATCAGCTTAAGCTAGCAGTTTTAAGCTCTCTTTTAAAGAGTGTTGGAAACATACGCCTGTAAGTATTAGGGGTGTACAGAAACATTTCAGTTCGGTACATACCTCGGTTTTGAAGTCAGGGTTCAGTACGTTTTCGGTACAGTGATTGAAGCAGATAAATACAATCTAATTTTAATTTTTTAATTAAACTGTATTAAAATAAATAGGCTGAATAAATTACATTTAAATGATAAATAAAGCTGTAACCTCCCTCCAAAAGTTCTTCAATGATTAAAAATATTAATAAATACATTTTTGAATAATTAGGTTATTTTCATTGATATATTGACATATTTGTACCCATTCTTTAGACACTAAAATTTCCCAGCTAACTTGAATGCATCATCACACAACCACAAGTTAGCTTGTTAAGTATGCAAATTAGCGTCTTTTTTGCACTGGACTACTTTTTTAACCAATGGGACCTACTACAAAGTTTGGAGGAACTTTTCACAGCCCATCTTGGAGGATAAAGAGGTTAAAGCCGTGTGAAATCTGAGGATAACTTTACCTGTGAAACAGCTGCAGAGTCCCTCTCTCACTCCTCCGAGGCTGAAAGTTGAAGGTAAAGTTAATAGGATTCACAGAGCCAGAGCACCGTTGCTGTACGGGTGATTTAAATGAAGCCGACGGCTCTTCTAACTCCACACGCGCCATCACTCTTCTTCGTTTGTTTTTTTAAACTTCTCCTTCTTCTGTAATGACGGTTGCTGGCAGCTTTTCGGCTCATTGCCGCCACCTGGACTGAAGTGAGAACTCGACGTTTTTTTAATGCTCACTCAGACGTATTCGTCGTATTACTGCGTGCACCGAACTGTGATGGCTGTACCGTGACACCCCTAGTAAGTATGGTTATCTTGGACTACTTATGAGGTTGTGTTGTTGAAAATGTGTCATTTAAGTTTGTGTTTTACAGTTAAAAAATAACTGCGATCACGATGCAAATTTTTCATTAGCCTGTAAATAGGATTTTAATTATGTTAGCATCAAGCTAACAGACCCTTTTTGACTTTGTGTTAGATGAATGCAGATGGTATGCTAGCTTTACAGAGCATCATGTTAAGACATGTTGTACACCAGGGGTCATCAAGAACATTCATACAAGGGCCAGATTTAGTCCAGACAGAAACTCTGGGGCCGGACTTTCAAATACACAAAAATCAAATAAGTATTTTGGGTTTAATTGAAAAATATTTGTAGTAGTATTTGTATTTTTTTTAGTCATCACCAGTGAAATCTATCCCAATTATCTAAAATGCAGCAGGCCACAAGGAGCCTGACAACAACACTGACCTTCTAGAATTGTGATTTAGTACTAGTATTAATTCATTTTGACACCTTTAACCCCTTTTTGCCCCTTTAACCAAAAGTTTTCAAGATTTTAACCCCTTTTGACACCAATTTTCTTGCATGTTTTACCCCTTTGTGCCAATTTTATGAATTTTTGCCACATTTCTTCTATTTTTTCCACTTTTGAATCCCTTTTCGTTACATTTTTTTCAACAATTTTTGCAACTTCAAAACCAATTTTTGCCACTTTTAACAGATTTTTGCTGCTTTTGCCTCTATAATACTTTTTTTTTTGCCATTTAGCCCATTTACACCCCTTTTCCTGCATTTTTATCCCCTTTGTACCACTCTTTAATCCATTTCGCCACTTTTCTTCTATTTTTGCCACGTTTTAACCCCTTTTCATTACTTTTTTTGCTCTATTTTTTGTCATTTGAAACCAATTTTTGATACCCTTCGCTCCTTTTTTCTTGTACCAATTTTTGCCACATTGTAACCTCTTTTCACCACTTTTTCTGCCATTTTTTGTCCCTTGTTGCCACTCCAAAACCCATTTCACCACTTATCACCTATTTAGCTACTCTCTAACACCTTTTCACTACTTTAACTGGTCATTTTTGCAGCACTTCTGCCAATCTTAACCCTTTTTTAAAATATCTACTTATTATGACAGGAAATTTCAGCAAAAATAGATCAAATGTTGAGTCATACTAAAGTTATTTCAATATTAATTGTTTGTGGGATCAATTTAACAGCTGCAGACATTTAAAGCCAAGGGACACTCATTAAAACCACAACATATTTTTCCTCCTTTTCTGAATCTCATGATCTTCTGGGGGCCGGACAGGAAGCTTTTGGGGGCCTGATATGGCCCCTGGGCCACCAATTGATGATCAGTGTTGTACAGTTTAGTTACAGTGGAAACGTTATTTTGAGTCTGAATAGTGACAAAATATGTTCTCTGTTATTTTTACAGTTTTACAAACAGAGTGCCTTTGTGTGTGAGGTCTCAGCAAACGGCCAAATCAAGAAGAAACGATCTCTCATTTCACAAAGAACTGTTTATCTATCTGCCAAACTAAACTGTAACATTCAGGGAGGGCAGAATAATGCCCTCCCTGCTTCTTCACGATCCAAGATCATCCTTTCATGCCTCCCTGCCTGGTTGTTATATGTCTCCAAGGTTTACAGTGTCTGTTCAGTAAAAGTACCTCTGTGGGTCAAGAGTAAGGCCCTGGTTGATTTTGACATTGAAACATCAAAATGGATTTTGTCAGAGTTTATATTTTTGTAAAGTTTGAAGAAGGTACCACCTAATATTCAAGAGGTATTGCATTCACAGGCCTAGGATGAACACGAGTCCCAATGACCTTGACCTTTGACCTTCAAATTCTCATCATTTTATCATTATCATTATCATTCCCTGAGAGTGTTTTAAAGGTATATCATTCATAAGAAGATATATGTACGGACGTATGGGCAGACGCCCTGAAAACACAAAGCCTCCAGCTCTAGCTACTGCCAGCTCAGAGACGTAATAAATGTTCCGGATATTCAGAGTCTGGAAATAAAGGAGAGAGTAAATAAAGTGATTGTGATGCTGCAGAAGGCTGAGGTGTTCCAGGCTCACTGGGCTGTGAGAAGCAGACCGGCTCTATAACGTACCGGCAGAGAGGAACAGCTGGGCTGTGAGCATTCATGTCATGTTGAAGGCTGAACATCTGAATCTATACAGAAGCAATGCATGACTCACAGCACTGAAAGCTCAGAGGGAAGCGAGCAGCCGACACAATTAGAGCACAAAAACACGAAGAAAGAAGGCTCAGTGTCTCTGCTGCAGGCGCTGAGGTGCTGTAAGTGACCCTAACCAGCTGTGGTCCCCAGATAAATCACACCTGATTGGGATTTGATCCTGTCAGGGCTCAGGTTAGCTGCTTAAACCCTGGCAGTCAATCAGGTAGAAATTCAAACAAGGCTGTATTCAAAGGATCATATCCAGGAAATTACCATAAATACTGGTCTTGCTTTGTTAACACAGAGACACACATTCATATCGGCTGGGGTTACACAGCCTTCATGTAGAATATTCATGTGAAGCAAGTGTTCAGGTGTGTGGAAAGTCAACATCAGGCTGTGTCTGTGTAGGAGGGCTGCTGCAGCCACCTTTACACCGAGGTGATGCTACTGCAGCTCTGCCTGAACTACCCGTTTAGAGAAATATATCTGGGAATTAAAAACAGAAGCTGTCTGATAAGATTAATGTCTTAACTCTGTGGTCTGTTTCTTCTTCAGTGGAGGATGGTTAAAAATCAGAAATACAGTACAACATCTGGTAGTTTAAACCTTTGAAAACATCATTATGGTGTTGATTTCCCTTCACCTTCTTGCTCTCAAGATTGTACCTAGGCACATTCTTTGCATTCTGTTTTGGAATTCTAGATCCAATTTGTGTTCTGTTGATGCAATTGGCATAAAACTGCACAAAGATGTGCATTTTTGCTCATTTTTAATTTTCAAGCCAAATGATTACATTGTGTATAGTTGCACAGGAACAATACTCACGTACCCAACTTGCCCATTTAAACCCATTATAATTGATTATTTTGATTGCAAACTTGCAAAACCATGAATCGCTGTTACTGCCATTATCTGTGATGCAATTTTGAATGGGAGCCTTAGACTTGCAATTTTTACTACTAACCTCTAGATGGCACCATTGCCCCTTTTGGGCTAAGCGGGTATCTGTAGGGCACTTAAAAGACACACATAAAGGCATAAAGAAATGAAATAAAAAATTTCTGTGGGTGTTGATATGACTGTAAACTTGGATTTTGCATGTTAGATATGAGAAATTCTATCTCTGGTGTGCCACTCCAACGTGCTTCATTGGGAATATGCTGCAGGTCTGTGTTTGGTGCCGGTGCTGCCAAATCACATTAATACCCTTTGATTAGAAATCTTCAAACAGGAAGTCAAAATTTTACAGTATAAGGTGTTTCATGATTAGAACTGGAGGGGATTACAAAAAAAATAAAAAAATAAAAAGTAAAAAAATCTGAAGATAACCATATAAAGTAGGGGTCAAAATTGTTCCTTGGAGTCCATCTTTTGCATAATTTCTACCAATTTCTGGATGCTGCCCGAAAAATAAAAATGCATCAAACTTGATGTTGGTGGTAACTGATGACATGTGACCATCTTTGATAATGATTTTTATGATGATCAAAATAATATAAGTCAAGAATTTTAGCATTTTAAGTAGGTGCAGAAAATGTCCCCCTAGGGGACTGATCATCAACTGGCGGCCCGGGGGCCACATCGGCCCCCTAAAGCTTCCTGTCCGGCCCTCGAAAGATCATTAAATTCAGAAAAGAAGATTTTAAGAGTATCCTGTTGCTTTAAATGTCTGCAGCTGTTAAATCCATCCCACAAACAATTAACACTGAAATAGCTACTAACCATTTGATCTGTTTTTACAGAAATTTACTGTCAAAATTAGTCAGTATTTAAAAAATGGTTAAGGTTGGCAGGAGTGTTGCAAAAATTGGCAGAAAAAGTTGTGAAAAGGGATTAAAATGTGTCAGAAAATGGTAAAGAGGGAAACAACGGGCAAAAGGTATCAAAAATTGTTCACAAATGACAAAAAATAGTGCAAGAAAAGGGGTTAAAAAGTGGCAAAAATTGAAAAAAAAGTGGCAAAAATTGATAACACAGTGGCACAAAGGGGATAAAACATGCAGGAAAAGTGGTTGAAAAGGGGTTAAAATCATGCAAAAATCGGGTTAAATAGGCATCAAAATGGGTTAATATTGGTACGAAATGACAATTAGGGAGGGTCCATTCTCTTGGATTTTCAGGGGTCCGGTCAATCCTGTTGTCAGGCCCGTCTCCTTATGGCCTGCTGCATTATAGATAATAGGGATAGATCTCACTGGTAATGTCTAAAATGTCCTGTAGTTTAAAGGACAATACAAAGACTACTGCAATAAAAAATGTAAAAATACTTGATGACCCCTGCCCTAGGGATATATGTGTGTAGTCGTTTAAAGGGATGCCTGTTTCTACAGAGATATCAACACTGGATTTACCCAGCGGTCTCACTTTAGACTCTTTTGTCCAAAAGGGAGTGACATCTCACTTTTACTCTGCAATCATTTTGAGTATGTTGCTTCAAACAGGGTGTGCTAAATGCATGCCGGAGTCAGACATCACATTGCATCACATGCTTGCTGTCCATACTGCATCAGTTAAAAACGTCAGTCTTTGTGAATTTCAGGCTCCCCGTGTAAACAGTCTGACATCCACTGCTTCTGTTTTTAATGTGGACAAACATTAGTGATTACAGTGAAGAGCTTTAAACAGTTTGAGCCTCCATGTTGACACAGGGCAGATCACAGGCTCACCTCAAACACAGATTAGGGTATTAACAATTCACAACCCTACTATATGGACAAAAGTATTTGGCTGCTTGACTATCACACCAACGGGGACTGACTGATGTATTTAAATGCATGTACTTCATTGTCAACCCCCCCTGCCCCGCAGCCATGGCAGCCTCCATTTGTTTTTGAAGGCTTTCTTAAAGATTGTGGAGTGTTTCTGAGGGAGTTTGTGTCATTCTGTAGAGCATTTAAGAGGTCAGACACTGATGTTGAAGGAGAAGGCCTGGCTCGCTATCTCCATTCCAGTTCAACCCAGAGGTGCTGGATGAGGTTTAGGTCAGGGCTCTGTGGGGGCCAGTCAAGTTCATTAACACCAAACTCATTAAACCATGTCTTTAGAGTCTTTGCTTTGTGCTCTGGGGCACAGTCATTCACAAAGTTAGAGGCTAACAGTTCTCCAAAATGTCTTGGTATGCTGAAGCATTAACTCTTTGGGTGCCAGAGTTTTTTCAAGTACATATATTCAATTTTGATATCAAGATTTCAAAAGGCTGTAGCTTGAAAGTGATTAGAGATAAAGGCATACTGCAGATGAGAAAAATCTTCAGTATGACAGAGTTTGTGATGGGAGTAAATTCACTCATCTAATTTGCATATTCTGACAACACCACCGCCATTGGCTGTGCGTTTTCTCCCACGGCTTCTAACACGGCTGCCCCTACCTCAAAGGTGTTTTTCATTCCTACCACCGTCACTATTCGCTGTGTTTTGACCACCCCAATACCCCCACCACGTCCCCTCCCTCCCCGGCCACGGTGAGGTAAAGCATCGGGCTCAGTATGTGCTGCTTGTGGCTTGAGACTATCATAGTGCATGGACGTGCTGTCAGTGCTCACACACGCACCGTCTGTCTTATCCATGGTTTCACTGGACGACTGAACATCATGTCAGAGGGTGAATATTCCCCTATTCCTCCATTGTGAGTATTCCTGCTACAATCCGCTCTCTTTCTCTCCGTTATGCTCCGATTACAACCACTGCTTCCTTTTCTCCTTGACCGGGGGGTGGGTCTTTCAAAACTCAGTCTCTCCAAAACTTTGAACAGAAACACACCCACAAATGCTGCTGGGATTGAAGTTACTCATGTCTGCCATCTCCTGGTGTAAAGTAGTAACAACATTATTTGCAGCTAGAGCCTGTCTAATTCAGCAATGTTGCTTGTCGAGACTTTGGCGCTTAAAGAGTTAAGATTGGCCTTCACTGGAGATAAGGGGCTTGGACCAAACCCTGAAAAAAAACCCATTCATTATTCCTCCCCCCCAAAAATCTTTACAGTTGGCACAATGCAGACAAATAGGCAAAGTCCTCCTGGCATCCGCCAAACCCAGACTCTCTAATCTGAAGGCAACAGTTTTTGTGTTAACATTAATGTCAGTGGAAGTTCTGGACTCTTCAGCTCTTCAGTATTTATTCATACATAGAGTAGGTTAAACAGACATTCCTGATTTCTGGGGGACAGTCCCAGCTTTAGGAACTGCCCCTGAAAATGTCACTGATTTTGACTTCCACAAAATGAAGCAGATTCTGCAGCTCAGATTGTGGTTGCACTCAGGCTAACAGCCTTAAAGCGTTAACACTAAACTCCAGAATCTCATGTCCGTTTCTTCAAAATAAAAGTCAACTTGTATCTAACCAGTAAAATGCTTTCAGCGGGAAGATCCAACTGCATGACATGTTTGTTTTATAACTTCACACAGCACCAAGGTAGCTCATAAACAGATTTTGAAAAAGATGCAAATAAAAAGAAACACAGAAATTAACAATCTCCTAAGAAAGAAAAAAAAATGAATACAAAGTAGTTATGAGAGCAAAATAAATGTATTTTAGAGCCTTATCAAAGAGATTATATGTATGCTATAATAGGCTGTGACTCTGTTACACTGTTAGTACACAGCATTTTAAAGGCTATACACAGATATGTAGAGGTGGAGAACGCTGGCTAAAGTGTGTATTACTCCTGCAGAGACGTGACTCCTGTTCATCAGTGAAGGACCGCAAAATCACTCATGTAGAGGTTGTGTGGTTGCTGTTCTCTACTTCTGCATATGTGTAAGGCCTTTAAAATGCTTCAGCATCACTAGTATCCTCGATCCTCCCTGCTTTTACCTGCAGAGGATTTTAAAAACAGAACAGTAAAGTTAACGAGAGGAAGAAGCCAGCGGGTCTCGTCACTTCTCTGCTACTGCATCCAGATTTAACTTTTCTTCTTTGTGTGTTTCATTGTGCCACCTTTTTCCTCTTCCTTGTTGGTTGTTTAAAAGTGGTTAGCAAGCAGTTATATATATATAACTATTATAGGAGCGTTTCAACCCCATAGGACAATTGAAAAAATAGCAGAAGATGCAGCAGACATTGTAATCTAAGATGTTGGCATTTTAGGCTATTTCTAGTACTATACCTCTCCGTTTATTTCAAGTTGTTCACAAATACGATACTTGGTTATGTCCTGAAAGATTTATTATCCAAACACACCCTTGCACTTCTCTCTTTACATACAGACCTGCCCATCTACTACACCTTAAGCCTAGTTTTAGGGTCTAATGTCGGTATTCTTAGAGATGTCATAAATAAGAAACCTTTAATTTTGAAATGTGTCGATCAATACTCAACACAAAGGTGATTTGTGTATCAGTGAGAAGACTGAAATAAAATAGATTGAGTAAAACAGGAAGGGGAAAGAGAAAAGGAAAGAATAATCGTATTAAATTGAGAGTGGAGGGTTTTTTAAAGTTTCATTTATTACAAGTAATTAAAGACTCTTTTTTGTAGCAGTTCTCAGGTCACCAAACCAGAACCCCCCCTCCCCCTGGCCTAGCCTACACTCCCTGAAACCAGTCTGACTTTCTGCTGAGGATGCAGACACAGCTCTAACTTTGGTTGAACAGAACCGGATGGCTCGCAGCAACAGCCCCGATACCTTATACACCCCCCCACACCCTGAGGGACTCGATGGTAGGCCTTCTACAAGTCCAAAAAATGTAGACTGGATGAGCAAACGCCCACGCTGCTTCAAGAAGCCCTGAGAGAGTTAACTAATACCAAATAATTCATGCTGTATTTCTGCTGCCTAAATCTAGAACAAGATGTTTGCCTGGCCTTGCCAGGGGAATGTGTCTTATATTAAGTCTAATGAAGTATTATTGAGTGGAAATAAGATAAATAGTTGCTCAGATTTCAGCCTCCACAGTAATGCATTGACTGATTTTATCAGGATGTTAAAGCTGCTCATGTTGATTTAGCACATTTGTGGCTCCAAATAATGAACAAAGATTGTTTTTCAATGCCCAGTAATCCCGTTTCCTGCGTCTCCGGATTATGCTAATTATCTTCTCTGACAAAGCACAGCACCTGGGGCAGCATGCATAAAACTCTGGTTAGATACACGTCTGAAGGCATTCCTCTGAACAACAGAGAGACGTGGGGACAGACTCTTTGAGGTAGAAGTATAGAGACAGACATTTGGTTCTGTTATTCAATCATGTTTGAGCTTCATTTCAGCTCCAACATCAGACATAAATAAACATTAAAATGCATCAAACATATGCTTGCGTCTCTGAATTGTTCCTGTTTCTAGCAATCATCACAAATGAAGAATAGAAGAGGAGGAACATTTTAGAAACCAAAAATCTGTCCAGCAGCTGTCAGTACGCACAAGCATCATGCACGGCTGTGGCTATTTACTGCAGCGCCTCGGCTATTTCATCATATATACCAGTAACCCATCCCAGCAGTGGCTTAGAAACCACAGCTGAGCAATGATGGTTCAAATAAAGACTGATATAAATGGGAACTGTGGATCGGTTCTAGCTTTAAAGCCTCCGGACAAACAGCTAGACCGCACTGGGCTGCAGTCATGTCACCTCTGATTATGCAGAACTCATATCCACAGAACTGGCTGGACCCCTGAAAAACCAGAGGTGGGCCCTCCCCAGATGTTATTTACTGACGTATCAATGTAAGCTGATGAGAATGTAGAGCTATTATTGGGGTTTAACCCACTTTGTTACCTCTTTTCATCCATTTTTGCCACTTTGAAAACCAAATTTGAACTAATTTTTCCACTTTTAACTAATTTTTTACCATTTTTAAAATCCAATTTTACCATCGTTTTTGCCCATTTTTGCCAAACTAAACACAACGTGCCAAGTAATCACACTATATAATTTCATTTTTACCACCCTTTCTGCCACTTCAAAGCCATTTATGCCACTAACCAACCCCTTTTTCCCACTATTCTGTTTTATTTAGCCACCTCTAAACCATTTTTGCCACTTTCTGTCTATTTTTTGTCCTGTTGAGACCCTTGTTTTCCCCATAAACCCTGTTGTTGCCATTGTAAATACATTTCTTGCCAATTAAATCTATTTTGACACTTTATAGACCTATGTCATTAACATTTTATATTTTGGTCTTATATTAAATCCATTTTGACACTGTGTAATCTTATTTTACCAATACCTCTGCCTATTTCTGCCACTTTAAATGCATTTTTGTCACTTTTTTTAACCACTCTCCTTCCAGATTTTGCCATTTTTAACAATTTTTCGCCACTTCTTGTTTCTTTTTGCCTATGCAAAACAATTTTTGCCACACTTAACCCCTTTTGACCACATTTTATGTTCCTTTTAGTCACTTTTCATTATGTCCCTCTACTTATTATGCACAGTTTGCAACTTTAAACCACTTGTGGCATGTTTTCACCACTCTCTTAGTTCATTTTTGTTACCTCTAGCCCATTTTTGCCACTTTTGTTGCCACTCAGAACCGGGTTTTGCCACAGTTTGTCCATTTTTGCCATTTCTTGCTTTTTTCTCCTAGAATTCTCTCGGTTTTGTCTTCTTAATTTTCTGGCTCCCTGACATTTGTGGATTTCATGGCTATGCTGTGAAGGCTAATTTTACTTTCCAAATGATTTAGTCCACATTGTGGATGTGGGCACATCACCAAAGAAAGGTAAGCCTGTTTTGAGAAAAAGATTTATATTTTAATAAGGTTATATACTAGGGCAGGGGTCATAAAGTACATTTGCAAAATGGCCAGATTTAGTCTGGACAGAGACTCTGGGGGCCGGACTTTCAAATACACAAAAATTATATAAATATTTTGGTCTGGTTCACATATTTGTATGTTCTTTCAAAATGCAGGACATTTTTAGACATTACCAGTGAGATCAAACCCTGTTAAAGCAGCAGGCCACAAGGAGACAGGCCAACAGAGTTGGCTGAGCCCCAGAAAGTCCCAGAGAATGGGCCCTCCACAATTCTGATTTTGCACCAGTTTAAACTCATTTTACCCCTTTTTGCCTCTTTAACCCAACTGTAACCATTCTTTAGCCCCTTTAAACAACGTTTCCTGCATGTTTTATCCCCTTTGTGCCACTCTTATCCATTTTTGCCACTTTTCTTCTATTTTTGTCACTTTTTAACCTCAAGTTGCAACTTTTAACCAATTTTTGCCCATTTTCACCCACTTTTGCTATTCTTTAACTCCCTTTTACAACTTTTCTGCCAATTATTGCCTTTGTGTGCCACTCTTAACTATCTTTTCACAAATTTAACAGGCTATTTTTGCCACTTTAAACCAATTTTTGATACTTTTTTGCCTCTTTAACCCAATTTTTGCCATTTAAACCACTTTTTCCTCATGTTTTTTCCCCTTTGTGCCATTCTTTTATCCATTTT
Source organism: Cheilinus undulatus (assembly GCF_018320785.1). NCBI lineage: Eukaryota > Metazoa > Chordata > Actinopteri > Labriformes > Labridae > Cheilinus > Cheilinus undulatus. Next base: position 3,221,922 of record NC_054876.1, read on the forward strand.
TGACACATTTCTGCTATTTTTGCCCATTTTAACCCATTTTCATTACTTCTTTGAACAATCTTTGTCATTTTTAACCAATTTTTGATAGTTTTTGCCCCTTTTTCTCTCTTTAACCAATTTTTGCCTCATTTTAACCTCTTTTCACCAATTTATCCAGTCATTGTTGCAGCTCTTCTGCCAACCTTAACCTAATTCTAATTATTCACTAACTATGACAGTAAATTTCTGTTAAACAGATCAAATGTTAAGTCATTCTCAAACTATTTCAACATGAATTGTTTGTGGGGTGCTTAACAGTAGCAGGCATTTAAAGCCAAAAGATACTCTTAAAACCACAACATCTTATTTTCCTCCTTTTCCTAATTTAATGATATTTCGGGGGACAGACAGGAAGCTTTGGGGGGCCTGATATGGCCCCCGGGCCGCCAGTTGATGATCAGTGTACTAGGGCATAAATAAATAAATAAATAAGAATAATACTTTCTTCAATAAGATTGGTTGCTCTACAATTAAAAAACAACCTCCCCATAAATGCCTGACCAACACTGGAGAGCCAAGTCCTTTTGTTTGGACTTCAGCCGTCCACTCACATCTAAAACAAACAAAACAAGACTTCAGAGAACAAGACTGTTCAGAGAAGACCAGCAGTTTCAGGTATCATGAGCTGGGTCAGGAGAAAAGTCTTACACACATCCAACCGGAGTGGGTGGGCGCTGAGCCGAAAATGAGACAAAGTGCAAGGTAGGATAGATGAAGGTGTGAACAGAGCTGACAGAATGAACTTCTAAACAAAAACATAAAGCCACAAAGAGCCCAGAGATACTGAGCGGCTGTGAGTGAAGTTTCAGAGCTTAGCTGAGGAGCAGAGAGTGTGTAGGTTTCATGTTGGATCTTGTACACCTGAGAGACTGGCCAGGTCTGCCCAGGTGTAGATGAATACCACACACTAGTAACCTGCAGGTCATCACACTGGGGCATTAAAGGGATGGCTAAATAAGCTGGTTGTATAAGGTATTCGTCAATATTAGTGAGAGAGATTTTAGTGAGCGTTGCCCCTTTAAGAGGAGAACAGTGCTCACTGACATCTCTGGAGGCTAGAGCCACTAATACTGCTAAGAACCTTATACAGCCCAACCTTTAAAACACCAAAATATCCCTTTAACCTTAGCTTTGGCCTGACATTCATGAAACTGTCAGTAAGACTTTCAGTCAGGTACAAACTCAGAGCTCTGTCTGTCTCACCTCATCTCCTCTCACTGCTGTATAAAAACATCATCGAGCCTATCTACTGCTCGTCATGTTTGGTCACCAAGCACACAGTAAAAAAAAATATCTGCATCACACATTGCCTTAAAAATCACTGGACTCTCCACCTCAAAACCTCTCAGACCTCAACAACAAAGCTCTGAAGCACAGAGAGCTCACACAGCCAGGACCCCACTCATCCATTCATCCACTCCACCTCTTCCACCCGGTCACAGATTCAAGGTCTCCGCCCCGGGACAAGGCATGTTTCAAAAGCAGCTTTACCCTCGCGGCTACTGAAGCTTTCACCACACTGCCACATCAGCTGTTATGTGTGATTCATCCTGCTAATGAATCAGCATATATTTAAAACCCCAATTCCAAAAATGTTGGAGCACTGTGTGAAATGTGAGTAAAATAGAATGCAGTGATTTAAAATCTCATAAATGTACATTTCATTCATAAAATAACAAGAAACATCATATCAGATGTTTAAACTGAGAAATGGCAGCAACACATCTCAAAAAAGTTGGGATGATGAAATAAAAGGCTGGGAAAGTAAGTGGTACTAATGGAAACCATCTGGAGGAGTATTTTAAAACTAATTTGGTTAATTGGCAACAGGTCAATAACATGACTGAGTATATGAGGAGCATTTTAGAAAGGCAGGGTCTTAATGTGTGAAAAACTGTCTAAAAACTGCAGGAAATTTTCAGAAAAATGTTAATCAATGTGAAATTGTGAAGACTTTGAATATCCAATGTACAGTACTTCACAAATGTATTAGACCACCTGTCATATTTGTCTCAGAGACCATCCAGCATCGTGAAGTGCTTTAATGCGAACTCTTTCATTTTCAGTCAGCTCTCCACGTTTTACCATTTTGAACAGGAATGAGGGATTTCAAACTGAATTCGCCTTTTTAGACCCAAATCTGAGCCGGCTCACTGGGCTTCTCTGAGGAGTCAGAAATGAATCAAGCATAGCATTCAACCACTAAAACTCATTTTTTCTGTTCAGGAATGCAAGTAAATAACTATAATTTGAAATATTAATCAAGAAATATTAATGTGCTTTACTATTTTTTCAGGGGTTTTTTTGTAAATCAGTAAATTTGAAAATTCATGGACAACAATAATAATTATATTTTAGCATTAAAAATATCATTCGGGTTAAAGAGCTTCTACATATTGGTGTATTAACCATTGCAAAAACATAAAAAATTATTTTGGTTTTACCAATTTTTACCAGTGCTGTTAATTTAGTGCAGCTGTGACATAAACCTTACTTTGGGTGGTGGTCTAATAAATTTGTTAAGCACTGTATATAGAGTACAATATCATCCAAAGATATAGAGAATCTAGAGAAATCTCAGTGGACGAGGGATAAGCCTGAAAGTCAGTATTTCGTACGATTAATCTTTGGGCCCTTGGGGGCCACTGCAGTAAACACAGGCATGATTCTGTACTGGAAATCACTGCATGGGCTCATGTCAACACTTCCAGAAATTATTGTCCTTCAACACAGTTGGTCGAGCCATCCATAAACCAACCAACACACCACAGAAACACTGCTGTCTTCTCTGGGCCAAAGGTCATTTAAAATGGACTGAGGCAAAATGGAAAACTGTTCTGTGGTCAAATAAATCAAATGATCAATTTTAGAACTAAATAGGATTAAAGAGGACTAAAGAGGACAAGGATCATCCAGCTTGTTCTCCTGGCTCAGTTCTAAAGTCTGCATCTCTGATGGTATGGGGTTGCATTAGTGCCTATGGCGTGGGCAGCTCAAACATCTGGAGAGGAACTATCACTGCTGAAAAGAATAAGGTTTTAGATTACCCATCAGGACAACATCTCTGTCAGGGAAGACCTTGACTATTTCAGCATGACAGTGCTAAACCACATACCACATCCATCACAACAGCATGGCTTCACAGGCGAAGAGTCTGGTTCCTGAACTGACCTTCCTGCAGTAAAGGCCTTTCACCAATAGAAAACATTTGGAGCATTAGAAAAGTGATAATCCAGCAAAGAAGACCCAGGACTGTAGAGCAGCTGGAATCCTACATTTGAAAAGAATGGGACAACATTCCTCTCCCAGTAATCGGACTCCTCACTACCAGAACATTTACAGAATGTTGTTAAAAGAAGAGGGGAGGCTAAACAATGATAATCATGGATTGTCCCTACTTTTTTGAGATGTGTTGCTGCCATCAAATTCAAAATGATCAAATATGTTTTTCATGAAATAGTGAAATGTCTCAGTTTCAACGTCTGATGTGTTGTTTATTTTCTACTGTGAATAAAATATGGGTTTACAAGAAGTAAAAAAAACAGCCACTTCTGCTTTTATTGACGTTTTGCAAAACGCTTCAACTTTTTTGGAACTGTGTTTTTTTTTTTTTTATGTGTCTTAAAATCCATCCATTGCAGTCCATCATCATAAAAAACAAAACCTGAAAGAAAACCATCCAAATAAAGCTGCAAAAACTGCGTCCTACCTCTGGGTGAATGATGCTTCCATATGATGTTGGCCTCAGGTCGACCCACGGCCAGACACATGAGGCTGGCGCTGCTCCCCTCGTTGACTGTGATGTCTCTGGATATGTTCGTGATCCTGGCGGGTACTGCGGGGTGAGAGAGAGACGATCATGATTGATGCTTTGAGCTTAATTAATGACTCATAAGAAAAGGGCTCTCTATTCCACATGATCAGAGCAGTGATGAGGTTAAAAATAATAACTCAATTAGCATGAAATTAGCTGACAAATTTGACAATTCTCTGGCTTGCTGTGGTGCTATACATGATTGATTTTATTCATGGTTGCCACACTGCTCATTAGAAAAGCATCAGACTGACTTGGAGGGAGAATCATTTCATCTCTGGACCAGCTTGTTCAAATGGAGGGTCAGAAGTTATCTCTAGCGCTATTAAATGATATATTAGTAACACTGCTGTGGATATTTATCACTGCATGATAATAACTCAGTACTTGTTGAGGCCAGCTCTGTGGACAACAATGCTGTCATAATAAATCATAATTACTCTGGGCTAACTTTGAAGAAGACTAGAGGTTACTAACTCATTCACTGATTGGTCCCATAGCTCCAATAGGGGGTTTATTTTTACTCTGTTCTTAGTTTTCACTCATTTGCTCTTTAAAAAGGGTATAAAAGGATTAAAACAGTCTGAAATAGAAGCCATTACTACATCGTAGCAGTAATGTCTACATACTGATGGCAGAAAAATGGGAAAAACCAGTGGAGAGGAATACAAAGAGATGAGACTGAACCTGATAAATGTCTTAATGACTGTGTTTACATGGACTTGAGTGTCCCGGTTATGAGTCATATTCCGGTTCTTATCATATTTGGGATACTGTGTTTACATGCGCAGAGAAACCCAGTTATTCATATCCCTGAATACATGAGAAAAACTAGTATCCCAGTTTCTGATCACTGAATCATATCTGCACGGTTGTGGTGTAATTTCTCAACACCGGACGAGGTAAGTTTGAATTTAGAGAAGAATTAGATCACTGTTATTTTGGGTTTAACACAGTTAAATGCCTGCATCACATTGCAGAAATGGTATCATAATAATGTATAATTATGAAACATTACGACACATGAAGCAAATACTCTGAACTATTTCTTGAGTAAACCACTGGGCGGAGTGACGCAGTGCAGCATCCATGTCTGGAGTGTAGTTCCGGCTTTGCATTTACCTTTAAAACATCTCCATCTTGTAATGTGACATGATTATTTCATAGCGTGGTGAATGTGCAGGTCACAACTTGTCCACGAGAGCGTTTTGGAGTTGTTTGATTGTGTATTCGATGAGTTTGATGAGGGAAAGCCGGGATGCCATAAGACTCCCTTGCGTTGGCAGAGCAGCGCCTAACTCTGCAGTGCCGATCTAAAAATAGCTTGCACCGACAACTAAAGGTAACAAACCTATTAGTGAGACTATAGGGATTATGGCAATGGGCAAATTTGCCAAAATGTTGAAGTATCCCTTTAAGCTTTTACTTTGAAAAGGAAACCAGAAAAGTCATTGTTTCTAAATTACAGGACTGGGAACCGATGACAAACTGTGCAGGATGATTACCGAGTGCCGTCTTTCCATCTTCATCTCACAGAGCTCTACTTCCCGGTAACTCATGGCATGAGTGGTCATTCTCTGTCCCCAGAGTAAACTACGTTCACGTTTCAGTCATTGCTGAAAAATTAAACCGTTTAGTTCACGTTTTATCGAATTATGAGTGGGTTTTGACACAAAACTGCACAGACTGATCCGCTGCAGACACAGCCCCCAAGCTGTCACTCTCTCTGGGCAGAGATCAGCTGTTCCTCCGCCACACAGATGCAGTATTTGTATCAGAAGTTAAATTAAGTAAAATCAAACTCGCACCTTCACAGGTCGTCTACAGCAGCCAGGAAATGGGATACATGGCACAGTATCCCGGTTTCTTTTGGAGTTCTCCAGGTAGCAAAACCATGTGTCTCAAAAACCAGGATACTGTTATATCCCTTCTTGTGAAGACGTATACATGCACAAACAAAACTGGGATACTCAAGTCCATGTAAACGCAGTCATTGTCCCCAGGAACAGAAGCAGAGTGTCTGTCCAAAAACAGATCTTTTTTTATGGAGGTTGAGGGTAAGCTACCTCCAAAACCTATTGATTTCTCTGATCTAAATGTGTGGATTTAAATGTTTGAAGAACAAAAATTGGATAAAAACAGCATCAAAGCCATGTCAGTGGGGAAAAAAAGCATAGATCATTTGTTTTTGAATGTGTGCAAAAGGTTTTTTACACTCCATGGTTCTGATGATGCGTAAATGTCCATTGGGGGTCAGGAAGTAGAGGATAGCTGTGAATGGGAGGAAAGACGGTACTTCATAGCTCTTAATAGATACATAGAACATGGTCCCTACACTTCACAAAACTCCACAGTTTAACCCATTTACAGTCATGGACGAAAGTATTGGCAGTGGTGGTTGCAATTACAAATGTTTGGTACACATGTTTATATCCTTTATATGCATTGGAACAACACATAGAACAGAAGAAAAAAGCCAAAACTGACATAATTTTACACAAAACTCAAAAATGGGCCAGACAAAATTATTGGCACCCTTTTAAAACTGTGGGTATTCATTTTATTTCCAGCATGTAATGCTCATTTAAACTCACCTGAGGCAATAACAGGTGCTGGCAGCATAGAAATCACACCTGAAACCAGTAAACGCTGGTTCTGACTATCGGCCATCAGTCTGAACTGATCTGATGATACTACTGATTAATGACGTCTACCTGAGGTGAGTTCTTAATAAGATAATGGCCTCCATGAGTGTCTCCATGTCTGTAGTTTGTATCCCACACATCAGGTAGTCATATATGACCTGAACTTACTTTAGACAAGCATACAGTGTTTACCAGAACCCTCATGACAGAACCAGACAGGATGAAACAGGAAGTACATCTCTGGCTGTACTCTTTAAGTAAATTATTGTCAGGTGTGTTGTCTGTATGCTGTGGAGACAGAAACCCAAACCTTCAGGTAATGCTGTCACTCATTATTTAAACACTTACTCATCTTTTACCATATGCTTAAATCTTCAGACAGCACTGTTCTTCTTTTATTTTCCTTTTTTAAAGGCAGGATATCGTTTGAAACATTTGTTACCTTTGCATCTAAAGCTTGTAGAAACCTCCATCACCACCTGGGTGGAGGACTCCCGTGAGGAAAGCAGGAAGTTGTTGCTTCTTTGAAAACTTTTGTTTTCAGTCTTTCTGACCCTTAAAAACATGTTTCTGGAAATCTTTTCACATCCCCATGAGGGACAATGTGAGCCAGAAGATCCCAAACACATGACACCATTGTACTGTTTGACTGGGAAAATGCAAAATATGTATAATTCATATTGTGACAGACAACAATGCACAGTGTCGTAACAATGCTCGCTATACTATTGTGTTCTTGTGCTGTGCAGATAATAACACATTGTGGCATTTCTGCCATGCATCTTTTCCCTCTGAATAGTGAATACTTGACAGCACAATTACAGATGAAATTATAAAAAACATGCTCCTACAAAGACACGAGCTGCATCAGTTGGGCTCGAATCTTAAACAAACACCCAGAGAAAGCATCCTGCTCCATTGTGCTGGCCCTCTTGATTCCATTTTCTAATTAATTATTGGCTGCAGCCCCTCGGCTGTGGCCACATGAAGACTGACGTGTCCCCAGGCCTCTAGTCAAGCCGCCCAGCAGCCCCGGTGGCAGGGGAGCGGTGCTTTTAATCACCTTGCCACTGGCATTATAAAGCTGGAGGAGCTGTCAGCTGCTCTGGACACACATGCTTGTTCATCGGTCTCTGCCGGAGGTCAGAGTGGCTGAGACGGGGCTGCCTGCTGTGTCCTTAAACCACCGTACCGAGGCGCTTAAAGGAACCAGAGGTTGCATTTTACCTTTAATAACCAATTACTGTATTCCTCTGGCTATTCTGTTAATAACACACAGCTAAAACTTTCTCTAAGTGTGTTCAGACTGAGACTTAGCAGGAAAGTTAGCGATGCTAAGGGACATGTAGCAACTGCACTTATAAAAGCAGTGGAAGGCTGACTGCATTTATACAACTTTCAAATTTTACTGGGTTTTAAAACATGGAAGACTGCAGACAAAAAAAAAAAAAAAAAAAAATATATATATATATATATATATATATATATATGTAGTTGAAACCAGAAGTTTACATACACTATATAAAAAGGCACATAAACTTTTTTTTCTCACTGTCTAACATTAAATCAGATTAAACTTTTCCTGTTTTTGGTCAATCAGGATTACCAAAATTATTTCTATTATTCTAAATGCCAGAATAATGAGAAAAGGATTTTTTAAAGACAATTTTTATTACGTTCTTTAAAGTCAGAAGTTTACATACACTAAGATTACACCTGAAACACACTGCTTCTTTGTGTAACATCATGGGAAATTTTAAAAGAAATCAGCCAAGATATCAGGAAGAGAATTGTGGACTTGTACAAGTCTGGTTCATCCTTGGGTGCAATTTCCAGATGCCTGAAGGTGCCACGTTTATCTGTTCAAACAATTATACTCAAGTATAAAGACCATGGAAATGTCCAGCCATCATACCGCTCAGGAAGGAGACGGGTTCTGTGTCCCAGAGATGAACGGGCTTTGGTCTGAAAAGTGCATCTCAACCCAAGAACAAAAGCAAAAGACCTTGTGAAGTTGCTGGCTGAAGCTGGTAAGATTGTGTCATTATCAACAGTCAAACGAGTCCTGTACCAACATGGGCTGAAAGGCCACTCTCCCAGGAAGAAGCCATTACTCCAAAAGAAACATAAAAAAGCCAGATTATAGTTTGCAAATGCACACAGGGACAAAGACCTTAATTTTTGGAGACATGTTCTGTGGTCTGACGAAACTAAAATTGAACTTTTTGGCCATAATGACCATCGTTACATTTGGAAAAAAAAGGGGGAGGCTTGCAAGCCTGAGAACACCATCCCAACTGTGAAACATGGGGGTGGCAGCATCATGTTGTGGGGTTGTTTTGCTGCAGGAGGGACTAGTGCACTTCACAAAAGAGATGGCATCATGAGGAAAGAACATTATGTGGAAATACTGAAGCAACATCTCAAGACATCAGCCAGGAAGTTAAAGCTTGGGCGCAAATGGGTTTTCCAAATGGACAATGACCCAAAGCATACTGCCAAACTTGTTACAAAGAGGCTTAAGGATAACAAAGTCAGTGTTTTGGAGTGGCCATCACAAAGCCCTGATCTCAATCCCGTTGAAAATTTATGGGCAAAGCTGAAAAGGCATGTGCGAGCAAGGCAGCCTACAAACTTGGCTCAGTTACACCAGTTATGCCAGGAGGAATGGGCCAAAATTCCTGCAAACTATTGTGAGAAGCTTGTGGAAGCATATCCAAAACATTTGACCCAAGTCATACAGTTTAAAGGCAATGCTACCAAATACTACTGAAATGTATGTAAACTTCTGACTCTCAAGAAAATAATAAAAAAATGTCTAAAACATGATCTCTCTCATTATTGTGACATTTAGCAAATAGAAATAATTTTGGTAATCCTAATTGATCAAAAACAGGAAAAGTTTAATCTGATTTAATGTTAGATGGTGAGAAAAAAAGTTTATGTGCCTTTTTATATAGTGTACGTAAACTTCTGTATATATATATATATATTATTATTATTATTTTTTTTTTTTTAAGTGTTCTAATCATTTGAATGCTGACACTAGAGCCGGGATGTCAAACTCTCTTTAACTGCCAACCTCATTCACCAATAATAAAATATGAGCACTGATGATAAATGAGTTTGAAATTAAAAAGTTAAAAAGATAAGTTTGAAGACTCCAATCTAAAAAAATATTTTTTTAGTTCAAAAAGGTCAAAAAATGAAATTGAAAAAGAAAAATAATGTTTTTTAGAGGCAAATAAAAATGAAAGAAAGTCAAAATCGTGAGTTTAAAAGGCCAGAATCAGTGGTGTAAAGATAATCCGATCTTGACGTCAGTGGTTTGAGTGAATGGGTAAAAATGAGCCACGGGCCGGTCTTTGGACCCGTTTTAACATTAGAGATCGGTTCATGAGGCTCTGCTGCTTGTTCTCATGGCCCGTTCTGCCATGCTCTGGCTCAGCGTCTGTGATCCCGCCTGACCCGTGGTGACCTTTTACCTTTAAATGAGAGTTCCGTTCGCTGTAGGTGCTCTCTAGGTAGCTGGATGTGTTTCACCGGTTGTCGCCTAAACGTCTTTCAGTTCCCAGTTTACGCTTTGGAGAAAAGCAATTAAAACTACGGCAGCTCACAAATCTCACCTGTTGAGACGGCGGAGCTGAGGTTTAGCTAAGATGCTAAAGCTAAACGCAGCACAAACAGACCCGAACATAAACACTTTTCTGAGTTAAAACTCTTCAGTTATCACCGTAACAACAGCCCCTTTATTCACGGGGTTTACAACCATAACGTGTTGTTGGAAGTGACTGATTTGGGGACATAATCAATACATCTGAGTCCACTAATATGAAACAGAGAGGACTTCACTGAGCTGGAGATCAGCTGTTCTCCAGTGAATTAATTCAAGAATAAAAAAACAATCAAGAACGGTCAGAAATACAGAAAACGGAAATAACCATGTTTATGCTACATGTAGACTGAATACTCACATTAAGAGGAATTATGAAAGGAAAAAAAATGTATAGAAAGCTGTTTTAATTTGACTGCTTTCAATATTATTTTAACCCCTTGTTCTCCTGTACTAGCAGACACACAGAGCTCTGTCTATCCAAATCTCCTTGTGACTTTAAATTCGTTTTAATTTGTGCTTCTTGGGAAAATGTGATATTTAATTTGTACTGTTATTGGGATTAATAATGTTGAGGAAGTTACAAGTACAGAAGGACATTTAGTTTTATAAATATAAAATAAGATCAAATAAACTTAGATTATTATGAAATCATCTTGTTTTCCCCTTTTATGCTAATTTTTGTTAAAGCAAAAATTCATTTTTGTTCTGTAATCAGATTGGAGTAGACCGAATCGAAATCATTCAGTATTTTAATGAATCGTCAGTGAATCGAATTGTAGTAAAAAATTGAAATAAAAAGTCAAAATACGATTCAGCATTTTAAATTGTGAGTCTAAAAGGAGGATAGGATAATTATTATGAAGTCAAAGTTAGGAGATGTATATATGAGAAAAAATACAAAATAATTAGTTAAAAAAGGTCAAAATATGACTTAAATGTACAATTATAAATCTTAAAGCTCAAAATCTTACATAGGTAGTCAAGATTATGAGTTGAAATGTACAAAGTATGAAATAAAAAGTCAAATCTTTGATTTGAGTCCTAATTCTGCAATGCAAAATTAAAAACATGAAATTAAACACAAATCAATTTAGTTTTCCCACATTCCTGACTTCTTATCTAAGTATTTTTACTCCTTATTTTTTCATATTTCATGACTTAACAGGGATAACTTAAATCATCAAGGATAAGTTGACATTTTTATACTTGAGGAAATCTGCAGACCTCAGACTGATGGGCCAGTTACAACAGAAATATAAGATAATCCTGCAGGCCTGATTAAACTGTTCCGTGGACCGGATTTGGCCCCCGGGCCTTGAGTTTGACACCTCTGCACCAGATGATACACGTCAGTGGTGGACTCAGGATGTTTGAGGATACCTGCTGTGTTAAGTTGCGCAAAATTATTAAAGTTGTCAAACATTTAAAGTGAAATAGTCAGAAATTCTGTTCAATATTCATCATTTATCATTATACCTTACACAGCTTTGTAAAAACAGACCAGGAACTACAAACCACTTCGACAAGAGAGGATGTCGATGGCAATGAACTTTACAGCAGCACTGCATTCTTTCAACTGTTGGATGTGCAGCTTCATCCACTGATGAGGCACTTTATCACTTATTGGCCACTGGGAAGGCAGCATGGAGGGTCATTAATCATGTATTGTCCAATTAGAGGAAGCCTGGAGACACTTTGTCATATATCCACTTAGTGTGGAGGCCTTTTTTATTTTCTTTTTTAATAGAGGGCAGTTAAAAGGTCAACTGGTAAAATTGTGAGGACACCAACAGCCGCATGCCAAATTGTGTCCACTGAGAGGGCAATATGTCAGAGTTGGTCCAGACAGATGTTACCTGAGAGGGCACTTTGTCAAGTTTCTGTCCAGGGACTTAGCAACATTTGGGTCCAGAGAGCATTAAGCCTAATTTTGTCAACTAAGAGGGCACAACAGAGCGCACAATGCAGAATACTGTCCACACAGAGGGCATCCAAGCAACATCAACAAGCACTTTGCAAGATTTGGGTCCATTTAGAGGTCAGCTCACCCAATTTTGGTCACTTAGACAGCAACATGTCTAATCTGGTCCACATACACGACACTTCAGAGGACACTTTGTCAAGGTTTTGTCCATTTAGTGAGCACTAGGCCACTTTTTTCAACATTTACAGAGGACAAAGTCAAATTTGGTGGACCAATTTTTGCCCACCTCAAGAAAAAATTGTCAAATTGTGTCCACTTAGAAAGCACAATCCCAAATTTTGTCCAGTTAGACGGCAATAAGCAAACGGCAAGACAGCAGGCAGACAGCAGTTTAGGGAGCTTTGTTAACTTTTTTAGAGCAATTTAGCAACATTTTGGTCCATTTACTAGAGAAGGGCGATACCATTTTTGAAAAATTCGATAGCAGTACCAATACTTTTTGATGTAAGTTTATTGATACTGATACTGATACCAATACTTTTGAAGAAAGAATAAAATATTGGACTTGCAAACTTTCAAAAGTCCAAATTTCAGGCAAATAAAAAGGTGTATGCATATCATTCAGAAATTCATTAAGGGAGAAACTTCAATTAAAGTATTTGTGCAAGCAGGTAAAAAATAAAATAAACCAAATATTATCATAGCACAAACATGTATTTAACATTGAAATATCAACAACATAAAAATGCCCATTTCATTTTCAAATTCTGATAGAAGGGCTTTATTAGCCACCTATAGCCACTAGTTTCAAGCAAAAATGTAAAAAAATAACGTCATCAATGATTTTCATAGAAATATTTATCTTTTTATGTTTCTACAACTCGGTCTTGATACTTTTCATTGTATTGGCATGCAACAACCAGGTTCACATCACAGACTATCATACGCGAGCGAGTGTAGTTGCTGAAATCTTTTACTCATTCATGATTGGTCCCCAAAGTCACATGATACTTAGGCTTGACGTCCGATTGGTCTCCAAATTCATGTGACACAGACGAACAGTAAAGCCAAAACAGTCTTGGGGAGAGAGGCAGGGAGGCACTCGGGGGAGAAGCCGTGGTGAGATGTGTTTCATGGTACTCATTTGGTATCGATACTTTGCTAGAGGGGCCGATACCAAACGAGTGATTTTTAAATATGGATATATCGATATTGCAGTATTGATACTCCCACCGCTACCATTTACAGAGCACTAAGCCAAATTTTGACCACCAAGAGGGCACCATGCCAGCTTTTGTCCACATAGAGGGCACCAAAGAAGGCAATTTGTCAAATTGTGTCCATTAAGTGCATCAGAGAGGGCACTTTGTCAAATTTTATTCTCTCAGAAGCAAGCCAATTGTGTTTTATACCTTAGAGGCATACGAAGGGGGTCTTTTCTCGAACATAAGAGCACCAAGAAGAAATCATCTCCCTGCTCCACGTCTGAGTCCACCAGTGATCCAAATGGACAGTGAAACCACACAGATGCTGTTTGTAGTGACAATTTCACTACGGATAATCCACAGACACACAATCTTACCAAAACCCACAACAGACTTTGTATACACCTGCCTGCCTGTCCAAGTATAGATATCCAGTCACTACAGGTTTATTCTTTACTATTTTATTCACCATTTACAGTAGTTCTCTTTTTGTAAGCATCTCATAGCTTTCTTGTTTGATTAAAAGTCTTCAGCATGAGAGAATTTATCATTTTTTGCACTGGATAGAAAAATAAATCCACTAAACTTAGTGTGCATGATGTTTTTAATTGCATTACAAAACCAAAACACATAAAAAATAATAGAAATACAAATGCCTGAAGGTGAGATTTTATTGTGCATGAGCCTCTCTGGGCCTTAAATGAGATCATTTTGTGGTCTGCACCCTCTGCTGTGTTTGCTCTGGATAAACATCTCTGTGTTGACTTTGCTGGCTAGAATAAATGTGTCTGTAGCACCTGCCAAAGCACACTTCATCAATTCTATTCATTCATTTCCAGTCCTGCAGGTTATAAGACAACGTGGTGTGATTTGTAATAAATCACATATGTCTGTATAAATCAAATAAAAGGCGATTTGGTTGAGAGGGATGATTCTAGCAGAACTCACTGTGATCTCTACTCTTAAAGCAAGTTAAAATAAAGAATTTCCTTCTGAATTAAAGTGCAAGCTTAAAAATCCAATCATGCTGCAGAGTTAGAGTCAATGTACTGTTACTTTACACCATTTAGCCTGATGTTCCCAATGACTGTTTTGATGAGGTTAAACACGCTCTGTGAGGCTTTAACACACTGGAAAAATAAGCCAAACTGTTACTCAGACTTTGAGGCCTGTAGCAGTTCAGAAAGCTTTAGACCAGTGGTTCTCAACTGGTGGGTCCGGACCTAAAAGTTGGTCGTAGGGCCGTTTTTCAGTGGGTCACAGCTATCATTGGGTCAAAAAGTCTCTACAGTGCTTTCTTAGCATGTAATACTTTGTTGAGCTTCTTTGTTATGTAACATTTTGTTCACTGTTAACCCAGATTTCTAGTGAGTTGTTTTTTATGTAAAACACTTCTGCACCATGAATGAAGTTGTCCGCTAAGTTGGTCGCTGACTGCAGCCATCCATGTTCCATTATGATGGAGGGCCTGTAGACTACGGACTCAGGAGACCTGTTACATCCAGTCCATACCGGAAGTCTCAACCGGAAGTCTGTACACCTAAGGTCAGGCTTAGGCATGAAAACCCGAGTAGTTAGGGTTAGGGGAAGGCAGTGGGGAAGGTGACATATAAGGGTTAGGCTTAGGTGCGAAAAAGACTGACAAACACTGTCAGCTGAGTCCAACACGAAGAAGAAACTTCCGCCTGGGACTTCCTACATGGATTGGATGTATAGCGACGCCCATGTCGGCCATCTTGACTGCAGTTGGGTCTCTCTCACCTGTTAACACTATGCCTCTCACATTTTTCCATGATGGCCATAAGACACTTCATTTTCCATAGTAGTTTAATGTGAGATGGCGATCTTTGTACGCTACTTTGCACTGTGAAAGTATTAAGTTAGAAATACCTCAGATTTCCATCCACCTAAGTTAATCTTTCATTCATTCTTTCAGCAAGAACTGTGCTGAGCCAACATAGTATGCACAAAGTAAGTTGTACCTAAAATAATAATTGTATGCAAGTTAAACTTAAACAGAGAAATTAGAAATTTAAACTCATCATTTTTCTAGAAACTTGTGACACAATATAAAAATAAGGAGTTGGTGGTGGATCCTAAGGCCAGACCATTTGAGAATCCCTGCCTTTAGACCCTGCTTAATTCCACCTCTTTGTCTGTTTCTAGGTTAATCTAAAGTAAGCCTTTTCAACATGACCACCTCAGGCTGGACTCACATGCCCCATCAGGAACCATGGCTGACTATTTCAAGGTTTAGTCCAATATTTTGTATTGCCTTTGAATCTGAGAAATCCATTTGCTTCATAAAAGTAAAATGTAAATGTTAATTTACTATTGATATTTTATTTATGTAGCCCTTTACAACACCCCACAGGTGATCTAAGTGTTTAACAAAAATCAAATGGCATAAGCACAAGAAAAATCCATAAAAAACATATATATATATAAATTTAGACTAAAAGGATAAAACAGTCACAATTTAAGGTATTGAAAGCCATCCTAAATAAATATGTTTTGATTTAAAGAGACCGAGTCAGAGATATCATCAGATATCATCTCAGAGGGGAGATTATTACAGAGTCTGGGTGCAGAAACTGAAAAGGCTTAGCCACCCCAGCGTTAATGTTTAGACCTGGGCTATCCCAACCAAAGTTGGTTGGATGACCAAAACCCTGTCATGTTCACAAACACTTAAAATTTTATCATTTATGTGTATAAATGTGTGTAGAATCTCAACCCTTTCAAGCACAGTCAAGTTATAGACATATTTTTTTCAAGACAACCTGGACTATCAGGAGGATGAGTGCTTCAAGGATGCTAGATGAATGTGTCAGAAGTTATATGACCAGAAAGACCAAGTAAAAGAATAAAATGGAAATTAAATCTCATTGAACTTTATACGAATAAAATCAACAATTACCAGGCCTTTTCACATCTGCATTTAGTTCCTACAGGCTTTGTCTTTTAGGGTAAAAATCAACAACTTACTGAAAAACTCAAAAAATATCTCTTTAATTCTCTGTAAAACTAATTCTAGGAGCACAAAAGTCATGTTCTCATTATATCGGCCATAGAGGACTATGTTGTCTAACTTTTCCAAACTGCTAGATAACTATGTCGTCTCTTGTTGATCTCTGGCTGGCACTGACGTGACCAAGAAAACAAAAGAATGTGTTGAAGCATCGTGCTGCTTGCTTACATCACGGCTACAACATGCCCGAAAGTACTGCCTCTCACTCCTGATTGGTCCTGTCACTTTCTAACTGGGCCCAAACTTTTCAGATGGGTGGTTTGCAAGATGGATTCGCAGTGAGAAACACGGGAACGGGTGAAGCCATTTGCTTTGCAAGGTTATCACGATTGGCTGACAGGCTAACAGGAAGTTGTTGTCTATTACATCCAGTGTCCAAATGGAGGACTGAGAGCGACACAGTTTACCTTGCAAAAAAAGCAAATAAAGAGCCACATTATTGTGGATTTTGCAATGTAGATTTGTAGTTTCAAAATTCGAAATAGATAGCATTTTGCACTTAGATTAAAATTTTCTTGAAGGGATAGAAACACCAGGACCCGAGACTGGCAAAATGTAAACTTCAGATTACAATTCACTTAGTAGAGATCTGTCTTATATTTCCTGAAATATTATAAGTAAGGCGTGTGCTACCACTTTAGATTGTCAGCATGGAAAATGGATACCAAATGGTATCACGCTGACACACTACAACAGTGAAAGGTGAGTTGAGTCCATTGTGTCTGTGCAGTTCCCTATCATACTTTACCTCTTAACTGACCTTAAATGAGAGTTAATCTTGCATCAGAAAAAGCTGCACAGAAAAGCCGTACAGACAAACTGTTTTTATGTAAATAGAAACACAACATTCTCATGGTGCCTGTGCAGTCATTCTTTCACAGAAACTCCTTTAAAATCACAGAAAATGTGGGTTGCTCTTCACATGTGGAGATAAATAGACATGTTTTTTTTCTGGCTTCAGCTGGAATTTTTGCTGTCAGTCCTGTGCTAAATTTCCATGTCAAGCTGATGTGAGAACACAGGAAATACTCTGCAAATTCAATGCAGGTAACATGGAGCAGGTGTCTGCGTTGACATCCTCCACAAGGGCATGTCTGGTGTGTGATTTTTGCAGTTTTTGTGCATGTAATGAAACTGCATCATTGTGTTTTCTGCTCTCCAGCATGTCCAATCTTTTGCTGATAGAGCACATATTTTTCCTATGCAGTGCAGCGATATTGAGGCAGAAAACTCTCTTTAAAATATCATAAACTGCTGCTTTGATCATCTTTGCTGCATGGTTCTTTTCATGTTGCATCTTCCCTTCAAAGACTTTCATTCCATTCGAAGGTGGCCCACTGTGAATGATGTGTGAATAACCAACTCTGCAGGTTTTCAGAGGCTGCATGGCTGAAATTTTCCAGAAATGTTCAGCTTTGTTAATTTAATGGCAGTGTTTTTTAGAGCACTAAGTCATACAGTACCAGAGTGTTACTGACAGTTAAAATGTGATTCATAAAAGCAGCGTTCAAAAGAAAGCAGATTAGCTCAGGATTGTTTGAGAATGAGCCTAAACCTTTGACATCTCCCACGTCAAAGCCTCTGCTCCCATGCCAGCGTCATCAGATCTATGATGTATGCTAACTCCTCTTTCATATTGAATTATCATGCATAAAAAACATCAAAGCTGTCACTGTCAGAGAGATTTCTAATCAGCCATCTCTTCATGAAACAACAGACATGTGTGGCAGATACCGGGGTAACATTCATTGTGTTTATGGATAATTCAGAGCTACAGCCCACTCCAAGATGAACAATGGAGAGATCCACTGATTCCAGCCTGAAGAGGTGGATAAAACACTCTGGGCAGATGTCTGCTCATCCTTTAGTGAGGCGGAGATAAACTAGATTAGTTTCCACGCCGGCTGGGAGAAGCCACACGCAGTGACACCTGCCTGCAAACTTCCAGGCTCTTTCAGTTCAGAGGCATCTTTTCATTTGGGACCACTTCCATCCCTGAATCCAGGATCCGGTCCAAAGTGAAGACAGCAGCACTGATGTGAGACCAAATGGCAGAGTATGGTGCTCTGGGTAAACATGTTACCTTGTGATCAGCTTGAGAAAAGCTTCACACTCTGCTGCAGAAGGCTGCAATCCCACAATTCATGTGAGAGTGGGCAATTTAAACCCTGCTGCAGGCAGAAAACAGTGGTCAAAAATAAACTGGGAACACTGTTTTATGCCAGTGATCAACTAGGGATATGTTTGAGATAAAAATAGAAAAGAAATATGGTTTCATTATCTAAGAGGAGATGATCAAAGCCCCAAAAGTGCTGAATTATGAGAGTCTTCTGGTGAACAGATTGCATCCTGTCCCTTCAAACGTTTCAATAAAAATGTTATGCTAATACTTTGGTACTTTGGTTTTCTGTGATGTTTCAGGACAATGAAAACACAGAAGTCCTCACTACAATGGAAACCCTGATAACAGCCCAGACTCACACAAAATAGCGCTACTGGTTAGTCAAGTAATAGAAGGATGCTACCTCCTCTATCTAAGACTGGATTAATGCTCCTGCAACATTAGGAAAGTCATATATACACCACATCCCAAATTATTCTGCAAATTGGATTTTAGTGTCATAAACATTTAATCTTTTGTTTTTCAGTTAAACTCAAAGACATCTGCCTCTGGAATGTACAGTCTCTGGTTAATCAATATTCCTGGCTACCATTACACCATGAAGACAAAAGAACAACCCAGCAGATTCAGAGATAAGGTTATTGAAAAGTGTAAGTCAGGGGATGGAGAGAGATGAATTTCCAAGACACCAAACATCCCCCAGAGTTCACCTAGATCCATGGTTTAGAAATGGACGGAATATGTCACGTGTAAAGCTGCCTAGATCAGGCCGTCCTCACAAACTGAGTGAGCGTGCAAGAAGGAGACGCTAGTGGGAGAGGCCACAAAGACACCTATGACTACTCTGAAGGAGTTCCAAGCTTCAGCAGCTGAGATGGGAGGGACTCTGCAGACACTGTTGAAGAAAACTCAGATTAGATCTGGACTAGAGTTCACTAAAAGGCATGTGGGAGACTCCATGGTCAAGTGGATGAAAGTTCTTTGGGCTGATGAGGTCACAATGGTGCTTTAAGTCTATCAGACAAGACACTTAAAACACTGCACATCACCACAAACACACCATCCCCACTGTGAAATATGGTGATGGCAGCATCATGCTGTGGGGATGCTTCTCAGCAGCCAACCCTAGGAGGCTTGTAAAGGTAGAGGGTAAAATGAATGCAGCAAAATATATGATATTCTGGAGGACAATCTTTGTCCATCTGCAAGAAAACTACAGCTTGGGATTTGAATATTTATTTTCAAGCAAGACAATAAGCTGAAGCATACAGAGAAAGCTGCACAGAAATTAATGGTGTAAAGACAACAAGATGAATGTTCTGGAGAGGCCCAGACAAAATCCACTGGAGAATTTGTGGCTGGACTTGAAAAGGGCTGTTCAGATCCCTGTACAACCTGACAGAGCTTGAGCAGTTTTGCACAGAAGAATGGAGTAAAATTGCAGTGTCCAGGGGCCTCATGTACAAAGATTTGCGTGGATTTCTTACTGAAACATGGTGTACGCTCAAATCCAGAAAACGTACGCATAAAAATATCCAGATGTATGAATCTGTGCGCACACATGAATCCAAGCACATTTCCTTCGTACATCCCAGTCAACATGGAATTGAGCGTACATGTTGGAGTACCCGACTCCTCCCTGTCCACGCCCCCATTTAAATACGCAAATCATATTTAAATGAGCCCTGCGCCTGAGATTCCCCCTCTCTGCATGATCAGAAACTTGAAAAAGAAACAGTTAGACAGGGGTAAAAAAAGGAATTTCACCGAAAGCAAATTGGAGACGCTTCTCACTGAAGTGGAGGCGCGCAAAAATGTCCTCTTTGGCACGCTGTCGGCGTAAACTGTAAACGCAAGAGGAGTGAGTGGGAGAGTGTATGTGAGGCTGTCAATGCTGTGGGGTCAGAAAAGCACACACATGCTGACTTGAAGAAGAAGTGGTTCGACATCAAGGCGGATGTGAAGCGGAGAACAGCATCCCGCCGCCAAAGTGTGGCCAAAACAGGTGGGGGGGGGGCAGGAGAAGAGGGGCTCACCCCGTTTGAACAGAGAGTCGCTGCAAAGCGGACAAAGTAAACTGGATTTACAGTTTCCATTTGTAATTTTTATACACTACTTACATGGATTACACACTATTGTTGCAAATTAATGCAGAAGTGCGCCAGGGAAAAAGTGAGGCTTATTGAGACATTTCACACTTTACGCACGGGGTTATTAATATGAATATTTTGCACACAGAGACAATCCAAGGCTTGTTGCAAAGATCTGAAGCTGTACTTTAACCAGCAAAAAACAGAAAGTCACTAACTTTAACCACTGACTAGTATTGATGCTGTGAAGACGGGATAGTATTTAGGGGTGCACATGCTCAATGCGCATCACGGGGATTAATATTAAGCCAATTAAAGAATAAATGTACTCACCAAGAAGCCAATCATAGTGTACGATGCCAGCTTGTAGTCTGTTCTCAACCATGCCGTCACTCAGAATGTATGAATCATCTGTTGAACCAGGCCACCTCACCAAAATGTTCGTTAATTTCATTTGCGCATCACATATGATCTGTACACGGATTGAATGAAATTTTTTCCTGTTGACATACTTATTCATCATGTGATGGCACTTTTATAGCAATGTGTGTGCAGTCAATAGCTCCGATTACATTAGGAAAACCAGCTCTCACGGCAAATTGCGCTTTAATGTAGACCTGTTCAGCTGTATTGTATGGGAATTTGATATACCTGGCGGACATGCGGATAATTCTGTCCCACACGGCTGGCATGGCTCGGTTCAGGGTCTCTGTCTCTAAACACACACTCTCTTCGTATTGCATCATTTACAATGTCTTCTAATACTGCTAAAGCCATTGTTGTTAACAGTATTTATTTTCACCACTTAGCACATGCTTTTGTATCCAGTCTTGTAATTGCAGACACGTGTGCGCGTTAATTGTTCATCAGTGTTAATTGCTCACGTGTCTCTGATGTGCACATCACATTTATTTATTATAACAGTTTCCCAGCATCACCTCTAAGTGTCGCCAAAGGATCCACAGCTGTAGAAAGGTGCGTACGCCAGCCGTGAAGTTGGCGTGAGGCACCGCACATTTCCACGGTCATTTCACTCTTAATACATCTGAACTCTGCCGTGAGAAAGAACGTACGCCACGTTTTTGTGCGTACGCATCCTATGTACATGAGGCCCCAGATGTTTGAGCCTGATTGAGACTTATCCACACAGACTCAGAGCTGTGATTGCAGCCAAAGGTGACTCTACTAAAACCTGACTAGAAGGGGGTGAATATGCAATCACTTACTTTTTATTTTTAAATAATTGACTTTACTTTGTAGAAATCTGTTTTCATTTTCTCATAAAAAAAAGTTTCATTTTTTGTTCGAAATAAATCCAAGTTATATTGACTATTTTTAATTTATAAATTTAATAAAAGGGTAAAAACATCCAAGGCACTACGTTCTTAATAAGATGGCTTTACTGTTTGTGGTCTGTTTTAAGGGTAATCCCTGTGTTTTTTGGCTCATTATGGTCCGTGATGGAGAGGCTGCTGTCTTGTGAGCGGATGAGACAAGGCTGTTTTGGCAGAGCCCAGAGATCTCTGAAAATCCGGTGGGGGAAATAAGTGCAGCATATGTGGGAGTGTTTTAGTGCAACTCCACAACAACTTGCCAAAACACGGCCTGCTGGTTCTCCAGATCCACCACAGTCTGAAAGAATGACAAGCTGTCATCTTCACTGGTGGAGTCAACCACAAAACACAGAGAGCAGAGAACAAGAGGAGACAGACAGACAGACAGATGGATAGATGTGCAGGACGAGGTGAGAAAACCACCTTTGTTGTGATTGGTTTTAAGTTTGTCATAAAAAGTATTCCAAAAAAAAAAAAAAAAACCCTGAAATATTTTGGAAACTTACTGCCAATACTCAAGCAGTGGATGTTCCGTTCTTACGTTTTTAGAGGGTTATTAATATGTACATATGAATATCATAGTTGGAGGGTTTCATGGATTTGGTTCCCAGAGGCTCTAAGTTGACTCTAAATAGAAAGAATAAACACATTTTTATTCCCACAGGTCACTCAGCTTGTTTACATGTGGTCCGATATCCTCCAGGTCCTGTGCCACCCACAGCAAACCTCCCAGGAGTGGGCAGTTATAACCCTGCTGCAGGCGAGAGCGGGCGTGCTGGAACACAAACTTCACAGGACCAGGACGGTAATGGTCAGGAGTCCAGCAGGGGGGATGAAGAAAAACAGTCCTCCTGCAGGGCTGTACCAAACACACACTGGCTCAGAGAGATGCACTTTGAATTTACTGTGTTTACATGTTCAGACAGGAAGTCACATGGTCTTTAATATGAGGAGCTGACCAATGATCAGAGGAGCTGAGGGACTTCACAGTTTGAGAGTATTTCCAATGCGGTCCTTCCTCAACTTCTCTAATGCAGGACAAATTTTGACGGAGAATTCCGGTGTTTTAATCACATGTAAAATTCATTTATTCTGCATTTCAATTAAATATGAATAAATAAACACCAGTCAGTGTTGAAGAGATGTTTTTTTTGTGTGTGTGTGTGTGTTAACTTTTATTTAAATTAAAACTGCTCAGCTACACCAGTGTGGTCTGAAACCATGAATCAGAATCAAAATTTACTACCTACAGCATCTCTCCCAGTGACCCCAGTGAGAGCACAACTTCAGCGGAGGGCTCATCAGGCTCCCGTTGATGCTCCTTTCTAGTGATTGAGCAGGCATCCTTTTCAAGAAGGAAGTTCAACAAACTTAGAGTCTAACCCTGAGCTCTGAGTTGAGATGATCCACTGAGATCAGATAAGAAAGGCTGAGTCTTTCTTCAGAACAGAAGATTTAAGCTTGGTAAATAAATTCTGACTAGGTTCGTTCTGAGTTCAGTGTGAGTAACAACAATGAAAAGCTATCATCAGATGAGATGAATCACCATGGCAACTGGGGACAACAGAAAACCCACGTTTTCTACCCTCTGTATTTAAAAATCCTCTGTGCTCATTCATCTATTATTGGGAGGAAAAATAATGAAAACGTACACTGCTTCAGGGCGGTTAGGATGTATAATCTATTGGGTCAAATAAAAGAAGAAAAAAGATTAATAAATGTTTGTGAATAAAATCTTAAATACTGAGATTGAAGTTGTAAATTTATGACATTCAAGTGATAAATTAATGAAGTTATAACTATAGTCAATGGTTAGATGATGCAATCTACATCAGACCTAAATAATAAGTGTAAGCTGTGGAATGATCAGAGGCTATATTGCTTTTAAAATATGTTAAAACCTTATTTAATATTACACAGTTTGAGCATGTTCTATTAGAATGAAAATGGTTAAATGCTAACAGTGGACATTCAGAATAAACCATTTCTGATGAAAGAAATTTTTAAATTTCCCATAAAACTTATTGCCTGCTTTATTCCATTTTTAACCCTGGATATAAAAATTTTCATACAATTAATTTACAACTTCAGTACCATACATTGATGGCTCTTATCTCACAAGTTATGATCTGTTCTTGAAGCTTTACTTAATTGGATTTTGTTTTCAAACTGTAAATACTTGTGCACTAGTTTATCCTCATGATAATGTTAATTTCAAACATAAATACTCTCTCCATCTTATCTTTTTTCATTAAGTTATCCTTTTTTTTATAGACATTTACTGATGTAAATGTGACTTCACAAGGATCCGCCCCTTCATCTCTGCACGTCAACTAAAGCATGTCATGTTTGATGAAAAATCTATGTTAAATGTAGTATACATGTCTTTATATTTATGTAAAACAACATGATTTTTTATCCAGAATAAGGTGAACCATGTCCCTGATACGAACTGATTGAATGAAAGAAAGAATGAGGAAATCAAACCACGTCTCTGGCTCTGTCAGAGGGAGGAGACGGGGACAGCTCTGGACTGAAGGACAAATTTGGCCCTGGCATTTCTTGGTCCAAACCAGCCGTCTACCCTGGTGGAACATGATATAACTAGTGCAGTGTAAAAGCACTTTGAGTAGCTCAAGGCCATTTACTGATTGTTCATGTACTTTAATAGCTATAGCAGATCAATTATGCAAACCTCTACAAAGCTGACAGGTAAATGACAGACATACAGTTACACCAAAAGTGTACACACTGAAGTTCAACATTGGTTGAACTTAAAAAAAAGGAAGTAATCAATCACATGAAACATTTTGAATTGAATCAATTAATTTTTTTTTTTTTTTAATTAGGTAAATGTAAATTTTTGAAGTTCATAGAAACTATGTTTAAAAGTTTAGCAAACCTAATTATTTTAGATTGTCCTAAACTTAAAATAAAAAATTTCCCTTAATCAACCAATATAAATATTCCACTCATTTGAACTTAAAAGGTTTAAGTTCATACAACCATTTTGTAAAGGTTAGAGAAATGACATTTTTTTTGGGTTGTTTCAATTAAAAAATAATAGTTGTTGGGGGAGGGGGGGTTGCAGCCTATCCCAGCCAATTTAGAGTCACCATTTAACCTAATGAGCATTTTTTTGGAGGAGGCCAGAGTACCTGGAGAGAACCCACACATGTACGGGGGGGACATGCAAACTCTGCACAGAAAGGCCCTGACTGGGAAGCGAACCAGTGACCTTCTTGCTGTGAGGCAACAGCGTTAACCCCGCGCCGCCTCCCACAAGTCTTGGAAGTCAACTCAACACATTTTTCCTGAAAACTCCTGCTACTTTGGCCCGATGGGAGAGAAGAAATGTATTAAAGGAGACATATTTTGCCCTTTAAGACAAGTTTATCTTAGTCTCAGAGGTCCCTAAAACATGCCTGTGAAGTTTATTGCTGACAAAAATGGTAGTATAGGATTCTTGCAGGAAATGGATGTCACTCGCCTGATGTTTCAGGCACTTCTGTCCAAAGTTTAGGATCTGACTGGGATCTGAACCATCAGTCTCCCAGTCTACAGTCAGCAGGTTAACCCATTGAGCTATCCAGCATCTCTGCTAGTAGCTGAAAGGAGGATCAAGAGAGTTCACATATTTTTGTTAGAAAAACCTGAAAAAATGATTTTTGCATAATAAGTCCCCTTTAAAATACTGCAGTGAAATTGCAATCATGCAAGAACAAGAACATCTCAGAAAACGAGAAGCTGACAGTCTCTGAACTTGGGCTGTCTTATTTGTAACCTCTGGAGATAAACATCAGCAATAAGCTCAATCTCTTAGAGGGAGCCATGAAGGCTAAGGATAAATTATATTTGGATTAATTCAACTGCACACAAAGCTGATGTTTTTCCTTTCCGTTACCAACTTGGCACTTTCCTTTCAGTTGAAGTCGGTTCGCTGGATGCCTGTGTTGGAGTGTAGAGGGAGAGCCACTCAGAAAGTGATGCATCAAGTGTTTTTGAATCCATTCGGGACCTACAGGATGTTGTTACAAACGCGCATGCAGACAGCAGGCTTAATGCAATAAAAATACATTGATCCAATGACAGAATTTAATTTGGTGTCCAGCTGCCAGTTTAAGTACAAAAAATATAGGTTCAACCATTAAGATAATTTAGAAGGTTTAGATTTAATGAACAAATCAATAATTTTAGGCTGTTATAAAACAAAAAATTACATCAATCCAACAACAGCATTGTTGTACTTTTTTCAGTGCATACAGTGTTGTTGTTGTTTGTTTTTTTCCTCACTGTTTGACATTAAATCTGACCAAACTTTTCCTGTTTTAGGTCAACTGGGATTGCCAAAATTATTTATATTTGCTAAATGCCAGAATAATGAGAGAGAACATTTTTAGGATATTTCTGTATTACTCTCTTCAGAAGTTTTCATACATCCCCTTGGTACTTTGTAGCATTGCCTTTAAACTGTGTGACCTGGGTCAAACATTTTGGGTATCTTTCCAGAAGCTTCTCACAAGAGTTTACTGGAGTGTTGTCCCATTCCTCCCATCAGAACTGGTGTAGCTGAGTCAGGTTTGCAGGCCTTCTTGCTCCCACACTGCAGCTCTGCCCACAAATTTTCCTTTTGATTGAGATCAGGGCTTTGTGATGGCCACTCCAGAACATAGACTTCAGCCACTTTGTAACTAATTTGGCGGTATGCTTAGGGTCATTGTTCATTTAGAAGACCCATTTGCATCCAGGCTTTAACTTCCTGGCTGATGTCCTGAAATGATGCTGCAATATTTCTACATAATGTTCTTTCCTCACACTCAAAGAACTAATTCGCCGATGTTGCCAGTTTTATTTAATTCAGTTACATAACAAATTTCCATCTAATTGAATTAAGTAATTCTAAGATAAACAGTGTAAATACCTCTTATGTAATGAAATTGAATAAAACAAATGTGGCTCAT
The DNA here is from genome assembly GCF_018320785.1 of Cheilinus undulatus. Classification (NCBI taxonomy): domain Eukaryota; kingdom Metazoa; phylum Chordata; class Actinopteri; order Labriformes; family Labridae; genus Cheilinus; species Cheilinus undulatus. The sequence continues at coordinate 3,248,703 of NC_054876.1, forward strand.
AGAATTTACCTAATTTACTTAGATTTGGTAATTGGTATGTAATTTCTTTGAATAAATTCTATGTGATTCAAATATGTTGACTTACCCAAAACCATGGGTGAGACTGTCAGTGCATCTGTTGGCACTGGCAGGCAATGCTTCCATCAAGACTTCCACATGTGGTGAAGCCAAGGCTTTGCCACACTGTGTGTCCACTCCCACCAGGGAGGGAGTACTCGGCTGATCTGGAGCACTGTCTGCATCCCTGTTTTTAAAGGACTCTTCACTATTGGGAGATAATGCTAACGGTGGAATTCTGTGTTTTCTGGGGGCTTTTCTAGTTTCATATTGAGGCAAGCAGTGATGAGGAATGGCTCTCAGACAAGTTGAATGACTGTGACAAGCTCTCGCACAGGAAGCATGAGCAGGTATTATTTATTCTGAACCACAGATACAGTCACATACAGACAGCGTGGTCTGCAACATTGACCCCCTCACTCATGGTGTCACACTTCAAAAAACACTTCTCACTACAAACATCAACTAATAGACTAAACATGCAAAGCACTGGCTTCACCTCGTGTGGAAGTCATGATGGAAGCGTTGCCTGTCGGTGCCAACAGATGCACTGACAGTCTCACCCATGGTTTTTTGAAAATTTTGAAATAGCCCCTCCCCTGAAAGAACTAAACATATTTAGTTATCACAGCTTAACATGATCATCGCATTGCATCTTTCAGCTGAATAGTACAAACTAATCTGATTTAGTAATGTCAACGTTTTTTTTGACAAAACACGGAAGAATTAGTAATGATTGCCAGTATCAAGTAAATGCTGGCTGGGAGAGACAAAAATTCCAAACAAGGAGTCAACATTCCTCCAAAGAAACAACTATTCTTGTTCTTTGGTCTTACCTGCAGACCACAATACAACATTACAGATGTATACTGCCACCTACTGACTGAACCGTTATGTAAACAAATCTCATTTGGTTTTATGTAATTCATTTGAATTTACTCCAACTTAGAAAGAATCACATTGGTTTTATCTATTTAAAATAACTAAAGTTTAGAAATATGTTAAATTGAGTAAAACCAATTTAATTTGTTCAACTAATACCGATGACAGTCAAAAATCATTTTTCTGAGTGCATGATGCCATCTATTTTGTGAAGTGCACCAGTCCCTGCTGCAGCAAAACATCCCCACATGATGCTGGCATCCATGTAATTTACAGTTGGGATGGCGTTCTCAGTTTTGTAAGCTTCCTCCGTTTTTTTTTTTTTCCAAATGTATTGATAGTCATTATGACCAGACAGTTCAATTTTAGTTCCATCAGACCACAGGACATGTCTCCAAGATTTAAGCCCTTTGTCCCTGTGTGCATCTGCAAACGGTAATCTGACTTTTTTTAATTTGCTTTCGGAGTAATGGCTTCTTCTGTTACCATCTCCAGCTGCATCTTCACAATGTCTTCAGCTTTAGTTCTGGGGTTGATATGCCAAAGCACGTCCATCTCTGGGACACAGAACCGTCTCCTTCCCGAGTGGTATGATGGCCGGACATTCTCATGGTGTTTATACATGTGTGTAATTGTTTGAACAGATGATGTGGCACTTTCAGGTCTGGAAATGTACCCAAGGATGAACCAGAATTGTGGAGATCCAAAATTATCTTCCTGATGTCTTGGCTGGTTTATTTGGATTTCCCCATGTGTGTTTGAGGTGTGCTTTAAGATACATCTACAGGTGTGCCTCCAATTAACTCACATGTTGACAGTTAACCTATCAGAAGCTTCCAAAGCCATGACATCATCATCTGGGCTTTCTCAAGTTGTTTAAAGATATAGAAATCTCAGTATATGTAAAAAAAAAAAAAAATGTAACTGACCTAAAACAGGAACATTTTGTCTGATTTAATGTCAGACAGTGAGACAAAAACAGTTATGTCTTTTAAACAGTGTATGTAAACTTCTGTTATCAACCGTAGATGGTTTCAGGACCTTTTCAGCCATTAAAATCAAGCTTTTATCCCATGTAGGTTCTAATAGTGAAAAATAATAAAGGCCAACCCAAGGACGCCTCATGAACTCGGATAAAATCTTTCATAATGAAATTTTCTGTCTGTTTTAATATGATATGTTTCGCCATGTCACTGAGTCGAGCAATGAGAGCACAGAGCTCTGAATGAGCAAAAGTTGTGAGAGTTAAACAAAATGGTAACGTTAATGACAAGTGAAGGAGTTAGTGCTGCAAGAGTGAACAGAGACAGAAGAACATTTTATTTTTCAAATGTCAAACATCTCTAAATAAAGAGAAAAGCTGGCCAGAAATAGCAGGAACACCTCAGCAACCTGGTGGGAAAAATCAAGCTAACTTAGTCTTCATCACAACATCTAGGCAGACGAACAAATACAGTATAGTTCAATAAATATTGTACTTTTGATTACAGCCTTCATTCTTGGTGTTCTCTGCCCCAGCACTTCTTCCATCAAGTGCCATCTCATTGGTCTTGATTATCAGGTTGGTAGTCTATAAGTTAAGGCTGAATCCCAATTCTCCCCTTAACCTTCAATCTTAGCCTCAAGCTCAACCCTCAGTCTTAACTCACCCCTCAAAACCAAGTGTAAGGGCCATCTCATGACTTAGAAATGGGACACCCCTTAATAGCAGTTATGATTTCAGACTGTAGAGGGCAGTAATGTGTTAAAACTGCGTAGTCTGTTGATTTAGACGAAGAAGAAGAACGTGTTAATATTCAACTAAATAACATGTATAAACACCACAACCAAGGGCATATTCCCCTGAAGGTCACTGTATAACGCGGCCATTAGCTAACGCCAAACACCAGTTGTAACTCGTCGGCTTGGTTACCAGTTTACGATCATAAAAATAAAAGTAAATGTTACGCTACAAAAAGGCAAATAATCCATAAAATAACATTAAACTAAGATATTAGAGTGGTTTTCGCAATTTTTAGATCTCTATTAACAAAGAAATTTACATTTGTAGCTCGATTTCTTTCCCGCATTCGATGAAGCCCTCAAACGCCCCCCTCAAGTCTACTCTCGGGAGAACTGGGCCAGTCCTCGCACTTCGTGGGAATGTGCATTTTGAGACTGAGGATTAAGATTGAGGGTTAAGGGGAGAATTGGTTTCAGCCTTTATCGTCATGAGTTCTTGGCTGTGTCATCACCTAGTCTGAGACAGCAACCATTGAAAAAGACAAACGGGTCAGATACCCTGACTCCAGAATTTGCCTCTGCTGCCAGAAGCAAATGCATCATATTTGTTGTAAAAAAAAAAGTTGTTATTGCAAAGCATTCTCTCCTCTTGTGGTTTTATCATGAAGTCATCACCAATTGGTCAGAATTGACTCCACTTTTATACTTTCCTTCTTAAGAGTATAAAGAGATTAGCACATAATGAACAACACTTCTGAAGTGAAGCTTCCTGTGGTCACTGTCAGACGCTCCACGCTGAAAGGAATCAAAGCAGTCATTATAAATTTCAATTAGAGCCTCTCACATCATGTCAATAACGTCTTTCAGGCTCTTAATTGACTAATTAATCAAATTATTGATCAGTGCTAAGTGCAGAGCATCATTAATGCATGAAGTAGGTTTGCCTTTTGGACACCAGCTGGCTTTAGAGGCTGTTTTACTAATGTTCAGCACAGCAAGGCTTCAATGATTCATATCCACACGTCTGCTGTTCAAGGATCTCTGAAAAGGGCAGTCAGCTCAGAGGAACAGAGATTACATTTCATGTAGGCAACAATTCAGGTTTCCTTATCAGCCATAACACCATTCATTCTATGCTGCTTTTAGATTTAATTATCAGTTATAATGTCAGAACCTTTAAAAATAGACTCAACACAAGCTGCCTGAGTGTCAAACAATGGGATATGCTCCTATAGAAGACACAACTTTGTATATAATCCTTCTAATTTTAAGAAAAGCATGGTTTACTTATGATCACAGGTAGCAGCACTACATTACCCACAATCCTACAGCATCACAGCGCTGTCTCTGGTTGGTTGAAGCATCCTTTGCTCATGATACTTTCATGTTCTGCTGCTACCAGTGGATGTATTGCTTGTTTTATTTTATTACAATTATTTATTTATTTATTTTTTAAACAGGGGGATAATGATATTTGTGTACTGTATATGTGTATGTACTGTTGAGCTCAGGTGTACATGCAGCTGGTGCATTCAGCTCCTGGTGCTGTGTCATCTCCCTTTTTCCTTGTTCTCTGTCATGTTAACATAAGAGACAGAGAAGATGACAGAGTGTTTACACTGCAGCAAAAAACATATCCCATCTGTGGCATCCCACCATGGCAAAAAAGTCAACATTAAAACTGTAAAAAGAAAGATTTGCTCTGGCTTTAAGTGTTGGAAATACTTAAATGTAAAGAAGGTACTTAATATATAACATAGGAGCAGCCATTTTTATTGATCCAGCCATGTCAGTGCAAACATTTCTGCATACTGTAGCTTTAAACTGAAAGCACTGAAGTCATGATTCTGATAAAGATGCACAAATAGTCTCATAATACCAGGACTTGACTAATAAACATGTTTGACAGAAAATGTAGAGCACAGTGTTCTTTCATGCTATGACAGAAACGTGGATGTTCCCATATGGCGTGGTTGTCAGTCTGCGACCTGATGTCATACTTGAAAACTGCATCTAGAAACTAATCATGACTTGCAACTGCTGACTGGTAAAAGTAATATCAGGTTGATTTTACATGGACAAGAGTGCATCATTTGAATTCTACGCAGTACGTGTGATATTCGCTACGAGCCCAGCACCTCCAAATCTAATGATTGGCAGAGTAATATGAATGTGCATTTTGGAAATGAAAGCTGCAGAGGAGCCATCACTGAGGTAAAATGTTCCCTCATTTACTCCTCCTTTCGAGACTCTTCACACCACATCCTTGTCTGCTGTCTTTAACGCCTGCAGTCATGTTTTCACACAACAGATTTTAAGGTCTGTGACAGATTAAAATGCAACATGTCCCACTGTGCACAATAACACTCCCATACAGAACACTTCAGATATATCAGCAGGTTTCTTTCCTAGCAGGTGGAGGCATGATGCTGCAAAGTCAACTGAACGATTCAAACTAAAATGGAGGAAATCTTTGGGCGTGTGTCCACGGATGTGGTTTGTTTTCACTGGCAGCAGCCACATCCTCAGTTTAAGAGCACTTTTCACTAATGCTTACTGTTGGGAGGGTACAAGACAAGTCGGATCAGTCTCTCTCTGCCATTACTGTGTACATTTACAGTGCATTCAGATAGTATGCAGACCTCCTTCACTATTTCAAAATATTCTGCAGCACTAAAAGCTCCGAGGAGCACAGTGGCCTCCATAATTCTCAAATAGAAAAGGTTTGACACAACCAGGACTCTTCTGAGAGCTGGCCATCCAGCAAAACTAAGCAATCGGGGAAGAAGAGCTTTAGTAAAAAAGGGGCGGGCAAAGTTCCAGCAGGACAGCCATCACCGCACCCCTCCATCTGGGCTTTATGGCAGAGTGGCTATAGAAGTGTAGAACACATGACAACCTGATTGGAGCTCCCTAAAAGCTCCTTGAGGACTCTTAGACTGTGAAAAACAAGATTGTCTGGACTGATGGAACAAAGATTGATCTGTTCAGCCTCAATTTTTAAAGTTATGTCTGGATGAAACCATGCACCGCTCATCACCTCCCTAAAACCATCCCAACAGTGAAGCTTGGTGGTGGCAGCACCATGCTGTGGGGGTGTTTGTCAGGAGCAAGGGCTGGGAGACTGGTCAGAGTTGAGGGAAAGCTGAATGGAGCAAAGAATGCAACGGTGTTCAGGACCTCAGACTGGGCCAAATGATCACCTCCCAAAATGACAGTGCCTGTGAGCACATAGACAAGAGAACACAGGAGTGGCTAGGGGCCGGCTCAGACTACAGGAATTCAGCCAGATTTACGCCTGACTGCAACGTCGTAGCTCATTGTCAAAACTCGGGCCCGATTTAGAGAGTCAGGAACGACTAACGGTCTTGTCATGTGACTTAAAGTCACTAGTAAAATGATGTGAACCCTTTGAGATTTCTTGGATTTCTGCATCAACTGGTCATCAAATGTGCTCCAATCTTCATCTAATTCACAACAATAGACAAACACAGTCTGCTTAAACTAATACCACACAAAAAATGATGTGTTTTCATGTTTTTATTGATCAAAACATGTAAACATTCACAGTGCAGGGTGGAAAAAGTATGTGAACCCCTAGGATAATGACTAGTTGACCCTCCTTTGGCAGCAATAACCTCAACCAAACCTTTCCTGTAGTTGCAGATCAGACCTGCACAACAGTCAGGAGGAATTTTGGACCATTCCTCTTTACAAAACTGTTTCAGTTCAGCAATATTATTCGGATGTCTGGTGTGCATCGCTCTCTTGAGGTCATGCCACAGCATCTCAATCGAGTTGAGGTCAGGACTCTGGGCCACTCCAGAAGGTGTATTTTCTTCTGTTGAAGCCATTCTGTTGTTGATTTACTTCTATGCTTTGGGTCGTTGTCCTGTTGTATCACCCATCCTCTGTTGAGCTTCAGTTGGCGGACAGATGGTCTTAAGTTTTCCTGTAAAATGTCTTGATAAAATTGGGAATTCATTTTTCCATCAATAGCAGCAATCCGTCCAGGCCCTGAGGCAGCAAAGCAGCCCCAAACCATGATGGCCCCTCCACCATATTTCACAGTTGGGATGAGGTTTTGATGTTGGTGTGCTGTGCCTTTTTTTCTCCACACATAGCATTGTGTGTTCCTTCCAAACAACTCAATTTTGGTTTCATCTGTCCACAGAATATTTTGCCAGTAGTGCTGTGGAACATCCAGGTGCTCTTTCGTAAACTTCAAATGTGCAGCAATGTTTTTTTTTTTGGACAGCAGTGGCTTCCTCCATGGTGTCCTCCCATGAACGCCATTCTTGTTTAATGTTTTACTTATTGTAGATTTGTCAACACAAATGTTGGCATGTGCCAGAGACTTCTGTAAATCTTTAGCTGACACTCTAGGATTCTTCTTCACCTCACTGAGCATTCTGTGCTGTGTTCTTGCAGTCATCTTTACAGGACGACCACGCCTAGGGAGAGTAGCAACAGTGCTGAACCTTTGTAGACAGTCTGTCTTACCATGGACACATGGACATCAAGGCTTTTAGAGATACTTTTGTAACCCTTTCCAGCTTCATGCAAGTTAACAATTTTTGATCGTAGGCCTTCTGAGAGCTCTTTTTGCCAGGCATGGTTCACATCAGGCAATGCTTCTTGAGAAGAGCAAACTCAAAACTGGTGTGTGTTTTTTATAGGGCAGGGCAGCTTTAACCTACACATCCAATCTCATCACATTGATTGGACTCCAGGTTGGCTCCAATTAGCTCTTGGAGAAGTCATTGGCCTAGGGGTTCACATACTTTTTCCACCCGGCACTGTGAATGTTTACATGTTTTGTTCAATAAAAACATGAAAACATATCATTTTTTTGTGCAGTATTAGTTTCAGCAGACTGTGTTTGTCTATTGTTGTGAATTAGATGAAGATCGGAGCACATTTGATGACCAATTGATGCAGAAATCCAAGAAATCTCAAAGGTTTTACATACTTTTGCTAGCGACTGTAATTAACAACGCGTCCAAGATGCCCCACGACCACGATTCAACAAGACTAGCATGTCAGAGTTTTCTCACATCGTCTACATGACCTGACGTCAACGACATGTCTACCAACAGGAGGGCATTTGCTCTTTATCTTTGCATCATCATTTACCAGATTTACCACTTTTGATCCCCTTTTATCCCCTAAAACTAATGTGTACATTTTATCTTCTATCTGAAGGAGAGCCAGTCCATGTCGTCCTCCTCCTGACACATCCATAACTGTTATCCATAGTTGTGTCTTATTTGCCTTTTTATGAGCAAAAGACTGCTACAATCACATAGAGCGCTTCTGCTGTGGAGTGACTGACCTTCTGACCTTCCTGACATTCAAAATCCACGATATTTCTCTACTGGTGGTAAATCTGTCAGTGCAGCTGTATCTATTCTGCCTCTCAGCTGTAGAAAGCAGCTTTAGCAGAGTGCAGAGAACACACTACCATGATCTGGTACCAGGTTTAGGCAAGAAAATAAATGCTTGGACTAAAAGTAAAGGCTAAAATGTGAGGACTTCTAATGGACTAAAACTAGACTAAAATATTTTGGGTTTCCGTTGACTAAAACTAGACTAGAACTAAAAAGGATAAAAATGACTAAAATGTGACTTAAAGTAAACACTATTTTGTCTATGATAAATGATTTTGACATTTAAAAAGTTAAAAAAGTAGGTTTAATGGCTCACAATCTGAGAAAAAATAAAATATATAAATGTATTAGTTCAAAAAGGTCAACATATGAAATTGAAATTGAAAAATAATGTTTTTAAGGTAAATATACTATAAAGAAAGTCAAATCATGAGTTTAAACGGTAAAAATATGAAAGAAAATTTGTAATCATAAAATTAAAAGTCAAAATATGATTCAAAGTTTTAAATTGTGAAACTTAAAGGTCAAACTATGGGATTATGACGTCAAAGTTTGAAGTTAAAGATATAAGATGAAATACAAAATAATTGGTTAAAAAGTCAAAATATGACTTACAATTTAGAATTGTGAATCTTAAAGCTCAAAATATTATATGAGAAGTCAAAATTATGAGTTGAAATTCTTAAAATATGAAGAAAAACATAAAAATCCTAAATTTGAGTCCTTATTGTGAGATGTAAAATCAAAGGTATGAAATTAAAACACAAATGATTTCTCTTCCCACATTCCTGACTTCTTATCTACTCCTGACTTTTTCAGATTTTATGACTTAACAAGGAAATCTTAAATAATCAAGGTTAAGTTCACATTTTTATACTTGAGGAAATCTGCAGACCTCAGACTGATGGGCCAGTCAGAACAAAAACATGAGATCATCTTGCGGGCCGGATTTAACTGTTCCAGGGGCTGGATTTGGCCCCTGGGCCTTAGGTTTGACACCCCTGTTCTAAATGGACTGTATGGGCTCTTTGCATGGATCGCTTCCACATTTGACATTAGGCAGCTCCCAAACTCCTGGTCAGGAGATTGAATGCAGAAGGGAACGGCGTATGATGGCAGATTCATTGCTGTTTACTCACTGTTTGCATGAGTTACCCAAGCTGACTGTCGGTGACTTATAATTAGCAGAAGATGTACGTCACGACACACAGCGGGGATGTCCAGAAGTGCTATTAACCCATTTTTGAAACATAATTTTAGCACGTTTGGATGCCTTTATGATAAAGAGTAAACACAAGCAACAATCAAAACAAACAAACGAACAAAAAAAGCTCATAAATAAATGCAGCATAGGATGGATTAGAGCAGGGGTTGACAAAGAAGAACTGATCCATTCCATTACCCCCCCCCCCAAAAAAAGGATTCGAATTAAAAAAAAAAAAAAAAATAACACTTCAAACATTTATGTCTGATCTTTAAACATTTTTAACATTATTATATTTTGGTTTGTAAATGTCCTTAAACATCTGCCTTTCCCTCTTATTCAGTCATAATGCCATAAAAAAAAAAAAAACAAAAAAAACTTTTTGGTATTTTTTTGGCCATTTTACAACTTCTTTTTGCTTCTTTTCCCCGATTTTTCCACTTTTATCCTTTTTTTGTCCTTTTCATCTTTTTGCCCATTTAAGCTACCTTTCATCATTAAATATCCCTTTTTTTCTTTTTTTTTTTTTTTCTCATTTATGTGACGTCTTTTTGCCACTTTTTCCCAATTTTTGCCATTTTTATCCCATTTCTTGCTGATTTAAACTATCCTTTGCCATTACATACCACTTGTTTCCTCTATTTTTGCCCATTTTTTCCACTCTTGACTGCTTTTTGCCCATTTAAGTCACTTTCCACTCATTTTTTTGTCACTGCTCACAAATTTTTGTTACTTTCTGACCATTTTCCCAATTTTTCTCCCTATTTTCACCCATTTTTTGCTGCTTTTTGACCATTTTTGCCACATTTAACCTATTCTTATTTCTCCTTCAAGCTGTTTTTGCCTATTTTTACCTCTTAGATTGTGGCTCTTGCAAAGGTATTTTCAATAATTTGGCTCTTTGGTTGAGTAACATTGCTCTATAGCATAGTCCCTAACTATAAGTTTATCCATTTTGCTCCATGCACAGCAGAGGTTTGCAAAGAAAATCATCTTTTTTCTGGTTTATGGTTCTGCGACGCCCCTGAAGCTCTGTGGCGCCCCCCAGGGGAGGCCTGCCTCACACTTTGAAAACCACTGGATCAGATCAGTGATCATCAACTGGAGGCCCGGGGGCCACATCAGGCCCCCCACAGCCTCCCATCCAGTCCCCAGAAGATTATTCGGGCTGAGTTGCAAAATATTCTGAAACATGGCTGTCTGCTCATTAGGAAAGTGAACAGTGGACACTGACAATCATAAATAGACATTATGGACCTGATTTTAAGTTTGCAAATCCAAACCTAAAGACACACAGTAGAAAATGTGACATCTTCATTTACTGTTATTCCACATATTTATAAAAAATAATAGTATGAAGCCATTAATGCATTCATAAAGTTATGTCTTTGATTAACTATGCCTACCTCTCATAATCACAAATCTCTGAGGTTTTAGAGGAGAGAAAATAGTCTAAGGAGGTTCAAACTGAACAATCTAATTTCATAAAATCGTACCAATAAGTTTCACATAAAAAAGACTTGAACCGCAGCCACAGTAAAAAGTCCCATGTCTGTCGGATCCATGTTTGGTAAAAGCTGCTGCCTTAAGCAGACTTCTGTGCTCTTCAGAGGGAATCTGACTTTAACAGCACATAAATTTGTAATCTTAAAGACATGGCTCAGACATAATGTTAGAGAGTTACATAAAGTGTCGTTTTGAAGCGTTGGGCCCACGACTGAGCTGCAGTTTTTAATGAGTTGGCAGACAGGGTAGGCAGAAACATGTGCAAAAACAAAATTTGGGTCTAAGTCAGATGAAAAAAAGAATCTTCTGTATATATGCATGTGTGGCCTCATTATTATTTCTTAATATTTTCTGCAGATTGTCTCTTTTATATACCAAAACCATCCTCATTCAGATCCATAATCTCTCCAACGAGGCAGTCCTGGCAGCAGCATTATCAAAATTTCCTATTAAAGAACAAATAAAAGAATCACAGAAATAGAAATGAGATCAAACATTGAATTAGCAGTGTTCAGCTCAGTGTCTGCCGCCTGCAGGAGCTCTGAATCTGTAATGAACTATGCAATCATTTCTTATGAGTCAATAATTGTAATGCACGGCTCTAACAAGCAAAGAAAGTAAAGACAGCTCTGCGGAAGCAAACAATAAAAACACTGATCCCTCATTACCGTTTTATTCTCACAGACTGCTGACAGCTTCAGAACTTCCCTCTCAAACTTTGGCCACATCTGCATCTTCATTTAGGAGAAAAACTTCAGTGGAGCTCAAACACAAACTCACTTCCTGACTTATTTAATTGGTCTTCTCAGTCTGCAGTGCTCTTTTATCAGGCTCAATGAATGTCCATTTTCTGTGTGATTGGTCAGTTGCTATTAGATTTCATGAGTCCAAACTTTTGTGAGGCTGGGTTGGGTTGATGATGGTTTCTGTAGCAGATGAAGACATGGGACCAAAAATGGTCAAACCTTGTAGGTCAGATTCGTCCTACAGTTATTAAATATGCCCATTAACAGCACAGAAGGCTCACAGCTTAATGATCTTCATGTGTTTTAAAGCTTTTCAGCCCATGACCCCCAAAATTAAGGTGCCAGAGACCGGGGACCCCTGCTATACCTGGACAAAGCCATGAACAATCAAGTAGTCATGTGCAGACAAGGCTGTCCATCATGGGGGGTAAAGGGGAGAACTCTCTGGGGCCCAGCCCGACTGGGGGACCACGGAGGTCAGCAAAATCACGGGCTATTATAAAGTTAAGCTATGATCACCATATTTTATTGTTACCCTGAATTATAACCACTCTTACCAAATAAACAAATATTTATTTTATAACTCTTTGGTGGCAGCACAGGGGTTAGCGCTGGTGCCTCACAGCAAGAAGGTTCCTGGTTTTCTTCCCGGTCGGTGCCTTTCTGTGCGGAGTTTGCATGTTCTCCCCTTGCATGCGTGGGTTCTCTCCGGCTTCCTCCCACTACCAAAAACATGCTCATTAGGTTAATAGGTGACACTAAATTGGCCGTAGGTGTGAATGTGAGCGTACCTGGTTGTCTGTCTCTATATGTCAGCCCTGTGATTGACTGGTGACCAGTCCAGGGTGTGCCCCGCCTCTCCCCCAATGACAGCTGGGATAGGCTCCAGCCCCCCCACGACCCCCGAATGGGATAAGCGGTATAGAAAATGGATGGATAGATAATTCTTTGGTGTTGTAGTATACAGCCTTCTTAAAAATGTAAATCCCTTTTCTTAGAAAAAAAGGGTTAGGGTTAGATGCGACTAAAATGCAAAACGGTGGCAAAAATGAGTGGAAAAGGTGGTGAAATGGGATTTGAAGTGGCAGAAATGAGATAAAAATATTTAAAAATAAGCAAAAATGGCAAAAATTTGTTTTAAGTGGTAAAAATGTGTTAAAAATTTGCAAAATTGGTGGGAAAACGCAATGAAAACAGGTTAAAATTTGGCAATATTGGTATTGAATGGCAGAATAGAGCAGCAGGCGCTGATCTGAATCATCAGTCACCCAGCTACAGTGTTGTGAAAAAGTATTTGCCCCCTTTCTGATTCCTGAGTGTTTTGCATATTTATTACACGAAAATGTTTCGGATCATCAAAACAACTTTTAAATTTCACAAAGAAAACCCAAATAAATACCAAACGCAGTGTTTAAACGATTATTTAATTTTTTAAGGGGGGTCCAAAGCTATCTGGCCCTATGTGAAAAAGTAATTGCCCCCATTGTTAAATCATGAGTTCTCTACCTGCTGCCCTATGCAACAACCCATCAGGTAATCTGATTCACATGTTCTGGGAATGTAAAAAAAACTTAGTAACTACTGGAAATGTATTTTTGACCACTTATCTAAGTCTTTGATAAAGATCTAACACCTGACCCTCGCTTAGCTATTCTAGGAGACGCTGAAGTGATAAAAAAAAAATGTGATGATCACAAAAAGAAGCTCATTCTATTGGCTATGACGGCAGCATAGAGTGTATCTTGTGTCACTGGTAGGCTGTGAGTCCCCCTCACTCCAACAGTGGTGGGCAGAGCTGCTGTCCTATTGTACTCCTGAGAAAATCATGTATTATGAGAAAGGGAGACAGCAGCTCTTTCAAAAGGTCTGTGGTCGTGTACTAGATTATATCCCCACAATGGGAGCTGAATTAGAATCACGAAGAATCGTGATTTTTTTTTACACACAACCCCCTTCTCTCTCTTTCTCTCTCTCTCTGTGTGTGTGTTGACTCTACCTGATTGTAATGAAATTGAACTTTTCTTTTTTTGTTTTTCTGTCGTTGTTGGTGCTGTATGTACTTTCTTACACTGGGTGGGAGGGTATGGGAGGGGCTCAGTGAGTATCAGCTTTGCTGGTGTTGTCAAAATGGTGCTTTTATAAACTGTTTATCATCTGAAGCTGATCTGCTGTTTAAATGAACTACAGTAAAATAAAGTAATTTAAAAAATCATGAGTAAGCTGTGATTAACCACAGTGTTTAAAAAGCTGAGTTCAATTCCACTAGCCACACCCAGGCCTGATTACCGCCAGATTTGTTGGATCAAGAAATCACTTGATAGAAACTGTCAGACAAAGTGAAGCAGGCTACAAGATCTCAGAAAGAAATCTATTATGCAACGATCCAAAGAAATTCAAGAACAAATGAGAAACAAAGTGAGTGGGAGTGGTTAGCCAACCAAATTTACTCCAAGAGTGCAACGACGACTCATCCAGGAGGTCATAAAAGAACCCACAACAGTGGAACTTTCTGGAACATCTGGAGTAAAAATAACACAGCATTTGATAAAGAGAACGTCATGCCAACAGTCAAACATGGTGGAGGCAGTGTGATGGTCTGGGGCTGCTTTGCTGCTTCAGGACCTGGACCACTTGCTGTGATTGATGGAACAATGAATTCTGCTGTCTACCAGAAAATCCTGAAGGCCATCCTGAAGTCTGGCCATCAGTACGTGCCCTCAAGCTCAAACACTGTTGGGTTATGCAGCAGGACAACGACCCGAAAAATACCAGCAAGTCCTCCTCTGAATTGCTAAAAAAAAAAAAAAAAAAAAAAAGAAGGTTTTGGAGTGGCCAAGTTAAAGTCTGGACTTAAATCCAACTGAGATGCTGTGGTGTGACTTTAAACGGGCAGTTCATGCTGGAAAACCCTCCAATATGGCTGAGTTAAAACAATTCTGTGAGGAAGAGTGGGACAACATTCCTCCACAGTGATGAGAAAGACTCATCACCAGTTATCACAAACACTTGATTCAGTTATTGCTGCCAAGGGTGGAACAACCAGTTATTAGGGTCAGGGGGCAATTACTTTTTCACAAAGGGCCAGATAGGTTTGGATATTTTATCCCCTTAAAAAATTAAATAACCATTCAGGCACTGCATTTTCTATAAACTGGGGTTGTCTTCATGCACTGTATCTCATATTTCAATGGTTGATATCGACATAATAAATGAGCAAACTTTGGTGTTTAAAGTGAGGTTTCAGTGCGAGAGAGTGAGAGAGAGAGAGGGGAGGAGTTGGGTGGGGGTCAGCAAGCGAGGAGGAAGCAGCAGGCACTTTTTTGATTTATCAATCACCCATTTAAATGACTAAGACTGATGCGAAAATTTGCAGAAAATCGAACCCTTTCCGAAAAAAGGACAAAAAAAAAAAAAAAAAAAAATAATTGGCTTGTGAAATTAGTGCAGATTTCCTCTTTGGAGGTGCTCTGTGGATCAGGTGCTTCATTTCTGCCATTCTCACAGCTAAAAAATACAAAAAGCTTCACTTTTCTTTAGTGGATCTGCCGCTCAGTGTTTACCTTTGACCGGAGAAACGTGCAGCATTGACTACATGGACTGTATAATGTCTAAGGCTTGTGCTTATCAGAATCACAATCTCATTTTCTCCACTTTCAAAAGTAGACCCGTGACCTGTGCTGACCCTGGTATTAACCACTGGGCCTTTTTAAGGAGCTTCATGTGTGATATATGTTTCTTCCTCCAGTGTGAACATCTCTAGACCTGACATTAGCCTCAGCTTCAACCTGGGTTTATTTTTATACTCTAAAAGATAATCAGTTTAAATTCTCTTTCGCTGTTTGTCTTTTCTGGTGAATACTGATACAGAATATAACAATAAATCCCTGATTGTACCAACTTTCCTCAGGGTAAGGTTTATAGGAGCAGAAAAATGTCCACAGGTCAGAGCTTGTTGGCTGTAGAGGATTGAAGCCTTTATAAAGACAAAAGGCCATTCCCCGGGCTGATATTATCAGACTGTAAGGTGATGCCCTTATTTTGTTCACTTCATGTTCATCTCAACCCAGACTCTGGAAGGTCACTGGAGAGATTAACTCATAATCTCCCACAAGGTGAACATTACCGACAGCTAAACGCAGAGGGAATGCCAGGACCCCACCGCCATCCTCATCCATGCGTTCCCCAGCATCAGCTTTAATCCTCTACACAGGAAGTTAATAAACACGGATCATATGTTTGCTCTTAATACATCTGATAACGATCACTCATGTGCTCCTTGGTGCATTTTAAACCTCTTATATTAAAATAACATAATTTCTAGGAATAAGACAAAGCTCTATAATCTTGGCAGGCTTTGTAAAACTAAGGACCCAAACATGTTACCAGGGGGATTGTAGCAGGATATCTCTGTTTTATGGCATTACATTACCATCCTGAGCTTATCAACACAGGCTTAAAGTCATTTGTGTACAACCCCAGACTTACACTGAATGCCATTTTTGCAATGGATCCAAATCCCAGGCTGCTAAAATAAGAAAACCTAAATGTCGTGGTCTTAAAGTTAAGCCCCGAACAGATGAAAAGTGTCAGATTCATGCTTCAGCACGCCGTCCTTTGAATGGCTACAGGCGAACTGGAGGCATGAAGCGATGCATCAAACCAGCCTAATGCGGCTTCCACTCACAGCTCAATTCAATTTAAAAGGACCAACGCTGCGAGCGGACCGCAAAAATAGTGTTATTGAAAAGGAAGCATATGAGGTGAATTTACAGGTCCTCCTGAGGTGCCACTTGTGTCTGAAGATAAACGACCCAAGTCAGAAGACTAAGGGCCGGATTCACAGAGACTCCACTATCTGATCCGTCTCACGGTCTAATTAACAAAATGTATGGCACAAACACGGAAAAGGTGGGCTTCTCTGTGCAGTTTGTTTCTAAATGTGGGGAGAAGCTTTTTGCACCTTTGCTCAGTGCTGAGCGTCTCTCTCATGCTGACAGAGCTCAGTTCTGTCCACATGAAAATGATCAGCTAGAAGGGGAAATGTTTTCAGGTTCATTGAGTCAGTTTCTCTGTTCAAAACCAAGCTTCCACCCTTATATTTATTGCCTCAGACAGAACATGCCAAATATTATTTTAACTTTGTGCAGATGATACAGTTATCAATTATCAAGAGTGCTTTTGATCCAGTCCAAGACTAGCTTTATCTGCTATAGCTTTCTCTAAATGCAGATAAAACTAAACTCATGCATCTTCAAGAGAAGTAATAGAAACTTTAGCTGCATTTCCATTTACCTTACAAATGCGCCTGGTTAAGCAAACACCTGGATTTCATAAAACCTCTCAAATATTGCTTAATTTTTTTTCGCTCTGATGAGGAGATTTTTCAGATGTTTTGATATAGAAGTATATCGCAAAAGTGCAATGGAAACATGTTTTCCGCATTTACACGTCACAGGACGTGACATATTGTGTCACATGACCAGTTCACTCAGAGACAACATGGCGTGGTACGTGTGGACAGGAGAGGAGATGACACTTTACTTAACATCATACCTATTGCCCTATATACAGACTTTTCCTTGGAACAATCAACCATTGCCTTCATATTTTGTTCAAAATTATCAAGGCAACCGCTGTAGATGTAGTCATAACTGTACCAACATACAACAGGTTTTTAGCGTACAGCTTCCTCATATTGCAGTCCCGCAAGATGATATTTTATGAGAAATGTGAGGCTCATGCCCAAAGCTCCCTTCAATAGAAACACATTCAAAGTAGTTGAAATTTAAGATATTCACTTTTATTTTGCGAAAAACTGTGATGGAAACCCAGCTGTTGTCTGGAAAAACAGTTTGAAAAGGCAGCGTAGAAACTGGGTTTGTATCTTCGTTTAAATGTCTAGGGTTTTTTGTGACCAAAATTTGTTTTTGAATGAGTATATTCCAACCTGACACACCAGATGGATTTGTTTCACACATCCACCTGGAAAACCTCCCATAGACGGTGTTTGGAAAAGGGCAGCGCCTTTGAAAAAAACACTTGTGTGAACTTTTTGTCTGTCACATCTTTAAGAGCCAATCAGAGTAACAAAACATGACAATTAGACTCTTGCCAAATCTGGTTAGGGTTAGGATTAGGCTTTTAAACTCACCAGCATTGCCACCGTGTTTTGGTCTGCACTGGTACTGTGACGTCACATAACCATGGCCCTCCTTACCGTTCCTGTCCTCTGTTTCAGACTGTCAGTGTGTTTGTTAACCTGACACGCCAGATGGATTGTTTCACACATCCATCTGGAAAACCTTCAGTACTAAGTGTTTGGGAAAGGGCAGAGGATTTGATAAAAAAAAAAAAAAACTCGGAGAGTGATTGGATGAATGTTCTGTCTGTCACATTTTTACGTGCCAATTAGAGCAACAAAACACGTGAGTGTAGTGAGAATCTATCCAGAACAACTAAAGATGAAACCACAATCTAAGGCTGTTGATATCACACCCTCTAAGGAGGAAAGATAGTGATACAAGGGGGGGAGATCCTGTCTCCTTCCTAAACCTACACCTTCAGAGATCCTTCAGGAATGTCACTGAAAGGGGGGGGAATTCTCTTTCCCCCATGGCTGACAACTTATCAAGGAACCACGTTCGAAAAACAAGAGTTTCTCAGGCAGTAGGACTCTTAAACTGCCATTTTGATGAAAGACAGCTCCCAACAGAGATAAACACCTTAAAATCTGAATCTTTCGATTGGTCGACCAAATGGTGAACCTCCTCAGACTAAATCCTGTCTTCCTGAAAGCTGTAAGGAACTTTGCACTACGCCTCATAAATCTAAGGACTCTGTCTTCCTACAGAGCCGTGGCAGAAAGCAGGCGCATATCGTAAATTCCCGGTGTTATCTCGACCACATGAAGCTGCAAGGATTGGAAGTATCAAAAAACTGTCTTAAATGTTATGTTTCTAACAGGACATGTTCATATTTGGTTGAGTCTGTTTACAAGGAACAGAATGACGTGCCATACTAATCTCTGGTATCTTCCCTTACTGAGTTATGGTTTTATGATATAATTTAGTTGTATTTCTCCAAGTTGACGAACAGAGACTGAAAATCGTCCCTGGATCAACATTGCCACCTTGTGGTCAAGTTTCGTCACCCAAATGCAGAAACATTTTCTAATGTATAATTGTGCGTATAAACAATTAACTGTGTTTCTAATGTTTGTGTGATAGTTTATTGATAGTATACTAGAGTTTTTATAACCATGTTGTGTTATCTCTACATTATCCGATTAACTTGATGATCTGGTGGAGTGGATTTAATCAAACACTGGGAGGGCTTCAAAACCGAAACCCCTCCCTCTTGTATAAGAGTAACTTCAGAACTCACAAGAGTTCAGACAGACAGAGAGAGTGTAGAATGTGGAGAGAGTGTGGAGTTCGGTGCAGAGTTGGGTTCAGATCAGAGAGCGGTCAGGTCTGAACAGTCCAAGAAGATGCTCACTGAGGAGAGCTCTGTTGAGTCTCCTTGGGCCTCCTAGGCCCATTCTTGATCCAAGCGTTGTGCCAAGTCTGATAAACAATCAGACTTAGAATTTTCCTTATCCAGTACAAGATTTTTCCTAACCTTTTTATAGCTTCGTGCTAGATTTTTGTAACGCAGAGTTTTTGTTTTTCCTTTTTGTCACACAATCGACTTCACTGTGAGCCAGCAGTCACGTGGTGTCGATGCGTTTGAGTTTATCTGATTTTTTTAATTGGACGATCAAGAGCTGTTTTTTGGAACGAGAGACAATCCTTCCCAGAGTCCGTGGACAAGAGTCTGTACAGCCATCCCTACAGTCTGAGCGACCCATCGGCGCCGCAGCGGCCCAGCTTGAACCCATCCGGGTCGGACCAGAGTTGGCACGCGGTAGCTTCGGGCGTTCAGAACTTGCCAGGCGCCTTCCTCCAGGCCCCTCCGGACGGGTCCTCTCCTCCTCGCCTCCATCGAACGGCTGGTATGATCCAATTCATCTCTCTGGTGCTGATGTCTCCAAAGTTCCAATAAATTAGTTCAGATCTATTATTCTTCCAAATTCACCCTCCAAAGTCTTAACGTCGGTTAAAATTTTTCCGTTAGGATTATTAGAATAATCCACTCTCACCAACTAAGTTAGCATCCTTTCTCTTTACCATATTTAATCATGTTCTGTTTATTCATTTACATTATCTATTCATATAACCTGTGATTTATGTCTGTTATTTTGTGATTTTATAATAAATCTTCAAAAGACAGTCATAGTTCGGGAATTCATTCTATTAAGCAGAGAAATAGAGTCAATGTTATGAGAATTTACTACTTTAGGAATGAGATTGATTTACAGTTAATGTTCTTGTTAATTAATTAAAGGTTTTGATTAATTAATATACATATTTACAATATTTTATTGGTTATTAAATAACCAATCCGCATAAGCGGTGGTGCCCTATTCTTTACGAGGTTTACTTGATAATATTAATTTATTATCAACACATTTTCACTACATGAGGTACCTGCGGCCGAGTTGCGCGTGCACAGCTACCAAGGAATAATGCAAACCATGGCAACTGTAGACATGTCAGTACACGAATTTTGTCATTTTTGAAAAGAAAACAACTCGCTGCTGTTTTTTGTTCTTCTTTTAACAAAGAAATATCGTCAAGTTCTGATAAAACTGGCACTTCAGCAGCATCCACGCTATTGTCTTCCACCATAATTGCACTGGTCTCTTGTTGCTGCTTGCTTACGTAACGACTCCACCGTACCTTAAGTACTGCCCCCTCGTCGCTGATTGGTCCTGTCACTTTCTAACCGGGCCCAAACAGTTCAGACGGGAGGTTTGCAAGATAGAGTCACCAGTGAGAAACAAGAAAACAGGGTATCAATCTATTTTGTAAGGTTAGTTTTTTTTTGCTTCCAGCTGTTGCTGCCATAACAGCTTTCATACCAGACACAAGTTGTCTGTGTGTTGGTTTTGTCTCCCTGCTGTCAAAGCTCTGTAATTCTTCTAAGTTTTACCTCAGTAAACCTCCCTACAAGTGACTGGATTCAGTGTAGAGTGGAAGCGTGCCGGTAGCTTCTCAAAATAAAAGCATTATGTACATACAAAGGGGATTGTCCAGAGAAAAAGTGGGTTTTTACTTTGAGAAAAGCAAACGAGAAGTGCTTTTGTACCGTGTTTTCTTTACCTGCAACATTTTGAGCTGTGTGGCAACAGAAAGCTTCATAAATACTAGAAGTTTGGGGAACAAATTTGTTTAATAGATGCATTTTAACTCATGGCCTTCCTCTGGTTCATCAAAAAACAGATGTCAAACATTTTTTACCCATGTGGATGTAAATATTTGCTACAACAAGGTAAATATGGCTCTGTGTTCATCATTTTCCTGTCTAGTTTGACTGTTAACTGCTTGTGGGACTAGAAAAAAAAATGTGATTCGTGATTCATGTAGCATCTCTGAGATGCAGCCCTAACACTGGCTGCCTTAAATCTTTCTTTGAAAAATGTTGAAAATGTCATTTTGAAAATGAGCATTTTCACAATACATGATCATTCCTCCTAGTGTTGTATCATTTTATATTAAGAGATGCTCTTCTTTCAGTTTGATTTTTATAAGTGGAATTATTGCTGGTACTGAATATTCAAGAAATAATAATTTCATCCTGACTCAGAAGAAAAGAGTCTCTTCTATGGGGCCTTGTGTATTTGAAGTGTTTGGTGTCATCTGTCTGCTGAGGCTCTCTGTTTGTAAAGACCAGGGCGGCCTCTTCATAGAGATAAATGCAGCCGGGACAATGATGCTTATGTCTGTTTAATGGTTAGAGACAAGGAGGAGGCTTTAAAGCACTTCAATGCAGCTCAAAGGTCAGACACACTTATTTAATCATGTTTAAATCTCTGGAGCTGGAGAGGCTTTGACAACAGATGGCTAAAGAAACCGAGAGGCTTTTCTGCAGTTATTTTGTCTTTGTTAATAATCTTTATCTTAGTCACTCCATGAAACAATGCACAATCTAATCCATACGGTAAATGTTTAAAAACCGTGGTGTTTAGTGCTGCACTAACTTTGCAAACATAAAAGCAGCAAAAATCATAAAATACATTAAAATTATACCAAAACAAAAGCTGACTTTTTAATAGACACAGTCATGCTGAGTCTAAATCCAAACAACAAAGTTTTAAGATATGCTTTAAGAGACGCTATGGTGGGGATCATTCTAATATTTAAAGAGGTAACTCTTTCGACATATATGACAACACTCTGGTTTTTAATCGAGCCTTAGAGATGACAACAAGAGAAGGACGACCTGGACTAGGTCAGACATGTGCCGAGGCTCTCATCCATTTAGCCACAAACAAAAACATTGCATTACTTCTAGCATATCTTTGGCATGTGTTCATCAATGATTGGTAGATTTTTTCTTTTCAAACTTGCTACTTTGCTGCATGACCTACTGTAGTGTTGCCAGGTCTGCGGTTTTGCTACGGAATTGGGCTAGTTTTTACGTGATGCCTTGGGTAGATTTTGTTCTTCTGTGGGTTGAGCGGAACCATTTTTGATGTCTTGTGTACGTGTTTTTAATATCCAAAGCAGAATACATCCATCCATCCATCCATCCATTTTCTATACTGCTTATCTTGTTGGGGGTCAAAGGCGGGCTGGAGTTTATCCCAGCTGTCATTGGGCGAGAGGCGAGTTACAACCTGAATGCAACTAAGGTCATTTTCACGCCTGATAGTCTGGCGGGACTTGGTCCACTTTGGAACGGAAATTGCAACAGTATTGCACTTTCCTTTGGTTTGGTTTGCATTCATACTGCTCTTTATCAAACGGACCAAACCGTCTGAACACCTACAACCTCAGCCAGTTAGGGGCACTGTCATTACAAACAGCGACCAAGAAGAAAAGAAGGCGTAGAAGAAGATGACACCGGGAAATCCATTTCCTTCCACCGGTCATTTTTTCCACATAAACAATGAAAAAACACAGAATTTGCACTGTCTTTGGGTTTTTGCTTTGTACTGGGACATTAGAAGCAGCCAGTGAGGCGGTGAGCTGTCCAGCATGTGGTTCTTAATACGAGACGAATAAATCAGCACAGACTACAACGTGTTACTATGGATACACAGATGCCAAGCGAGGTACTGACATGTATTTGAGTACATTAAATCACGTATAAATCCATTTATCATTACGCTTTATGCTACTTCCTGCCTTTGGTTCACAAGTTGGTCCGCTTTTCTTTCACACCTCAAACGAACCGCACCAGGGTTCATTTGGAAGCGGACCAAAACCCCTTATTTTATAGCGCACCAGAGTCCGCCTGTTTGGTCCGCACCAGAGTTCATGTGAGCTTTCACACCTCTCCAAATGAACTGAACTATCCGGGGGAATGGACCAAACAGCTCTGGTGTGAATGTGTCCTGAATCAACCAGCAGAGGAGCAGGAAAACAGAGAACATGGAACACAACCAAAGATCCTCTGTGCCACTCTGGCACATATGCATACAGAAGCACCAGACCTGCACTAACACAGGCAACATGTGTGTTGTGGCAGAGGTTTTACTGGCTTATGCTGAACTTTGGATGTTTTTGATTTTTTGAAGTTGTGTTGAAGGAGGTACTTGGCGAAAGTAGTGCCATAAGCCTTTAGAGATTTCAGAGTGAACTTAATAAGAAATCACTTTGGCTCTGTACACCATTCACAGGTAAAATTTCTCCCTTGACCCGGTCGGGAGAAGGGCAAAAGCATTGTTACATGCTGTTCTTTGTTCTTCTTTTTATAAAGAAATATCAAGTTCTGATACAGCTGAAGCAACTGAACCGGCTGCTTGCTTGCATCAGCTTTACCCAACCATTTTACCTTGGAGCCCCCCCCTACATGTACCTAAGAAAGCGGCGCCCCCCGGACCCAAGAAAGAAGGAAAACTGACACAGTGCCGTCAAAAATCAACATAGATTTTAATTATTTTACTGATAAAGCTCTAAAAAGGCCTATGCATGCTTTTCTTATCAACAAACTTTGTATAAAGTACTTCATAACTGCTTCATCATGGTTTTAGTCAATATTTGCAAATCTAATTTTAACAGCCTCAGAAAAGACAAAGCCTCGTGCCCCACCTAAGATCTTAGGCACCCCATCAGGGGGTTCCGGACTCCAGGTTGGGAACCAATGGCTTGCATCCCGACTCTGATTGGTCCTGTCACTTCCTTACAGGGCCCAATCTGTTCAGATATGAGTTTTGCGTGATGGATTCCCCAGAGAGAAACATGGAAACAGGTGAATCCATCTGCTTTGCAGGGTTCGTCCCCCTTTACACAGCATGACAAATGAAGCACAATCAGGCTGAAAGTCAGACCGACCTCGATGTGACTTTTACTCAAAATGTGAAGAAACACCACCCCAACAGGAAGCTCTCGTGTCATTTGTGACACAATGACAGCAGGTTTGCTGCTTTAAAAAGCTCTCCTTTAAGCTGTTGACAATGTTCATGTCACTGAACTACAGCATTGTTATCAGCCAAGTCTCAGATCTTCTGATAACGACAGACACGTCTGAGTTCATTTGTACAAGAAAAGCTCCTGAAACTCTGAATAATGTGTCTCGAAACAAGCCCTTCACTTCAAACATTGAAGACGTTTGGAGCCTCTTATTTTTTGGACATCTTAAACTTGGCAGCGACGGTGAAATCACTGGTAAAGTTGTTTGGTGTAAGGCCAACATAAACTGCTTCATGCCTCCAAAACAGGAGATAATCTCTTTAGCAGCAGGCCTCATCAGCTCGAACAGACTCGCTACCCAGCAGATGAGTGCACCATTGTTCAGTTTTGACAGTTCCCCCTCTTATTAAGAACATCTCAGAGTAATCAGATTGACTGATTAGGATGCTTGAAGACTTCATAAACAGGCCTCAGGTAACATAAACTGCAGGACGGGCTGTGGAAATGTCTCGGAGCTGTTCATTAGTAGCACACACAGTGCTGCTGGATAAAAAACATCAAAGAATTTATTTGAACAAAAGCCAAGAAAGCTGGTTTTACATCCCTGCATGTGTTCATCATGTGAACACAACCATGCCACGAAACAGGGAAATGAAACAGCACAGCCGCTGCCAAATAGCCAGCGAGCTCAGTAGGTGAGACATTGAAAGTGAAAGCCTCGGGGAAGAACGAGCAATTTGAAATGTGTTACACAGGCGAAGCTTATAGGGCTTACTCTCCAATTTCAGTTATCCTAATGTTGTGGAATATTTCAAATGGCTCATTACTTGCGTTTTGCGAGAAACGGAGAAGCCTCTCTCTTCTCTATAATGAGCCCTGAAGCTTATTAGACCCGTGTGCACTGAATTGAAAGGACCACTGCTTTTTTTCCTTCCTACTTTATGGCAGCGAGAGGCTTGGGCCCTAATCAGGAAAACACAGAGCCACATCATTACACATGAAGAAACTAAAGAGGATAATCCTGTTGGCCGTTAAGGGTGTTTTACAGTAAAAATTGAATTGCTCCTGCAGCCTTCTGACATATCATGAACAGGCCGTCAGTGCAGGAAATGCAAAGCATAAACATGCCCTCAAATGGACAAATACATGAGCTGTGCAGAGCCTCCCTGCAAACAAACTGACTGCAATGCTGAGACAGCTAAACGCATTAGTCTCCATTCAGTGGCCATCACTTCAACTTGTAGAAGAAGCCGTTTAAAACATTAGTTTCATCAGAAAACACTGGTACCACTGCTCTCGGCAACCTCGCAGAATAAAAACGATCAAATGTCTGGTAGAATGAAATCTATTTGAAGAAAACAACTCTTCTCAAATCAAAAGTTTGGATCGGTTCCTCAAGCGAGCAGCAGGGTTTCTCTGAAAACTTTACCCAACTTTACACACGCTCCATGCAGTGAATTCTGATCTGGATCAGGGCATCAGGACACTTCACTGTTTGTTCAGAGCTGAAGATGTAGCAAGGCTTCCCCTGAAATCACTCACATACTGACAGGTGGAGAAACTGCCTGGTGAAGCTTAACATGATACTACATGATATGGTACACTTTACTGTCCTCACAGGGAAGTTCATCTTGGACTCAGAGTGCTGAGTCTACAGTTAAAGTCAATAAACAAAAGCAACTGAAACAAACACAATGCACATGTAAACTGAGAAGAAACCTGAGACACCAGCTAGACTGTCCCATATCCACTGCATCATTTATTTACTATATTTCACATCCATCTGGGTAACATCCCATAGATGGTGTTCAAGAAAGGCATAACCTTTGAAAAATTATGTTTCTATTCTGTTATTCATTACAGGCAAATAAGAGAAATAACAGACACACTAAATCAGGGATGTAAAACTTAATCACAGCAGGGCCCGAATTCTGTATTTTGGTCTAAGCTGAGGTCCGAACAAGACCAACATTTAACCATTAACTGTCAACCTCATTTTCACCAGCAGTGAATTATGGGGGGCAAAAACCTTAGCACTGATGATAAATGGCTTTAAGGTTTTAAAAAGTAAAAACGGTACATTTAAAGGTTCAAACATATTAGCTCAAAAGGCATTTAAAGTCAAAATCATGTTTTTAAAAGGCAAATACATGAGAAAAAAAATTGAAATCCTGGAATTTTAAAGGTCAAAATATGAGATAAATCAAAAAAATCATTGGTTAAAAATGCCAAAGCCTGAGGAAAAAAAAAATAAATTTTGAGTTTAATAGGTCAAAATATTACTTAAGATTTAAAACTGAGGATACAAAAGGCCAAATTATGAAATAAAAGTCAAAATAAGGAGCTAAAAAGGTCAAAACACGAGAAAAAAGAAAAT
Organism: Cheilinus undulatus; assembly: GCF_018320785.1. Classification (NCBI taxonomy): domain Eukaryota; kingdom Metazoa; phylum Chordata; class Actinopteri; order Labriformes; family Labridae; genus Cheilinus; species Cheilinus undulatus. The sequence goes on from NC_054876.1 coordinate 3,275,045, forward strand.
CGTGAGTTTAAAGGTCAAAATATTACTTAGAATTTTAAAACTGAGGCTCAAAAAAGGGTAAAAAATAAGATAAAAAATAAAAAATGTGAATTAAAAAAAGTCAAAATATGAAATAAAAAGTCAAAACCATAACTCTGAGATGCAAAATCAAGAACATGAAATGAAAACAGACTTTATTTTTCCACATTCCCGACTTTTTATCTAATTATTTTATTTTTTTCTTATCTTTTATGACAGAACAAGGACATTTTAAGTCATCAGGGTTAGGTTTAGATTTTTAAAGTGAAGTAAATCTGCAGATCAGTGGGCCTGCTATGATAAAAATGTGATACAATCTGGTGGGCCAAGTACAACTGTACCATGGGCCGAATTTGGCCCCCAGGCCCTGAGTTTGACACCCCTGCACTAAATGGACAAAAGTATTTGGACCATTGCACTAAATAGGGACAGGGCGTTGATGACAACTCTAGTGGGTCATGCTAAAATGAAAAAAAGAAGATTAAAGTGAGATATTGCTATCAATGTGTATAGCCGTGTGTTTGTATGTTTGTTGGCCAGTTGTTTTACATAATAAAATAATAATTATAATGCAAATGACAATGTTGGGTAGTAATAATAGCAAAAAATAAAATAAAATAATAATAATAAAATAAAAACATCAGCATCATACACCACTGCAACTGAAAAAAAAGAAAAAAGAAGGGAAAAATGTGTGGGACGGTAGTGATAAATAAATACACAGAGAAAGGGAAAAAAAAACAATGAACAGAGAATGGGGGGGATTGTTAGAAAAGAGAGATGCTTTTTTATAAATGTCTGTAAGGATCATAGTTGTAATAATGATAACAGATGATATAGTACAGGAAAAAGGTAAGTCACTTTCAATGGGCTGAATATTTCTGCAATAGCTTATTTTACCTGTATATATTTTTATTTGATTGACATTACTTTGCATAATTTCATTTTTACTTCACATTTAAGGTTTTTATTTGTAGTTTTTTTAAGAAAAAAAAAAAGAAAAAAAAACAATTATTTTGACCGTGATCGATTTACTCCCTTTTAGGTAAACTATCCTACGGGGTGAAAACTTTTTTATAGGCACTGTATAAAACATGTCGTTATGTATCTTTTACATGTCCCTTCAGTGTAAAAATGCTCTAAAGTCCAGGATAACAAAAGGCACCTTTCTGACACCGCTGAGCCGTGTTGCCTTTGCAAGAGCCACAATCTAAGTGGTGAAAAGTGGCAAAAACAGCTTGAAGTAGCAATAAAAACAATTTAAAGGTGGCAAAAATGGCCAAAAAAAGCAGCAAAAAAGGGTGAAAAGGGAGAAAAAATGGGGATGAAAAGTTGGAAAAGGTCAGAGAGTAGCAAAAATGGTTGAGAATTTACAAAAAAGAGTCAAAGGTGGCAAAAAAATGGTCCAAAAGGGACAGAAATGGGGCAAAAATCTGACTAAAATGGGCAAAAAGCAATAAAGACTGGCAAAAATGGGCAAAACAAATAGAAGACAAATGGCATTTAATGGCAAAGGATTGCTTAAGCAAAAAATGGTGAAAAGGGCAAAAATGGGAAAAAAGTGGCAAAAATGGGCAAAAACTAGGAAAAAGGGGTAGTTAATGGAAAAGGTAGCTTAAATGGCAAAATGTGGCAAAAACAGGGAGAAGTTATAAAAAGAAGTGGCAAAAATGTCCAAAAAGTGGCATTTAATGGAAATAGGTAGCTTTATTGGGTAAAAAGTGGCAAAAAATTGTGAAAAAGGGCAAAAAAGTTTCCTTTTTTAGGTTTTCTGGGTGAATGTTATATAAAATTAAGACATAAAAGAGCCACAAATAATCACAAAAGAGCCACACATTGAGTTTCACTGCTGTAGAGTATGCTGTCTAAAGTACGTGGAGCAGCTCTCTAAACGCCTTCACTGAGCAGAGAACACACATGATAAAACTGTATATGAAATATGGTGATGGTGGTTTAAAGTTACATTTCACTGAAGAATTCCCACAATATCAGAAATGATAAAAAAAAATAAAAAATGTTGTGAACATTATAATAGGAGCAAAAGAAAATCCTCATTGATCATCAAAACCTGCAGACACACCAGCAGAATCAGACATATTAACTAATATTAGCTAAACCAAGCTAATATTTGTGAGTTCAACATCAAATACAGGTCCATGTGATGACTTATATATGTTTTTTTTTTCTTTTCTGCTTGAATTCCATTGTATTTTCTTTAACTTGCAACAGACATGCCTACTTGACAGTACACTAACAGTCTGTCCAAATTGATGCAATGTAAAGAGAAATATTATTCTAAAGCTGCAGTATGACAGTTTTTATAGTGTGCAGGAGTGAGCATGCACAGAGAGCGGGTAAACAAACAGAAACAAAATCTCTGTGTCTTTCAGCCATGTTTAAATCTATGTTAGAGTATCAGAAACACTGATATTAAACTGTTGAGTTGACTTTTGTGTTTTGCATCCTGTGCAACAAGCTCAGTTCATCTTTTTTTATTCTCCGTCTAGTCTGACTGCTGCTGCTGCAAAAATAAAATACTGATGTAGTGGAAACCTCCACATATACTGTCATTAGAGCAGTGCTGGCACCTGCTGTTTGGTGTACTGTCACTGAAAGCCCCTGTTGTACAGCCTCATGGCACTAAAGGAAAGACTGAAAGGCCTCAGTCTGGAGCTCTCTTAGATGTATAATCCCAGCAGAAGGAAAGGTTAACTGGTGGGGGAAAGGTGGAATAGAATGAGGTCGGGGGGTGGTTTATGGCCTCTCAACAGGGAGGGAATCAAGGGGTTGTTGTGTAGGCTGAACCTATATAAATGCATGTGTATTAACAAACTGTTTTCATTATATCATATCTGTGATCATGTCTTAAGATGGATTTGATTTTCAGCGTTTCTTTCCACACTTTCAGCTTCACAATGATGTTGCGTGGTGAGGATCTTTTTATGCATCTTGATTTTAATGCTAGCTTGATTATGCTAGAGTGTTTCCTGTCAATATGACTAAATGAAGTCTCTGTGTTTCCCTGAAACCAGACTGCTCATTTAAGACTGTAGGGACTTTTCAGCCCTCCTTCTGACCTTCATGGCCGTCTGCTCTTGATGAGGGATTGAGCTTGAGTCTAAAATGGACAGAAAGATTGCTGTCCCACTCTGACATCCACTGACTGATTGATTAATGACAGCATGTTAACCCCATCTAATGTGCTCTTTCATTCAGTACTGTGTGTCCCATTCTTGTCTGGATGGGAGCATGTGCTGCTATAAATCCTCTCTACTTTCCAGCATTGATAGTTCCTTTCCCGATGTGTAAGGTGCCCTCGAAATAGGCACTAATGCAACCCCATACCATCAGAGATGCAGGCTTTAGACCTGAGCCAGAATAACAAGCTGGATGATCCTTCTTCTCAGGCTTTCGTGTTTCTATTTAGAATTTCAATTTTGATATGTCTGACCACAGAACAGTTTTCCACTTTCTCTGTCTTTTTTAAAACAGCTTTGGCCCCGAGAAGACAGAGGAATCTGACCACAGAACAGTTTTCCATTTTCCCTCAGTCCATTTTAATACAGCTTTGGCCAACAGAACAGTTTTCCATTTTCCCTCAGTCTATTTTAAAAGAGCTCTGGCCCAGAGAAGACGGCTTAGATTCTGACTCCTGTTCACATATGGCTTCTTCTTTGCAGCTATCCAGCTTTGACTTGTATTTGTGGATTGCACAGCCAACTACCTTAAAAGACAATGATTTATGAAAGTGTTGCTGAACCCATGAAGTAACTTCCAGTACAAAACCATGCCATGTTTTTAATGCAGTGACCCCTTAAGGCCCTGAGACCACTAGTACCAAATATTGACCTTCCGCCTTCTCCCTCGCTCACCGAGATTTCTCCAGATTTTCTGAATATTTGATGATATTATGGTCTGTCAATGGTAGGATATTTAGTCATTGCAATGTTATGTTGAGGAACATGTTTTTTTAAATTTCCCCACAATTTTTTGATGCAACTCGTTGCAGATTGTTAAACTTTGGTCCATTGTTAATTCTGAGAGACCCTGCCTCTCTATAATGCTACTTTTACACCCAGACATGTTAATGACCTGTTGAAAATTAACCTGATGCTCCTCCAGCTGTTTTTTTTTTTTTATTACCACTTATTTTTCCAACTTTTTCTTGCCCTGTCCCTACTTTTTTTTTTTTTTTAGATGCAATTCCACCATTAATTTTGAAATCAGCTAATATCTTCTATGAAATGGTAAAATGTCTCATTTTCAACATGGGGTATGCAGTGTTGTGGATAAATATGAGCTCATGTGATAGTAAGTCATTGCATTCTCTTTTTATTTGCGTTTTACACAGTGCTCCAACTTGTTTGGAATTGTTTGTTCAGCTTTCTTTGTTAGAAAAGTACACCAGCATAAACATATTAAACAGACTGACTAACCAGTGAGAGTGCTGTTTTCAGACTTGTTCTTCACATAATCTCTGTAAACTAAACCCAGACCTGCAGCATGCACAAAGACGTAAAAGCATTTTTCTAATTTCTTTTGCCAGAACATTTTGTTTCCACACATCTGCTCCAGGTTAAAATCAGCCCTGCAGTCAGCAGACCTTCGCCACCCACCGCTCACCTTTGTCTGCTTAACTCTTTAACCTCTCTGCATATATAGTATTCAGCTCTCATACTTTTGTTGAGTTGCCAGTTTGTGCTCACTCCAACGTGCCTGTTTGCTTTGCTTCTTGCCCATTTTTCTATACTTTTTTGTGTTTTTTTCTGTTTGCACTTGCCCACCCACCTACCTTTCTGTAAGTTACCATATGGTCGATAAAGATACCAGTGCGCCTGTTGCATCCATGTTTGTTTGTTTTCACCCTGAACTGTTATAATTTAGGGCAGGAGGCATCCTTCACCTATTGATTCTATTTTGTATTTGAGCATTTTCACCTTTAACAGACAAGCATCGATGGCCTGAAATGAGTTGACACCTATTATAAAGGAAACTCTGCGTTTATCCCATCTGATATCTTGCTGTTCCTGTAGACAGATGCATGCATAAAAAGCTGTTTTTCACTATTGATGTTCAGTATTGATGTTTCCATGCAGACTGTAGTGAAACTCCTGCAAACTTCCTGAAATGTTAGAGGTGAGCGGCATGTGTGAACAAAAAGCAACATTCTTTTATCATCCCTTTAACCTCCTGCATGTACACATGACAACATTTCATTTTGGCTTTTCCACAACAAAATAAAAAATGCTATAAGAATTTCTGAGATAAGTTTCCTGAATACCCACTGCAGTTTATGTAATTTGCTTGAAATGTTTGGGGAACTGCAGTGAAAATTTCAATTTTTTAAATAAAAAAATAGTGGATATGTTTGAATATAATGCGTACAGGTCCATTTAGACCTGTAGTACCATATTGTCTCCATTCCTATTCATTCATATTGACTGCCCCCTACTTCCTGAACCCCAGCTGTGTCATCAGAATCACATGACTGCAAAGAGCCTATTGGAACATTAAGGGTGCATGCAAAAGTTTCACAGAAACATTGTGGGGAATAACTGAAGAAATTTGGAGGTACTTTTTCATAGAAGGTTTAGATAATGTCCTAGAACTCTTTTGGTTATTTGTGTGGATTTTTGGATGGAAATGTCCAAGAAATCCAGAGCTTTGAGTGGAAATTTTGTTCATGCCTGACTTCGCAAGTGTTGTGGTCCATCTGCAGACATTTGTGGACATCATTTTTGGTTAAAAAAAAAAATTCCCATTCTAAGACTAGGCCGAGCTTTTGACCTTATCAGGTATGACAGATCCCAAATAAGAAGGAGAAATTAAAAATGCATTCTGAACAAGAGCCCGGGGTCTCAGGGGGTTATTTTTACTGGTAAACTTTGAAGAAAGCAGCTGAAAATATTCAAGTGGGATGAGGAGGAGGGGGTCATTTCATATTGGCACACAAATATAGACCGTATGCACACAGAGCTCAGTCTCCATGCACAACAAAGCTTTGTTATGTGTTCTGTTTGCCAGCATGCTCTAACTGTGCTGATATTGTGACCATTTCAATGCTCACATAACAATGATAAAAATGGAGAAAAGTCTCTGTTCATTTGTCATCCTTGCCCCCCATGGTGGCAGCCTGTCTCAGAGTTTCTAAAATCTTCGAAGTTGAGTGTGAAAATGGCTTATGTGTGATTTTTCACACCGTAACAGAATAAGACTCTTAATTCAGTCTTTAGGAAAACAAAATATCATCTGTTTTTCTGTCTTTAAGATTTATTTGTGGGCTTTTATGCCTTTATTGCAAAAATAAGACAGTGAAAAGAGTCAAATGTAGAAATGACAGAGCAGAAAAGAGGCCACAGGTCACACTGTGAGAAATACTGGATGTTGATTGCTGAGGCTGTAACAGCAATGTATTTGTCCAAAACTATCAGTAATATTTCTGATTGGAGTATTTGTATGTCAGTCTAGGTGGCAGCAACTCTCATAACTGTTTGCTAACTGCTATTTAACAACCAAAGAAGAACAGGGAGACTCTAACGCAAAAGATCAGGGGAGCAACAAGACCCACCAGCCCCTTCAGCATCTCTGTGCTGTTAAAAAAAAAAAAAAAAAAAAAAAAAAAAAAAAAAAAAAAACAGGATGTAAAAGCAGAGAGGATCAAAGACATTTAAAGACATGCATTTAAAGGCTAAACGTGGATATTTAGAAGTAGAGAATACCAGCTACTAGTGTGTGTTTAACCTCGTAAATACACATACTCTGTTTATGCATCGTTTCAGCCACACAGCGATTTGCTCCGTCCAGCGGCGAGCAACAATGGAAGCGTGTCTGAAGGGCTGCACCATGCCACGCTAGCCTGAGCAGCTAAAGAAGACAGGTCACATGATCATGGGGAAAATGCGAGTTCATGCAGGAATAGCATGTCAACAGCTGATTATTTTTCCTTTCTAGAGTTGATTTGTTCATTTCGACATTTTGTTTTTTTTTTTCTTGTACCATGGCTGATTATTTTATGTGGTTTAAAGGTTTTTGTTTGCTGTTGTGGTTTTCTTATGTGTCATTGTTATGCAGCATGAAAGATGACGAGGATGAGAGAGCAGCCGCTGCTGAAGACGCATGAACGGTTAAAGGGAAATGGACAACAGAGTAAAAGAGTGAAGGGGACAGGGGCTCATGATGGAACATTAATAACTGAAGAAACCATGAGTCAGAGTGGAGTCTCGAGTCTTTTGTGCACAAGTCCAAATCAAGTCTCAAGTCATTAGTGGTGGGCGATACTGTAAAATTTCATATTGATCTGATACCAAGTAAATACAAGACCAGTATCACCGATACCGATACTTGATCTACAATTTACTTATAAAAGCAGCAGTATACATAATTATTAAACTGATATGAATAAGGCCAATAAAAACTCAAAAAAACATAACCTATCATTTATTTATCAGTCTTAATAAATAGAACTAATCTTTTCTAAGTTACCTTTAACTATCAACTAAGTATCCGGGGTAAAACATATTTCAAAGCAGGATTTTCACTTATAATAATATATTTTTCATTATATGGGACTTGATTTTAACTATTTTTTTTCCCCACTGTACCTAATGTTGGACTGTTTAAATGAATTAATCTATGGAATATTCAATGTGTGGTTTGAGTAAATGCCGCAAAAAACTTTCTAAACTTTTGGAAAAGGCAGTCAAATTATAGGAGAAAAAACTAGTAAACAGTATTAAAGAGGAACAGATTTAGAAGTACACTCTCAAAGTCAATCAAAATTAATCGCACACGCATCAGAGTCAGCTACAGAACTTATTTCTTTCCTGTTTTTTTTCTTCGTACTAACGGCACTAGCTGTGGTTTTGGCTCACTGATGAACACCATCAATGTCTTTGGTCTGAAAGTGAGCGGTGCAGATTAGACGTGACTCTAACATCCTCTTCATGCATCAGTTTTTTATAACTTTGAGATAAAAACTTGTTAGACACCAGAAATGCTGCCTTGAGTGTGTAATTGCGCGTTTGCTCTATCTGATTGGTTGCCAAAGTCATGTGACACAGAAAACAGTGCAGCAGCAGACTTTACAACAGACAGACAAGAGAGACTGCAAACAAACAGATGGGGTGCATGGTTAGACGTTTTTTTAAAGTACTCATTTAATATCGATACTTTTAAAAAGTACTCGATACCAAATGAGTACTTTGTAAATATCGATATATTGATACTTTAGGATCGATACGCCCACCACTACAAGTCACTGATGTGTGCAACTTGATAACAACTCGAGTCCAAGTCTCAGTCTCAAGTCCCCAGCTCTACTACATAGAAAAGGTCCAGGAGTAGCACTACACCTCTGCTACGCCTCTTCCTGCGCTCCTATCATTTCAAGCAGGCCCATCTCCTCCCTCTTTTATTCGTGTATTCAACCCTCCCTCCACCCCTTCCCTCTGTTTCTCTCTACACCCTACCCGTAGGGCCCAAAAGGGGGTTTGTCGTGCCCAGGAGCAATGGCAGCTTCCACAAACCATTGCCAAAAAACTTGTCAAATCACAGCTCAAAAGAATTGTTCCCAAATCATCAATAAATAACTGTAAATTGCATCCTATTGATGGTGTGGTCCTTCCTAGTTAAACACTAGATGGAACAAACTGTGAGCTGCACTACTGTTTGATAAACGCAGTTATCAATAGTGAAAAGCTCAGTGCTTCCTGCAGTTGGGTTGGTTATAGTTGGTTCCTGCTCTCACTACAAACAAACTGCTCATGAGTACAAAAAGTAAACCGAGAGCCTCCCCCCGGTCTAACTGTTTGATCTGCAACACAATTCTATTGACAGCAGAGCCCTAACACCGAACCAGCTTAGCAAACGGACTCAAATTCAACAAAACCAAACTGCGACACAGATTTAGACCGGGTTTTAGGTGGTTTGAGGCATTGGCTCTCAAATGTGCGGGCAACCCGACCCACAAACACCTCAGAAGAAATTCCAACCCAAAAACACTCCCAGACACTGAAATGTATTTAAAGGTGACACGTTGTGCAAAATACACTTTTTAGGTTTTTCTTACATAAATATGTGTCCCTGGCCTGTCCACAATCCCCCCAAGAATCAGAAAAATTGTGCTGAAACAAGCTGTTCTAAGATTTTCTTGGGGAACCCAGCTTTGTTATGCAAAGAAAACGAGATAAATGAGTAAGAATCTTGTAAAACACTGAAACTAACACGGGGTCACAAGAACACTCAATAGAAAACATGGATTTGGATCTACTGTTTGTCCGCTTAGGACTACATAGACTTAACAACAACATAACTCATACTCTTCTTCCTTGAGACAGAAAGGCCCATCCACCACTCTTCAGTTTAAGACAAACACAACCCAGCATGCTAACAGGAGCAAAAGTTCTTCTGCTGTTTATACAACACCAGCGCTGGGCGAGAAAAAGCCGACTGACTCAGGTGGAAAACAGGTAAGACACCTGCACGCGCTGAGGTGCCCTGTCCAACATGGCTTTAAAGTCTGTTGGCTTTTTTCTTTTTTCTCTTGAATCACGTCCCCCTCCAGTTTACGAGCAGCTCTGTTGCCAAACCAGGACCAGACTTTTTGTCCAGATGCTTTGCTCTAATGAATGAGGCCTGAGTCCAACAGAAAGCGTTAAACATCTCTATTTGTCTGAATAAGTCCAGTTAGAGAAGATCTGAACACTTGAAGTTTTTAAAAGCTCCAAAGTATTGACAATTAGGGCTGCAACCTGTTAACACCACCTAAAGAATGCTTTACAGCACTGATACTTGCCAGCCTTTTTTAGAATTTAAAAATATGTTTAAAATGTGTTAAGACTGGCAGAAATGTTGCAAAAATGGCCAGATGAAGTGGTGAAAAGGGGTAAGAGAGTGGCAAAAATGGGTGAGAAGTGTCAAGTGTCATAGAGAGGCACAAAGTGACAAAAATTGGCAGAAAAAGTGGTGAAAAGAGGTTAAATGTAGCAAAAATTAGTGAAAGAGGAAAAAAAAGGCAACAAAAGTTCTAAAAATGGGTTAAGAGTGGAAAAAATTGTGCAAAAATGTTAAGAAAATAGGTTAAAAAGTGGCAAACATTTGTCAAAGAGAGCCACAAAGGAGATTAAAAAATGTAGGAAAAGTAGTTTAAAAAGGGTTAAAGAACAAAAAATGGGTTAAAGAGGATAAAAAAGTATTTAAAATTGGTAAAAAGTGGCAAAAGTGTAGCAAAAATAGGTTAAAATGGGCAAAAAAAATGGGCAAAGATTGGTTTAAAGCAGCAAAAATGGGTTAAGAGTGGCCAAAAAAGTTTTTGAAAAAATGGCCACATGAAGTAGTGAAAAGTTGTTAAAAGGTGTTAAATGAGTTATATTGGTGCTAAATCACAATTTGAGAGGGACCATCCTCAGGGACCCAGCCAGCTCTTTGGGTGGGCCTGTCTCCTTGTGGCCTGCTGCCTAGAAAGTGCATTTTGAAAGAAAATGCAAATACTTACAATAATATTTTAATCAGACCAAAATATTGATTTAATTTTTGTTTATTTGAAAGTCCAGCCCCCAGAGTCTCTATCAAGACTAAATTTGACCCTTGTGCAAATGTACTCGATGACCCCTGCTTTACAGAATGATGGTGAGGGACCATGTGATTTGTGAGTATGATTGCACGGTGTCCTGGTGTGGTATGATTAATTACCCTGACTAAAATGGACAGCACAAAAGAGTGCCCATGTCAGGGAATGAGCTGCATCTTAACTCTAGAAAGATCATGACATTTTGAATACATCGGTTTAGAAAAAAAAATCAATATAGAGATTTTTTGCATGTGCATAAGTTCAAAGCATGTACGGCAAGGATTCATCACAGGCCCAAAGTGCTACAACCCTAGGCTGGAGAAGGAAGGGCAGCTAAAGTCAAACATATCGACACACATTTGTGTCCACTGGCAGCTGAGGTCAAGCTGTTCAGCGTCTCTTTTATCCAGGCCTTTTCCAACCTGCTAATATGCCAAGAGCAGGCATATTCAATTAGCGACTGGGGGGCCACATGAGCCCAGAACCGACCCCCAAGTGGCCCAGACTGTGGTCATGCCAGAGATGCAGAGGGCAACCTGTTTTGCAAGTTTTCATAAATTCCCAAAGTATTTCAGATCATGAAGGCAACAGTCCGTGTAGCCTAGCAACAGCTGACCTACAATGTACTGCATAGTTTTGAAGCGTGGCTAGCGATGCTGACAGAAGTAGCCCCAAGATACGGAGAAAACATGTCCTTTTCAACAGTAGCTACAACTGTGAAAATTTAGGTTTTATGCACTTTAAAATATGCCTGGGTAGGATGTGACCAGTTATTATTTACAGGATTTCATTTTATTTTTCATTCTAATTTAATTTTTATTTAAGTGAAAAAAAACTCAATTCTGATAACACTGCATCTTTATTACAGTTTATGTCATGCTAATTGCTACACCAGTGACAGGTATTGCATCTACTGGCCAAACTCTGTAACTATTGCCTTGTTCCTCAAAAGATGCTGATTGGACAAGTCTGTTTACAGACTTATATATACATATATATATATATATATATATATATATATATATTTGTAAAACTGATGACAGTAGGTGGTAGCAGCACTGCGGTATTTATCAGAAAAACCACACCTAAACTCTTTGGTGATTATGTCACGAATTCCAACCCCAAAATATATTCCTTGAAAAAGTTAATGTGTGTTCTAATTCAACCATAATGAAAACTGAATATTGAAGCATCAAATCAGATACAACCAGTCCTTGAACTTAGAGCAGGCCCACTCACAGAAGTTACCCTTCATAGGCTTAAATGACCTTTCTTGGATCTGATTTAATTATTCCACTGAATTAGGGATGCACAACATTATTTGCATGTATCATCAGATATGGACTTTTCTACAGGTTTTAACAACCAATGTGAACAAGTAAGTTTATGGAGTTTTACACCATAGAGGACCTAGGACCTGTAGGTTAAGTCTTGATCCTGGTTTGTAATCATTCCTTAAACTTTAAAGTGTTTTTAAGGGGCTGAAGTTTGTTAGATTGTTCATGCTTGAACTTTAAATTGTGTTTTTTTTTAGGGCTAATGTTTGAAGTGAAAACAACATTTAAATATACTTATTAATATCGGTGTTGGCTAAAATTAATTTCTAAAAATTGTCATGTCAGCAAAAATCCAATATTTTGCACAATCACTACATTAGATAAATTAATGACATTGGTGCTAGCCTCCAGGCCTAAACTTGCCTTCAAAGCCAGACTCAGACCAACTTTACAGCTTTCTATCCTTTTTTCCCCAGTATCCCAACTATTCAGGTCCAGTCCATTTTTACTGTGTTAACATGTCTTTTTTTTTCCTGTTAAAATGTCACAGATTATTAAATAGGACTCAACCTTTTCTTGACAAACTTTATGCAAGCCTACCCCTTTATCCCCCCTTATGGATGGTCTTGTCAGAGAGTGTTGGATGTGCTTATGTTTGTTATTATTAATAATATTATTATTATTATTATTATTATTATTATTATTATTATTATTATTATTATTTAATTAGCAGTCAATTAACCCCTTTTTTTTCTTTTGATATTAGGACAACTAAACCATCTTTTCCCCTTTCCCCTTAACCTACAAGACTGGAATAACATTTACTGTTTTTCTTTCTTTTTGTTTTTCTGTCTTTTCTTCTTTTTTGGGGGGGGTAATTTGTTTGTTTGATTTTTGGTTGTTGGCTTGTTTTAGTTGTGTTTTCTTGTTACTGTTGACCGTATGTATGCTCATTTCATCACAGATAAAAAAATAAATAAAAATAAAAAAAGAGTGTTTCCTGATTTATTTAGGTTTGCTGTATGTAATAAGAAAAGCATTGAAAAATGTCGACATAAATGAGTCACAATGTACTTTGTGTTATGACATGTTTTTTAAAAAAAAGTTATCCCAGTACAATAAATGACCTTCCATGGTCTTTCTAGTAGGTTTTACATTCAGGCCTTTCTGGAGTTTGAAACACAAAATGTCATTCTGGATCAACTTTTCCCTCAAACTAATGCCAAGGAATCACTCAAGAGGAGCGAAGAGTGTGAGAAGATGAGGAGAGACCGTCAGGTGTGTCAAATTACATTCAAACAAGCCGTGCATGCACACATACAGCACTTCAATCAGGAAAATTGACGGTTTGCTTTAATTCCTATTACTGAATGTCATTAGATAAGTATCGCCGCTATGAAAAAGGTAATTATGTGAAAAGATCCGTTCCATAAATTCCATTTAATGAAACAGCAATTAAAGAAATTCTTGCTTCTGTCATTAGGGTTGAAGTGCAGAGGTGTTTCTGATGGTGTTTCTATGATTTCAGAGTCTCTTTATTCATGTTCTTTTACACTTTAATACAAAGACAGGAATGCTGATAATTTACTCTATTTATGTCTCACATCACTGTAGATGCATGCAGGAGTTTTTGCAAAGCTAATGGAGACATTCCTCTTTAACACAGAGTAGTATTGATTTCCATGTGCATTGTGCAGAGACCTTAGTAAATGAGCAGTGATATTTCCCTTGTTGATGATCATTACAAACATATTTCTGTCTGTGCTTTGAGGGAAAAGTGTTCAATTGATCCAGATGCTGCTGGTTTTAATGAGACTCTTCGTTTGCTGGACTAAACAACACGAGCCGTCTCTTTTGGCTCCCAAACACCTCTTCATTAAGAATTTTCTGACTTTTACAATTCCTTCAAACTCAGCCATGTTTGACCCTCAGAAAATATGTGTGCTAATTATCTGTTCTTTTCCACATTGCTCCCAGCCCCCACGATGAATTCAGAGTGTGACTTCTGGTGTCTGCTGTCACTGACTGAGGAACCCCGGTGTGTTCAACAGTAACAGGACACTAATCCTGATTATTAGAGCGATTCAGAGATAAACAGGTGTGAACATTACCTGTTACACCTCAAACAGGAGGATGTGATTAATCCTCTGCCTTCTATAATCAAGGAATGGGAAGACTAAATAAAGAACTGGCCACAGATAACCAACACAAGCATATTTAGCTACACTATATTGCCAAAAGTATTCACTCACCCACCCAAATAATTGAAATCAGGTGTTCCAGTCACTTCCATGGCCACAGGTGTATAAAATCAAGCACCTAGGCATGCAGACTGTTTCTACAAACATTTGTGAAAGAATGGGTCGCTCTCAGGAGCTCAGTGAATTCCAGCGTGGTACTGTGATAGGACGCCACCTGTATCACGAAATGCCAGGCAAAAGGATTTAGATGCAGACACACAAAAAGGTTCAAGTCTGTTTAATGAAAAACAAGGTTCGGTACACGGGAGGTCAATCACACAGGCAAAGGTATCAGAAGACGGCCGGCAAAACTCGAGAAACTCTAGGGTCTAAACTGGGTCATAAACACAAGGAATCTACCAAAAAATAAGGTTCGAAGGTAATGCACACTAGGGAAACAAGACAGTCTCGCACAGAGGGAAAGGAGTGAATGAACTAAATGCACTAGGAGAAGGAGGGATCACCAGGTGCAGCCACTCAGACAATCACAACAGGTAAGACACATGAGGGTGATACGGAAGTGGAGGAACAGGTAGGGATAGGGGGAGTGATCAGGAAAAGAGACACAAGGTAAGAATACAAAATAAAACAGGAAATGACAAAACTGGAAACATGAGGGAAGAATTAACTTAACTAACTCAACCCGGGGATGTGACAACCTGTGCAGCAAGTCCAGTGGTGAAATTTCCTGGCTCCTAAATATTCCACAGTCAACTGTCAGTGGTATTATAACAAAGTGGAAGCCATTGGGAACGACAGCAACTCAGCCACCAAGTGGTAGGCCACATTAAATGACAGAGTGGGGTCGGTGGATGCTAAGGCGCATGGTCGCCAACTTTCTGCAGAGTCAGTCCCTACAGACCTCCAAACTTCATGTGGCCTTCAGATTAGCTCAAGAACAGTGTGTAATAATAATAATAATAATAACAATACATTTTATTTAAGGGGGCCTTTCTTGACACTTAAGGTCACCTTACAAAAAATACAAAAAAGTGCATTAAAACAGGAATAAAAACAAACAGTGATACAATAGACAATGCAAAAGATCAGAGGGAGTAGGAGAGCTTGAACAGATGGGTTTTGAGTCTGGTTTTAAAGAGGGGTAGGGAGTCAGTGGTGCAGAGGTCAGGGGGGAGTGAGTTCCATAACTGGGGAGCCCAGCGGCTGAATGCTCGGCCCCCCATGGTGAGGAGAGCAGCATAGAGAGCTTCATGGAATGGGTTTTCATGGCCGAGCAGCTGCATCCAAGCCATACATCACCAAGTGCAATGCAAAGCGTGGGATGCAGTGGTGTAAAGCACGCCGCCACTGGACTCTAGAGCAGTGGAGACGCGTTCTCTGGAGTGACAAATCACACTTCTCCATCTGGCAGTCTGATGGACGAGTCTGGGTTTGGCAGTTGCCAGGAGAACAGTACTTGTCTGACTGCATTGTGCCAAGTGTAAAGTTTGGTGGAGGGGGGATTATGGTGTGAACTTGTTTTTCAGGAGCTGGGCTTGGCCCCTTAGTTCCAGTGAAAGGAACTCTGAATGCTTCAGCATACCGAGAGATTTTGGACAATTCCATGCTCCCAACTTTGTGGGAACAGTTTGGGGATGGCCCCTTCCTGTTCCAACATGACTGTGCACCAGTGCACAAAGCAAGGTCCATAAAGACATGGATGAGAGAGTTTGGTGTGGATCAACTTGACTGGCCTGCACAGAGTCCTGACCTCAACCCCATAGAACACCTTTGGGATGAATTAGAGCGGAGACTGAGAGCCAGGCCTTCTCGTCCAACATCAGTGTGTGACCTCACAAATGACCTTCTGGAAGAGTGGTCAAAAATTCCCATAAACACACTCCTAAACCTTGTGGAAAGCCTTCCCAGAAGAGTTGAAGCTGTTATAGCTGCAGAGGGTGGACCGACGTCTTATTAAACCCCATGGATTAAGAATGGGATGTCACTGATGTTCATATGCGAGTCAAGGCAGGTGAGTGAATACTTTTTCAATATAGTTTATGTTGTTAAATTGAGTTGACTTTTGGTGAGCAGACAGGCAGTCATTGTGGCAGCACCCAGGAACAATCAAACAAACACCAATTTACCTTTGTGTTAGAGAAATAACTTTCTAAAACGGTGCTATAAAAGACACCTGGGTAATAACCCCATCTGTGTCCAGGGCTGCTTTTCTCAGAAACTAATTTCAGCTGTCTCTGCTGAGTGATACTGACTGAAAGAGCTGGTGGAAGATTGGCACCAGCGACAGAGCCGTTAATATGGGAGGCAGAGATTTCCCTTTACAGTTACACTGTAATCATGGTGATGGAATAAAGGTGTGTCATGCTTATACAGTGTGTCATGTTACTTTAGCAACCTAGAATATGTAGGGTTTTTTTTCTGAACAAGGAGTAACTGATCTGTCTGTCATTGATAGTCATGTAATCCTTTTCAACTATTTCTTTTCAAGATAAAGCAGCATCTATTTAACAGCCGTTGGCAAAAATTGTCCTGAATGAGCACAGGATATAACAGCTTGGCCCCATTTCAGCTCTTACCCCTACTAGTCTTATCTATACATGTTGCATGTTCTTGTTGAAGGACTGGGAGCTCTGATTCTTCTCAGCATAAGAGCCCAGCAATCTGCCCTTTTATTTAGATTGAAGTAAAGCTTCTCTCTATATAAAAAACCCTGTAAAGTGAAAATGGATCTGCTTTTAGGTTTGTTGCATGACAGGTCACTGTGTTATGAACCCCTAAATCAAGTTTCAGTTCAGTAAAACATCTCCAAGTTTATCACGGGTGTCAAACTCAAGGCCCGGGGCCAAATCCAGCCCGTGGTACAGTTGTACCCGGCCCATATCATATTGTAATTAGTTAAGTTAAAAGGTTGATGTTTGCTTAGAGGATCTGCAGTTTTATGCAAAATTCTTTGGTTACCTATCCTCAAAAGTGAACTTTTCCTCATCAATGGCGCCGTTGTAGCTCTGTGACCTACTGACCTCTCTGTGACCCTTTACTCTCGCTGCAGGATGAGATGTAATGTTGATATAGAGATGATTTACGATCAGGAGTCTGTGCATTGTGTTTTGTTTTGAAAGTACCAGATTTTCTACGCTTGTGACTTTCATGGTTGGTGCTTCCTGAATGACAGTGAATTTACGAGGTTTGGCAGCAACCAGCGCTGAAAATAGACCTGCAGCGTATCTGAAACAAAGCAGAGCGGAGTGGCGCTCCAGGTACGCGCCGCTGCCGGTCTGGAAATGGAAATGGAAATGCTCTGATAGAGAGGGAATGAAAGGCTCTGTAGTACGATTCGCCGGCGCTCCGCGGCGCCAACGCTTTATATGGAAATTGGAGGCAAGAGAACATAATATATTCTGTGGACCCCAACTCATGTGAAAAATAAGATTTCAAAAATTTAAACAACTGTATTTTCAAAAATGTATGTCTCATCTTTAAACTTTTTTATTTTAACATTTATCATTAATATTTTTAAACTTTGGTCTGTATACTACCTGACTACTATGCTCTATTCTCTAATCTAGTGGGATCTATGAATTTGCAGTTGTAGCAGGATTGAATCGCTGCAGATCATCCTCCACCTTCAGCTTTGCCTCACTTCTGATCATTGTCAGCGGCCAAACCTGCACTTGTAGAGACGGTCTTAGAGTTCAGTGAGCAGAATCACACTGCCTTATATTGTCATTAGCTTCTACATATTTGCAAATTAAACACTGTGACTGTAGAGCATCATTGGGACTGACAGAGGAAAGTCTTGACTTTAATAACCAAATCTATAATGCTGTCTTTAGTAACTATAAATCTGTCCAGTTTACCCCCATGCACAGCAGATGCTAGCAAAGCAAAACACCTTTTTCCTGGTTTATGGTTCTGGGCCTGTCCTGAAGTCCTGTGGCGCCCCCCCAGGGGAGGCCTGCCTCACACTTTGAAAACCACTGTACTACAGTATAAACATGTAAACTTAACCTTTGAAAGGTGGAAAAGTAAAGAGTAAAAAAATATTACGATTGAAAGTCAGGAATGTGGAAAAGAAATCAGTTTGTTTTCATTTCATATTTTCAATTTCGAATCTCACAATGTTTGACTTTTTATTTCATATTTTGACCTTTTAAATTCACCATATTGACTTTTTACATCAAATTTCAAGCTGTTAAAATCACAGTTGTGAATGTAAAGCCATATTTGGACCTCTTCAGCTCACTATTTCCATTTTGATCTCACCTTTTGACCTTTCAGCCCCTAACTTTGACTTTTAATCTCATGTTTTGACCTTTTAGACTCACATTTCAAAATTTTTGTGTTGCCCTTTAAACTCATGATTTTGAATTTTAGGTAATATTTCCATTCTTAAAACTACCAAGTTTGACATTCTATCTCATATATTTGCCCTTTAAAATCATTATTTTTGACTTTGAATTTTGTGTTTTGACCTTTTGAACTAATAAGTTTGACTTTCATCTCAGATTTTGAGCCGTTAAACTTGTAATTTTGACTTTAAAATTTGAAAACCATTTATCATCAGTGCTCAGTTAGTTTCCCCATTTTTTTTACTGGTGCAAATGGCAGTTTATGGTTAAATGTTGACCCTGTTAGGCTCTCAGGTTAGACCTAAATTCAGAATCCATCCCTTGCTGCAATTGAGCTCGACACCCCTGCTTTAGAGTGGTTGATAGATTTGGCAAATTTACCTCACAATGAACAAAAAAAAAAACAGCATTTAACTGACTGTTAACTTTCAGTAAAGGCAGTGACATCAGCTAACAACAGACTGGACTGAGATGAACTGCTCTGTGATTTTAGATTGTAGTGTTTGAGGGGCGGGGTCATTCCACACGGCGGGCTCATGACATCATCCCACATTTTAGCCCCGCCCACATTAAACCAAACCAGGAAAAAGGTGAAAAACATTCTAACAGTATAAATCCAGAATTCAGTCACATGTACATCTCAGTGTTGTCAAACTTCAAACTTTAGAGGATCTTTGAGATAAAAAAAAAAAAAAGGGCAAACTGCTTGCAGCATGACGACTTCATGGCTGTGTTTGACTCATCAGAGAAAAATGCTTTTTGAATTAGAGCTAAAGAGAGTGGGAGAAAATGAAGCACACTTTTAGTGCTATTAGCAGCTGCAGTCCTTTCTTGGTGAATCAGGCCCTCAGAGTTTAAACTGATGCAGCAGTGAAGGACTTTCTCCTATTAAAAAGACACCAAGGAAAGGAATTATACACTGCCAAACCACTGACTTGTTAAACTTTAGGAAATCTAATTTGCAAAATATGGTTCTGGATTCCAAGGGGAGCTTTTCTATTGTGACTGCAAGGTCAAAACATCCTCAAGG
Organism: Cheilinus undulatus; assembly: GCF_018320785.1. NCBI lineage: Eukaryota > Metazoa > Chordata > Actinopteri > Labriformes > Labridae > Cheilinus > Cheilinus undulatus. The sequence goes on from NC_054876.1 coordinate 3,294,487, forward strand.
TCAGCTGAGTTTTGTTCAGAGGCACACAAACTGCAAGGAAAGGTTTGAAGGATGGAGAACTGATGGAAGGAGTGAGGCAATTTATTGTTTCCCTCAGAACCAACACTATCTGATCTATCTGCTGTATCAGAAAAGCTGCGCCACTCACACTGTGCATGATGGAAATGGCAGCAGACACCAGAGCAGCTTTTAAAGATAAAAATATTGTTTCTCGATTTAAAACAAGCCACACTGAGCACTGCTAGCATCATCTGTCAGTTTAGAAACACTGGTTTACTTTCATAAGGATGGATGACTCTAATATCTCAGGGTTTGCTTTATTACTGGGGGATCAATTTGTTTCTAATTTAAGCAAAAAATCTGACAATCACTGTGTAGAAAAGTTAAAAAAGTTAAAGGTATCACATTTGTTAAGATAACACCAACATAATTACATGATTGTCATCTACTATTTAAGTGTGCCACAGGCCAGATAAACACAGTACAAATGGACTTCCTGTTTGTAGTTTAAAAGTGAAAGCCCAGTATAAAATTATTTTGAAAAAACCACCTTAGTTGCACAGAATGCTTTCATTCTAAATTTTCCTGGCCCAGTTCAGCGATACACTGACTCAAGTCACTTTCAGGAAGATTTATTGCTGTAAAAGTTGAAGTGAGTCAGGTCTGTGACTGCAGTAGATGCAGCCAACATACAGCATACATGCACCTGGTATGAAAGTCATGACGGTACACGCTGAAGCAGCCATGCACTGCAGCAAAACACGTCACCAGTCTAAAATTGGTGTAATAGAGGACATGATGTGTCAATCAGATTCCTCACAAACTCATTCACTGATCAGCAACATACCAGAAATGTTCCCTAAAGTTGTACTGATCTCAACATAAAAGTGACTTATTATTTAAGGGATTACCATAAACAGAGCATCAGTAACATTAGTAATGAGTCTTCACTCTGTAACCTAAATCTGTCTTCTTATCTGCATCATGTTTTTATTTCAGGCTCCTGTAAGGAGTCCTGCTGGGTATGAATGTGGAGAACAGTCGGCCTTCAGATGAACTTTAAAGTTACCTCAGCTCGCTCTGAGACCTGAGCAGATGAGCCTGCAGGAGTGTTATCTTTGAGGAATAAAGACTTTTGTCGACACAGCACATTTGTTTGTTTTATTACTGCTTAGTGAGGAGTACAGTTATATTTTCTGGGGTTTTTAATGCCTTTATTTGTGGAGTAACCTCCTGAGACCTGAGTTTCTGTTTGGGATGCATTTTTAGTTTTTCCACTTATTAGTTAGGATATTATTACTTAGTATAGGATACATTTTAAACCCCAGCTTCAGTTGTATAGGGGTCTTTAATCTGTAAAAAAATGGTGTCAGTCGTTAAGAAGTATGGTTGACTCATTTTTCTTATTATTTTGAAATTTCCACCAAATGCTCTATATTTCTAAGAAATTCTCCTTTCCAAAATCCACACACATGTCCTAAATTTTCAAAGAAATGACCTAGAAATCTCTGATAAAAAAAAAAACATATTATTTTAGTATCCTGAAAAATGTCCAAAAATTCAATGAAAATTTCTAAAAAATTCTAGCAATTTTCCCCTAAAATTTTCTAATCAAATTCCAAAAAAGAAATGTCCTAAAGACTTCCAATGAAACTTTCCAAAATATACTAGCATAACTTTAAGATTTCCATAAGAATACTTGAAAATTTCCATTTGGATTCTCCAAATTACCCAAATTCCTCAAACTTTCCCTGAAATTAGAAATAAAAATACATCCTAGCCTATTCTCTCAACATTTTAAAAACATATCCAAACTTAAATGGACTTTCTGGATATTTATCTAAAAAATTCTGATACTAGAAACCATTACTATGTTGAAGGAGGCCATAATGCATTGTCTTTATGCGTGCATGGAGAGTGGCTGATGTTAGGGATGAATGATTCTGGATTTTGCTATTGTGCTGATATTAAAAAAAAAATGCACTGCGTTTCAAATGATAATGCAGATTGGATTTTAGTGTCATAATCATTCAGTTTTTAGTTTTTCAGTTAAACTCGTGGATGGTGTTGTGTCTCAGGGATCTTTGGATCACTGAAAAACAATCTCAGACGCCTGTGATCATTACATTGCACAATTAAAGGAAAACTGCTTAAGAAGGACGTCCCACATCATTAAGCAGGTCACAGGTTTCAGGAATATGGGAAAGAAAAAGGATTTCTGCTGCTGAAAAGTGTCAAATAGTGTAATGCCTTGGACAAGGAATGAAAACATTTGATATTTCAGGAAAACTTAAGCATGATCATCATACTGTGAAGAAATTTGTGGCTGATTCAGAGCACAGATGGGTTTATGCAGATAAAGATATAATGAGGAAGGTTTCTGACAGACAAATTCATCAGATTAAGAGAGCAGCTGCTAAAATGTCATTAAAAAGCAGCAAACAGGTATTTGAAGCTGCTGGTGGTTCTGGAGTCCCACCAACCTCAAGGTTTTCAGTCATTCATAAACCTACTATTCAGCCACCCTTAACCAGTTCTCACAAGCAGAAATGGTTGCAGTGGGTCCAGAAACACATGAAGACTCATTTTCAAACAGTCTTTTTTACTGGTGAGTGCTGTGCAACCCTGGATGTTCCAGATGGAGGAGTAGTGGATGGTTGGTGGATGGACACCATGTCCCAACAAGGCTGTGACTTTAGCATGGAGGAGGGGTTGTCATATTTTGGACCAGAATCATGGGGAGAACACTGGTGAGCCCCTTTAGGGTCCCTGAAGGTGTGAAAATGACCCCAGCAAAGTACATGGGGTTTCTGAGTGACCACTTTCTTTTATGGTACAAAAAGAATAGCAGTGCCTCCTGTAGCAAAATTTTCTTCATGCATGACAATGCTCCATCTCATGCTGCAAAGAATCCCTCTGTGTCATTGGCTGCTATGGGCATAAAGGAGAGAAACTCATGGTGTGGCCCCATCCTCCCCTGACCTCAACCCTGCTGAGAACCTTTGGAGCATCCTCAAGCTAAAGATCTATGAGGGTGGGAGGCAGTTCACATCAAAACAGCAGCTCTGGGAGGATATTCTGACATCCTGCAAAGAAATTCAAGCAGAAACTCTCCAAAAACTCACAAGTTCAATGGATGCAAGAATAGTGAAGGTGATATCAAAGAAGGGCTCCTGTGTTAACATGAAACTTGGCCTGTTAAGATGTTTTTGATTGAAAAAGTTTTGATTTCAGTAAATATGACCTCCTAATGCTGCAAATTCAACACACGACCATTTTCAGTTCTTTACAACAACAAAAAAAGTTTTAAACCTCTGTTGTGTATGATAATGTGGAACAGGGCATTTTGAATTTTGTTAATTATTTTTGAAAAAAAAAAGTTGTCATTCGGAGGTTTGTTGAAAAACATTTGAATTTGCTCTAACGGCTGATGACTTCAAAAATATTCTGTCATTTGCATCAACTATTTAGGAAAATCTGAGAAAAATATCATTTTCATAATAATTTGGAACGCGGTGTAGTTTTGCAGAAACCAGTGTATGGCTCTGCTTAAAGCTCCGCAAACTTAATATTTAACCTTATATTCAGCATCATGGCAAATTCTGCCTTATGAATCAGAGCATTATGAGTGCTGATGACAAAACCAGAGTTCAGGGGGGTGAAAAGGATACTAGGCCAATAAGAACTGAGACCTCTTGCCATCTCACGGGTACACTGGCAGGCTTAAAGAGGAACAACAGAACCGATGCTGCAGCACTAAACACCAATGCTTTGGTTGTGGGGAAGCTCCAGCCATAGGTGGTATCAGGAGGGTTTTTGTCCTTTACATGTCCATCAATAATCAGGCAAGAGATTACAAAGACAACAGGTGAGTAAGGGCAGGATTCAGGGATGAAGAAAGACACTGGGCTTTGAAATCCTTCTAGTATGTCTTTGTAACTATGAACATTTTGCTCCTGTTTTTATATTCTCTAACAAAAAGCAATAAGTGAACTACAATGGAACTGTCCGAGGTTCTGAATCAACCCAAAGAAAGGCCCAGTACGACTGAGGCTTTACAAACTTTCAAGGTTGCTTTTTCTGGAAACCTTCCACAGCACTAAATATTGCATCCAGTCCTGTTTTTTCTGTTTTCTCTCTTTTTCTTTTCAGACTACTTTTAGTCCGAAGGTTTTTGGTTTGTTTACATAATTGAGCCAACTATGTTTCTTTTGTGTGGCACATTTATTCTAAGTAAATCAGTTTTATGAGACTATTAGGTACTTTAAACTTGCTAATTCAGCTCTGGTGAGTGAATTGCTATAGAGCTTGAGAGAGACTTTTATTCTTTTTTTCATCCACATTTTTAAATGTTTTATTGAACCCGAGTTCCACAAAAGTTGGGACACTGTGAAATGTAAATAAAAACAGAATGCAGTAGTTTGCAAATCTCATAAAGCCATGTTTTATTCAAAATATAACTTATCATACCATATGCAACATATTATTAGAAAAATTAACTTTAGCATTGGTGTTCTTTACCATTCAAGAAACTGCTTTACTCTCTCTGTAAGAAAGAAACTAGTGGAACAACTCATCCTACCAATCATGGACTATGCAGACATTGTATACCAGTTTGCTCTCAACACTAACCCCCCCCCCCCCCCAGTGTCATCTTCAATAAACTCTGTAGGTTCTTACTTGGCTGTCCCTTCACAACTCACCATTGTATCATGTATGACGAGTTAAATTTATCCTCCCCCACATTAAGAAGGCAGTGTCATTGGTTACAATTTATCCACAAATGCATACCTCTCAATTATCTCCTCTATTTTAAACAGCTTTTGGTATCATTCTCCTCCACTTATCAACTGAGACATACTACACAACTATTTTTTTCTGTTCCTCAGGTTTCTAAATCAGTAGCCAAGAAAGCATTCATGTTCAAAGCTCCCTCAGATTGGAACAATCTTCCAGCAAATATTAGGTCTATAGCCTCCTTCCACTCCTTTAAAAATGCCCTGTCCTCTCATCTCAGGATTAATTGTACTTTTTTTTAACAACACTGCCATTCACCTGCTTAACTTTAACCATGCTATGCTCTGCTTGTAAATATTCTTACCTTCAATGTGACTGTTACTGCCCAGAATGCTCACCACAAACTGAATACATGCAGTGAACCACACTAGCTCAAATGTGCCACAAGAAGGATCTCCTGAGCTTGTATGCCTATCATTACTTGATAGTTCTGTTGTGTTGTTGTTGTTGTTGTTGTTGTCGTTGTTTTGATGTATTTTTTAGTAGAAGAAAGTTCAGAAATAAAGATGGGCAGATGTTCAACAACCTGCAGAAAACTGCATCTAAAACATTAAATTTTAAGACTGTAAATATCACCACCACCTGCTCTACTTCTGGGATTTTTGTGCCCAGCTCTTTGTGAATGACCCAGCACTTGGTACTTGGGTCTGTATTCCTTATGAAGACAATTTAATGGATGATGATGGTATTTGGTTGTGTCATCATTGATGTTCATTTAAATTGAAAAAATAAAAAATAAAAATTCTCATACACCATGTGCATCGCCTTTAACATTGCATGGCAGTACCTGCATCCCAATGGACTTGAAGCACTTTGTGACACTTACAAACATTGTTTCCTCTTTTCTACATCTTTGCTTGTGTTGTTCTTGCTCTCGGATGTACATCGGTTTGGATAAAAGTGTCTGCTAAATGACACTGTAACATTGTAACACCATCTACTTTAGTTGCTAATATCATCAGAAGATTCAGGGAATCTGGAGAAATCCCTGTGTTTTTGAGATCGGACAATCATTTCACTGCTTTATTTACTTTTTACACAACGCCAAAAGTTATTTTGGAATAAGGGTTGTGGATTAAATAGACTCTTCTAAGGCCAGAAGGCCATCAAATTTTGTCCCAAACAACCTCATTGCCAAAGTGAGCAGAGTCAGAGACAGCATCTCCAGCTCAAACAGAGCCGTCATGGCAGAGCTTTAAGGTCCGCTCACTCTCTGAACCTGGCCAGAGGAACCAGCTCAATTTGAAGCAGCAGATGAAGGGTGAAGTTTATTCTGACATGGCACAGGAAAACATTTCATTCATTCCAAGTCACTTTCCTGGTGGAGCTCATGAGTCTGTTTATCCTGATCTAATGATGTTGGCACACTGTTACCTGGCTGTGCCTGCCACCTCAGTGCCCAGCTAGAGGGCTTTCTAATAGACATGTGACAAAGTTACCCCAAACAGATCTGCACTACTGAAAAAAAAATGAAAACTTCGATTTAGAATGGAAGCACCTGTTGGGGTGCATAAAGACCTCATAGACCCACAGGGGGCAGTGGAGGACTGTTGAGAGGGTACAGAATAGCTCCACTGCTACAAACCAGGCTAAATCTGCTCCATAGAATGCCATAGTTTAGGGATTCATGTCATGCATATTGAAGAGTCACAGCTGTGTCCATTTCTCATCATTAATTGAACTGTGCACATGACTCCTCATTCTCCTTCTGATTGGTAGCCGTGTGCAGCTATGGTTAAAAAAAGGCTAGCCACCCACTCATCTAATACTGGTATTAATAATTTCGTTCTAGTCAGGAATTTATTGACATTGTGAACTTCTTCAAATGGATCAGCTGTTTTAAAATCAGATCCTGGGTGAAAATAAATAACAACAACTTATATTTTAAGGTGATTTAAAGAAAGGCTACTGATGATAACACTGAAACAGAAAAAACAGTGACGAAGAAGAGAAGCAAAACAGAAGAGCTGCTGTGTGTGAGGGAAGGGGAGGGGTGCAGGGGTGTGTTTGAGGGGGGAAAAGGGGCTAGATCCTCTGGATTATGCTAGTTTAGTCTGAGGAGAAGACCCCAATAAAACAGGTAGCTAATAAAGAGAGATTAATGTTATGATGAAAATAATGATCCTACAGTGATTATATTTAAAAATAAAGGACAGATAGAAATTACTGTATTGTTTGTATTAATTATTAACATAATAATATTTATTTTAGTTATTTTAAGATAATTTTGTACGAGTATTGTTAAGTGAGTATGTTGGGGTGATGGTGGGGGGTCTCATATCAGAATCTGCTTAGGGCCTCACTTTGGCTGGGGGCGGCCCTGGGTTAGATGACACTAGACACTAGGAGGTCTGCAGCACTGAGTAATTTGTGGTATTGATCGCCTCCACGCCAGGTAAATCAGTTAAACTGTGGTCAAAATCTCTATTTTGTAAAGTTGAGGGATTGCACTTACGGCCACTGCAGTGTGGTCAGTTCAGAGCCGTAAAGTACTAACTTTCCTCTGTTCCTATTCATTACCTCCGCCAAGGAGGTTATGTGATCAGCAGGGTTTGTTTGTTTGTTAGTTAGTTTGTGAGCAACATAACTCAAAAAGTTGTGGATGGATTTTCATGAATTTTTCAGGAAATGTCAGAAACTGCATAACGAAGAACTGATACGATTTTGGGAGTGATCCGGATCACTTTCTGGATCCAGGAATTTTTTAAAGGATTCTTCACTATTGGGAGATAGGGCTAATGGCGGAGGTCTGCACTCTCCGAGTGCCTTTCTTGTTTCAGTATGGATTCTAGACACAGTTATATAAATATGACCCCAGGGCATGTGAGCACTAGTGCAGCTTGGACACTCAGTCATTGGCTGGACATCACACCGGAGACATTGTCCAGTTGTATCTGGACCCACTTTTACCATTACAGAAAACACACCCATTTTTGGCACCCACTCCTTTGAATAGTGTCGTATTAATGACCAATCCTTTTGCGAGTATAAGGCTCTGTTCATTAGAAACACACTGCTTGCACTTGTTTGTTTGTTTAATATATATTTTAAACATGTTAAAATCTGTCCTATAAAAACCCCAAATGTTAAGAGTTGAGTGAGTTACTGAGCACAGAATCGGCTTTAAAAGTTTGTTTCACACCACACTCAGTTCAGACTGTCTTTGGAGTGAATGTTGTTGACTGTTTGCTGTAGGCATGCAAAACTGCTTAGCCTTGTTTTATACATAAGCTAAAATATTTAGTTGCTTAAATGCAGATGGCATCACTACCTCATCCTCTCTGGTTCACTTTGGACTTGTACCAAAAGATAAAGTTTTCTTTCCTGTTCTTTTTATTTCTGCCGTTCCCTCACCAGCTCTATGGTTTCAGAGTCAGAGCTTTTCCCTGCTTGCAGAACTTGCTTTCTTGAGACATCTTGTTTTTTTATTTTATCTCCTTTAGAAACACAAGTCAGCCATGCTTTAGTCTGAGGCAAAACAAAAGTTAGAGAAGAACTACAAGTGAAGTCAAAATCTTGGGTGCTCCTCCAGTGTCCTGCTCTTTGTTTCATAAAAAAACATTACAGCCCAAAGGATGAGGGAGGCAGACTACATGTGGTGAACTCACAGAGTACTTTCTGTTCTTCGAGTGTAAATCAGCTGTGGTAAAGAGGAGAACAGATAGTCTGCCTTCTGGTTACAGATGTTTACTTCTGCTGGTGACTTACTGCAACAAGTCCTTTCTAACAATGATTTTAACACAGGCTGAATTCACAGCATCATTTCAAGCTGTCATAGTTATTAACATGGACGTCACAGAGGCCTGCAGCAATGAAACCCTCACCATAACCCCAACCTAATGCTGCACCTGTACGCTTTAATTTCTACTTAAAACCTGCATGATGCCGCATTCTTGACGGCACAGATTTCTCATTCAGATCAGAAACAACCTTTTTTTCTCTTGTTGTTTTTTTTAGTAGAATTTTTTTCTTTAATTTTTTTTTTTTTTTTTCGTGCAAAAACATTACAAGGCAGTAGTGACACAAATTGGTGAACAACAGACTCAAAACATCAAATAAAGATAACGACATGTTACAGTTATATATGGGTGAGGTAGAATATAGTGTTTTTTGGGGAAGTGTTTGATCAGTAGTTTTCTGTTTGTGTGTGTGTAGGTGTGTGTGTTGAATACATAAACTTATGCCATGGTCTTAGTGAATACTCGATTCTGATTGGCTCTGGAAATTCCACTGGTGTCCTTTAACTTCTGATACATGGACATCGTTTGAGCTTCACAAGTAGTTCCGGTTAAAAAATCATTACACTGTTCTAAATTAATGCACAGCAGCCGTTAGCAGTTACTCTGTTAGGAGTAACTATGGCAACCTGAGACAGTCATATTTCCTGAACTGGGGGTACAGCGCTGCCAGCCTAAGGAGCCTGCAGACCACAATCAACCGTCACTTAACTGACAAAAATAAAATGATGGACTCCAGGTTTAGGACTGGTAATGTGAGACGGTCTTATCTTCTATTTCTGACGTCTTGTTTCCAGGCTCACTGTAACTTCGAGAGGTGGGTGTCACAAAAAACTCACTTCCCTCCTGTTCTAACTGCTATAAACTATTGTCAGAAGATTCAAACACCATAAAAAAGAAAAGAAAAGAAGCCATTATTTCTTTGTAGAGCCAAAGGAAACACTTCTGATAAACTGGCATGATAATATCTGATAAATATTGAGGTGCTTACAGACAATCAGCACCTGCAAGGCGTGGACAGCTCCGTTTCACGTCTGTGACCTCATAGTGCAGAAGAGGGAATTATTCGGTTTATTCAATCAGCTGGTCTGCTAAAACTAAGCTTTCTATCAGATTACTGTTCGTGTTAGATGGTTGTTTATTGCCAATGTATTGTAAAAATGCAACAAAATTACGTTTGGCAGTCTCCTCTGTAGCAGCAAACACAGTGGTCCAAGCGGTGGTTAGAAATCTGCAGCCTCACGTCATCCATCCTGCTGGCGAGGGGGAGGGCACCCGGGAGACAGACGCTTGGTAGGGCAGGTTTGTGTGGGGCCGCTCTTAGCCTAGCCTGCAGTCCGGCTTGTTTGCCACGCTTTCGCCTTCGCGCACAACGCCGTCTCTGCCTCCTCCACAGTGGCTGTAGGTGTTGTGCTGCTCCGTCCTCCTCCTCTCAGTCTCTGAGCGCCTTCGGATAATCTCTATCAGGAAAGATGTAAACTCCGTGGGCATGCTGTCAGTTCTGGTTCAGCTTTTTATCATTTAAAGAATATAGCCCGAGTGCGACCATTTCTCTCTTAAGCCAATGCAGAGACATTAATCCATGCTTTTATCACCTGTAGAATAGATTAATGTAATGCTCTCCTCTCTGGTCTCCCCAAAAAGAAGATCTCACATCTCCAGCTACTCCAGAACTGAGCTGCAAGAATGCTGACAAGGACCAGAAAGAGAGATCACATTACACCAATTTTAAGGTCTCTGCATTGGCTACCCATCTCTTTTAGAATAGATTTTAAGGTTCTTTTATTGGTTTTTAAAGGTCTTAATGGTCTTGCCCCTTCTTATTTATCAGATTTGTTTTTACCCTATGAGCCCAGTGGAGCCCTCAGGTTCTCAGGAAGTTCTCTGCTAATAGTACCCAAAATTAGAACAAAAACTTACTACGAGGCATCTTTTTATCACTACGGCCCCCGTCTGTGGAACAGCCTGCCTGAAGACCTGAGGGCTGCACCTGATGTTAATGTTTTTAAAAGCAAACTCAAAACCTACCTTTTTACTCTGACTTTTAAGTAAAATTTTATTTAGGTTTTATTTCATATTTTAATTTTTAGGACTGCCTACTTTTACTTTTTTTTAGGATTTTAGCTGAAACTCCAGTGTTTCCTCATTCTTAACTTTAAGATAGCGTTTCCTTGCTGGCCACGCTCCTGTGTGTAAGGGATCCATAATATATATGACACATCTGCCAAGGTATGGACTACTGAGTGGGGAAGAGGGTGGGGTTACTGGGTGGGGGGCTTGAACTAATGTATTTTTCTTTTAATTGCATGTTGTGTGTAAAGCACTTTGTGCTACATTGCATTGTATGAAAAGTGCTACATAAATAAAGATTGATCTTCTTTTCACCTTTTTTTGGGTTTGTCTGGATGGAAATTTCCCAGTTCCTTCACTCAAAGGTGTCCTGGACTATCCATCTTCTTTGTTTTCCCAGGTTTCAACGTATGTTGTCAACTTAACGTACAGGTTCATTGTCTGATCACAGATGACTCTCGGTCTCACTCGTCTTCATGTCTTTTCATTGATAAATACGTTCAAAAAGTGCACTGAGTGGACTAGTTTTTTGTTCCGTTGTGGCTTCGTATCTATGGCCCGTCTTATTTTCTAGAGTACTGAATAATGTTTACATTACATATAAAGCAACAATTTAGAGAGGCAGAGTCTATAAAGTAAAGATGGGCAGAGGTCCACCAATATGTAGAAAAACTGCATCTAACAATTGTGGAACATTTGCAGAAAAAAAAAAAAAAGTTCCTCAATGTAAAATTGCAAAGACGTTGCATATTTCACCATCTACAGTCAATAAGAGCATCAAAAGATTCAGAGAGTCGGGAGAAATCTCTGTGAGCAACAGACAAGGTCAATATTAGATGCTCATGATCTTGGGCCCTCAGGGGGCATGATTCTATACTAGAAACCACTGCATGTGCTCAGGAACACTTCCAGAATTTATTGTCTGACAACACAGTTGGCCGGGCAATCCACAAATGAGATTTACAGCTGGATCATGGAAAGAAGAAGCCATATGTGATCTACCGTCTTATCTGGGCAAAAGCTCATTTAAAATGGACTAAAGCTAAATGGAAAACTGTTCTGAGGCCAGATGAATCAAACTGTGCTATTTTTTTTTTTTTTTTTTTTGAAAACCACAGGTGCAGTGTCCTGAGGACTAAAGAGAAGAGGAACCATCCAGCTTGTTATCCCGGTACAGCTCAAAAGCCTGCATCTCTGATGGTACAGAGTTACATTAGAGCCTATGGCGTAGGCGACTTCCACATCAGGAAAGGAACTATCAATTCTGGAAAGAAGAGGGAGGTTTAAGAACTGGTCTGCCTGCTTTACAGATCTCTCAGTAATAGAGAACATTTGGAGCATCATGAAATGAAATATCCAGCAAACAAGACCCTACATCAGACAAGAATGGGACAACATTCCTGTCCCAAAACTCCAGCAACTGCCCCCCCCCCCCCCAGATGTTTACAGACTAAAAGAAGAGGGGATGCTACAGTAATTGTGATGAGGAGTTTTTGGAGCAGCAGGCTGTAACTCTCAGCAGGATTTTTGCAGCTGAACAGTTGCAGATTGGTTCCAGTGACAGATAACCATGTTAGTATAATAATGTTTATTTTACCATAATGGAATCATGAATATAGAACTGATACATGGAAGCATCCGGACCACCTACTACGCTGCTGAATGTGTTGAGCGTGTAATTCTCAGATACTGAATAAGGAGGAAACAGCTCGTTGCTTATTAAATAAACATAGGTTGAGATCAGAGTGTAAGTACCACTTGATGTTGAGTCAGAGTCCTTGGCTCTCCCTCTGCCCCCTCTGCTCCTTGGATTACAGACACTATGCATTACAAAGCTCTCTCAGATATTCTTCTCCCTTGTAGGGGGGCTTAGCTGCAGTCGGTCCACTCTGAGTGTGCAGTCACCATGCAGCGGCTGCCCCACATTCCTGCGGGGATCAGCTGACAAGGTCACGGGGCTGATTGATGTTCGCCTCCAGAGTCCGTCTCTGCGTACAGGTTCATCACCAATCTCCATTTCTGAGGTGCTACAGAGGAGAGCGCCTGTGGGGACGACAGGCTCAGCTCAAATCCCCCGCGGACTTTCTGATGCCACAGAGGTGGATGTGCTGCTCGGTATTCATTCATTTCTAAGGCTGGCTGTGACATTAATCTGTGCTGCTTCCCACACAGCTCTTACAAAGTGGAAGGCACCGTATATTAAACCGCTTCTGACTAGGTATTGGCATGGGTGTGATCAGGCTGAAGCAGCATCTCTGCACTGGTGGGCCAAAATCTACGGAGGCCCTGAGTGTCAACTGCAAAAACTGAGAACACAAAGACATTTTTACTAAGTGCACAGACATTTAATGAAAACTACAAAAATAATCCAAAAAACAAAAAAATAGCGGAATGCCCCAACCATACCATTGAAGCCTAAAACCTTTCGCTAAATCCTTCAAAACTATTAAACACAAGATCAATCAAGAGATAAGTCTCAAAATTCCAAAATGCAAAAATGTACAGGAAAAACCTTGAATGTTTGGATTTTTTTTTTATGTTTAAGGATCATGAACTATTTTGCATTATGTTACATGCGTTGTTTGCATTTATTTATTTATTTTTTTAACTTTTTCAAATCCATCTTGCAAATCTCCGATCTGAAACCCTTGTTTGAGGTCTAAATACGCACCTGACTAATCAGTCTTCTTAGGAGACTGCCGCCAGTGTAGCATGTAGCTTAGACGTAGCTATGGTAGTTTAATCAGAACTGGACCACATTTTTTTTATTAAATCATCCTCATCTAATTCAACTACTGCGACACTTGGTTTGTAGGCTTCGACTATTCTACATTCCAGCGTCTGCAGCCAGTCCAAACTGTGACTGCTCTCCTCCTAACAGGCACGGATAAGAGGGACCACACCCCCGAGTGTTACTTTCTCTACACTGGCTTCCTGTTTGCTACAGGACTGAATTTTAGACTCATGTGAACTGCAGTCGGAGCATTCAGGACTGCCAACCAGCTCAAAACAAGGCTGGAAATCTCAGGTGATCAAACTTTTGCTTAAGCTGTCCTGAAACTGTGGAACAGCCTACCCTTACAATGAATGTGAAATGTAACCATGCAATGAATCAATGGTACAATCTATCTGGCATGTCACATTACTACCCGCAATAAAATAAAAAAATAAAAATACAATAAAATAAAATAAAATAATAAAATAGAATAAAATAGAATGAAATGAAATAATATTAAATTAAACAATATTAAATAATATTAAATTAAATTAAATAAATCAAATAATATTAAATTGAATAATATTAAATTAAATTACATTAAATTAAATTAATCAAACATTTCAAGAAAAAAAAAAAACAAGTGAAATGTTAAATCTGAAAAAAAAAAAAAAAAAAAAAGGTACTCTGGGTACTCCAACTTCCTCTCACCACCAAAGACCTGCTCGTTAGATTACCTGGTGACTCTAAATTGGTCGTAGGCATTTAGAATACCTGGTTGTTTGTCATTCTATATGTCAGCCCTGTGTTTGACTCGGGACCAGTCTCACCCAATGACAGCTGGGATAGGCTGCAGCCCCCTGTGACCCAGTGTTAATTTCATTGACTAAAACTATGACTAAAACTATTTGTCGACAGCCTTTTTTTTCCATGACAAAATCTAGACTAAGATCTGTGATGACTAAAACTGACAAAACCTAAGTTTAGCTTTTGTCAAAATGACTAAAACTAGACTAAAATGTAATCTATTTTTAGTCGGACATACAAAATTCTTGGTATTTCTCCACTGTGGGTAAATCTGTCAAAATGCAATTCATCTGCATCCATTCTGCCTCTCAGCTGTAGAAAGCAGGGACCCCAGGTTTAGCAGGGTGCAGAGAACACACTACCATGATTTGCTTCCAGATTTAGGCAAGAAAATAAATGCTTGGATTAAAAGTAAAGACTTTTATGTGAGGACTTTTTATTGACTAAAACTAGACTAAAACTAAAAAGGGTAGAAATGACTAAAATGGGACAAAAACTAAAATGCATTTCATTTAAGGACTAAAACGCAAACTAAAATTAAAAATAGTTGCCAAATTTGAGGAAATCCATACATACATCTATCATGAATATTAATAACAATTTGTTGGAAAGCCGTACATTTGTCTCACTCATGACTCAAGTTGGTCATGACTTAAATCACAGGGGTCAAACTCAAGGCCTGGGGGCCAAACCCGGCCCGTGGATCAGTTAAATCAGGACCGCATTATTTATGTTATAACTGGCCCATCATCCTTGATGATTGAAAATATCCTCGTTTAGTCATAAAGTCTGAAAAGTAAGAAAAAATAATTGGATAAGAAGTCAGGAATGCAGGAAAAAATAATTTGTGTTTTAATCTCATATTTTCAGTTTTGCATCTCACAATTAGGACTCAAATTGAGGATTCTGACTTTTTATATCATAATTTGAGTATTTTAACTCATAATTTTGACTTCTCATGTAGTATTTTGAGCTTTACTATTCATAATTTGACCCTTTAAACCAAATATTTTGTATTTTATCTCATATTTTCGACTCCAAACTTTGACTTCATAATCCTTTAGTTTGACCTTTTAGACTCACAATTTAAAATTTGAATCATATTTGGACTTTTAATTTCATGATTACGAATTGAATTTATATTTTGAATATTTAAAGTTTTGATTTAGACTTTTTTTCTAATATATAATAATAATGATAATATATAATAATCTATATTTGCCTTTAATATTTAATATATTTGCCCTTAAAAGACATTATTTTTCAATTTCAATGTCATGTTTTGACCTTTTTGAACAAACAAATTATTTTTTCTCAGATTGTGAGCCTTTAAACTTATCTTTTAAACTTTTTAAAATGTCAAAATTGTTTGTAAGTGCTAAGTTTTTGTTATATTTTATTACTGGTGAAATGCAGTTTACAGTTTCTAGTTAAAAAGGCGACCCTGTTAGGCCCTCAGGTTAGACCTGAATCTAAAATCCGGCCCCTACTGGGATTGAGTTTGACACCCCTGACTTAAGTCATCCATGATTAAAACCGACTCCAAATTGAAAAATGAACATTTTTTGTTGAATGCATAAGCATCGGATTAAAAAAAAAAAAGTGTATTTTTGTGTAAACTTGGTAAAAAAATCAAACATGCCATAAAATATAAAACAGTGCTATGCAAAAAAGCTGAGAACTATTTATTATATTACATATTTTTGCATTTAAATAACTTTTTTTGGTGTCAAATTTTAAATCAGATTTTGTAGCTCAGATTGTTTTATTTGAACATTATTAGTTATAGTTGATTTTTCCAGATTTTTTTTCGATAATCCTCCCTTTTCTGTGTACACATTAATCTAATTTTAAGTCACATAAAGTGTTTTGCTGTTGACCTTCAGTGCCAGCATGAAGGGAATGCTGGGCAGTGCTGCTTCCCTGCACAAACACCCTCCACCAGAATAAACAGGAGGATTGTCTGAATAAACATCAGCGAGTCTGCTCCACTTCTACCACAGTATCATTCTGAATTTCACCCACAGAGACAAACCACAGAGATACACAGCACACACAAAGCAGTATGCTACCCTGCATCTCTCCCTTCACCCGTTTCCCCTCTCCACCTTGACGGAAAAACAAGTTTATAACAAGAATCCAGTAACAAAGTCTTCACTTGCATTGTAAAAAAAGCCACTCTTACATTTCTAAAAATGAAAGCCTTCATGTTTCTCCTGCCTGAGGACACTCAATCTCAGGCTGCATCTGAAAGAGACGAATTATCCCAAACATGAGAGAGTGGAGGAATAGATTCTACTGCTGGCTTTTCCATTTTTATTAGCCAAACCTAACTTCATCTCCTCGGGCTTTACTCCAGCTTTTATTAATGTCATACATGAGATGACTATCATATATTTCTATGAAGTGCCCTCCTGTCCATGCTGATGCTTCCTGCTCCAGTGATGCACAGCTCTCTCTGTTGTTCAGTTTGTCACTGATTAAATGATTATCCGTCAATCTGTGTTAGACTGACTCTCAATCAAACATATTAATTGACACCTTTGCAGACGAGATGAGGTGTAAACTGTCAGAGCCAAGCCCATGAATCAAAGAGCTCCCCTCCCTCTCCGCTGTTATCAGATGACAAATAACGACACCTCGCTGTGGCGTTGCTGACAGCGATGGTGTCAGCTCACTCCGCCTGCTGAGGAAGCAGCCGGTTCAAACTGGTGACACCAGCACTATCAGAAGGAACTCTGGGAAAATCAGAGTATCATTGTTGGAAAAGTTTCTGGTTGATCGAGCTTTAAGGCTTACAAGAACACCAAATTATCAGTTTCTATCATGCAGCTCTGATTCCTAAAAAGTTGGGACGATAAAATGTAAATAAAAATTAAATGCAATGATATTTTTTATTTCATTAACCCATATTTTATCCAAAATATAACAGAAACATTATATCAGATGTTGAAACTGAGAAAATTTGACCATTTCTAGAAACATATAAGATTGTTTGAAAATGATGGCAGCAACACATGTCAAAAAAGTAGGGACAGGGCCATGTTGACCATGGTAAGGCATCCCCTCTTCTTTTAACAACAGTCTATAAATGTCTGGGGAAGGTGGACAACCAGTTGCTGGAGTCTTGGGAGAGGAATGTTGTCCCATTCTTGTCTGATGTAAGATTCTAGCTTCTCTACAGTCCTGGGTCTTTTATACTGGATTTTTCCTTTTATGTTGCTCAAAATGTTTGCTGTTGGTTAAAGGTCTGGACTGCAGGCAGGCCAGTTCAGCTTGGATTTCAAATTTCCATCCATCCATCCATCCATCCATCCATCCATCCATCCATTTTCTTTTGCTTGTCTGTGTCTGGGTCGCAGTGGCAGCAGCCTAAGCAAGTAAATCCAGTCATCCCTCTCCCTAGTGACATTTTCCAGCTCTTCTTGGGGGATTCAGAGTCATTCCCAGGCAAGATGAGATATACAATTTCTTCAGGGGGTCTTGGGTCTCCTCCCAGTCTGGTGCAACAAGGGAGGCATCCAGGAGGCATCCTAATCAGGCGCCTGAACCACCTCAACTGGCTCCTGTTGACACAAAGGAGCAGCAGCTCCATGGATGTTGAAGCTCCGCCCCATCTCTAAGGCTGAGCCCAGACAACCTCCTGAGAAATCACATTTCAACTGCTTGAACTTGCAAATAAATATTGGCTGGTAAATTGAGTGCTTTACCATTTGGCTCAGCTCCCTCTTCACCACCACAGTCCAATACAGCCCCTGCAAAACTGTCCACGCTACACAAATACGCTTATC